>NC_047070.1:17356971-17974225 GCF_902459465.1 Asterias rubens | reverse complement strand
CTTATAGTTTCTAGAAACAAGTTTGTTTGTTTGTTATAAATCTTTAATAAATTGTACAAAACTAAGTCGAACATAGCCCAGGTTGGACTCCTCTGTTTGCAGCCAACGCGATGGCGTCCAGGGTAAAAAGGTCCTGTACCATTGCGAAAAAAAAATTCAAAAATATTTTAAAAATATTTTTAACTCAGAAAGCTGAATTTTTACCCACATGTTCTTTGTAGTTGGAAATCCAATCGCGCATTGTTTAAAATTTTAAAGTTTTCTTTATTGGTGATTATATTTTAAGACGTATTGCCAATTATGGCACTATACCCAAAGCCATGCGCACTTTAACTCACACTATCAATTGGTACATGATGATCACATCGCCAGTACAGAACTTCCACTTATTTTCGGCAACAATTTATTCCATGGATATAATTGTATGTGTGAACTAATTGAAAATGTAGGGACACTAAGAATACATGAATGGAGTTTCAACTTCTCAAATCAGGTAAAAAACCATGAAAATTTCAGTCAAATTTGTGGTCTCATTGTAAAGAATCTTTATACCCAGGACGTCAGTGCATCTTGAAAGTAGATCCGCTTATTTTTATGAATGATCCGTATAACATCAAATAAAAGCCAATATCCTTGCGCATGTCTGACACCGACTGAGCGCTACACACCGCGCGATCAACTCATCGTTGCTGCATATCATAACCAAAATGAGTGATGTGGGGCGAAGGGTGCCCTCTATTGGTAGTGAATGGATTGGAAATCAAGTGAATTTAATTAATTTGCATTGAATTTCTTAGAGCTGATGTCCTGAAACCACTTTGTTACCTTTGTATCTTTTTACCACTTCATATCATACCTTGTACCCTGGAAAAATTGGTCACTTTGTGCCATCAGCAGAGTATGAAGTGACAGTTAGCCGAGGTGCTCCAGTAAATGTCCAGTTAAGTTAGATGCAATGTTGAGTAAATTTTATGAATTGTAATTTCTTTGCAATTAAGTAGAATTTCCTTTCTGTGAATGTGTAACTTCTATAATAAATTAATGACCGTTTAGATGAAAAATTTGATAAATAATTCATTAGCAGGTTTTTAATTAATTGATCATACATTCATATTTGCAATTATAGAAGACTTGATGTTTTTTTTTTAATTGATACTTTTAACTGTTATTTCATTACCAGTTTTTTAATTAGATTTCGTTGGTCCTTTTTTGTAATTTTTTTATAAAGATGTTTTCCTTTTGATGAACAAAATAATTGTTTGCAATATTTTGGGGGGACACTTAAAGACCTGCTTGAACGAAAATGTCAAGTCGTGAACTTTGCTGAATTCCACTTAAAATGTTTTCGATGAATAAGGAAATTGATTCATATGATCATAAATAGGTTTCAATTGTGTAAAAAAACAATCATTTTGTATGCCCTTATCCAGAGCTTTTCTGCGAGATTTGCGATAAGCCCCGTTACGTAATCACTCTCAAAACGTCATAAGTAGATATAGCCGCTTTGTTGCAGCGTGGATTTTTACAACTCCCACAAATGACGTTATCGGCATTGTCCTTTGACGCCCGCTCTCAACGGCAGAAGTGTTTTTAGTTTTTCAAAAAACCTTTAGGTAGGGGCCTGATTTTTTAATCGATAATTACGAAAAGTTCAGAAGTGTACACATATCAAAATTACATTAAAATGGTGAACAAGTGCATTATAACCACAAGTAAAAATACCATTTCTGTTGAAAACATTCCGCTCAGGTAGCTGTTTAAACAGTCTCTTTTAAAAATCCATTTGTTGACACAGTCACACTGGTCATTCTTATGTGTATCAACTACCCCTGTCAACCTGACAAAATTATAAACATAATACCCAGACGTCGTAAAAAAATAATTTACAGTTTTCTGTATTAATCTCAAGTCAACGGTGTTGGAGAGATGCTGAATGGGACAGTCATCAGTTATATATATCTATCATTTTTTGAGTGACTCGTAAATGTGTTATTTCAATAGTTGCTTTTGAAATTGTCATTCTCTTATGGAAAACAAACTCAGAATGTTTTGAGAATTGTTAAAATTTTACATTTGATGAAGTTTAATGTAAATGTTTTACTTTGGTGATGTGACCCTCTGCAAACAAGGCAGAAATCACACATTAAAAGACATGAACATTATTTTCCAGCGTGCATCTAGTGATAGAAAATACAAAATTTGTAAAATAGAAAGGAGCAACTATAAAAAGATAAATGGGACAAAATACACAGTAACATAACCAATCTAAAAAATACAAGGGAGATGACAAAAACACACAAAAACCACCCAACAAAATGAACAATAATAAAAAACAAAGGAGGCCTATCAAAATTGTCAGTGATGCCAGCAAACCAGGAAAAAACTGAAGAAAAACCTAAAGCATTGGATTATCTTTTGAAGTTTTCAACCAGAATGCTTATTGTAGGAGAGTGGGTTAACAAGTGATTTATGCAAATTTACTAACCAAAATTTTAGTTTGACCTTGTTTCACTGACCCAACGAGATAATAACATTAATTTTTGTTTTTACCCTCATAGAATGTGTTATAAGTACACACTCAAATAAAAAAGTGTTTTTATTTTTGTATCATTTAGTTAGTTGCAGAAACTTTATTGTCAAATAAAGTCTACCTCTCCAGAAGTAGAAGCTTGATGTGGATGCAGTCAAGATTGGTCATTGTCTTCTCCATCAAAAGGTAAATTTGTAAACAACCTTTAGTTCTAGATAAAACGAGAGTTTTAGGTCGGTTTGATGACACAGGTTCTCAAAAACTGTTTAATAATTTCAATGCTTTGTTGAACCACTTACCACTGGGTAAGAATCCTGGTCCCCTTGTGAGCAAGGCACTTTTGCTTCATCCTCTGGAAGGGGCAGAAATCTGTATGTCCTAATTATTGTTTCAAAACCCCATGTAAAACAACCTAGAATACTCATCGTGAAAGACAAGGGCTCGCCCGGCGTTCTTGTATGGTTTGGCAGCAAGTTGCACCTCTGCACTTCCCTAGTGGGTGCTATGATAATTCACATATTATGAGACATATTTTCCTCTTTCCTCAAAGCCACTATCTGTTTTCCTCATAGCCCCCATCAAACTGTTCTAAAACTCTTTAAGTCCAGAGTAGGGGACTTCATAATAATCTTCAGAAAAAGAAAGATTTTGAACAAGAATTCCAGAACGTTTGTCCCCCTCTGTTACTGAGCAAGCAAAGTGCAACATTTTAAGTTAATTGTAAGTTTTATACATCTGCTGATGACATCCAATGGAAGGGGCATAGAGCTGTAGGTGAGAATTTGTATAAAACGCATGTTAAACATTCCAAAAAACTCATTGTGAAAAAGAAGGGGCTTGCCTCGGCATTCTTGTATGGTTTATCAGCAAGTTGCACCACTGCACTTACAAAGTCGGAGCTATGATACTTCACATAATAGATCCTTCTCGGCAAATTCCTCACTTACTTGTTTCTTTTTGTTCCAGTGCGTTGAATATTTTGTTTGTAGACATTCCTGTCACAGAAAATTGTTTTCAAATTGTTTTTGCATTTAGGTCAGTTAAAGAAAATGGCATTGTCAGGTGAAGGTGGCCTCTCCAAAAGTCGATGCGTGATGGGAGTGCAGACCGAAAGGTCCCAAATTCAACAATGTTTTCTCCATCAACAGGTATGTTGTAGTAACCATCAATTTAAGATGCATCAATAGGTTTAGGACATTTCAATAATGGCATTGAGGAAAATATGTCTCATATTATGAGACAAATTTTCCTCTTTCCTCAAAGCCATCATTAGTTTTCCTCATAGCCCCCATCAAACTGTCCTGAACCTCCAGAATAGGGGACTTCATATTAAGCTTAAAAAAGAGATTTTGAGCAAGAATTCCGGTATACAATTGTTGCACGCTGTGACGGGGTCCATGGCGTTTTGTACACCCGAGGGGGGAAATGGAACCCGAGGGTGCCATTTTCCCTCGAGGGTGTACAAAGTCACAGCGTGCAACAATTGTTTTGTTATACCTTTGTATAATTGTTATTCCTCTTCTCGAAGTTCTGTTGTCATCTTCAAACATTATTACGACGGACTATTCATTGTTTAATAAGCAGACGAACAAAAGACAATTCCCTCGAACCCGCAGTTGTTTCGTACACAGCGCTGGAAATCGGCTAGGGCTGGGAACGATCAAGGTGATGTACACCAGTGTACATCACTTTACATGTTACCCGGCCCGTCAAGCCATGTAACATGCGTTTTTGTTGCGCGTCACATGATTTGTTCTCGACCAATCAAACTTCACAATTTGTACAGAGGTATAACAATATGTTTTGTCCCTCTCTGTTACTGAGCAAACAAAGCGCAACATGCTAAGTTAATTGTAGGTTTTATACATCCACTGATGACACGGAAGGGGCATAAAGCTGTAGGTCCCAAATCATATGTAACGTGTATAAAAGAAACAAGAAAACACTCATCGTGAGAGACAGGGACTTTTCCCGGCGTTCTTGTATGGATTGTCGGCAAAGTTGAGTCACCACTGTGCTTCCCTGGTGCTTTGATGGCTCATATAATAGTATATTTCATTGAATCCCTTACATACCTTGAATACATTGATGGTAGATACATCCATTTTCACAAAATGTAGTTTATTGTAATTTGTTTTGCACTTAGGCCAGCTGCAGACACACCATCATCAGATGAAGTATACCTCAATTTCGGAAGTAGATGCATGAAGCTATCAAGATTCAAGGATATCTTCTAACAGGTATTAAATTAAACTATATTATAGACAACCATCAGTTTTTTTGAGATACAGCGGACACTATAGGAGTACACTGTTTGGTTTGGGTGTATGCAGACAAATTTTGTTGAAGCATTGTGATGTAGCATTGTGTCCGCCATTTCTCAAAAAGGCTTATTAATTTAAGATGCATCAAGAGGTTTTGGACAAATTGATGATACATAGATTTAAGTTAAATGTTTAAGTTTTGTTTCTTTGTGTTTTGGGACTTTTACATACAATTTTTGAAAACAATAAATTCTGTTTTAAATTAAAAACTAAAAGAGTGGAAGTGTCATTTGATCCCCATCCAACAAAACACCCCCAAAAGGTACATGATGAGAAAACAACAAAAAACTTCGGCCATCATTTGCGCTAGGTTTATTGTTAAAAGCAAGTGTTTTGAGATTACTTTTATGGCACCCTCTTATGGTCAAATCATTATCAAATTATTGCTGCAGTTGTAGGAGAAAGTACAACATATCCCTTTCAAAAAATATTGTTCTATTTTGTTTTCATTTAACCTAGACTTTTACAGAGACACTATTGTTAGATGAAGTGTACCTCTCCAGATGTAGATATGTGTATGATGGGAATGCTGCCTTGTACAACAATGTATTCTCAAGCAACAGGTAAGCCCCAGTTCCAACTGAATCAACTATTAACAAGCTGGGACCTACAACAGTCACTCAAAAAAGGGTTGTGTTCTTATTTTTTCAACTTATCACAGCCTACAAAAGAAGGATAATGTTTTCCTTTGTGCTGGTTACAACAGCCACTAGGTAATAAATATACGGCTAGATAAAGTGTAGCTTAGTTGGTAGAGCACCAACACAAGCTTCAGTACCTAAGATGTATTTATACAGAGTTGCCAACTCTTGTTGATTCTGCAGAAAGTTCCCTGTAAAAAAAACTTGTTTTTCCATGATCAACAATATTAATTTTGTTTTTTTACCCATACTCCAATGTGTGTTAGCACTGTTTACTCAGGATTTGAACTGCCTCTAGCTTCCGGGCAACCTCGGTAATCTAGTTGGTAAGACACTGCTCTAGAATTGCAAGGGTCGTGGGTTCGATTCCCACCCAAGTAATATGCCTGTGATATTTTTTCACAGGGCTCGGGAAAGTACTGTGTATTCATGATAAACAAATTTTAAAATATCTTTTGAGAAGTTTTCCCCTTTGGCTTTGAATGTTATTCTAAACTTACATCCATGTTTGGTGAACAAAATATCCCTGATTGCAAGGTGCAAATGTTGGCTCTTGTCAGAATGCCTGGACTTACCCGTTGATGTTTTTTTCAATTGTTGACCCTTTTTTCAAGTTTCAATAACTCAGTACATAAAGTTTGTATCTCTGTCCAAGTTGCATATAAAGGCATGAGAAGAGCCTACTGCATCATTTTAGAGCATAAATTCAAAACTCAAATATTGGCCCAAATTTGACGTTTTTTAAATTTTTGACCCTTTTTTCAAGTTTCAATAATTCACTAAATAAAGCTTGTATCATGATCCAAGTTGCATAAAAAGGCATCAGTAGAGTGTACTGCATCATTTGAGAGCATAAATTCAAAACTCAAATATTGGCCCAAATTTGACAATTTTTGACCCCGTTTTCAAGTTTTAATAATTCACTTAATAAAGCTTGTATCATGATCCAAGTTGCATAAAAAGGCATCAGTAGAGCCTACTGCATCATTTGAGAGCATAAATTCAAAACTCAAATATTGGCCCAAATTTGACAATATGCCTGGACTTACCCCTTGACGTTTTTTCAATTTTTGACCTTTTTTCAAGTTTCAATAATTCACTAAATAAAGCTTGTATCTCAGTCAAACTTGCATAAAAAGGCATCAGTAGAGCGTACTGCATCATTTGAGAGCATAAATTCAAAACTCATATTGGCCCAAATTTGACAATATGCCTGGACTTACCCCTTGACGTTTTTTCAATTTTTGACCCTTTTTTCAAGTTTTAATAATTCACTTAATAAAGCTTGTATCTTGATCCAAGTTGCATAAAAAGGCATCAGTAGAGCCTACTGCATCATTTTACAGCATAAATTCAAAACTCAAATATTGGCCCAAATCTGACAAAATGCCTGGACTTACCCCTTGACGTTTTTTCAATTTTTGACCTTTTTTCAAGTTTCAATAATTCACTAAATAAAGCTTGTATCTCAGTCAAACTTGCATAAAAAGGCATCAGTAGAGCGTACTGCATCATTTGAGAGCATAAATTCAAAACTCAAATATTGGCCCAAATTTGACAATATGCCTGGACTTACCCCTTGACGTTTTTTCAATTTTTGACCTTTTTTCAAGTTTCAATAATTCACTTAATAAAGCTTGTAGCTCAGGCAAACTTGCATAAAAAGGCATCAGTAGAGCGTACTGCATCATTTGAGAGCATAAATTCAAAACTCAAATATTGGCCCAAATTTGACAATATGCCTGGACTTACCCCTTGACGTTTTTTCAATTTTTGACCCTTTTTTCAAGTTTTAATAATTCACTTAATAAAGCTTGTATCTTGGTCCAAGTTGCATAAAAAGGCATCAGTAGAGCCTACTGCATCATTTTAGAGCATAAATTCAAAACTCAAATATTAGCCAAATTTGACAAAATGCCTGGACTTACCCCTTGACGTTTTTTTCAATGTTTGACCCTTTTTTCAAGTTTTAATAATTCACTTAATAAAGCTTGTATCTTGGTCCAAGTTGCATAAAAAGGCATCAGTAGAGCCTACTACATTATTTTAGATCATTTTGTAAATTCAAAACTCAAAATGAATGGGTTTTGATTACATAAAATTAGGCTCAATATTCAAGGATGTCTTTATCAACAGGTAAATTGAATTATATGAACAACCATTAATTTAAGATGCATCATGAGATTTTGCACATTTTGAAGATGCTAGGTTTTAAAACAAAATCTTATATTACTTTTTTTCTGATTTATTTTCTGTGCTCTAGTTTAATTTCAATATTTTTGGCCCTTCAAAGACCATTCATTTCTTTATAATCCTCACCATACCAATGTTCTTCCTTGGTACTAGTCCGCTTTCGAACCCACAATCTTTGCAATTCTTAAACAGTGGTAAACAAAGGGTAAAGGGTAAATCAAAAAACTAACATTCTTTACGCATGGGTCATCTTTTTATGGTCAAAGCATTATCAAATTGTTGCTGCAATAGAGGAAGAAAAAAAAAACCACACTCATTTCACATAATGTTTTTTTTTTTTGCAATTAGACTTGCTACAGACATGACGTCAGATGAAGTTTACCTCTCCAAAAGTACATGCATGATGCAAATGCTGCCCTGAGTCAGATGTGCCTTGTGCGCTATGTCTACCTCATCAATCGGTAAGCACTAGTTTCAACGTTAAGGTTCAGCAACTAATGGCCCCAAACGCTTCTTATGTGGACTCTTTACAATCTTGGCCAAACAAAAGCTACCTAAACAGTTAAATTGAACTATGTGAACAACCCTTGCATGTAGTTTGAGATGCATCAAGAGATTTTTAACAGATTGATGATGACAGAAGTTTTCCTCCCTTTAATTTTGTTGAAAATTGATTGGAAAAACTAGCCCCCCTAGTGTTTAATCTTTCGTTTTCGTTTATCTTCCGTTGCTATCTAGTTGCTTTCAATTGTCTTGTCCGTAAGCGCTTATGGACTTTTTGTGTGAAACTCAGCTGGACACTGATTGAAATGTTTTGTTTTGTCAAGTTATGAAAGTATTAGTACTGAGTTTTACTCAATTATATCTAATCATCACACACTCTTTTACCTTTATACATGTATAACAAAAGAACAAAAATGATAATTTTTTTCAAGTTGGTCCTTGATGGTAAATATTCAAACTACCCTTGTGCTTAATTACAAGGTATTATTTGAAAGCTAAAAAACACGCCATTATTTTGTTCTTTGTTTGCATGACACAGCGAGGGTCCCATACTCCAGAGAGGTCTACTCATCAACCAAGTAGATGTCTGAGACCTGCAGCTGATACGCTACCTAACAATGTGTAATGAGTCTCGTAAATGAACTGCTCTCTCTTTAATAAAAGGTAAGGGAAACTCCTGAACATTAAAACATTTGTCAGTTCATAAAGATGTCTTAGTTTCCTTTTTCATCAAAATTCAGCATCACCTTCTCTTGGTAGTTCCAACTGTTACTTATTGATTCTGTTTGGTGCGGGGAGGACTGGCTAGTGGGATGCAAAGTAATTAGAAATTTATTCGGGCAGGAGCATGTGATCGAGGGGGGGGGGTTGCTGCTCCAAAATATTGGTGAACATTATTGAACAGAGAGAGCAAAAAAGACCGTTTACCTGTTAATAAATTGGCACTGATATTTTTTCCTTTGTAAAACTTCTGCAAATTCAAGTCATCTGTCCCTTTATAGGGTCATATAAAGGTTTTAGTCAATGTAATGCTGGTTTATAAGGATATTTATTTGAAAAAGAAGGTATAATAAAAGTGACCTTTGAAAGTATCATCTGAATTACTTGTTTATGTTTCAAAAATACATGTTTTTATACTACAACCTATTGCAGGGTAAGCCAGCATTTTTGAAAAGTTATCAAAAGTACAATCCATTTTGCTAAAATAGTAATTACTTTCTACACAGAACACTCCATAAAGAGCTGTGTTTACATTTCATGGTTCTACTTGAGTCATCTGTACATGTTTCCTTACTTTTAATACTTGAGAAGCTCGAGTCAAACATTTAAAGGGCACATAAAAACTATGGTCTGTATTTTGATTTTATCTGCAGATATTTCTGCCTTGTCCAAAAAATATTTTCATGAGATCTGCCGGTGCCTAACATTGGCCCATCGTCTACACATCAACACATAGATGTGTGAAGCAAAAAATAGGTATGTGATATTCCCAAGCGTTGTGTTATACTAACATCAAAGTGGGCTGTTTTAGCAGCACAAAACAGACTTCACCCCACATACCACATGCCATAACATTCTTGGGAGATCATGCTGGCACCACGCCTAACCAAGATGAATGGCCCTCCCTACAGATTGATTACAGATTATAGATTAAAAAAATGAATACATGTTCTTATTAACAAAACCCCATAAATTATATCATTTCCACTAAATACTAACAAAACCAGTCATCTTTCTAGTAGAAACCCATCATCTTTTCTCATCCAATTTTGTTTTCACAAACCTGGGGTAAAGTGTTTCTGCATCTTTAAATTTATAAGTGAAAGAACTAAAGAGCAGTGGTATAATTAGACATTTATATTTGGGGGATGTTAATGCATCAAACCAACCAAAATGTGCGTTTTTAATCTGGGGGGGGGGGGGGAATACACCATTGCCAAAAAGTTTTTTGAATTTCATGTGTGTCTCAATTTAAAACACTCATAAATTTTGGTTTTGACATTGCCACAGGTTTGATGAAAATTGAGGTAGATGCTCTTAGTGAAATTTGAACCGTCAGATTTCATTGACAAACTCAAATCGGAGGGGCTGTTCATTTGACCTTTCCATTTGTCATATACCAAAATGGGTTAGCTTTATACAATTGTTTTCTTAACTTTTCACAGCATGAGAACGCTGATATGCTTCAACCAAGTGTGTTGCAAATAACCTTTACTACGATCATGAAAGGTTAAAAGATTAAGGAGAGCAACGCTTCAAGGCAATCTACGCATCAAGTCATTATGGATGAACAACCGACCAACTTGTTGATTACATTTGTAAACGCGTAGACTTTTTAACTAACGATGCTTAGTACATTCCCTTACTTCTACATGAATGTTATTGTAAAAAGTAAGTGCACCATTTGCAAGCAACCACACAATGTTTATTTTAAACTCATTAAGTCAGAGATCTGGGTAGTAATGTTTGGACTGGAAGTAAAAAGCACTGATTGTGCAATGGTACGATTACTGGCTATGTGAGGGTTCAATGAATAGTACAATGAGTGGTTTGATAAAATAGTGGAGGGGTGGCCCAGGATCCTTACCAGGATAAAATTGCCCAGATAACACTGCTTGCAAGGTGCACCTATTTATCTTTAGACTATACAGACATGGTATTTTTTCAGATTTTGAATTTCAATTTAACTCAACTGAACAAGTCTGTGCAAAAGCCCCAAAGCAAACACCACATGTACTTGAAGGTCAATAAAATGTTCCTTCCTCATTCTCAATGGCCAAAAGCCTTCAATATAGGTACTTCTATTTTCATTTTATGACTTTGTGTTCATGAGCTACAATGGACAAATCCATGAAAGAAATGGAATAAAGTTTCTAAATCCAAAGCTTACATTTTGTGAGAATGTTCTTCACAAATGAGGTCTTATTTGTGACTGCTCAAGTAAAACCCTATTTACTTTTGACCCAATTTGGGGATAAGCAGTGAGATTTTGGTATTAACCTTGAAAATTCAAAAAGAAATATGCTGAGTGAAAATATGGTCCCTTGGCTCAATTATATTCAATTTTATGGTTGTCCCACATTTATGGTAATTGCCAAATGTTTTTTTTTTTTTTTTAAATCAAACTGATGAGTGCGCACAGAATGTCTGCAAAACCCTAACTTGATGACAAGTTTCAGGTTGAGTTGAATGAATTTACTTTTGAGTGTAGTTAATCCACTTTGTAATGAGCAGCAGAGAGCTGTTTATAGTATAAAACATGCAAAACGGCTGCCCCTGAAGTAACGTAGTAACATTTTTTTAAACTGTACCTCAAAATCATTATATCTTAAAGGCACTGTACATGTTTGGTAATTGCTTTAAGTATATATTAGCATAAAACCTTACTTGGTAACGAGCAACAGAGAGCTGTTGATAGTATAACACATTGTGAGAAACGGCTCCCTCTGAAGTAATGTAGATTTTGAGAAAGAGGTAATTTCTCACTAATATAATAAAAGACTTCTGGCAAGAAGCCTTTTATTCCTATCTGAAAGCACACTTTTTTTGTACACCAAAGGTGTTGTTTTCTTTCATCATTTTCTTGCAACTTCAATGACTGAGTGAGTCCAAATTTCCACAGGTTTGTTCATAATGTTGAGATACACCAAGTGAAAAGACTGGTCTTTTAGACAATTACCAAACGTATACCTCCCCTTTGAAAGAAATACCCGTCTAAAAGATTGGACTTTTGAACTGAAAAAAAAACCCATAAAAATGCACAAATTGTATGCCCTAAAACGTTACTCAAGATTTGGGGTTTACTTAAAAAACTTGCCCAAACAACTTAGAGGTGTCAATTAATGTTTTTCTTTATAAATAAGACAACTGAAATAAGTCTAATATAAAACTGAGCAAATTAGTGTAGAAATTATCACTCTAAAAAGATTAAAAGTTGTTTGTTCTTTGGCTACAGTGAAAGTAATAGTCTTAAGTGGATAATTAAAATGTTTGTATCTTATTATTTGGAGTTGTCAAATAAAATAATTCTATAAATGTAGCAAAACATCTCTCTCCTTCCATTATTTTAGGTTCATTATTGTACAAGTAATATATTATGGTTACATTTATTAAAGTCATTTTATCCCAGACTAAACAAAACTTGAGTAAAAAAAAATCCACCCCTGCTAAAAAATGGACTGGTCCCATTCAGTGATATTATCCAACAAAAATGACGGCGGAATAATAGGTCTAAATATCCTCTCAATTCTTTTCCAGCAAAGTGGAATAAGATCACTTTAAGTAACACCTTTAAGCCCCCTTAAAAGACCGTACCTTTAAATAGTACCTTAATATAAACCATTTCGATATTTAAAAAAGTTCCACCCCTTTAAACTCAATTTGAAAGAAATTATTACTAAACCTTTGCCACACCTTTAAGCCACCTAAAAAGACCCTTCCTTTAAATGTTTTCTAAAAATAAATCATTTCAATATTTAAAAATAGTTCCACCCCTTTAAACTCAATCTGAAAGAAATTATGATTAAACCTTTGTTGTACCTTTAAGCCACCAAAAAGACCCTTCCTTTAAATGTTTTCTAAAAATAAACCATTTCAATATTAAAAAAAGTAATACATTGCTTTAAAAACACCTTTAAATTGATTGTTACTGTCACTTTAATTCAACAATGACGTCCCATAAACCTCTACCCACTTAAACCGACTACAGTCTATCAAGCACTCGCCCTTCCTACCTTTCCCAATCCGATGTCAGACCCCCCCCCCATCTCACCGAGTCCAGCCCATCGCCCAAAGCCCTCATCCCAAACCATCCCCCTAAACTCCCATCCCAACAAGTCTGTCCCATCGCCCCAAGCCCTCATCCCAAACCATCCCCCTAAACTCCCATCCCAACACGTCCATCCGATCCCCCACACCCCTCATCCCAAACCATCCCCCTAAACTCCCATCTCAACAAGTCCGTCCCATCGCCCCAACCCCTCATCCCAAACCATTCCCCTAAACTCCCATCCCAACACATCCATCCGATCCCCCCAACCCCTCATCCCAAATTAACCCCTAAGCCCCCATCTCAACAAGTCCGTCCCATCGCCCCAAGCCCTCATCCCAAACCATCCCCATAAACTCCCATCCCAACACGTCCACCCCATTGCCCAAAGCTCTCATCCCAAACCATCCCCTAAGACCTCATCTTAACAATCCCATCCCAGCGCCTAAATCACCCCATTCCAAACCATCCCCCTAAGCCCCCATCCCAACCAGCCCAGCCCATCACTCCGAGCCCTCATCATAAGTCAACCCACCTCCTCCAAACCTTCCAAGCCTATCACCCAAGCCCTCATCTCAACCCTTCCAGCCCATCACCCTAAGTCCTCATCTCAACCAGTCCAACCCATCACCCCCATCCCCCATCCAAACAATCCCAACCCAACACCAAGCCCTCATCCCAACCCCATCACTCCTACCATCATCTCAAGCCCATCATCCCAACCGGCCCAGCCCAGTTGCCGATTGACTGCTCTGCAACCTCCTGGCCCATCACCCCAACCCCTGATCACAGCGAGCCCAACCCAGTGGCCGACTTGCTATCGAGCAACCTCCTTGGCCCCTCAGCACTTAGAAATTTTACTCCCCAAGCCAAGCTCCAAGGCCCTTGGTCACCCCTTGCTCAGCCCTCAGATCAGCTAAAAATCCAAGGGTCTAGCCTTGGAGAAAATATTTTGAAAAAATTTCTAAGTCAGCCATTTTTAACTTCATCACTCCAAAAACCGTTAGATTTTTATAACAGCTCGGTAGCACAGCAGTGAGAGAGTGGGCTTACAGAGCTGAAGGTCCCCAGTTCAAGCCCTACCCATTTTTATCAAAAAATAAAAATTTTCTTATTTAATGGTTAAAAAAGGCTCCCCAGGGGATTTGAACCCACCCTGCTCACAGCTCCAGGATTCCTGGAGCTGTGAGCTAGCCCACTGCGCTACCCGGCTTCTTAAAAAAAATCGCTCGGAACTAATATTTAAACCTTAGAATGGGGGGGTAAATTGAAAAAAAAATTGGATGCACCCTATGACCTTTGACCTTTACATGAGCAACAAGAGTAAAAACAAAATGAAAGATGGGTGTTGGATGTCCATTATAAAATAGTTTATTATACCATTTAAAAAGAGCATAAAAATACACATAATTACAATACATTTGTTTCGCAAGTTAACGTACAGACTACAGAGCACCGGACTATCTTAACAAGTACTTTAACATTTACAAACTAAATAGTACATTAAATTAACAGAGTAATACCTTATGCAAATGACATCATTTACGTCATCATTTTACCTCTAACGCTAAAGTCTATTGATGTCTTACATGTTAAGTACTAACTAAAGCTGCGTAAAGTTACTTGTCTTCCTTACTAATACCTTTAAAGTAAAGTTAAGTTAATTATTAATTAAGTAAGTAAATATTAAGCAAAAGCCAATTCTTTTATCAAGTTCCCCCCCCCCCCCCCAACTCAGGAAGAGTTGAAAATACAGCGTATTTATTTACATTCACAAAATGAGAACCCTTAAAGACCACGACTACAAAGAGCTTGCAATGCAAGCAGTTTTATACATACTTCAATATTCTTAGTATAACGCATAGTTTTAAAGTTAATTTGGTTACTGCGTAGTGGGTGCTCAGATATTTCATAAGTATTTTATTCATTCTTCATAACAGCACCCTCCTACACATGCCTCATTAAAAGAACACCTTTTAAAATGACTAGTTCTTATAGTCATACACCGTATTTATTTAAATTCACAAAATGGCGACCCTTAAAGATTACAGAGAGCTTGCAATGCAAGCAGTTTTATACATACTTCAATATTCTTAGTATAACGCATAGTTTTAAAGTTAATTTGGTTACTGCGTAGTGGGTGCTCAGTTATCTCATAAGTATTTTATTCATTCTTCATAACAGCACCCTCCTACACATGCCTCATTAAAAGAACACTTTTTAAAATGACTAGTTCTTATAGTCATACACCGTATTTATTTAAATTCACAAAATGGCGACGCTTAAAGATTACAGAGAGCTTGCAATGCAAGCAGTTTTATACATACTTCAATATTCTTAGTATAACGCATAGTTTTAAAGTTAATTTGGTTACTGCGTAGTGGGTGCTCAGTTATCTCATAAGTATTTTATTCATTCTTCATAACAGCACCCTCCTACACATGCCTCATTAAAAGAACACTTTTTAAAATGACTAGTTCTTATAGTCATACACCGTATTTATTTAAATTCACAAAATGGCGACCCTTAAAGATTACAGAGAGCTTGCAATGCAAGCAGTTTTATACATACTTTAATATTCTTAGTATAACGCATAGTTTTAAAGTTAATTTGGTTACTGCGTATAGTGGGTGCTCTACTATCTCGTACATATTTTATTCATTCTTCATAACAGCACCCTACTACACATGCCTCATTGATACAACATTTTTTAAAGTAAAATGACCTACAATATGTAATAAACAATACAGAAGTGAGGCTGCTCTTCGCACGGCTTTATCGATCGATTGCGACTCGTCTAAATGTACTTTTAAATTTACTTTGGTTACTGCATAGAGGGTGCTCTACTATCTCACTGCTATATTTTATTCATTCTTGATAACAGCACCCTCCTACACATGTCTTATTGAAAGTACACCTTTTAAAAATACTATTTCTTATAGTCATACACCGTATTTATTTACATTCACAAAATGGAGACCCCTAAAGACTACAGAGAGCTTGCAATGCAAGCAGTTTTATACATACTTCAATATTCTTAGTATAACGCCTAGTTTTAAAGCTAATGTGGTTACTGCGTAGAGGGTGCTTCACTACTTCATAAGTATTTTATTCATTCTTGATAACAGCACCCTCCTACACATGTCTCATTATAAGAACACCTTTGAAATTACTATTTCTTATAATCATACAAACAAGTGATTTTATAATATCAAAGAATAATTAAAAGATTTCTTCATCACCAAGTCAAACATAGGATCATTTTGTCCTTCAAACACACTGATTAAATATTCAAGGAATTCAATTGGATAACCATGTCTATATTTCCTTAACAGTTTTTAAATTACACTATACCTTACAGAGGCGAGGCTGCTTTTCGCACGGCTTAACGATCGGCACATCAACCCGTTGAAACGCGAAACAACTCGTAATAATGCACGTTAACGGATAAATAGCATGTAAATGTAAAATAAAATGCTTTTAAAAAGTGACAATGATTTGTTTTATCTTAATACTTGAAAATTTACAGCCTATAATTTGTCATTGTTATTTCTTAACATTATGTTAAAAGTTATTGAGAAAGAGAAGTTATTGGTAGTACCGGGCCTATAATACATATATGAGGTATTTAAAAGTGCAAAGGATATGTTAAGTTGTTTTTATTCAAATAACATTCATACATTTGTTAGTTCAAAACCTAATTTAATTTATGACATGTTAGTAGATTAATAATAAATAAACTAGAATAAGCTACAGAACATTCATCAAATAATTCAAATATTTTTTCTACTGATTAAAAAAAAAATTAATTACTTTGTTTTAGTAATTTGAATCAAGCTATAGTTATTTCATGTCTTTTCATTTGTTAGTGGTGAGATTTAATATTAAGTAAAAAAATCAATCATCATAATAGAAAGACTTCGTTTGTCAACAAAGCCCAAACTACAAATCCTTTATGAAATGTTTTAGTAAATATGAAAGCTTTGATATTGGTCGCAATATCTTTAACGCGCGATAAATTTATGTCCGACACTCTGACTTTTTTAACATTCAGGAATGCACAAAAATATAATGTTGTTCCTACAACAGATTAAAGATTTAAAATGGGAAACTTTGATCATTTTAACATTATTATGTTTAAGTTAGTTTTTAATTCGTTGAAGTTAGTATTGTACAACATAAAATTTATAGAGTTAGATTATTGTTAGTTGTAACATTTTTTTCATATATTGTAATTGTGTCATATATTCATCAATTGATAAACTTTTAATAATGTCATCATGTGAAACATGCATTAACACACTTATTAGATTTGTTATAAGATTTGAACTTGTATTAGATTGAGCATTTTTAATTTCAAGAATAAAATATTCATCATAAAATCATTTTTAGATGTGTTAAAGGCCAAAAACATTTAATAACATTGATTTATTTTATTTAAGTTATTAATTGTATTTGTTTTGTCGGTATTTTTGTTTAAAACTTATATTTTGTGTATATATAAATATATTAAAAACATAATTTTGGGGATAAATGTTTGTGTTACTCTTAGTCAGCTTTTGGTTTTTGTTAAAATCATTGTAAGATGTGTTTAAGCCCAAATACATTTAATAAAAATGATTAATTTTAATTTATTTTAATATAATTTTGTTTGTGTTTGTCAGTATTTTTGTTAAAAAATTATATTTTGTGTATATAAACATATTAAAAACAAACAATTTGGGGGATAATTTTTTGTAATATCTACATTTGTCTATGAATCATGAAGAAAATACAATGACACGTTCCCGTACATTTAAGTCTTTTAAACAGCAAGACCTCAGCAAGTGATGAAACAAATATTTTCAACGCACGAAAGTTTTATGTCCGCACCGAGCACGCTCAAACCTATCAGCAGCAACCTCATTTCTATAACAACAAATTTAACCAGTGAATACTTACTTGGGGTCTAATAACAACAAACCAAATGTACTGTAAACACCAATGATAAGGTTTAACATCACAATACACAAATAGTAATGCATATAGTTTTACACAAGTAAACCACCAAAAGCAATTTATTTCAGTTCAAATTTGACCTAACTTTTAGGGGGGATTTCTTCAACATAGTAAATTAACAGGCTGTCTTTGCCTCAGCCCAAAGGAGTTTGACTGTGAAGAAGCAGTACTACTTCCGCCAAGGCAGAAGCGGCACATACTTCCGCATTAATGCAGAAGCAGCATGCACCTTCGCATGATAAGTGCATTCTCACAATGTCACCATTATAGGAGCTGATACTCCCATGATAAGAGACAGACTATAATGGGATACACTGCAAGACATCATACTGGGGTGACATACCTTCAACACACTGTCGCCTCCTACATTGATGTATTTTGGTTAAAAAGATTAGGTCAAGAGTTATTCCAGTCTATTCTATATTTATTATTTCTTTTTAGGGGGATTTCTTCAACATAGTGAATTAATGAACTGTCGTTGCCTCAGCCCAAAGGAGTTTGACTGTGAAGAAGCAGTACTACTTCCGCCAAGGCAGAAGCGGCACACACCTCCGCATTAATGCAGAAGCAGCATGCACCTTCGCATGATAAGTGCATTCTCACAATGTCACCATTATAGGAGCTGATACTCCCATGATAGGAGACAGACTATAATGGGATACACTGCAAGACATCATACTGGGGTGACATACCTTCAACACACTGTCGCCTCCTACATTGATGTACTTTGGTTAATAAGATTAGATCAAGAGTTATCCGAGTCTATTTTATATTTATCATTTCTTTTGGGGGGATTTTGTCAACATAGTAAATTAATGAACTATCTTTGCCTGATCCCTAAGGAGTTTGACTGTGAAGAAGCAGTACTACTTCCGCCTAAGGCAGAAGCGGCACACACCTCCGCTCTAATGCAGAAGCGGCATGCACCTTCGCATGATAAGTGCAATCTCACAATGTCACCATTATAGGAGCTGACACTCCCATGATAGGAGACAGACTATAATGGGATACATTGCAAGACATCATACTGGGGTGGCTTGCCTTCAACACGCTAATCCAATAGCAAAGCAGAACATGGACTATAATTATAAAACTAAATTATTTATGTATTGAAGTAAACCATTTTACATAAGTACACCATCGCAAGCAGCTTTTTGTCATCAGATTTTGCTGATTGTCATCCTGGTTAGCTTAGTTCAATTAGCAGGGCTACCATCGTGCAGGTTCCAGGATACCGGCCCCACGCGCTTTCTGAGATCGTAAGAGCCAATTGCACCGCCCCTTAAGGGGACGGGTCCGGTCCACTGTCCCAACTTCGGCGCCAGGACAGCCTCCCTACTCTTAGTAACGCGGTCCCTAGTTGAAAGGACTAGGGACTACTTCCGTTGGTCAACCATGATTGTGATAACACCGGCACCATCCTAGCAGATGAGGAGCCCAAATGCACCTTTAAGATCAACCACCCAGTGGCCCGAGCCGGAAGTAGGACCCCACATGCCACGTGCACGTGTCCAGGTCCCTTTTCGACCGCCGCACTCCTCCGTCAATTCCTTTCGACCGCCGCACTCCTCCGTCAATTCCTTTCGACCGCCGCACTCCTCCGTCAATTCCTTTCGACCGCCGCACTCCTCCGTCAATTCCTTTCGACCGCCGCACTCCTCCGTCAATTCCTTTCGACCGCCGCACTCCTCCGTCAATTCCTTTCGACCGCCGCACTCCTCCGTCAATTCCTTTCGACCGCCGCACTCCTCCGTCAATTTCTTTCGACCGCCGCACTCCTCCGTCAATTTCAATCGGACCGCCGCACCACCAAGTCCCTAAGATCGCGCATTTCATAGCATAAAAACGCATATGTGCTTGCTTGCTTGCAATGGTGTACTCATTTACAAGATAATAACGGTTTACAACAAAAAGAGAAATCAAACTATTAAAACAAACCCACAATACCTTAAAGTTGAAACAAGCTGCTTGGTTGTGCATTCATGATTGCTTGATGAACATGTCAGATGTCTTGATACTGATGATTATCCATTGCTCTTCTGTGTACACTGCAGCTTTGAATTGCTCTTAAAGTTGGAGAAAAACTGCTTGGTTGTTCATTTATGACTACTTGATGCCCATCTAAGATGTCTTGATACTGATGATTTCTCACACAGTAGGGTTGAATCTCTCTACACTTGATTTTTGAACTATCAGATACACCACTGGCTCTGAAAGGTCAAGTTTTAGAAAATTCAAACAATGACAATAAGCAAAATCCTTTGCAAGGATGGTTACAATTCATGGATGGACCCAGTGATGGATGGTATAAGTTTTTCAGTTTGATAAGTCATTATTGGATTTTTACTGTTCAAAACCTTCATTTTTGTTAAAAAGTACAACATTGGACCCTGTCAGAATGTTTAGTTAGTAATTTGTTTTTTAAGCTAGGTCATTTGTTGTCTACTTAATGTTCTCATTTTCCTAAGATACATGGATGAGATTTTGTTAGAGCATGAGGAACATTTTGTTTCCTGATCTGCATCAATATTGCCATAGTAATAAAAACTGAGTTGTGTCCACAAGTCACTAATCACTCTAGAGAGTATTGCATTAGTTCTTGAAAGCTAAACAAGGGGGAAAACCTTACGTTTGTGGAAATCCTAGCAACAGTAGCGTTCAAGTATCAAACAGTTCCATTTGGGAATAAGGGTAAAAATAAAAGAAAAGTTGTTAGGGATCTACCTTTTACATGAGAGTGCAGCTCCTAGATCTTAGGTTGTTTGGACATCTCGATCTTGACAGGTCAGATGTCTTTGGAAAAGCTTTGTCCGACTTGAAAACAATACAAAGCAAAATTTGAAACAAGTTTAGAACATAACCCGTAACGGTATATGGAATCAGCCACTGAGTTTTTGGAACTACCAGTATTTGGTGTTGAACAACCAAGAACAGTAGCTGTTTTGCTTCCTACATAAGCAACTACATTGCCATGAGTCAGCCTAGCAGCTGTAAAGACTGCGATAATAACAATAATAATCCAAAGCATTAGAAATATCGCAGTGTTCCATTATACAATGGCCAGTACATTCCCCCACAGTCCTCCAAGCTGTAAAAGATGCCAGGGAGGCTAGCCAGGAGCAAGGGGGGGGGTACTGCCTGAAAGGACATATTAGAAATATAGCAGTGTTGCATCTAATGACAGCCAGCACATTCCCCCATAGTGCTCCCAGCTGTAAAAGATGCCATGGAGGCTAGCCAGGAGCAGGGGGGGGGGGGGGGGTACTGCCTGAAGACACATTAGAAATATAGCAATGTGTTGCATCTTAGGACAGCCAGTACATTCCCCCAGAGTCCTCCCTGCTGCAAAGAATGCCCTGGAGGCCAAAAGAATGCCATTGAAGCTAGCCAGGAGCAAGGGGGTACTGCCTGAAGAAGACACATTAGAAATATAGCAGTGTTGCATCTAACGACATCCAGTACATTTCCCCAGAGTCCTCCCTGCTGTTTAGAATGCCATGGAGGCTAAAGAATGCCATGTAGGCTAGCCAGGAGCAAGGGGTACTGTCTGAAGTAGACACATTAGAAATATAGCAGCGTTGCATCTAACGGCAGCCAGTACATTTTCCCCAGAGTCCTCTCTGCTGTTTAGAATGCCATGGAGGCTAAAGAATGCCATGTAGGCTAGCCAGGAGCAAGGGGTACTGCCTCAAGAAGACACATTAGAAACATAGCAGTGTTGCATCTTACGGCAGCCAGTATATACATTTCCCGTGAGAGTCCTCCCAGCTGTAAAGAATGCCATGGAGGCTAGCCAGGAGCAATGGGGGTACTGCCTCAAGAAGACACATTAAAATATAGCAGTGTTGCATCTTACGACAGCCAGTACATTCCCCAAGAGTCCTCCCAGCTGTAAAGAATGCCATGGAGGCTAGCCAGGAGCAACGAGGGTACTGCCTAAAAAAGGCACACTAGAAATATAGCAGTGTTGCATCTTACGACAGCCAGTGTATTCCCCCCAGTGTCCTTCCAGCTGTAAAGAACGCCATGGAGGCTAGCCAGGAGCAAAAGGGGTAATGCCTGAAGAAGACACTTTAGAAATATAGCAGTATTGCATCTTACGACAGCCAGTACATTCCCCCATAGTCCTAAAAACAGCCAGTCCCATTTCTTCAGAGTCCTCCCAGCTGCAAAGAATGCCATGGAGGCTGGCCAGGAGCAAGTGGGGTACTGCCTGAAGAAGACACTTTAGAAATATAGCAGTATTGCATCTTACGACAGCCAGTACATTCCCCCAGAGTCCTCCCAGCTACAAAAAATGCCCTGGAGGCCAAAAGAACACCATGGAAGCTAGACAGGAGCAAGGGGGTACTGCCTGAAGTAGACACATTAGAAATATAGCAGTGTTGCATCTAACGGCAGCCAGTACATTTCCCCAGAGTCCTCTCTGCTGTAAAGAATGCCATGGAGGCTTAAGAATGCCATAGAGGCCAGCCAGGAGCAAGGGGGTACTGCCTAAAGAAGACACATTAGAAATATAGAAGTATTGCATCTTACGACAGCCAGTACATTCCCCCAGAGTCCTCCCAGCTGTAAAGAATGCCACGGAGGCTTAAGAATGCCATAGAGGCCAGCCAGGATCAAGGGGGTACTGCTCAAGAAGACACATTAAAGTACAGCAGAGTTGCATCTTACGACAGCCAGTACATTTCCCAAGAGTCCTCCCAGCTGTAAAGAAGAAATATACAGGATAACCATAAGCAACGAGGGTACTGTCTGAAAAAGGCACATTAGATATATAGCAGTGTTGCATCTTACAAGAGCCAGTGTATTCCCCCCAGAGTCCTTCCAGCTGTAAAGAACGCCATGGAGGCTAGCCAGGAGCAAAGGGGGGTACTGCCTAAAGAAGACACATTAGAAATATAGCAGTGTTGCATCTTACAGCAGTCAGTATATTTCCCCAGAGTCTGTCAGCTGTAAAGGGGGTACTACTTTCTGAAGAAGTAACATTAGAAATATAGCAGTGTTGCATCTTACAACAGTCAGTTTATTCCTCCAGAGTCTGCCCAGCAGTTAAGAATGCCAAAGAGGCTAGCCAGGAGCAACAGGGGTACTGCCTGAAGAAGACACATTAGAAATATAGCAGTGTTGCATCTTACCAGAGCCAGTACATTCCCCCCAGAGTCCTTCCAGCTGTAAAGAATGCCATTGAGGCTAAGGAATGCCATGGATGCTAGCCAGGAGCAAGGGGGTACTGCCTGAAGAAGACACATTTGAAATATAGCAGTGTTGCATCTTACGACAGCCGACTGCAGTGTTGCATCTTACCAGAGCCAGTACATTCCCCCCGGCTTCCTCCCACCTGTAAAGAATGCCATCGAAGCTCACCAGGAGCAACGGGGGTACTGCCTCAAGAAGACACTTTAGAAATATAGCAGTGTTGCCTCATATGACAGCCAGTACAATCCTCCCAGAGTCCGCCAAGTAGTGATGACACACTAAGGGAACAGGGAGCAAAGGGTACTGCCCGAAGAAGAAACATTAGAAATAAAGCAGTTCTGCATCTTACGACAGCCAGTACATTCCCCCAGAGTCCTGGAATGCCATGGAGGCTAGCCAGGAGCAACGGGGGTACTGCCTCAAGAAGACACATTAGAAATAAAGCAGTTCTGCATCTTACGACAGCCAGTACATTCCCCAGAGTCCTGGAATGCCATGGAGGCTAGCCAGGAGCAAGGGGGTACTGCCCGAAGAAGACACATTAGAAATATAGCAGTGTTGCATCTTACAACAGCCAGTACATTCCCCCAGAGTCATCCCAGCTGTAAAAAATGCCATGGAGGCTAGCCAGGAGCAACGAGGGTACTGCCTCAAGAAGACACATTAGAATTACAGTAGTATTGCATCTTACAACAGCCAGTACATTCCCCCCAGAGTCTCCGAAGCTGTAATGAATGCCATCGAGGCTAGCTAGGAGCAAAGGGGGTACTGCCTGAAGATGACAAATTAGAAATATAGCAGTGTTGCATCTTACGACAGCCAGTACATTCCCCCGAGAGTCTCCGAAGCTGTAATGAATGCCATCGAGGCTAGCTAGGAGCAAAGGGGGTACTGCCTGAAGATGACAAATTAGAAATATAGCAGTGTTGCATCTTACGACAGCCAGTACATTCCCCCCAGAGTCTCCGAAGCTGTAATGAATGCCATCGAGGCTAACTAGAAGCAAAGGGGGTACTGCCTAAAGATGACAAATTAGAAATATAGCAGTGTTGCATCTTAAGACAGCCAGTACATTTCCCCCAGAGACCTCCCAGCTGTAAAGAATGCCATTGAGGCTAGCCAGGAGCAAGAGGAACTGCCTGAAGAAGACACATTAGAACTATAGCTGTGTTGCCTCTGAAAACAGTCAGTACATTCCCCAAGAGTTAGCTAGGCTGCAAGAACTATTGCTGTGCTGTAACGACAGAAAGTGCATTCCCCCAGAGTCCACACAGCTGTAGTCCACACAGCTGTAAGAAACAAAAAACTAGCCAGGAGAATGGGGGGTACTGCTTGAAGAAGACACACCACAACTATAGTGCTGTTAGCTCTCATTACAGCCAGTACATTCACCCAAAGTCTGCCCAACTATAATGACTGCCATGGAGGCTAGCCAGGAGCAAGGGGTGCTGCTTAAAGAAGAAACACTACAACTATAGTGCTGATAGCTCTCATTACTGCCAGTACATTCACCAAAGTCTGCCCAACTATAATGACTGCCATGGAGGCTAGCCAGGAGCAAGGGGTACTGCTTGAAGAAGAAACACTACAACTATAGTGCTGCTAGCTCTCATTACAGCCAGTACATTCACCCAAAGTCTGCCCAACTATAATGACTGCCATGGAGGCTAGCCAGGAGCAAGGGGTACTGCTTGAAGAAGAAACACTACAACTATAGTGCTGCTAGCTCTCATTACAGCCAGTACATTCACCCAAAGTCTGCCCAACTATAATGACTGCCATGGAGGCTAGCCAGGAGCAAGGGGTACTGCTTGAAGAAGAAACACTACAACTATAGTGCTGTTAGCTCGCATTACAGCCAGTACATTCACCCAAAGTCTGCCCAACTATAATGACTGCCATGGAGGCTAGCCAGGAGCAAGGGGTACTGCTTGAAGAAGAAACACTTATGACAGGCAGTTCATTTGCCCAGAATCAGCAAGGATGCAATGTCTCAATGAGGGCTGTCAGTTGCTATACTAACACCCATTTAGGCTCACATTATCATTTGCCAAAGACCAGGCAGGTGTGGATCTTGGAAGAGAGGGTCGAGTCCTGGTTGACTTTGCAGAAAACAGGAAAATGATTGCCAAACAAATTCAAATTTCTTTGCATGAGTTTTCTTTCTATAAGAAGAGGACTGTTATTAACCTCTGTTTAAACAAGAGCAAAAATCATATTAGTCCTTTTAAGACCAGAGGTAAATATTTAAAGTATATTTTGGGGGAACTTGCCTTTCACTGGATTAGACAGCTCCTCTATCTAAAGCCAGTCTGGACCTCTACTTCTTGATTGGTAGATCTCTTAGGAGAAAGAAAGCATTTCTGCAACAAAAACAAAATGTATAGAACTTACAATATCAGTGACCATAAACATTACCATAAGTAAAACAGTTTACGACAAATTGATTTTACCTTACCAATCACAATTAAATGCAGGAAATCAATATTAATGGAAGCTGAAAAGCACCTCAAGTATAACGTCAGGATTCTGTTGAAATCAAATACACAAGCAATGATGCTTAAAACGCTCTTAAGGATTGGTGCTGGTATGAATGCAAATATCAGTGATCACTCAGAATGAAACTGGCATTGTTTTTTAAGCTAGGTCATTTGTTGTCTACTTAATGTTCTCATTTTCCTAAGATATATGGATGTGATTTTGTTAGAGCATGAGGGACATTTTGTTTCCTGATCTGCATCAATATTGCCATAGTAAATAAAACTGAGTTGTGTCCACAAGTCACTAATCACTCTAGAGAGTATTGCATTAGTTCTTGAAAGCTAAACAAGGGGGAAAACCTTACGTTTGTGGAAATCCTAGCAACAGTAGCGTTCAAGTATCAAACAGTTCCATTTGGGAATAAGGGTAAAAATAAAAGAAAAGGTGTTAGGGATCTACCTTTTACATGAGAGTGCAGCTCCTAGATCTTAGGTTGTTTGGACATCTCGATCTTGACAGGTCAGATGTCTTTGGAAAAGCTTTGTCCGACTTGAAAACAATACAAAGCAAAATTTGAAACAAGTTTAGAACATAACCCGTAACGGTATATAGAATCAGCCACTGAGTTTTTGGAACTACCAGTATTTGGTGTTGAACAACCAAGAACAGACGCTGTTTTGCTTCCTACAAGAGCAACTACATTGCCATGAGTCAGCCTAGCAGCTGTAAAGACTGCGATAATAACAATAATAATCCAAAGCATTAGAAATATCGCAGTGTTCCATTATACAATAGCCAGTACATTCCCCCACAGTCCTCCAAGCTGTAAAAGATGCCAGGGAGGCTAGCCAGGAGCAAGGGGGGGGGGGTACTGCCTGAAAGGACATATTAGAAATATAGCAGTGTTGCATCTAATGACAGCCAGTACATTCCCCCATAGTGCTCCCAGCTGTAAAAGATGCCATGGAGGCTAGCCAGGAGCAGGGGGGGGGGGGGAGGGGTACTGCCTGAAGACACATTAGAAATATAGCAATGTGTTGCATCTTAGGACAGCCAGTACATTCCCCCAGAGTCCTCCCTGCTGCAAAGAATGCCCTGGAGGCCAAAAGAATGCCATTGAAGCTAGCCAGGAGCAAGGGGGTACTGCCTGAAGTAGACACATTAGAAATATAGCAGTGTTGCATCTAACGACAGCCAGTACATTTCCCCAGAGTCCTCCCTGCTGTTTATAATGCCATGGAGGCTAAAGAATGCCATGTAGGCTAGCCAGGAGCAAGGGGTACTGCCTGAAGTAGACACATTAGAAATATAGCAGTGTTGCATCTAACGGCAGCCAGTACATTTCCCCAGAGTCCTACCTGCTGTTTAGAATGCCATGGAGGCTAAAGAATGCCATGTAGGCTAGCCAGGAGCAAGGGGTACTGCCTGAAGAAGACACATTAGAAATATAGCAGCGTTGCATCTTACGACAGCCAGTACATTCCCCCCAGAGTCCTTCCAGCTGTAAAGAATGCCATGTAGGCTAGCCAGGAGAAAGGGGTACTGACTGAAGTAGACACATTAGAAATATAGCAGTGTTGCATCTTACGACAGCCAGTACATTTCCCCAGAGTCCTCCCTGCTGTTTAGAATGCCATGGAGGCTAAAGAATGCCATGTAGGCTAGCCAGGAGCAAGGGGTACTGTCTGAAGTAGACACATTAGAAATATAGCAGTGTTGCATCTTACGACAGCCAGTACATTCCCCCCAGGGTCCTCTCTGCTGTAAAGAATGTCATGGAGGCTTAAGAATGCCATAGAGGCCAGCCAGGATCAAGGGGGTACTGCCTAAAGAAGACACATTAGAAATATAGAAGTATTGCATCTTACGACAGCCAGTACATTCCCCCAGAGTCCTCCCAGCTGTAAAGAATGCCACGGAGGCTAAAGAATGCCATACAGGCCAGCCAGGAGCAAGGGGGTACTGCCTTAAGAAGACACAATGTTGCATCTTACGACAGCCAGTGTATTCCCCCCAGAGTCCTTCCAGCTGTAAAGAACGCCATGGAGGCTAGCCAGGAGCAAAGGGGGGTACTGCCTAAAGAAGACACATTAGAAATATAGCAGTGTTGCATCTTACAGCAGTCAGTATATTCCCCCCAGAGTCTGTCAGCTGTAAAGAATTTCATGGAGGCTAGCCAGGAGCAATGGGAGTACTGCCTCAAGAAAACACATTAAAGTACAGCAGAGTTGCATCTTACGACAGCCAGTACATTTCCCAAGAGTCCTCCCAGCTGTAAAGAAGAAATATACAGGATACCATAAGCAACGAGGGTACTGTCTGAAAAAGGCACATTAGATATATAGCAGTGTTGCATCTTACAACAGCCAGTGTATTCCCCCCAGAGTCCTTCCAGCTGTAAAGAACGCCATTGAGGCTAGCCAGGAGCAAAGGGGGGTACTGCCTAAAGAAGACACATTAGAAATAAAGCAGTGTTGCATCTTACGACAGCCAGTACATTTCCCCCAGAGACCTCCCAGCTGTAAAGAATGCCATGGAGGCGAGCCAGGAGCAAGGGGGTACTGCCTGAAGAAGACACATTAGAAATATAGCAGTGTTGCATCTAATGACAGCCAGTAAATCCCCCAGAGTCCTCCCAGCTGTA
Source organism: Asterias rubens (assembly GCF_902459465.1). Classification (NCBI taxonomy): domain Eukaryota; kingdom Metazoa; phylum Echinodermata; class Asteroidea; order Forcipulatida; family Asteriidae; genus Asterias; species Asterias rubens. The sequence continues at coordinate 17,945,943 of NC_047070.1, read as the reverse complement.
AATGATGCCATGGAGGCTAGCCAGGAGCAGGGGGTACTACCTGAAGACACATTTGAAATATAGCAGTGTTGCATCTTACGACAGCCGACTGCAGTGTTGCATTCTTACCAGAGCCAGAACATTCCCCCCGGAGTCCTCCCAGCTGTAAAGAATGCCATCGAGGCTCACCAGGAGCAACGGGGGTACTGCCTCAAGAAGACACTTTAGAAATATAGCAGTGTTGCCTCATATGACAGCCAGTACAATCCTCCCAGAGTCCGCCAAGTAGTGATGACACACTAAGGGAACAGGGAGCAAAGGATACTGCCCGAAGAAGAAACATTAGAAATAAAGCAGTTCTGCATCTTACGACAACCAGTACATTCCCCCAGAGTCCTTCCAGCTGTAAAGAATTCCATGGAGGCTAGCCAGGAGCAATGGGAGTACTGCCTCAAGAAGACACATTAAAATACAGCAGAGTTGCATCTTACGACAGCCAGTACATTTCCCAAGAGTCCTTCCAGCTGTAAAGAATGCTATACAGGATAACCATAAGCAACGAGGGTACTGCCTGAAAAAGGCACATTAGATATATAGCAGTGTTGCATCTTACAACAGCCAGTGTATTTCCCCCAGAGACCTCCCAGCTGTAAAGAATGCCATTGAGGCTAGCCAGGAGCAAAGGGGGTACTGCCTAAAGAAGACACATTAGAAATATAGCAGTGTTGCATCTTACAGCAGTCAGTATATTCCTCCAGAGTCTGCCCAGCTGTTAAGAATGCCAAAGAGGCTAGCCAGGAGCAACACTACTACTTTCTGAAGAAGTAACATTAGAAATATAGCAGTGTTGCATCTTACGACAGCCAGTACATTCCCCCGAGAGTCTCCGAAGCTGTAATGAATGCCATCGAGGCTAGCTAGGAACAGGGGGTACTGCCTGAAGATGACAAATTAGAAATATAGTCAGTGTTGCATCTTACGACAGCCAGTACATTCCCCCCAGAGTCACCGAAGCTGTAATGAATGCCATCGAGGCTAACTAGGAGCAAAGGGGGTACTGCCTGAAGATGACAAATTAGAAATATAGCAGTGTTGCATCTTACGACAGCCAGTACATTTCCCCCAGAGACCTCCCAGCTGTAAAGAATGCCATTGAGGCTAGCCAGGAGCAAGAGGAACTGCCTGAAGAAGACACATTAGAACTATAGCTGTGTTGCCTCTGAAAACAGTCAGTACATTCCCCAAGAGTTAGCTAGGCTGCAAGAATTATTGCTGTGCTGTCTATAGCGACAGAAAGTGCATTCCCCACACAGTCCACACAGCTGTAGTCCACACAGCTGTAAGAAACAAAAAACTAGCCAGGAGAATGGGGGTACTGCTTGAAGAAGAAACACTACAACTAAAGTGCTGTTAGCTCTCATTACAGCCAGTACATTCACCCAAAGTCTGCCCAACTATAATGACTGCCATGGAGGCTAGCAAGGAGCAAGGGGTACTGCTTGAAGAAGAAACACTACAACTATAGTGCTGTTAGCTCTCATTACAGCCAGTACATTCACCCAAAGTCTGCCCAACTATAATGACTGCCATGGAGGCTAGCCAGGAGCAAGGGGTACTGCTTGAAGAAGAAACACTACAACTATAGTGCTGTTAGCTCTAATTACAGCCAGTACATTCACCCAAAGTCTGCCCAACTATAATGACTGCCATGGAGGCTAGCCAGGAGCAAGGGGTACTGCTTGAAGAAGAAACACTACAACTATAGTGCTGCTAGCTCTCATTACAGCCAGTACATTCACCCAAAGTCTGCCCAACTATAATGACTGCCATGGAGGCTAGCCAGGAGCAAGGGGTGCTGCTTGAAGAAGAAACACTACAACTATAGTGCTGCTAGCTCTCATTACAGCCAGTACATTCACCCAAAGTCTGCCCAACTATAATGACTGCCATGGAGGCTAGCCAGGAGCAAGGGGTGCTGCTTGAAGAAGAAACACTTATGACAGCCAGTTCATTTGCCCAGAGTCAGCAAGGATGCAATGTCTGCAATGAGGGCTGTCAGTTGCTATACTAACACCCATTTAGGCTCACATTATCATTTGCCAAAGACCAGGCAGGTGTGGATCTTGGAAGAGAGGGTCGAGTCCTGGTTGACTTTGCAGAAAACAGGAAAATGATTGCCAAACAAATTCACATTTCTTTGCATGAGTTTTCTTTCTATAAGAAGAGGACTGTTATTAACCTCTGTTTAAACAAGAGCAAAAATCATATTAGTCCTTTTAAGACCAGAGGTAAATATTTAAAGTATATTTTGGGGGAACTCGCCTTTCACTGGATTGTACAGCTCCTCTAGCTAAAGCCAGTCTGGACCTCTACTTCTTGATTGGTAGATCTCTTAGGAGAAAGAAAGCATTTCTGCAACAAAAACAAAATGTATAGAACTTACAATATCAGTGACCATAAACATTACCATAAGTAAAACAGTTTACGACAAATTGATTTTACCTTACCAATCACAATTAAATGCAGGAAATCAATATTAATGGAAGCTGAAAAGAAATTCAAAGGACCTCAAGTATAACGTCAGGATTCTGTTGAAATCAAATACACAAGCAATGATGCTTAAAACGCTCTTGAGGATTGGTGCTGGTATGAATGCAAATATCAGTGATCACTCAGAATGAAACTGGCATGTACATGGCATGCCAATATTAAAAACCGAAAACCAAAAAAAAGCGTTGCCTTGATAAATGTGATTCAACACACAGCTTAGAACAACAAACAATAACCATTAGTAAAATAATGATTACTTTCTTAACATTTGTCAATATTTAAAAAACATAATAAATAAATAAATAAGACAACAGAAAAACAATGTTGGAGGAACTCAAGTACAAGAAGAAATTTTGTTTGTTGCAATCAGAATAAGCATCAAATTTAGGGGGACATTAAAGGCCTGAAACAGTTCTCTTGAGAAATGTGGCTGGGTTTAACTTTACTGAAGAGGCTTTCAAATAGTGGTTTAAACCCGCCGAGGCCTGGTTCTTGATAATTTTACCGAGATGTGATCTCTCATAACAAATCTTATCTAACAAATGGTATATCAACAATTTAATTGAAAAAAGAAAATGTATCAAATTTTGAACTTGAAACATCCTTCCCCTAATCTTTAATTTTTGTATACTGACACACCAAAAAAAAAAAAAAAAAAAAAAAGTGAAAAAAAAATGGTTTTGAGGAACTCATGGGCACCACGGATATTTTGAAGATTACAATCAAAACAATTCGGTGAATTCGAGGGGGGGGGGTGCCTATAACAGTGTTCTTAAGGGTGGCAATTGGTATGAACTTTACTTTATCAGATAACTTGCAAAACGAAATTTATCTATTTTAATGACTTAAAAACCAAGCTACAATGCAATATCCAAGCATCCCTACAGCAACAACACAATCAAGCTAGACTGTTTCAACTCAAAGATGATTTCCAATCATTCAAACCACTTTAAGGGACCATGGATAAATTAAGAACGCGGCCGCCCGCGGTCAGGATCACACAAAACACAACGCAAAATTACATCATAACACACTATCTAGTGACACACTCACACACAGTGTTTTCAATATTCAGGCCTAGTAGTCTTGTTACTTTGCGTGCAACAAACTATAATGCAAGAAACATTGAACGCTAGAGGGCTTTCCTAAACAATGTGATAGCGGGAGAGCCGCCCTCCGTTGGAAAAATTGCGCAACACTTTACGAAATTAGTTTCAATCGCCTTGAGATTAAGACTTTCGGGAGAATCTGGTGTCCAAAAATTGCAATACTAACCAGCGTTGGTGCCCGAGCTAAACTCATACAACATTGGCGCCGTCGCTGGTACCTTGGGCAACGTGGTGAATTTTCAGCAGTTCCTTGGGAAATATTAAGCGTGTTTAAGAAAAACTTCATAACGTGTTGGCTTCATTGTTCAAACATGAAACATTTTGGACACCTTGGATGTACAAAAAAGAGTATAGTTTTACTGTTTAATGTAAGATGTTTTTCCTATTGATTTTGTTTTACTCTGTTGTATTTTGGGGGATTATTTTGCATGGCGGTCGTGCAAAGACGTAGTATTTTTAATTTTTAATCTGCGGTTGTGTTTTGACTTATTGTGTGAAAAGTGCTACAACTTGGGTTTATCTACCCAGATAAGCCGATTATAACTACACAGTGGTTTTCGGCCTACACCATTGTTCCTTTGTTATACAGTGGGTCTTCCTCGAGACTCGGTGGTTGAGGAGAACGCGTTCCACTCCGTAGATTTTCTTTTGTTCGATTTGTCATGCGAAGGAACGCGTCGCGGTAGTTCCCGTGACATAATTTATCCATGGTCCCTAAAAGAATTGTAATACCACAAGAAATAACTGTTTTTAACTTTTGTTTAAACCAGACTAACAGACATTTTGCACTTTATTACAGAGCTCCAATTTGGACCAGGGGTTAATGGTGAAAGTATATGTTTTGAATTTACCTTTTACTGTAGAATGCAGCTCCTACATCTTGGCTAGTCTTGGACATCTAATTGTTGAAGAGCACATGTTTTCGAAGATGCTCAGTTCCACTACATCATCATCAACAATAGTCGTTCACTTCTCCTGGGTTGTGTGGCTGGTGCAGGGGTGATTTGGCGCCGCTGTAGGGTCCCCTTAGTAACTTCAGCCACGCTGAGGCCACTCCATCTGGTGAGTCAGTCGATCCAGCAAAGTTTTGGTCTTCCGACCCTGCAACGGTGCCCAAGTTCGACTACAATACAAACAAATCATAAAACTTGCCAGATTTAGTGTTTTAGACCATTAGCCATTGGTAAAATAGTTTAGTTCAGCTGTCTTGCTTTCACCTATGGATTTTCTTGAAAGCAGCAGCAAAGTAGCTCACCATAAACTCTCAGAGTTGCAAATGAACTATGAATGAAAAAACACCCTTGTTGCACAAACTTGTATGCTTTCAGATGCATAATAAAAGGCCATAGGCCTCAAGTCTTGTAATATTTCAGTGCTACCTAAGAAGCAGGTTTGACTGGCACTCAGCAACCGTGATGTAATTCCATGATAAAAAACAAACCTTGTTGGGAATTAATACTGTGAGAATAGAGAGTAACAGCGACAATTAAATTATTCCATCGGTGACTTAATTCGGTAAACTACCTTACCTGTAAAGACTTTTCCTCCGAAGACGTATGTCTCAGTTTCAAGTGGAAGGCAGTCATTGCGAATGTTTGGAGAAGTTGAGATCCCTGGATATTGCATCTGGTGGTCATTTCCATCCTAGGTGGACATCTCAACTGTACGAATGGTTCATCTGCTTGATGGATGCAACAATTGGTTTGTCTTAAGGCAGAAAAAGCAAGTAAAGTTGGGGAGAAATGTCTTCAGGCCTGAAGCGTTGTTATATGAGTGAGAAACTGCCCATTTCTCAAAAAATAGTTTACTTTAGAGGGGAGCCGTTTCTTACAATATTTTAAACTATTGACAGCTCTCCATTGCTCGTTAATACCAAGTAAGTTTGTATATAAAAAAATATTTTGAGTAATTATCAATTGGTACTCTATTGGTTATTGAAATAATGCATTAAATCAAACCTTCATAACACTTATCTGTCATGGGATTGTAGAATCAGGGGATCAGGTACATCTTTTGCTGCGACGAAAGCGCCAGCATTGCATTCACGACACCATGACTACACTGAGGGATGACAGCCTGCAAGGTAACTATCAAAACAATGTCTTTAAAAATTACTGAAAATAAAAACTTCTTTAATCTCAACAAGATGTAAAAATCATACAGCAATGACCCAATAAATAAGAAAAGATTTAAAACAAAAATGTAGACATTACAGCTACAGCGTGTTTTTGCTGAGCAGCCCAGTGGGGCATTGATATTTTGTTTTTGTGTCAGAGTTATCAACATTTCGGGGGCAGACCTTGCACAATTTTGGTTTGCTGATTTGCTTTTAGTTAGCTGTACAATTTTAAAGGCCTGCATTTTTTTTGAGCGACTTTAATGTAATAATTTCATGAGAAATTGAATCTTCAAATATTAATAAGAGGTATGTTAGAGGTTTGATTAGTCTGTAGGGCTACCTAAGAAGCGAGTTTGACTAGCCCTCAGCACCTGTGATGAAACTCCATGATAAAAAACAAACCATGTTGGACTTACTATTGAAAGCATGAGAAAAGAGAGTAACAACAACAATTATGTTGTTCACTTACTGACTTAATTAAGTAAACTACCTTACCTGTAAAGATTGTTCCTACAAAATATGTCTCAGTTTCAAGTGGAAGACAGTCATTGTGAATGTCTGGAGAAGTTAAGATCCATGGCCTATGCATCTGGTGTTTTTTTTCATCCTAGTAGGATATCCAAAAGATGGTTCCTTGTCAGAACTAGAGAATGGTCAATATCCTGGGCAACCATCTGAAAGATAAAAATGACTGTAGAGCAGGAGTCAGTAAAAGTACACTGAACTGTTGGTTGGATGCCACACTTGTATCTGTGTGAAGGCACCCTGATCTTCAGCAGATGGAAAGATTTCTCTCCCAGCAAAGAACAATTCAGCAGTTTTGGTTCAAGGGCTCTGGACACCTTTGGTAATTGTCAAAGACCACATATTCTAACTTGGTGTATCCCAACACATGTATGCGTAAAGTAACAAATCTGTGAAAATTTTGACTCAATTGTTCACGGAAGTTGCAAGAGAACTATGAATGAGAAAAACACCTTTTTTGAACAAACTTATACCTTCAGATGCATAATTAAAGGCTTGAGGCCTGAAGTCTTAACATATTTCAGTGAGAAACCCTTTCTAAAAAAAAACACCCAATTTATTTCAAAGTGAGCTGTTTCTCGCAATATTTTATATTAGCGACAGCTCTCCATTGCTGGTTACCAAGTTAGTTTTTATGCTAGTAAATAAGAAAAGACTTGACATTACAATGGAGACATTACAGGCACAACAAATTTTGGCTGAGCAGCCCAGTGGAGCATTGCTATTTTGTTTTTGTGTCCGAGTTAACAACATTTGGGGGCAGACCTTGCACAATTTTGGTCTTATGATTTGCCTTTAGTTAGGCCTGCACACTTTAAAGATCTCTTATGTAATAATCTCATGAGAAATTGAATCTTCAAATAAGAGGTAACTTAGAGGTTTGATTAGTCTGTAGGGCTACATAAGAAGCCCTCATTACTTTTGCTGAAACCCCATGATAAAAAAACATGTTGAGTATTATTACTATGAGAATAGAGAGTAAAAACAACAATCCTAATATCCATTCGCTGACTTAATTCAGTAAACTACCTTACTTGTTTATGTTGTTCCTCCAAAAAATTATGTCTCAGTTTCAAGTGGAAGGCAGTCATTGTGAATGTCTGGAGAAGTTCAGATCCCTGGTCATTGCATCTGGTGGTCATTTCCATCCTGATAGGACTTCCCGACTGTATGGATGGTTCCTTGGCAACCATCTGAAAGAGAAAAATGACTGTAGAGTAAGAGTTACACTGAACTGTTTGATGGATGCCACACTGGCATCTGTGTATTAATTTCCACCAGTGTTAGATGCCTTTAAGTGAATGGTAAAATATACGAGTTATTGAAATAATGCATTCTATCAAACCTTAACACTTAGAACTCTGTCATTGGATTGTAGGGATCAAGATCATCTTTTGCTGAGTAGACGGCTCCAGCATTGCATTCACCACACCATGACTACACTAATGGAAGACAGCCTGCAAGGTAACTAAACTACGCAATGTCTTTTAAAATTACTGAAGGAAAAAAAAAACTTATTCATAAATACCTAAGACAGTTTCGCTATTCCTATTGGTGGAGAGCGCATAATGTGGGTGTGTAATAAACCTTTGTTTATGATGGGTAAAAAGTGTTAATTCATGGGCGTGACACGCGACCTTGCACCTGTTCTTATAAGACACGTTTCTTCATTCTTATTGGTCGAGAGCAACGGATGAAACAGTTGTGCCACATCAGGCGATACGCGTACAGGATTCCCTTATAAGGAGTTGTTTACCCGAGGGCGGCGGAGGGCTTTACCATTTCATAGCTGGAGGGGTGTTGTGTTGAAAGAAATCATTTAACAATCAAAATTTTTGCATTTATTTTACTTTTTGACCAAAAGTGATGATGTTTTTGACCGAAAAGATATTTATGAATGGGAATCAAAGTGTGTTGAATCGATTTTTAACTAGTGGGTTAAACCCGCCGAGCCTGGTTCTTTATAATTTACCTCGGCTTCGTCTCGGTAAAATTATCAAGAACCAGGCCCCGTTGAGATTAAGCACTAGTTGACAACCTCTTCACCACACATTGATTCCCTTATTTAATCTCATAAAACATCATGAAATTGTACAAACAATCGCACTGGGACTGCTTGTTGGTCTAGTGGTTCAGAAATCTTGAGCATGGTAAGAGCCAAATTTCTGTGCTAGCTATATTGAATTACAGGCGGCCTAGAAACATGACAGACCTTCGTTTATAGAAATAGAAGCTCTTTTAATCGCTCTCCTGAGAATACTCAGGAGCTCAATTTGAGCTCCTAAAAAAAATCACTCTTCTTAGATTGTCCAGAAGCTCAATTTGTTTGACTAGCATACTCAGTTTATGATTACTTAAATGGTCAGGTCTGATCGGACTCGGACATACACAAATAAAATTTACAGACAAAATAAAATAAAACAACCCCGATCCCACTCCCGTGTGACAAAATGTTTTCACATTTGATATAAAGCATTAGAAAATACACATTTTCTTACGAGAAAATACGTCGTTGATCCATGGTTGATCTAGTACAGTAGTAATTCTAGTATTGCACGGACGACGTATACAGTAGCGTGTGTGTGTACGGACGTGTAGTAATGTACCCGGCTGCGAGTTCGTAAAGCTAGCAATATGTTAATTGCGCTGCTCAATCTCGAGATTGCACAACAGATGTTGATTGAGCTACGTACGCCGACGGTATGCACTTCGCCCTCGAATTTGTGCCGCCTGGAAATGCACTAAAACTCCCACGTGACACGTCGAGTCTTGTCTCAATGCGTGTATTGCTGGTTCGCGTAGATTTTACCAACAGAGGGCGTTTAATATCACGCTAGTGCATCGTTCCAAAGCGACCTCTAGCGTTCAATGTTTCTTTTATTTATTGTCGCACGCAAAGTAACAATGACTGGCGTGAAATCTGCTTTTGTGTTATAAATAAAATACACTGTAATGATCGAGGAGGAGCGCTGTCGATCGCGCACCTGAAAACAGCCTCAGGAGCGTGGTAGGAACGCGAGCGCGATCGCACTCCTCAAAAACGAAGGTCTGACATGATGCATATTTTACAAACAAGATGAAATTCCTTGTATGAAATATGCTAACTACCTTCCCAACAAAGAATTATGGTTAAGTGCCTTGCTCGAGAGCACAAGTGTCATGACCGGGATTCCAATCCACACTCTGCTCCTGACAACACCATCCGCAGCTTGGGTCTGGTGAATTTGACTGCTTGGCCACAACGCCCCTCTGCAAGATCTACACTCAGTGTCCAGCACTTTTTTCAACAGTTAAATTATAATTCCTCATGGTCACCATTTTTAACTTAAATGCTTATAACAAGTAATTCACTGGTTATCAAAGACATTATATGTGTGAGTATCATACGTTTACAATGTGTAAAGCCTAATCCCGACACCATGCTGATAGCATCCCCCACCTTTTTAAACCAACCAGTATGAGTTTACAGGACTGAAATTTCCCTAAAATCATCCCATTCGTCTGTTTGATACAGTTTGAAGGACTTAGGAAGGTTGAGTAACGCATGTAAAAGAACCCAGTGCACTTTTGGAAAAGAGAAGGGGTTCACCCCGGTGCTCTTGGCTGTGGCTGCTTATAAGGTGCTACATAATTGAGTCTCACAATAAATAACTTCAAGAACCAACCTTTCTGTTATAATGTATACACTAATTAAGCACCTTGCATGCCTTGTTGATAGTTCCGGCACTACATAAAGACTTTGATATAGGGTTGGGTTTTAAAGGCACTGGCAACTACAGGAGTAGTAGTTGGATGTCCAAACATACACCATCATAATAGAACTCGTTTTCATGAGAAACTACGGCTTTTAATACTGCCAATATAGGTCAGAGAAGTGAAAAAAGAGCGACCTCAAGAGGGCGCTAGACTGAACTGGCTTTCAATGACTCCTTCTATTTACCATTTGTCCATTGCTGCCCCAAATGAAGGGGAAAAAAACACTAACTGGAAAGTTACAGGTCAACAGGAAAGTCTTTCAAGTGATTGGGTGCTGATGACTGGAGCGTTTGGGTTGAGTATGTGACGCTGTGGCAAATCCAGTGTAACACTTGTGGTGGTGTTGGGCTGGTCTGCCACAGAGTCATAAGCCATGGGTAAGTTGGGACTGGAATCTGGAGCTGGATGGGCACTGACGGGAACAGCGTCGGTCACACAATTGGCTGGCGTGGATAGTTCATGGGGAATGTCCGGCGGTTCAGGGGCTGAGGCAACAAATGAGGTACAATCCAAATTGCAGGAAACTTTGTAGCACTCCGAGTTCTGGACACAGTATGTCGAGGTGCTCCTGAGTTGGAGCCAACAAATTTGCAGATGTTGCACCACAGACCGTTGACAGACGAGACGATAGCGATTTTGTGCACAAGACTTGTTGCTGTCACTGTCATAGGTACACCAAGTTGCCCACTTTGACCAGTGTATCGGGTGGAATAAACTTCAGAGGGGCCTTGCATTTTTCCCTGTGGAGTTGTCAGTAGAGCGATATTGGTGTTGGGGCAGGATCATGTTGAGGTTAGTAACATCGTCTGCTGGTTGCTGAACTGATGGGCACAGACATAAAGAACCCATAGACGGACAGTAGGGGGCGCCAACTGTAATTTTGTACTGTCTCAAACCATGGGCGGAAGTGATTTTACAACAAAATGCCTGGACTTACCCCCTGACGTTTTTTTCCACTTGTTGACCCTTTTTTCAAGTTTCAATAATTCATTAAATAAAGCTTATAAAAATATATCTCGGTCCAAGCTGCATAAAAGGCATCAGTAGAGCATACTGCATCATTTGAGAGCATAAATTCAAAACTCAAATATTGGCCCAAATTTGACAAAATGCCTGGACTTACCCCTTGACGTTTTTTTCCACTTGTTGACCCTTTTTTTAAGTTTCAATAATTCATTAAATAAAGCTTATAAAAATATATCTCGGTCCAAGCTGCATAAAAGGCATCAGTAGAGCATACTGCATCATTTGAGAGCATAAATTCAAAACTCAAATATTGGCCCAAATTTGACAAAATGCCTGGACTTACCCCTTGACGTTTTTTCAATTTTTGACCCTTTTGTTCAAGTTTCAGTAATTCACTAAATAAAGCTTGTATCTCGGTCCAAGTTGCATAAAAAGGCATCAGTAGAGCCTACTGCACCATTTTAGAGCATAAATTCAAAACTCAAATATTGGCCCAAATTTGACAAAATGCATGGACTTACCCCTTGACGTTTTTTCAATTTTTGACCCTTTTTCAAATTTCAGTAATTCACTAAATAAAGCTTGTATCTCGGTCCAAGTTGCATAAAAAGGCATCAGTAGAGCCTACTGCACCATTTTAGAGCATAAATTCAAAACTCAAATATTGGCCCAAATTTGACAAAATACCTGACGTTTTTGTTCAATTTTTGACCCTAGCACAGGTTCGGAGTCAGCATTATCACCGTGTGCATTATCGCGAGAGTATGGGAGGGTATGATCCAAATTGCAGGGAACTTTTTGAACTCTTGAGTTCTTGACACGGTTGGGAGTCAAAGTTGCAGATGTGGCACCACATACCGTTGACAGATGAGACAATATGGGACTTGACTTGTTGCGATTGCTTAAGAGGTACACCAAGTTGCCAACTTCAACTGGTGTATCGGAGAGACTTCAGAGTGGCTTAGCATTTTTCACTGTGTGGGTGGTTGTGAGAGGGATGTTGGTGTTGGGCGTGGATCAGCAAATGGAACCTGCTGGTTGGTGAACTGATTGCTATGTAAAACATTGCGCGTGCTGACAAACCGCTGTTACGGATACTAGAGTTCAAGAATGAGATGGCGAGCGAAAGTGTGAGTGGTGTTGCTGGACTACCAGTTGGGTCTTGGCGTAGTAGCTTGTCTTGTAATTCGCGAACTTCCTTCTCAGTGATTGTTTTTGTTGTTGGGGGTTCTTGATGTGGCCAATTTCAATACAAATGCAATATTGTTGGAAGAGCTTGTCCAAGACCAGCCGAGTAAAGCTTGGTGGTGGGTCAGTGCGAATCACAGAGAGGGGGCCGTCTGTTGGGCGGAGCTCGATACAAAGGCGTATAAGGGCTGTGGGGAATGTGTCTTGGTGTTCATCGCCAATGATGCATGATGTTGTATAGGAGGATAAATTGACAGTTGCGCTTGATCACGTCTGATGCAAAAGAAGGAAGCTCGCCTGTAGACTGGTTAACAACAGTGTGGGGCGTGTTGAGTAGTGATGCGCAAAAGTGACAGCTGGAACTAACTCTCTGTAACAGACTTGTTTAAATCGAGGGCAAAGAAGCAGCGACGAGTCACAGAATTGAGTTGCATTCTCAGTAGGGAACAGTGGCTCTTCTCTGCGAACTATCTGATGCGACTTTGTGGCTTTTTTGGGAGGCAGGTGCCCTGGACCAGGTGAGTGCGAGTGCTGCGCAGATCCGGGCACTCCGACTGAACTGCTAACCACGCTGCTTTGCTTGTGAACGGGAGCTTAGCGTCACCGGAGAGAACCTCCTGGGCAGACACTCGCATGACCGTGGACTCTTCAATGTGTCTGACGAAGGTACATACTTGGCAACTGGGGTCATGCAATCGGGGGCGCTGCGACTAGCAAAGCAGAAGGGAACATTAGCAGAACCAGAGAGATGGCGAATGGTGGCTTGGAAGCAGCTTACAATGGATAGGAATATTGAAATCCCGGGCTTGCTGAGAGTTCACCATGGTTTGCTATCGTTGAGGACACATCTAGGTGATGCTTGAACTGAATGATGCTTGGACCAAAATGCTTGATGGAGGCTGCGATGGAGAGAGACTCTACTTCGCAGGGTATCCAGGTCAGCTGTTGTCCTTATAATACTTTTGTGCTGAAAAAACCTGCGAGACAAGTTTTGCTGTTGCGAGTGACGTAAAAGGTTGAGCCAATGCTGTGTTTCTTGACGGAACCAACGGTCACAATCCACAATTGGTCATTGGACGACCGGCTACTGCTTCCTCTACGGGGGAAAGGAGGGAGGAGCAGTTGGGAATAACACGGGCAGGGACTTTGAAGGCCCCAAAGAAGTATCGCAGGCATCAAACCTTTACTGGTGTAGTTTACTGGTCCAAATCCATCCAAATAATAGTGGTGCTCTTCTGACAGATGATGGTCTTGTGAGAGACCGAGGGCGTTGCTGTACAGGGCATGTAAAACCTGCGCCCAGTTGAGAAGGATTTCTTCGATAGTGCCACCTCCGCAGTAAAAGATCGTCTGCGAGCTTTGCCACGATGCCTCTCTCAAGTAGGTCTCCTAGGACAAGGGCACACAAGTTCTTCAAGTGCAGTTTCTGAACCTGACATGCCCATTGAAAATCTGGTATACACTCGTACAACTTTAAATGGGGTTGCCTCACCACAGTATTTCATTGACTGTCGAAAGAGGAGAATGCGCTGGTAAGGTCAATGGCTATGAGGTAACACCATCGTGCAAGAGTTGAGTCGATTTCAGGCATAGTGACGGTTTGGGTTTGCTGTAGCAGCCTACATCAGCGAAAGCTGTGACTAGAGGAAAACCTCAGTTTGGCTTCTTGATGAAGAAGGAGGGTTCAGGTATTCAATAGGTATGCCGGTATCTTCAGGGCGGTCAAAGACGCCAAAGTTTGTTAAAGTTGTACTGAAGTTCTAGGAGTTTGCTGGGGGAGTCAGCCTTTGCGCTGTGGGGGTTGAACTGGACCCATGTTTACGACTGCTTGAAATTGGCCTGCAGAGCCACTGTAGCTTGGGAAAGCGGGGTCAAATACTTTGTCATACTCCTCGAGTGAGAGCGCAAAATATTATCTGGGTCGACCGAGACAGAGATGGAGAAGCAAGGGGCCACGTTTGGTGTAAGTGGGGTGTAAGGCGGGGAAGCGGTTTGGTGTCTGTTGGGGCAACAGGTTTTTTGTCAGGCATTTGAAGTATGAACGAACACCAGACTTGGCAGAATTGTTCCTGTCTTCGTAGAACTTGGGGCTCAGAAGTGAGATTTGGGATCCGCACTTTGCCAGTGACACTATGTATGAGGCTTGAAGGGGGCCATGCCCTCGACGACTGTGATTTGGCACTTGTATTGGTGGGGGGCTCCAGTGCAAATAGGTTGTTGTTTGCGAAAACGTCGCGAGAAGTTGAACCTTAATGAACTCTCCTGGCCATACAGTAGTCCTTTGGGAGGGGTCTCGGAGTACATGGGCTAGATGGACTGTGTGGTTCGATTTGGACTATCCATTGAAGCCATGCATGTAGGAAGTGCCATCACCCAGGATGACTTGGCGTTTGGTTGGCCAAATTGAAATGCCAAAATTTTGACGCTGAGATTTTCCTTGACGATTCCCTCAAAATGAGAGCTCTTGTTATCTCCTGTGAAAATTTCTATTATCTCTTGTGAGGGATAGCTTGGTCTCGTTCAAGTTGATTAGCCATCTGCCTGGTGTGCCGATTGGGAACTCTTTGAGATCTTGACCCCAAGTTTTATGGCTGTAGAGTTGTGAATCAAATTTCGGTCACTCCGCTGTCAATTATGATGCGTGATGACCATGAAATATATGGAGATTGACGAATTTGGACACTTGAGTGCAGAAGGTTCATGAAACTTGTTGACTGGTGTACATGTTAGCTCAAGGGTTTCCTCATTGTAGTCATCCTCCTCGAAAATGCTTGCAACTTGGCGAGCACTCTTTATTTATTTGTGGTCTCGCTCGGGTGAGTGTGGGCACTCGCTAAGGAAGTGGAGAGAGTCTGATCGGCCAACTTGCTTACACAGTGGACATGACTTGAACTGTTGACTGCTTTGGGGTCGAGGTGTCGTCTGTTGAGGTTTCGGCTTTGTGAGCGAGGTTGATACAGAGCCTCTGGGCGCTCATCTGGGTGCTCATCTGGTTTTAGCTGAATTGAGGCGAGGTCAATGAAGTGTGACCCCTGATGACTGAAACCCAAAATGCAAGCGTACTGCCTGCCAAATGCTTGAAATGGAGGTCTAGTTGCGAACAATGGTGTTACAGGATATGACTGGGCAGTAGTCTGCAATTTGCCCAAGCATGAGTTCCAACATGGTGAACTTTTGTTGAGCGGTGCGGTGGTTTGCGGCCTCATAGTCTGGACCAGCGTCTGTGAATCCACGTAGTTGGGAAGACTTGGACACTTGATGTCTTCAGTAAGAAAGTGGGCGAGGTTTAAATTGAGGGAGAGAGTGTACTGGAGATTATGCTTCAACTGTCTCATTCTTGCTGAGGGACCATTGTTTCTAGGGCCCTATGTGTTGATGCCATAATGAGATTGGTTGCGAAAAGACCGTAGCGAAATAAGAGTAGTATAAAAGCAGCTGTGTTCAGCTGCCTGATCGCTCACCTTTATTGGTGATGTGTACGTAGAGACTGGAGTCCGTTGACGACCACAAAAATGGAACTAACTGTTGTGTTGAGTAGCCTCCATTTACTGGATTCAGGGTGCGTAGAATTGTTTCAAAACACTGCCACCAGGCTGCTATGGAGGTAGTAGTTGGATGTCCAAACATACACGATCAAAACAGAAGTCGTTTTCATGAGAAACTACGGCTTTTAATGATACTGCCAACGGGTCAGGTATTACAGAGATGTCATAAGAAGTTAAACAAGAGCAATCCCCAAGAGGGCGCTAGACTGAACTGACGCTGGACTTGTTTGGTGCCATGTTAAAAAGCCCCAAAATAAACCAACATACAAGAATTGTCTACAGTCTTAATCTGATTGTTGAATGAAATTAATTTTTCCATCCTCCTACAGTGGGATGGACTCGTGTTGCAGTACAGTGCAGCGGCCCGGCCATGTGGGACAATTGAACTCTCACCGCTTCCCCAGCCTGGTGAAATCAGGGGCCATTACTATTTTGTTCTATGGGAATGGCAGTAACTCGCCAGTTTGGCGTAACATGCTTTTTGGGGGGTTTATAAACAAGATTATTAAAAAAAAAAATAGAAAGCTGTGTATACTACTAAAGTTTAGTTGTTGTCAGTGAACCCATATTTAAGGAACATTACAGAATTGGTTTTTGCTAACAAAACCGTTGCTTGCAGTGTAAGCACTTTATTTAATCCACCATATACATAAACCGACAAACCTATAGTAGTTTGAGATCGATCGGCCATCTGAGTCACGAGAGAATAGTGAAAAACCGATTACAAATTTTGCATTGCATCGATGCCAAAATAAAAATGAATAAAACGCTCACTGAGCGATAAATTCCAAGCGCAAGGATATTTATTTCTCATCAAATATGACATTTCAGACAGAAATATTTCAAGTGATGTTTTCTACTATCATCATCATTAAACCGTGTAAGTTTTATTTAAATCTGTGATTTTCACGATTTTTGTTTCTTACCAATTCTGTAACGTTCCTTTAAATTGGTTAAAAGCTCAAGATAAAGTGGTGGGAGCAGAGGGGGGCGGGGGGCAAAAGGGAGAAAATTTTTTACTAAATTTGTCGGACCATTTATTTTTATTGAACATTATACCTGGATATTTAAAAAAACGGCATACCGAAGAAGGCGAGACTTCCGATTGGAGAGCAAGAAAAAAATCTGAAACCTTCATTTCCAGTAGAAGCTGTTTGGCACTCGTGCACAGAGTGGTGTTGTCTTTCAGAAATGGTTTGCATAAAATCTTTTGCACAATAAGTCAATCTTGCAAGAATGTTTTGCGCAATCGCCTCGATGGTGCCAGAATGGTTTTTGCAATTGGCTTATCATAAATCATTTGCGCATTTGCGTAGACGATCATTTGGGAATGGTTTGCGCAGTTTAAAGATCAAGCAGGATTGGTTTGCATCCCAGAAAAAAATTTACCCTAAAGGTTTCCAGCCAAAATAATATGTTGTTTACATTGTTGTGACTGGTGCCCTACTATATTTTTGCTTAGGAAAGTAATTTGTCCAGCAAAGTGTTATGTTTGAAGAAGTTCCTGAATAAAATACTAATTTCTAATGCCTTCTGTGCTTTAGGCATGTTGTGGCAAAGCGGTCTAGTTCACCGGAACCAAGCTCCTGGTGTTAGAAGCAGCCGAGTGTTAGTTCGAATCCCGGTCATGAACTTGTGCCCTTGAGCAAGCCACTTAACCCATAATTGCTTCATAGAAAGGTTGGAATAGTGTATTCTTCTCTACCACTACCAGCTAGGCTCCCAGTGAATGATACCCGTCTACATCCCTTTGGAATGTGAAGGGGGTAGCTGTTTCAGCCCAAGGAGTATAGTGAGAGTTGATTGGAAGTGGCTGCCTAGCCTTGTTTTGTTAGCCGATATCTCACGAAACATCTTTGTTATTGGTGCCTCCACGTTGCCCGAGACAAACGCAACTGATAGCACCAATTGACAGTAAACTGAAGAAGGTTTTATGGACTCACCTGCGCAACTTGAGGCTGTACAACAAGCTGCTCATTGTCTTTGTGCTTGCATGCTTCATACTGCAGGGAGGGATGAACATGTACAGTTGTTCTTTCAGTGCAGCAAACACTTGCAAGGTATGCACCATTCATACTGAGGCTGGTATACTCTGTTTAAGGAATAATAGACAAACAGTTAAGACATGTAGGCCCTAAAATAAAACTGTCATAATTTAAATTGTGCTGAGTAGGTATAAGTGTTCAGTTGAAGTTTTGTCCCCCAAAAATGTCAAAAAAAGAAAATGAAATAAAACAATCATTCATTAAAGTAGGTCGACACATTTTGGTTTGTTTTCAGAAAAGAAAAAGGGAGCAAGGTTGTGATTGTATGAAAAATAAAATGGGGACATGATTTGTGTTTTTTATATGCCCTTTTCTTAAGTAGAGCTTATGCCCTTTTCTTAAGTAGAGCTTAAAAATAATTAATTGTAAAATCAAATCTTAAAACAAAAAGCCATAATGCACCCAAAGGGAGCACTATAGTCACACAAAAGAGGGAGTCTCACAAGGGTTTGTGCTCTCCATTGGGGCCTACAGTGTTTTTTTGAGGGTTGGGATGTTTGGAGGAGGGGGGCTGGGTGAGGTTTGTCCTTTTTTAAATAAACACATTTTATAGTTCCCAGACACACGTCCATATGTTTGTACACAAAGCACGGATCAGGTGGTTTTTTTCCAGGACAAACGTGTGCAGATAATTCTCCACGTTTGTCCTTGGGAAAAAAATACACGCATAAGTAGTGTAGCGGTAAAACAGAGTAGTTGGGGACTGAATTACGGAAAGAATTTATCATGGACGCGCGTCCATATGTTTGTACACAAAGCACGGATCAGGTATTTTTTAGGAAAACCTATTCGCCATTAACCGGATATTCAAATTATTTGCCCAGGCCTAATTTTGAGAATGGTCTGACAGACAAAAACAAAGTACAAAAATACATTAAAGTATAATATTTACTGCAACCTT
Source organism: Asterias rubens (assembly GCF_902459465.1). Lineage (NCBI taxonomy): Eukaryota > Metazoa > Echinodermata > Asteroidea > Forcipulatida > Asteriidae > Asterias > Asterias rubens. The sequence goes on along the minus strand of NC_047070.1, from coordinate 17,927,260 downwards.
TAAAGATAAACGATTGATTTTATTACGTTTGAGATGAGCTTTCCAATGGTACCAAAATCAGAAAACCTGTCGACAATGAGAGTTCAAAGGACATATAAAGCCTAAATTTGGCTAGAGAGAGAGAAAAAAAAGAAGAAATTTGCATTCACAAAATTAAAACTTCATAAAAGAACCAGAAAAAAAAGCAGACTCTCGTGAGAGATGTGACACAAAGGGCGCCCTCTATTGGTAGTGACTGTCCCTATCTAGTATCTATCTATATATATCCCTATATATCGTAGCGTCATACGTTATCGACCCTCATATGTTTTCGAACCCCAACTTTGATTCCCGTTTACCGCGAGATTGTGCAAGCTGCACTGGTGACAGAAGCTATGCAGTTTACTCACAGTCCATATTTTCTTTAGGCTTAATCATGCTGAGAATAAAGTTTCCTGTCGTTGGTTAAATGCTCAAACATTTATAAAATGATTGATTTTTGGTACAAATCACTAGTGCATTATTATGCCAACATTCAAATGAGTCAAAGAAACATCATCCAACCTCGAAAGCTCAAAACAAAATTACTATGTGCTAGATTGAGTTTCATTCTTCTTTAGTCACTAGATGGATCACGTGAGGTGGTTACTATTTAGGATTCTATGGTGTGCCAATACGTGGAAAAAATCAAAATATTTTAGGTCAAAACGACAAAAGATTTTTATTTTATTAACTGCATACTGTAATAATTTCCGATAAGCGTAATAAATATTAAGTATACATTAAAGAGAAACTATCATAGATTGGTTTCTTATCTCCTGAAACCAAACATTACTGGTCTGAAATGGGGGATTGTTATGAAATTAGCCGAGGTTGGACTCCTCCGTTGCATGCAACACGACGGAATCCAGGGTATAAAGGTCCCGTACCATTGCAATTTTTTTTCAAAAATCTATTGCAAATATTTCTACCTAACTCGGGAGTCTGAACTTTTACTCACATGTTCCTTGTAGTTGGAAATCAAAGCCCGCATTATTTAAAATTGTTGTATTGTCTCCTTTGGTGTTAATATTTTGTGAAAAGAAAATTGAAATTGACGTTTTACATTCCCTAACTTCATGCACTAACTTCCGTGTAAACACTTTCTTGCACTGATCACTGGCGGCGCCATTAACTTGCGTCATTCACCCACTAAGCAGATTTACACAAAGCGCACAACATAGTATACCGAGCTTAGACGTCTTGTGCCAAGACTCCATGTGCTGGAAGAGTATCTTTTTCCCAGGACAGATGAGGCCATAACATTGGCGCATGCTAAGTGGCCTCATCTGTCCTGGATAAAAAAATATACGCGCACAGGAAAGCGCCCTCTGTTGTCCGTCCAGGAGATTAAGAAGCCCTGTGAAAAAGCAAGATGGCGGCAGACGGCTTTGCTGCTTATAAATATTTTTAAAGAAAAAAACTCGCTTTGTAACCGAAATTCAACCTAGCTGAAACTTATAAAAATTCTATTTGAGCTCTAGTAATTTCCAGTTTTATGCCTCCTGGATTTTAAATGTGTATTGGTGGAGTTGAAGGCGAGTTGATGGCACCTACCCAGTTGACGGCGAAGAATAGTGGCAAGACAATGCACTGCACTCAAAGCCATGCACACTTGGGCTCACACTATTAATTGGTACATGATGATCACACCGCCTGGGCAGAACTTTGACATATTTTCAGAAATAATTTCTTCCATGGATATATTTGTAAGCTGTAAACTCGTTGAAAATATAGTGAGGGACACTATGAATATATGAACGGAATTTCAACTTCTCAAATCAGGTAAAACATAAAAAAAATTGTAGTCAAACTTGTGTTCGCATAGTAAAGAACCTTTATACCCAGGACGTCAGTGCAGTGCCACTGACTGACGTCCTACCAGGGCTATTATGAAGTGTGTGTGCTTCAAGGGCCACTGACTGACGTCCTACCAGGGCTATGAAGTGTGTGTGCTTCAAGGGGGGGAAGGTGTTTTACTTTCATGCCTTATGTAATTAAATTTGTTAAGTAGTAATTGAATAATATTGTTGATTTATTACTAGCTTCTCAACATTCAATAAAATACCAACCAATGAAAGTTGTGAAAACATATGACATTGCTCCAATGTCGTGCATGCATAAGCACTGTTAATGGCGGACTGTCTCTCACAATGTAAAACCAAAACTTAAAAAATTTCAACATACCATGAAGTGCAAGTGTTATTGTTAAAAAACTGGATAGATGATTTGAAAAAAAACAGTCAGTTTTTGATTGTGAAAAATTTTCCTGTTATCCTACTGAAAACACATGACACCAGGATACTAACTAATTATTTCATATCATTCAAATGATAAAGTGGTTTTGCCATATACGGAAACCTTTTTCAACGAACCAGAGACCAATTTCATATAATCATAGAGCTGCTTAGGCTAAAAAAGTATAGGCCTAGCAAAATAATATGCGACAAAGTTTGAAACCAGAGTATAATTTATAAACCAAACTACCATGTGACATGTCCCATCCCCATGCGACTGGTACCCTGCACATTTTTGAAATACACAAGCAAGTTTTTATTAAATTAACAAATGTTTTCAGACCCATGCAGAAATGCCTAACAATGATTTTTCATGATTTTTGTTTGATGTTGAATACTTAGGTGTTTGTTCTGATCGGAATGGATTTATAGAAAGAAAAAAACGCTTTGAAAGTGTGGGATGGGTCGGATACAAAATTGTCTACGTATTGTAACATCACTGTACGATATATACGGCGGGTAAAATCGCCATTTTGAAATACAATTCCGCTTATGAGCCAAACAGTAAACTAAAAATTGTTGGAACTCTGAGACGCTATACAACATTATCAGTTTTAAATTTTCAAACAAAATTACCTGAAGATATACTGTGTTCTTTTAAATGAAGAAAAAATTGTGGTAAATGTAAAAAAAATTGACATTTACCTCGGCCTCAGCTTTTCACTTTTCATCCCATGCTTGCCGCCTCGTTGGAAATCCAGTAGTGTGCGCGTGCGCAAGTCTCATAACGCGTACGTGGTGGGACAAGTTTTATTTTGCTTTTCAATTTAGAATGTTTATTTCTTCCAAATCGATTCAAAAAATGAGAGTCCATAAAAAAAACCCGACAGGCACTTTTTTGTAGAATGGCAATTCTTATGTGCAAACAAATTTGCGCACCGATAGAGTAGAATGTTTTGAACCCCTTACCAGTACAGTGGCCCCTCCCACCCCCACACTGGGTAGGCGCCCTCAAGTGTTTCTTGAAAGAAAGTTTCCACCAAGGACATTGACAGATCGAGAATCGATTGCTGAAGTGATCTACTTTTACGATTTATAAAGCTATTTATCACGTATTGGTTGTAGAAATAAAATTAGGATGAGCTTAAATGATCTCTTTGTTCAAATTTTACATTCGGAGCAGAAAGCGAAGGAAAGGAAAACACTCCTAAACGAAGGTTTGTGTGTGTGATTTTTTTAAATTCTTATTTATTTATGCGGCTAAGTATAGATAGGGCCTATTTTTTTAGGACTAGTTAATAATATATTGCAATGCTAACGGCATTCCATTCATTAATTTTAAAATAATTTAGCTTTTTCTTTGCCTTAAAGTGAAACATAACAATGGCTTGAAAAAAACGAAGGTTGAGAGAGCCATATAACAGCACAACAAGATAGGCTAGAGGAAGGAATAGTATTAGTAATCAACTCCATTAGGAAGTTCTTCAAATCAAAGTTCAATCTCGTTTTGCTTGTGATATTGTATTGTAGTTGTACCTCTAGCCTAGGACTTTAGGAGTCTAGCTCTACTCCTGCTGTATTTAGAACAATTTCGGTTTTATTCCACTATTGCTCCCGTATCGTCTCCCGTAATGGGAGATGATAGCGGAACGAAACCGAAGTAGTTCTAGGAGTATACCCTACCTACCATGCAGTAACTGGCATTATGTATCATTGTATGGCGATTGGTGGTGGGGCTCTCTCCCCAAAGGACACACACATTCACACTCTAGACTAGAGTCATACTCCATAGTTGTATCTGCCTCTGTCTGTATTATTTTTTAATTTTGACTTTTGTATTTTCTTATCAGAAAATGCCAATTGTTGATGATGAGGTGAGAAGTAACTCTTTTTTTTCTAAGTCTAGGAACTAAGAATAAGAAATTGTTGCTTTTTTCTTCCCAGTTAAAAATGAAATAAATGAATTTCATGAGCGGATAAAAGAACTACAGGAAGAATGTACCACATCACAGGGTCAACTGGTTGTGAAGGTAATCATTTACTGTTGTAGTCAGTCAGCTTGCTTCCTCAATCCCCGAATGTGGGTTCAAATCAAGGCCTAGTCACGTCACTTGTGTCAGTGTCATCATTGAGCAAGGCACTTTATATCACAATAGTGCACTTCATAGTTTCCCCTCATTCTTTGATTTCTAAAGATCCATCATCAGACAGAAGCAGAGCTATCGTTGTCATGGTTACAACACAGAGAGAACATCCTTAAAGATCAGTTGACACAGGTCATGGAGAATAGGGATGCTTCTGCTGTCAAACTGGTAAGGGCAAATTATTTTATTTCATAAAGATTTACATCTAGTCTCATCTGGAGCTAGGAGGAGTTATACAGAGTTACTCATCCTAACTTAGGACTAGCGTTAAGTTTTTAATAATTACAGAGTGCTACAGTCTAGTTCTAAATTAGGAATATTTTTGTGTAATAGACCCCTAGCCTGTTCACTCAAATGATCGTAAAAGTGTTTATTGATTTGATAAATTGAGACAAAGATCCTAACACATGCTGGAGAGAAAGCTGAACAAAATCACACAGAAAGTGGAACAGATTGTGTATGACCAGCTTTTCAAAAAAATCGTTTCGATTTCTCCATTGATCTGGCACAAACTTGAGGTTGTGTGGCTTCCCTAAATTGGCTCAGGCTTTAGTTTGAATTTATTATTTTTTTTTCTCTACCTAACAGTTTTAAACCTGGAAGAATGCCTCATAGTTTTCCTAAACAGTTACTGTATAATATTATTTTGTTGCTTTCTTTTTGTAGGAATCTCTGGAAGCAGTTCAGACCAAGAAGTATGAGAATTTCATCCAAGAGATATCAGACTTCAACCAGACTCATGATCTGTGTGGACAGGGTACAGAACACAGGGAGACCAAAGCCAGACAAAGACTCTGTGAATTAAAACAGCAGGAGAGCTGTCTGCTTGCAGGTATTACAAAATGTAACACACCAGGAATTAAGGGCTGCTGTTGGTCTGGTCTTTGGACTCTGTTGCCCTGGTTTTGGGACTGTGTTGCCGTGGTTTTGGGACTTTGTTGTCCTGGGGTCGATTTCACAAAGAGTTAGGACTAGTCCTAGGAGATATACAAATTGCATGGATAGTCCTAAGTTAGGACGAGTAACTGGTCCTAACTCAAGATAAGACTAGTCCTAACTCTTTGTGAAATCCACCACTGGTCCTTGCTTTGAGTTGTCGGGGCATGATGGATAGGTCGATTGTTTGTAACAGTTATGTTTACGTTTTGTTTGTTTTTTGACGCTTTTGGTGTTTTCTTTTAGAACTATCTGACCATCGAGACGCAGAAATCAGGAGGAATTTGCAAACGTCTCAGAAAATGAAGCTCTTGGCTTTGAGGAAAAAACTACAAAACACATCAGAAGGTTGGTCAATGACTGGAGAGTAAAAATAGCATTAATTTAGTATCAGGCCTGGAATGACATGGAGGCCTTAGTTTCCATGGTCTAGGCCTTTGCGCCCCTTCAAATGTTTCCCACGGAATTTGAGTTTTCAATGAAAAGGCACTCTTTGCAAGCCCTCTCCTCTCCAGGACTGTAGCATCTGAAATTGGTTCAAATACCAAACAGTATCCCTAAAACCAATTGTTGTTGAACTGCTTACCTATTTTGGAATTAGGGGATGTCAACTGACAATTGAATCTTGGGAGACAAAATTCTGTTTTGAGTTTTATAAAGAAGCAAATCACATATTGTATGTCTCTGACAAACACTGAAGTAGGTCAGCTGACATGGTGAGAATATTAATTTGGGTTGTGTATAAGAACCAAACTACTCAAGACAGCAACATAGCTTACCTCAAAACAAATTACAATATTATTCGTTCGTGACTATGCAAAGTCTCAAACTGATGATTATTCAATTCCTTTTGATCAGAATTGCACATGGATCTTGAAGAACAAAGTGTCGTTACCAAGAAGCTAATTGAGGTCAAGAGTAAAGTGGCAGCTCAGCCTCAGGTTGATCCGGAGTACTTGAGGTGAGCAAAAAGGGTTGACTCAATACAAGATTTGTAATATTACTTTGGTACAGTTTTGACTGTATGTAAACCAAACCAGACTAGCTCGGGTGTTATATAGGAACGATTTTTTTACAGTCTATTTATCCTAATCCAGAGTCTAACCATTGCATCAAAACCTTTTCCCCCATATTTGTTTTCAAAATTATAATCAGAATGCGGAAAGAATTGGAGGCGTGTCATGACGAGGGGCTGGAAGGAATGTGCCACGCCCTACAACAGGAGGTTGACCGACTCCAGAGAGAACACTGGCAGCGACAACTGCAGAGACAAACAAACCAGGCTCACGCTTCCTTCATCCAAACAAACCAGGCTAACTCTTCATCCATTCAAACAAACCAGGCTAGCTCTTCCAGTTGTGCTGCCCAACCACAGAGTAAAAAAAACTTCCCAAGAAAAAAACAGGTAAGACATACCCATACTACTTGGATGGGACTTGAACCCTGGTTCAAATTTGACATCTTCAAATTAAAACAGACATGGCCAAACAAAGTTTCGAACATCCATTCTAGTGTTGATTAATAATGATTAAACTTAGCTATTTTATAACCCTGTAGCTCAAAACAACCACAAACTCCACATCAGAGACAAGTAACTCATGGAGTAGTTTCCGCATTACACACTCGGCGCAACCAACACCATTCACTGCTGGAGTTGACCAAGCTTCCAGCAGTCAGAGCCCTGATTCACACACCCCTCTTGCGAGGGATAGTTTGAATCCCCACCATGCCATCCCAGCTGTGGTTGTGAAAAAGGAACCTTTACAAATGGGAGGAATCGAGCGGCCAAATTTAGCCAAGCTCAGGAGAGAGATCGAGATCAACAAAAAAGATGAATCAAAGATCAAGGTAAATTAATAAATACTTAGCGTCTGAGAGAGAAATCTACACCAGGCCTTAAAGAGTAGGGCACAGTTTCATTTCTTCCAAAAGCAGAGAATAAGGCACCTGCCAATAATCCCCGCTCATACTTTGCTTAACAGCAAATCAATTTGATGAGCAGTATTTTCTGCTTAACAGCTTTTTGGAATTGAGCCCAGATAGTCAGTTAAAAGAATTGTAAATTATAAATAAATCTTATACAGTGTAAACTCTTGTATTCATCCAGGCAGTAAGTTCCAACAGCAGCACCAACAAGCAGTTCAACTTCCGCCAAGCGTCCCATCCATGGACCAAGGAGCCTTCAGTCAGGGGACGACCACTCCAGTCATCTGCCTCAGGTTCAAGACAATCAGAAGAGATACCTCTGCATGATAAACCTCAAGATGGCATCAATGCTTCATCCTTTGGGTCTTTGTGGTATGTTAACATTCAAACAAGGGCCCAAATTCAAAAAGCTAATTAAAGGCACTGTACACGTTTGGTAATTGTTAAAGACCAGTGTTCTCACTTGGCGTATTCCATCATAACCATAAAATAACAAGCCTGTGAAAATTTTGGCTCAATTGGTCATCGAAGTTGGGAGAAAATGATGAAGAGAAAAAACACTCTTGTTGGCAAATTTGTGTGCTTTCAGATAGAAATAAAAAGACTTCAAGCTAGAAGTCTTTTAATATTTTAGAGAGAAATTACCTCTTTCTCAAAAAACTGCACTACTTCTGAGGGAGTCGTTTCCCACAATGTTTTATACTACCAACAGCTCTCCAATGCTCATTACCAAGTCAGTTTTTAAGGTAACATTTATTTTGAGTAATTACCAATTACTATCTAACTTTTTCCATTTTCCCCTCAACTCACATGTAATCTGGGTTTCTAATGTCCCCCTCCATTCGTCTCTCTGGCATTATCTACCTTCCTTTTCAAGCGATTTGCATCTGTTTTATAAATGTCCTCATTATTATTACTATTATTTTTATTTCTTTAACAATTTTCTTTTCTCAAAATATTCTAAGTTGTTCATGTTTTTTTTTTTTTTTTGTAGGGTACCAGAAAATGCAAAGAAAGTTCGTTTCAAGTAGTAGCCAAGAGGAAGAGTCAAACTTCAAAAGCAGTTTATGAAACGCAATCAGCGCCATCACAGTGTGACCATCTTAGTCTGGTTCCCTCTCTAAGCAATCTGCAATGCAAGGGCAACTTATGATACACAACAGAACCAGACTTTTTTTGACATGAGCGCCAATCTGTTTTTATGTATTTCTCTACTTTCAAAATGTTGTCTTTCAAAAATCCGAAATATCCAACTTAGTTTCTGAAGACTTCCTTTGTCAGAATAGAATAAAAAAGAAACTCAGCAGTCACAACCCTGATTTCATAAACAGTTGAAATAGTTTAATAATCATAGATATTGGAGTCGTATTACAGTTCCTTACAAATCTGTAAAATAATAAATTGTAATATATATGTGTACAAGTTCTTTATTTAGTAAGAGTAATAACAATGAAATACATTGTCTGATGAGCCTTTTGAATTCCAGGGGGAGGATATTTTAAATTAAACACAGACTTAAATGTTATAAATCAAAAAACCTCAAACTAGACAGCATAAGAGAGAAATAAAATAATTATCACACTTGAATGATAAACAACAAATGTACGCTCAATCAAACACCAAATCGGGCGGTTCTCAAATAAGTGACATGGTATTTGAAGGCAAAGTATACTTGCCAGTTAATTATTTTATACTATATAAATGTAGATATACAATAAAACTCACATGTAAGAATTTTAGTCCAAAGTTTGTAGTGTTTTTGAGATGTCACCCAAAACTCTGTGGATTGTTTATGACCACGCAGGAATAATAATAAGTAATTGGAACGCACACTCTGAGAATGTTTCATGCAGAAATGTTTCTCAGACTGAAATGGTTTTGAATCCCCCTCTCTTAAACCACATTCCTTTCAAGGATATTGCTTCTTCCAAGTATGTTTTTATGGAGTTAAATGCTATTAATTGTATGTGATATTTGATGTGATGTTTTAAACATTTCAATATTAAGATACGCTTACATCGAAAGTCCTATTTACGTTTTGAAAGCTCATATTCTGATCTTTTTGGTGAGCAAATAAAAGCCAGTTAAATCTTTTGGCGAGAAGGGCCTGGGTTTAGCATGGAATGTGTTACATCTCTCAGTGGAAAACAATTTGGCTTTACATCATCAATTCCAAAACGAACTGCAGTAAAAAAGTTCTCATTCCTAAAAGTTCCCCCTTTACCTAAAACAGTGCCCCCTGGGCCCAATTTCATAGAGCTGCTTAAGCAAAAATATTTGCTTAAGCAAAAAAATCCTTGCTTAGTAAAATCAGATTACAGGCCAAGACTCCACTCAATTGTTATGCTAAGTAAACAACAGCTAAATACCAGTCAAAAGCAATGTACATGGAATGAAATTTCGGCCAGTAACTTGTGTAAAATAAGCAAGCTATTTTCGTGCTTAAGCAAATTTTTTGCTAAGCAGCTCTATGAAATTGGCCCCTGGTGATACAAGTCCTTGCTTACCAGAACCCAACAAAATGAGTCTCAGTGCTAAGCAGAGAACCAGACCACCAACCGTGTAATGTGTGCATTGCTTGTTGACAGTAACCCTTGTAAATGTTTGCTAGACAGCAAAGCATACGGTGAATTGACAATAACAAAGACAGATACAAATAATTATAGGACAATATACATTTAATTGCTTACTGTTTTGCATAGAAAAAAAAGCACCGGATAAAACTAGGTTAGCTCTGTGTACAGTTTAGCATACATTTTTCATTTTCAACGTAAGTGTAGTGAATCGAGATGGCAGCGCAGAGATTCAGATTGAACTATTTGCACAAGTTAAGAGGTGTTCACCATTGTATTGTACAATCCTGGTCCTTTGGAAACTTGAAGATGAAAGTTTTGTAAAGCTTTGAATTTGATAACAAGTAGGTCTCCACTAACAAAAAAATAACATAAACAATTAAAGTGTATGGAATGTCTTTTGTTCCAGTTGGTGGTATCTAACGGACAGGTGTATATACATTAAGGAATAAATTTCTACCCTTTGATTCATCATGACACAAGTTTTGTGTAACTTACGTTTTCAAAAATAAACTGCCACAATATATTTTATTTAACAGAATTGTTACCGATTTTGAAGGTGCGAGTGATGATTTAACAAACAAAAGACCAACAAGAGTTGGAATTTAACAAAAAGAACCACCTTCTGGTCAAAGGATAACTGAAATGTTTGGTCAGAGAGTAACTTGAGAGAGAGGAAATGTACAAATCAGTTTCATGATGTGTTTCTTTAAAACAAACAATCTCCGGCATAATTTCTTTGGGAAAAAAATGCCACAAGAGTCTCAGACAATCTTTGCAACCCATTATTTGTATGAAATAACTGCAATTCAACATTTTAAACCAGCACCAAACGAACTTGTTCACATAAATTTAAAGGTAGTTTCATATTTAAAATGTTTGTTACGACCATATCTTATTTATTATTATACAGATTTTACCCTCCCCAAGGTTATGGGGTTTGTTCAAGTTTCGGAATAAAATAGAGTACAATACAATATACAACACAGAATAAAAACTTTAATAAACAATTATTTCTGTCTGAAAATCACTTCCAGGGTCATCCCAAATGTCAGGTTCATTTACCAAGGAATATAGTTGAAGCTTGAAAGAAAATCAAAATCTATTGATATTATTCATACAAATTGTTCCTATAAAGAGTTTGATATTTGGTAGAAAACCTAAACGAATGAATAATTCAATTTGAAAAATATCCATAATTTTAGGTTCACTTATCAAAATATATAATTGGAGTTTTAAAAAGGAAATGACAATCTAATGATGCTAACTTAATGCTTTTCGTTTCATTTAAATAAAATGATTGGCTCTGGATGAGGCAGATAATATCAACACCTCACCATTCAACAGCTGCAACAAAACCTCATACTGTAACATGCCTGACGTTTTCAAACCTAAAGGAAACGACCTAATTATCAAACTCATGATTACAACCCATTGGAATTTTTGAACACTGAATTTATATGTCAATGGAAATTAACACGTGCAATGTTTGACAGAGGTCACCAACGTCAATTAAAGAGGTCGCTGCATGACTCAGAGTATTAAATAGTATCGGTACTGAGAAAACATCATCATTAGTCTTAGGCCCTTTTTTATAACCATAATACAGACTCTTATATAACGATATTGTAAATAATGATCTGTGGGCTTTGAATATTATTTCCCCTGTTCACTGGGCAATACATATCATTCCTTGAACCATCTCAACTCCCTTGGGAGTATAAAGCCTGTGCTCAAAAATATGTAACGCACCAAACTAAATCATTCACAAGAACAATCTCATCCCTCACAGGTGCCCATTTACTCCAAGGTGATGAGAAGAATAGAGTTAAGTGTCTCTCTCGAGGGCACAAGTGTCTTGACTGGGATTCGAACCCGAACCTGATGACCCAGCAACCAGAACATGATTCCAATGCACTAAACCGCTTGGCCCTGACATGCTATGGCTTGTCATGGCTCTGGCTTAAGCTTCAGAATATAAGCCCCATCAATGATTTTGAAACTTTCAGCACCAGTACAGACCTTGAACACTCGGATAGTGTCTTGGAGCCGAAGGCTAAGAAGACATGGTTTGGTAACATGGTAAAGCGCCTTACAAATAATAACTATTATTTTAAAAATGACCAGCAAGTACCTTTAAGGACACAAAACCAATGCATTGTTACAGTTTATATATACCTGGAATTGAATAAGTGCACTTTATTTATAAAAAAATCTGGACAAGTTAAAGGTGCTATCTTTTCCAACTTCCACTGAACAGCAGGAGAGACTTCAAATAGAAATATGATTGTGAAATCATGTGGTTTGACAAAATGTTATCTTCACAGTGTGCATTTCGGACTGCTTTCCTGTACACTTCACAACAAATTAAACAGTAGATCAACATTATAAACCATCTTTTCTTGTACACTATAGATATTAACAACGGTCATTTAATCAAAGTTATAAACCAAAATAAAGCTAGAACTATTTTTTGTTTGCATAGATATTGAGATTTAGTTTATATCCTGTACAAATATATATTACACAACCACTAAGCACCTGGCCAAGATTATAACCAATAATAAACTCTACAAACACATTTATATATTTATATTATCAAACATTTTACTTTCTACACTACTAAACTGACCTAACCGACTCTGTGACTAACAAAATAATAATAATTTGACATTTCCAACAAAATACAAAAATAATATTGAAGGTTTTGAAAGAGATCAACATTGTAAAAAAAAATATTGGAATCTCACAAAAATTGTTTATGATCTCTCTGGTTAAAATTACCATTCCTCTCAAAATATCTTGTCTGAAAATTTGTAACATACAAAATGAAAAGTGCGATTTAGTTTGGAAGTATTTAAAATGAAGACACCATGTGGAAACCAAAGTTCCATTTTGATGTAACTTAGCAACCATTGATCGCAGATTAAGCTTTTAAGAATCTCACACACTGTTGTATAAAATTTGTCCGATAACTCTTGATTTATGCAGAATTCAGAGCTATGAAATTGGGCCCAGGTCACATTTGATAATACTGACTTTGTAATTGTGAAACGGTGTACCACTCTGTAACAAGAAGATATAAACAATTTTGCAACTGGAAATGGGGACTGTTGCTATTAAAATACATAGTCTTGATTGGTGACGATCAATTTGTTAATGTAATTGCCGATATCGCAAGACAAACCTATAGCAATCCGCACCAATTCTAAAAATAGAAGCTCATTACCCGACTCTCAGACAAAAGTGTCAATTTAACTATATAATGCGTGTACGTTCAAATTGTATGTTTACTCACGACTTACTACAATACTAGTGCAGTTTGGCGCATCAATGACGCAGTGATCACGTAGGTGGCTTGCCATGTTTGTCTGACAGCCGGCTATTTTAACAAAAGTGATGTCATTAGTGCAGGGTGCTTATACCGGAGAAGAGATCTGATATCTGTATCGAGATATCTGTATCACACAAATTTCGATCCAGATTCATAGACTTGACAAGTCTCTCTGAGTCAGCCTCCTATAATAATAATAATAATAAGACTTGTAATGCGCACATATCCTAGGCAGTCAATGTGGTGCCCTCAACTGACTAATACAAAAACAGCATTCCCAATCAAGACTAGTTGTTAACAGGAGCATCTGGCTCTACCCTTTTCAATACAAGCTATGATATGATATGCATTTGTTTATATACTCGACTTTTTTTTAAAATCTTTTAAAAAGTTGTCCTAAAATTACTTTGAGGCCTGCTCTACGGAATGTTCAGGGCTTATAAATAATTCTGATTTACCTCTGGGGCGCTACACTGATTTTTTCTATGGTCAAATCAACAATCTCTGTTTCTGATGGTAGTTTTGGGACATTTCTTTTACATCATGGACAAACTCGGCTAACACCATTGCTCGCTGATTGTATACTTGACATATTAATGATTTAAGCCATCCTATAATATAAGCACCAGATGCATTTAAAATTACCTTGATAATGTAGTCTTGTTTGAAAATGAACAGTTTTCACTGAGACTACAGGCTTGGAATTACACAGCCTCTACTGCCCTGAGTCTTGGCCTTGGTGCTCCTTCAAAATGTTCTCCATTGGAACTGCCCTTGGCTAAATAAAAAGGCCTTGCCCTCCCAACGATGACACTTTTAGGAATGAGCCTATGACTAGATGTCTATTCATCAGTCTTTGCTGTTTAAGCCAACTAGCCACTGCCGCAGTGAAGCACAAATCTGCGCCAACCCATAGACTCTAGAATATAAGTTCTTGAGATCGGCCTGGACTATCTGCTGTTTGGAAAAAAAACTTTCTCAAACTAGTTTTACACATTCTTGACCAGATGTACACACTACATGTACATCCCTTCTTTAACTTTAAACACAGTACTTGCACAGGGTGTTTCAGGCAAATCTGAAACAGATAAAAACTGCTGTTGCAATCGGTTACATTCACAAAGCTTTGAGGCATTTCTGTCGTGAAGGTCTCAACTTTGATGCATGTAAGGCTGCTGGCCATCTCTCATATTAAGAGGTTGGGAGCTGAGAAAAGATGGTCTCATTGGGAATGGAAGATGCGGAGGGAAGAACATCTCTCGCCTCATCATCTGCTCTGGGGTCAGCTGCATACTTGGAGGTAGGCTTGTAGGGAGGAGTTCAGGGCGGGTTAGCAGCGGCCCTTGCATGAACGAAGGGTGAAAGAGTCTTGGTGGGTACCCCATCATTTGGGAGAGGTGGTGGGGGTTGAACTCTGGAAAGACAAAATGATTCTTTGGCTGTTTGTCAGAGGGCATGCCTTGCATACCGGGATGAGGGAAGTACGGGAAGGGTGGTGGATGCGGCGAAGGGGCCGTCTCGTTAGAGCTTGTACTTTGTCTTGAGGGTGAGTCCCTGTGGTCTGAGGGTTTAGAAGAAGGGCTGAGTGTACTTGGATTGATCACTCCTTGCATTATGGAACCTCGTGGGTTGGGAGTCATCTTCACTTTTGGTAATGAAGCCAATGAGGGGAAGGCTTCCTCCATGTGATTTAACAAGTGGTACTTGGAGCCTGGCTCCTCGTGCTTTCGAGTTCTTTCTTTGCTTGATTCACCGTGTCTCTTCGAGGAGGATCGGTGCTTAACGTGAGGACCAGCCTCAATTCTAAACCCAATGGGATCATCCGGGCTGCGTCTCCTCTTAGGCATACTGAGATCACAGGGTTCTTCTTGCACAGGTACTGGGGGAGGGAAGACAGGATGTGCAAAGGGAAGGGATGTCACCTTCCCAGTTCTATCCACACTGAATCCGTGTGGGCTGAGCGGTCTGCTCAAGTTCTCCTTGCCTGATTCTGTTCGTTTTCTCTTATTTAACTGATCCTTGCTGGCATCTGTTTTTGACCCTTCCCCGCACGACATTGATGACGGCATTGGAATGTAGGCCATGTACGGGCTGACCATTCGTGGTGTGACCACCACTGCATCTTTGGGTAGATCTGAGAGTTTTTGACCGACAACGGTGGAATGGGCCGAGGAGGAGGTTGCGACAGACGTTCCCTTCTCATGGGAAAGGTTTCTGAGGATTAAGTCACTTGGCTGGATAGCGTTTCTAAAGGGTGGCGAGGCTTGACTTGATGTCTGTGGCTGAACTTGCTGAGTGTGTTGGATTACTGATGGCCTCCCGGATGAAGAATCCATACCAGTCACTGAGCTACAAGGTGACTGAGGCGCCGTCGTCATGACAGGCTGCATACCTGCAGTCATGGAGGTAGGTATACTCTGTGGAATGTCCATGTTGTATGCATAGGAATATGCTGCGCTAGTGTTTGCCATGCTGGCTGTTGAAGCCAGCGACTCCATCCTCGGTAGACACTGTATCGAGGTTGAAATAGTGGGGCATTTCACTTGGGATGATGATGATGACATTGTGGGCATCTGCATGACTTGTAAAGGCTGGCCGACATGGACCACCGTCGCCATGTTAGAGTTCAGGGGATACGGGCCTGTGGACTGAGCCCCCTTTGCAACCTCTGCCTCGGTCTTCACTGGGTTAGGCATCGTGGTGACGACTTGGTTGTTTCCTGGCAGCATCTGGGGTAACGTCAGGAACAGAGGCATACCAGAATCTGTATTGACATAAATGGACTGTCCAGTGTAGGGTACAGACATTGCAGAGGATGACGGAGCCAGGTTTCCGTGAGTGCTGCTACTCGTAGTTGGTACAGTCTGTTCAGCAGCCGTTGTGATGGGATGGTTGGATTGCTGTTTGGCCTGCATTTTAGCTTGGTGGTCTAGAATGTCAGCGATTGACCTCGTCTTCTTTCTGGAAACAGGTGGTGGATTCGACTATCGAGGGGGTAAACCAAACAAACAATTAATTAAAAACTAAAATATAGGTACATGATCAGCGTCTTTATTGATTTGTGCAGAAAAAACATAAACTGAATATTTCATTTGTGCCACATTTTTTTATGAAAAAATTACATAGTTTGTCATCGACACCAACATTGCTCACGTCTGTAAAAGATTTTCTCTTTTAGTTATGAAAATGTACAGATTTAACAAATGACTTAAATTTCATCTTTTATTAAATGGCATGTCAGGGCCGATCGGTTCAGAGCACCGGACTCAAGCTTGGTTGTTTCTGATCATATCAGCAAGGTGTACGTCCTTGAGCAAGATACTAGCAGGCTAAAATCTGCTGTTTTGAATATGAATTACGTGCGTAAAATTTAATTTTTGCAGAGACATCAGGACATGTGCGTTTTTTTCTTCTTTTTTATTCTGCGTCATTTTTAAAGAATGACGAACTTGAAATTTTTTGAATATCAATTGTTTTCAGAAGGAAGGGCGCAGTGGCAATGATGAGAAAAGGGAACATCAAAAATTGGCACGAAAAATGGGTTTTTTGAAGGGCACTGCGGCAATTGGTAGGGGCATCGACGGCAGTTGTCGTCGTTGCCGTCGTGAAGTATCAGGGCTGATATCACCCTAAGTTTACTCGTAAGGCATCCTTGGTTCATTAACAGAGATCCGGCCTCAAAATAACCCACTGCACCAACAGCAATTGCCATGGTGCCCTGTGCTTTTACTGTGGTGCCCTTTGCAAATTTCCAATCCATTTTAAAATTGTCCTCATAGTGGTGCCTCTTACCAGAGAGTTAAATTGCTGTGCCCCTTTAAGAATGAAGTTTAACTGCCAAGAGAGATGTATATATTAATAACAATAATACCAACCTGACTTCTCTCCTCAATGTATCTTAATGCTCGTTGTTTCTCCAGCTCTTGTAGTTGCTCCCTGAGCGCCTTGGGCCGTTTCCCGTCTTTGTGCTTTGACTTCTTCAACTTCAGTTTTATTTTCAAATTAGGCATCAAGGAGGGTTCTTCCTTGGGTACAACAAGCTCATTGGAAAGTGGAGCTGGCAGCAGCTGTGAGGAGCTTGATGTTGTTTGCGGAGGTGGTGGTGGTGGCTGGATTCCATGGGTCATTCCAGGTATCATTGAGGCACTATGGGTAGTGGGCACCACTTCAAACGATTGTTTAATTTGAGACATCAACGGCATCATAATTTTCTGCTGGAAGACACCAGCAGCCACTTTCTTCTGGTGATCCCGTATCCACGTCTCCGCTGCTTTGGTCATCCCTTTCGGTCTTTCTGACGCCTGTTTGTCCTTCTTCTTGTGTTTGCTGGAGTGGTGCTCCTTGTCGGAAAGGTGGGATTTGCTTGACTTGACTTCGGAAGAGTCTTTACTTTTGGATTGATGGCTGATGTGATGGGACTTGAAGTCTGCCTGATGGAGGTATCGCTCGTATGGTAGAATCAGCCTAACATAAAAACATCAATATCAAATTCCAGTTAAATTCAATTTAATAAGTTCACTGGTGCATCAAAAATTTGTGAAAAAGATAGGGTTCTAAAGATAACAAGAGTTCTAAAGATGAAATGGTGGAGGATTTTCTGCTCCCCTACTGAAACTCCACTGAGGTGTGAAAACCAAGTGGCTTGTTACAATCAACATATGACACTTTAACCCGATGGAGACCATAACGGCTCCAACCAGCTCGTACCAAAGTACCCATAGCGGCCGCAAATGTTCGCAAGGTTTGACCTACTTCAATTCACAGGTCAAAGTAAAGTCATGTCCGGATACAAAATGTCCTTACCTCTCGTAGTGCCTCCTAGTGCAAGTTGCGGCACTAGTGCTTCCCACACTGCCACCGAGGACATCGTAAAGTTTCTTCCAGAGCCTCCTGGCCGTGATGGCCTCATAGCCACCAAACTTCTGACCCATGGAGTAGAACAAGAACAGATCGACTATGGAAAGAGAAAAAGAACAACCTATTTATGAAAAAATAAAAATAATAATTTTTGCATAAAATCCAAAATTCCACAAACTCATATGAACCTACTGTTTATTCTTTGTGTTTTAACTTTGGTTCATGACAAACCCTGTATACTTGGTACTTTTACAGGACTTTGGAAAGTACTACACTATATACTAAAATCTAAGGGTTTTCTGCAAAGCAACTTTGCTTGCTTAGCAGCTTAGCAATCTCTGTCCCAGAACTTACTCTGCTTAAAGCCGAGATTTGGTACTCTCTCAATAGGGCTGTTGCGATCCTTCATGAACTTAAACAACCCAGCCAGGAAGCTCGCTTCGTCTTTCGGACGGACGCGCTTGATCTCTGTTTTCACTTTGCCATTGACTATCTTGGTGCGGTACTTGCCCTGTAGTTTCTTGTGCTCCAGCTTGTTAAGGTGGTGGGTACTAAGAAGCTCATGTTTGACCTTGATGAAGAGAAAGAAACAATGAGGATTTTAGTGTTCAACTTGATATTGCTAGAAGCTCGATGAAAATAGCCCCCTCTATTGATCATACGTCCTTTGTGGAATCTGGTGTGTCGTTGCTGAGTGGTCTACTGCATGAATCGGACTCGAGTTCTGATAATTGAATCATCAGAGTGTGGGTTTGAGTCCCGGTCATGACACCCGTGTCCATCGCACTTAAACATAACTTATTCTCTTAACCAAGGTATATAAATGAGAGGGCTAGACAGTGTTCTGTTGCATCAATATTAACCCTTCCAGCTACCTATTTATACACCTGGGTGAAGAGAAGCAATTATAGTAAAGCATCTGGCTCAAAGACACAAGTGTGGGATTTGAACCCACACTCCGATGAAATAACCACCAGAAATCAAATTTACTGCTGTAAATCGCACGGCCATGACACCCCTTATTCTGTGTAGATGAAACATTCCTACCTGTGCATGTTCCGTGCCATCATTGCTGGAGTCACCCATCAAGTCTTCATTGCTGTTACTTCGCACGCTCAGCTTCTTCTTCCTTGGTCTACCCTTCATGTTTGGAGCTACAATGGTTTATAGTAAGAACAGAAAAACAGTTAAACTCTTGGTGCATAGGATAATCTTTTCTTGAACCAATTGGTTGCTCAGAAAAGTTAGAGTACTTTACTTAGCTCAAAGCCAAAACCCAAGTTGCCTATGTCCATAGTCTTGGTGCCCCAATCACGCATTTCTACCAAGGAGTTAGATTTTGCTATTGCGAAATGAGCGAAGACATGATGCTTTGTTCCTGAAAGCACCAGGGCACCAAGGAATTTTCTCATTTATAATGAGAAACTTGTAAATAACTAAGGGATGTGTTTCAGAGGCACCAGAGGGTGAATGGAGGCAATTGCTTCTGTTGCCTCCATGAAGCATCAGGCCTATGAACAAGACACTGATTCTTCTGACTTGCTGCACCCCTAAAAACAAACAATTTTATTAAACCCAGAGACTGGTACTCACCTAAATGGTCACACAATTTTTCGTTCTCCCCAAGTGTCGGATGGTCAAACTCATCCTTGACAAACATGATTCTGGTGTTCCGATGCGGCACGGTGAATATGCCTAACGTTCTCATGAAGGGATTGCTGGCCCATGAATCCTGCACAAGCTCAACGCGCTTCAATGCAGCACAGAACCGGCAGTAGTTGGCGTAATTTAGAACCATGACTTTGTCTTGTTCGTCATCATTGTAACCTATTTTGAAATCCAGAGAGTGAAGGAGCGAAAGAGTTAATGCATTATAAAAATTAAATCCACAGTTAAAGGGAATGATTTTGTCATTGTGCCCACTTAAGTTTCCCAGTAAAGCCTGGTAGATACTTCCTGCAAATGTGATTCAAATTTTGATGTCATGGGTCTGTTTTTGCAGGGTATATTTCAGAGGAGTTACGCACATTTCAACTTTTGCGAAGTTCATTGCGAAATTGTGATGTCAAATTTTGTATTGCATTCGCATTTGCAGGAAGTATGAACCGGGCTTTACGGCGCTGAGCTTGTGTATTTTTTGTGAATAACTTGAAAGAAGACTCAATGGTGTAAGGGTAATATAAAATAAATATGCAGTCCATAAATCTCTGATACCATACCAATGAAGTATTAAAACTTATTTATTATGATATCAGCATGCAGACTTCTCTGTAATTGTGAACATTGTGTACATTTAGGATTCCATTTGTACCAAAGGTCAAATTAAAGGAAAATATCCTGATTGTTGAAAATAAAATTATGTGTTAAGTTGAGTCAGGGAAGCTATTCAAACACACCCTAGAATGCTTGCATTTCAACATCACCAATGATCATTCAGTTTCACTTCCTTCCTAAGTAAATTGTTTTCTAAGTACTTCTTGTGGTTTAAACATTAAAAAATAACTTTATGCTAATTCCTTATTGTTCTATAAGTTGCATGTTCCTAGGCTGAGTGCACTTTAGATAGTATATGCGTTTTACTATAGGTCAGTTTGTTCATTTTCATTATCATAAAAGCAAAAATTAATGAGCTTAGTTGCCCAATTATTTCATTTAAAAATTCTTACTTACTTCTTCCAGTCAGCAAAGCCTTAGTTAAACTGAAGAAGCCATAAAACATACTTCTCAAAGACTCAAGGTAAATGCGAGCAGTAATTGCCCATTAAAAAAAATCAAATTTATCTGTTAGTGTTACTATTTTGTTTTGCAGCAGCATTCAGGCATACTTACTGAATATCAGTTTTTAATCTGGACTCAAGTTAACATTAGAAATAAAGGGCACTGTATCGAATCCTTAAATTTCCTCAGCCAAGAACCATTTTTTTCTTTGGAGCAAATTAAAACAATTGGCTAATCAAAAACACAATTCACACCTCACCATTCTACCTCAGCGTTTTTTAATTTAATCGTCAAACAAAAACTTTTGTTTATTCTTTGTTTTTATTATTTGTATGTAGCATGTAAACCCCAAAGCCTGGTTCATAAATTGAATGACAGAAAAAAGGTGCTTTAAGATGTCTCACAAAAAGGCTTCAGGCCTGAAGTCTTTTATTACCCCTTCTCTCAAATATACCTCTTCTCTAAAAGATGTTACCGGGTGCCGTTTCTCACACTGTTTTTTTGTGTGTTTTTTTAACCATCAATAGCTCTTGTTTGCTCCTTACCAAGTAATTTTTATGTTAACAATTATTTGAAGTAAATAGCATTAGTGTCCAGTGCCTTTAAACACCAAAGAATCTGTAGTTTCTAATCCTTTCACAACAATCATGAAGGAAGCATAACATTACCACCAGTGCCCAACACTATTTCCTTTGCTTTATAACCGTTTCCTGGCCATGTGTCCGTTCAACATTGAATGCCCTGTCCACATATTTTTAACAAAGCGAAAATAATCCCAAAATCTTACAATCATTAGCTTCCGGCTGTACTCACAAGCTGGAGTGTTTATTTGTTTTGTGATTTAAGTGGTGTTTTTCCCCATCAGTGATTGGTACTTTTTCAATTACCGTTATCATTATTTTTGTTTAAATGAAATTTCACAAAGAGTAATTCACAGAATTTAAACATGCAAAGAAACACACCCTCTCCAAGGTTATAGTTAAAGGGAACTTGCACCTTTGATTTTTGAAACCCTTCGATTGTTTTAACGCTATACAAATGTAGACAGCAAAACTAAGCTGTGCAAACTTAATTTTGTAAGGTGGTCGGCCAGCATTAAGATATTGCCAAAAATCCAGAGAGGCTATGGCAACGCAGGATCTGACAGTAACATTTCTCAGAAAGAAAAAACCAAAGCTTATTGTTTTATTTTTCTCACCCATAATCTGTTTCTCCTTGCTTATATCGCTGATGTTCATCCCACTGTTCTGTGCAAAGAGCGCCATCTGTTGTTGATCATTTGCGGTGGATTGCGCATCACTCTTGATGTCTTTCTCGCAAATTGCATTACAACCCCTTGTCCACCTGACATCGGTGCAAACCCAGTCGATGAGATCGTCCAATCGGACAATGGCTTTACCACTGACTGATACCAGCTCATTCTGTAAGATCAAGAACAAAAAACAAACATTTGTTGTTACTTCTACTTAAACATGCATCTTTTTGCCAAGCAACAGTGCCTGGTGATGAACTAGAAACACCCTCACTGAGTCTCAATTCCTTGCTTGCTTCTTATGCACACACAAATTAAAAGGAGAACAAAAACCAAGAAAAAACCCAATAAAACACAAGTGCGCACAAAAAGCGGGGGACTGATATGAAGGGGCACATAATTTCCTTCAAATCTCAAAAAATTTCTGGAATTGCTCGCATTGCTCCTTATCCTTTTTAAGAGTTGTTCACGGACAAAAATACCTACCACTGAGAAATGATAAAATAAATTTGCCTCTTGAAATAAAACCAGCCAAACAAACAATAGGCTACACCATTTAGTGAAGAGTAAACCATGTTTTTAGGCACAACATAGCAGACAGTGTTCTGTCATGAAATCACCTAAAACCCACACACTTTCAGGGGATAGTTAAATATGAATCATTATGTTCTACTGTTAAATTTTCATTCCAATGACATTCCTTTAATGCACAATCCAAATTGCTTTCTGTTAAAGAAATGGTAATAAAACATATCATATAACACTTTGGGGGTTAACTGGCCTTCACTCTTGAAAGATAGTGTTCCTGAACAATGACATTTACCATTCACAATAACTCACAAAGTTCATCGTGTGACCCAAAACTAATTCAAAGATCATATTTAATGAAAGTTATTCAGTCGTGTATACCTACGATCCATCAGTCATGTAGGAGCAATAATGAAACTATATTAAAAAATGTAATTAACAAATTGGAGATCAAGGAAATGATTTGTTTTTTAAACCTGCAATAAATAACACAGTCACAACAACAGGAAAAAACAAGATTTTCGGCAACAGCATGTAAGTCTATCAAATGTCAGTATAATTGATTGGAACCTTAATTTCTCTCTTTCCTAAAAAGACAACTTTGAATAACATCACTAGTTTAAATGTGATCTGCAGAGTATACAAATTTATACATTAGACTAATAAAAGAATAAAAAAAATTTAAACCAAAACAAACAAAAGAAAGAAAGAAAGAAAGAAAGATAGAAAGAAAGAAAGAAACAAACAAACAAACGAACCTCAAAACAATGGTTATTTTTATTGGCCCATTCTATTGTGTTCCTCTATGTTTACAACTGACTCTTTGATTTCAAAACAAACCCCTATCATGACATTCTCCAGATCCACAGATCTCAATTGTCTATTGCTTATTAATGATCCCTCTGACTCCAGCATAGACTCTTATTATTATGCCACCCTGCCACATTACACAGCATTCTGATCACATTATGAGAGAGTACAGGTAGTAGTGGAGAGTTTAATTTATAATGCATGACCCAGCGCCCCGCTAACCATTGTGGGACCACCTGTCGACCAATCGGAAGGCAGTCATTTAGGCAACACAATCTTCTGCACACTTCACAGAGGGTCCGTGATACCTGGAGAATAAAAACTCTTGAATGAAGTCTATTACATGCAGGGAGGGCTTCAGCAATGTATGGTGTACTGTTGCCAAAGTAATTATGTTGGAGTCCTCAAAATGACATGATTCTGTATGTCTGTCTCTATTTAATAGACTCTACAGTGTAGCTGTGCAAAACGCACAGACATGATGCAAGGGGCATGCACATAGTCATGAAGTGCAGGCAAAAAACCTTGCTTAAAGCCATTGGACCCTTTCGGTAAACAGTGTTGTCCAAGGCCCACACTTTGTGTACCACAACTTCTTTATCAAATAACAAACCTGTGAAAATTTAGGCTCAATCGGTCATCGGAGTCGGGAGAAAACAACGGAAAAACCCACCCTTGTTTCCGCGCGCTTCGCCGTGTCATGACATGTGTTTAAAATAAATCCGTAATTCTCGTTAACGAGAATTTATATTGTTTTGCTGTTTTCTCAAAAAGTAAAGCATTTCATGAACTAATATTTCAAGAGAAGTCTTTCACCATTGCCTTCTGTAAACCCTGTAAGTTATTTGTAAATCTGTGAACTTTTATTTTTTTTCTGAACCGAAAGGGTCCAATGGCTTTAACAGTTACCAGCTAAAATAACACTTAATGTGCTTTGTTGTTCATGACTAATTCCCTTGGTATTTTTCATAAAGCAATTAAAACATTAAAGTAATCTTGTGAGTGAGCAGGGCCCAATTTTATTGCCCTGCTTACCAACGAATTCTGCGCCTGTGATCACCATTCTCTGCTTAAATTAAAGGGGAGCACTGAATTTGAAGAATGAAGAAGTGAAGAATGCCTTAAAAATAATGTGAAAAGGCAGAAATTCCTTGCTAACCTGTCTAACATATAAGCGTGTAATTCCCTGCTTCCGTAAGCACCTATTCTTTGCTTATAATTTGAAATTTGATATGGTTTACCGAAAAAAGAAAAAAAAAGAAAAAACAGCCATAGGCTGAGTTGCAGTCAAATTAAAATGCAAATTTTATATCAGCTTGAGCCTTGAAATTGGGCCCAATCAGCTTTAAGGATTTAATCATGTGGCGCATTATTACAAAAAAATGTACTTGCTTGATACTGTAAGCATAGATCAATGTTTCTAGCAGAAAAAGGCTGTGATAACAACTAATTAGGAGGCAGAAGTGACATTTAATGGTCACCATATACACAACCATGAAAGTTAAGTAGACTGTGATTATCAAAACATAGCTAAATTGTTTTGAGATCTAGAGATCATAAAGGACAAAATCACTTAACAATTTCCTGTTGTGCTTTGCACTTGCTCTGGCTCATAAAATTTGTGCACTGCTTGTAAATGTAAACAACCCTGACCCCTGCATAATACAGATTGTGCATTTTCAAGGAAATATTAAGGATTAGTTGCCAACTTTGATAACTTTCTTCTGAAGTATTTTCTCATTCTAAATTACACAAAACTTTATTTTTGTGTTCAATGAGCTAACGGGTCATGATTAATTTAAGTTCAAAGATTTTTTTTTTTTAACAATTACCTTTTCTAACATAAAATTATAACTCTAAGTATTGACACAATCTGATAAACCTCTTGTATTTTAAAAATGCTATAACAAAAGTACTGAAGAAACTCAAAGTTCATCAAAACATTGACACTTGATATTCAGTGAATACTGATTATGGACTGCACCCCTTCAGTGGTCATAAACTCCTATGGTAATAATTAACTGTGGAATCTTATTGCCATTGCTTTTACACTCAGTCACCAAACCACTAGACTGTCATGACTGTGTTCCTTGGTGCATGTGGTGTGCTGGTCCTACTGCTGGTGATAGGTTTCTGCATACATGTACCTTTATGGTTTTATCATAGAGCAAGGACTGCTCTACTGTTGGGTTTTACCAATCCACACAGGACCAAATCACACTGTAGTATACGACCTTGACTTTTTTAATCACATACATCAAAACACAGTTATTTACTTGAGGAGGATTTATGATTCATTAACCCGAAATTAACCTGCATGAAATTTCATCAGATTAATTGTCACACTTCCTGAACCGGTCTTAAAAAACCGTGTTTTAAAATGTTAAACACCTAAAAAGCTTCCAAGCTTCTGTTACTTGTCAAATCAAACTATTTGCACAAGAAAGACTAAGAACAAGTTTTGGGGAACTATTGTTTCAAACACGCACATCCACTGTAGACAGAAATATTTTTGTCAGGACATTTTGCACTGGTACTTAGCTGAACGACAGTTGACACATTGGAAAACAACATTTAATCTTTATTAAGGCCTACATACCTGCATTAAGCGTAGGCTTTTTATAGACTTTTAATGGATTTGATAACAATTGATTTTTTAACAGCAAGACAAATCAAGAATGTTGTTAAAACAGAAAGAATACCATGCCTGCTTATAACAAATAAGCTTTAACATTGTATGTACATTTAATTTGTTGGCATCTTTATTAAAACGAAACCATACAGTCCCTTTAACATTGGTGCTCATTCCTGATGGGTGGCGAATGATAAACAATAAGCAGACTAGTACAAGTCGAGGGTCTATGAATAAATCAGAGACTGATTGTTCATACTGTATCTGTTGATCTTCTGTGTATAATGCATGTTTTAAAAACCAACTCTCCACCATGTCAAAGTTGGGACGCCTCAAAACTAAAACTTGTTACTCAATAATTTTTTTAAACAATAAACTACAACATTCTTTTCTCCATCGTAATCGTTCATAAACACAGTTGGCTCTCGTTACAAAGAACACTGTTTCAAAGAGGGAACTGTTTATAAATAAAGAGTACATTCTGAAGTTCAAAATCTCATTTCTGCTTTGTGTTTCTTTGTTTTACTGTCCTCTTATTATTCTAAGTACTGTATCAAATAGCAAAATTATTTAATTAGAACTTATTTATTCCCATTCCAAAGTCTGTTAATAAGTTACGAAATATATGTAGGAAGCTGTCATTGTTTTGGTTGACTTCAGTTATTTTATCAAGGTGCAACTGATTCAAGTTTGACTATTTACATTTCAATGATTCATGAACAAACAATAAAAGTCAAAATTTAAATTAATGGAATAATTTTGTTGTTTTCCTGATCTCTTTTGTAATTCCAGGCCTGTATGCTTTGTTTTAAGAAAGGCAAAGGGCATCAACACATTTTCTCCTTGGTGAAGGGCACCCTATGAGGAAATTTAAAGGGCACAATGACAAGGGGGCATGGGAGGCAATAACCTGTGTTGCCTCCATGAAGTATTTTTTGTAATTTTCCTGTATACTAAACTTTATTCCAAAAATGTTAATGGTAAAGCTGTGAAAGGCTAGATCGCACAAACCATCATGCACAAACAGTGCATCTAATTACCAGCATTCAGTTATAGATGATCACCCCAGTAAATGTTTCCTTTTCCCCTCCACTCAGAAATTTGTTGTAAAGTGGCAAAACAGACCCAGCTGTCAGGCAGCCCAAGTAAAGTGCTGATAGCTGACACATAGGGGGGATTCATGGGACAGTGACTCACTCACTGTCTAAATTATGGTGTTAAATATTAGCAGTTATTCCGGAGACGTTAATCTTGATATTGTCATGGGTCAAACGGTGAAAACAAGAGTAATGTTGCTGTACTTCCATAAAGAAAACTTTGCCTAAATTAAAACAGGGGTGCGGCCAGAAGTGAGTGTTTGAATCTCGATACTGGCTAATCTGTTGGGTTGGTTTAAGGTGGTGTGTTTATAGCTTTGCAGGTGGTAAAAATATTATGAATTACCCTCTGACTGGCTTGGCTCTTGATGGGGCAAACAAATGAGCCTTGGACCACAGCACAGGAAAGAAATGTCTGTGTTACAAATAGGATTATTGATGTTGAAATAACACAGCCCAAGGATTTACGTCTCATTTGTAATGAATATTGATAACTTGTCATTATAGTCTGGAACAGAATGCAGGGCTTAATTTTTATAAAGCTTGCTAAGCACAGACTAATATATTGTTCATCACAAACAGGTTACCAGCTCAAAAACAAGTAAAGTTTACAATGTTTCAGCAAAGACATTTGCTAAGCACATTTATCTGCTAAACAGCTTGATGCTGTGGGACCAATTTCATAGAGTTGCTTTTAGGCAGCATGAACTGCTTGACAATTTTATGCTAAGCAGAAATCTTTGAACATGTGTCGTTATAGTTTGGCTGGTTACCTTAATCTTCTAGTAAGCACAATTGTGTTGTGCTTAGCTAGTTTTTGTGCTTTTAAAATCTTGGGCAAGAATATGTAAGAATATTTAATTGAGAAAGTTTCACACGTTTTAACTTTCTTCTTAATTTCTTAAGAGAAAAAGATATGCCATGGACAAACCTAGGTTCCATTCACAAAATGAAAACAATTCTTTAACTTTAAAACTGCTCTTTCATCGTAGAAATTAGTCATTTCAAAGGAATTTCTGAAGGCATATTTTCTTTTATAGTCAATTTGATCAAAACCTAGCGCAGATGGTCAACTACTTCAAAACAAAATGTTACATCTTCTCATCAACTTTAAGAGTTCAAGAAACACAGATGAGGAGTTTCGCTAAGTATCTGAGTTTAAATCAAAGAGGAAGGGGCAAGATTTGATGATACAGCGACCATACCACAGTTACAAGGAACATCTGATTAAATGTACACTCTCATTAAATTAAGAATTACTAGGTGACCCGCTCTGGCGGTTGGTAAACTGATCCGAGGGGATGGTATTTAGTACTAGACGTAAATTCCAGGCAGATGCTTGTCTTATCTCGACCTGCACCTTTTATTTTTTTCTTAATATCTTTTTCTCTTCCTCCTTATGTATAACTCATCATGTACTGGCATTCTAGGGTTTTTATTTAATTTTTTTTAACCTGGCAAAAATTAATTTGAGATCAACTGTTTGTTAGTCTTTGTAAGAAATTTCTTTGGTCATTGCAGGCAGCTACATGGAGAGTTGATTCAAATGAAAACAATTGTATAGCCCTTCAAAAAAAATTTAAAAGAATAAATTAGTAAAATATCAAATAATTCACTTGCAATTTCACCACCACAGGACAACATAAAACATAAACAAAAATATATCAATAAATTTTAATGGATAAATGTAATAATTAATGAAGACCTTTCCATCATTAATATTTTATTCAATAATAAAATAATAATTAGGAATTAATGCATTCTCTGCTGTTTTTTAAAGTCTGATTTAAACTGAGCTCTTTTGGATTTTAATTATTTTGAAATAATAACACAAGCAGACATAACGTCAGTGTTTGACCCTTCTTGCATTTATGATTGCGTCCTGCATAAGGACTATGTTTTTCCTGTATGTTTTATTGTAGACATACCTTGACCTTCTTTCACAGCACCATTTCCTTGTAAATGGACAGCCGCAGGAAATTCTGTATATTTTGGTTTACATACTTTCCAAAATGACTAGGTGGCGATCACTCAATCTTAAGGCATATAGTGATTTCTAAATTTAAAGGCAAAGTAAACCTATTTTTAAACCGTTCGATTGTTTTAATCCTATAAAAATGTAGAAATACATGCATACAATAAAACTACCATGGGTAAATTTATTTTAGAAAGATGATAGGGTTTTTGAGATATTGTCGAAAATCAGGGGTGGTTATGTTCAAGAGGGAAGATAGTAAATAATTTAAGTACACAATCTGAGAAATGTTTTCTGACCGAGTTGTTCTCAGATTCAAAGTTACCAGGAAAAAACTCAACTATTTTTCTATAACCACTTTACTTGAAAGGGAAATAATTCTAAAAATGCTTTATACTATCAAAAGCTGCTGTATTTCTTAGCAAGTAGAGGCTAAGTTTTTATTGCCATTCATTTTAAGAGAGATGACCAACTGTACCTTCCCTAATGATATTTCTATTATTATTAACAGTCTCATTTTGGATTATACAGACGCCAATTCATCCTCAAAAATTAATTTTCAATGATCATTAATCAAAAATAATTTTGTCATGCAAATAACGAGATTAGTTCTATTGAAAAATAACCAAGCTAAAAAGCAAATAAGGCTGAACAATATTGTATGAACAAATATTTTTTGTGTGAGACGTTTATTTATTGAAGTTTCATTTATGAATGATGAGTCATTTGTTATAGACATACAGAGGCATCATCTCTACACAGGCCGAGCAGAGACCCATAATTGCATGGGTCAAGTAATTTAATGATTCAAAAATAGATGCAGTCTGTTTGTTTCAAAGACGAAGCAGCATTTGTTTTATTCAGATTGGTAGACCCAGTTTCCTTCTCAAAAGGAAAACAAACATTCTAAAGATGAAAGCATTGACGACCCATTAAGAAGCATGTTTTTAATGGAAAAAAATATGTCAAATCCATTGTTAAAATTCCCTTAACCCTATTTTGTATGGCAATTTTAATTGAACAAAAAGTATACTGTACAGGAAAGGTAATAATAGAAGTAGTTAAGTCTGAAAACTCACAAATTAGTTATTAAGTTCACCAATCCCAATCCTCCATAGATGTGTGTAAATGTCTGGCTGAATATACTGAATATTCTCACCAGAGAGAGACTGGGGAGTCCAAATGACCAGTTCTCATATTTGAAGGTTTTAAGAATCCGTATTTAGGGCTCATTTTATTTTGTATGTTGAAAGGAAGCACTCTGGACCCAAATTTTGGAAGATTGGCCTCAGCACACTGGACTGAAGTGAGGTCTTTGATTAAGAGCATCGAATTCAAGTTCTGGTGCTAATTCACCGGAGTGTGGGTTCGAATCCCGGTCGTGACACTTGTGTCCTTGAGCAAGATACCTTACTATAATTGCTTCTCTTCACCCAGGGGTATAAATGGGTACCTGTGAGGGTAGAGGTTGATATTGTGAATGAAAAGCTTTCGGAGCGCCACGGCAGCTCGGGGCTGTATACTCCCTAATGGGAGCTGAGAAAGATTAAAGGGATGTTTATTGGCCCAATGACCAGGGGACTAATGTAAAGCGCATTGATACGGTTTATTGTGAAATGCGCTATATAAGAATTTGTTATTATTATTATTATTATAAGTACTATGCACTTTGGGTCACTCTAAGCAGTATTATCTTTATGAATGTTGTGATTATTATCTAAAGTAAACCAATTAATAAACATGACTGCCTCATTCATTGCCTGATCCTATCCGATGACTAATTAGAAAATTAAACTAATATGTGTTCGTTTAGTTTCAGTATAATGAGTTTACTGGCCTGGTGCTATGATCACTGGCCTCAGGCATGTGGTCCAGTATAAACATTTCAAGCCCTGACACTGAAACAAAAAATGTCAACTTTTTGATTATGTTTATGTAATTTTGTCTTTCTTCATCTTAATTTATGGATTGATTCTGTGTGTCAAGAGAGAACAACAACAGAAGTGTAAAAGTTACTAGCAACTATTGAAATTGAACCCTATTGAGTCGACTGCTAACATGCACAATACAGCAGTATGGTATTCTTTAATTGTCTGCGTGTAGTGTGTGATTGCAGGGAGCATGTGTTGGTATTTTGTCATTCCGAACTTGGAAAAAACCCTTCTCAGGATATTGACTCATTGAAGGTCTCAGCACATCATCATAGCGGGTAATTAAATCCATTATGGCTCCGGTTTCACTGTTTTATGGGTGGTTCCTTCGCACTGATAGATATGACAAAAATATATTGTGAAGTTGAAGGTCTGAAGGGACTCTCAATTTGTTTGGCACATGGGGCTCACTGGACCACTACCCAGAGTCCAGTAATTTTAGCACTTTGCCCAGTGTTTTTAATACACATATTCAAAAAGATTCACCAATTGTATTTAATGTATAAAGGTCTGAAGACTCTCCCCAGAGTCATGTTATTTTGGCAATTTGGCCAGTAACCATGGGAAAAAAACAGCCACTGTATTAACTTCACATATTTAAGAAGATTCACCAATTGTTAGTTAGCTTTCCGATCCCAAAACTTCTTAAATGTTTAACAGCAGATACTAACAAAAACCAAACAAATATTTGAGGTCTGGTAAATAATTATTCTGGTCCAGTGGAAAGTTATAAGCTACAAAACCTGGACCCAATTTAATGGCACTGCTTACTGTGGTACTCTGCTTACAGTCCATATTGCTCCATGATAGAACCACATGCCTAATACAGGCTATCCATAGCAAAGCAACTAATTCTGTGGTTAGCTACCTCCATTACTTTACTATGAAATTGGACCCAGTGGTCTATGCAGAGATTCTCTTGAAATTTGAGCCCTGTCCAAATGGTGGTTAAATTACTTCCACATCACTGTGTGCTAAACAGTAGACCTACTCCTTGGACAATTGAAAAGAGCATCAATGGAGTGTACCTTATAAATTATGATATTGACTATTTCAATAACCTTTGAAGACAATTATTGAGGACTGGTGAAGAAGGCTCTGGCAGAATTGTGAAAAGCTTTGCTTACTGTTTTGCCTGATGAGTGTATATGTTTTGTTTTTATCAATGATGCTATTATATTGCAGGGGTTTTTTTTTTCCAAAAAGGGGAGAAACTAAACAGGAAAATTTTAACCCAGCTTTTTGTTAATTTTTTTTTTTAGTGTTTCATCACAGCAAATGCTCAAAAAGATAATTGATTATCTGATACTAATAAAAAAAAAAAAAAATACTAATCAAAGTATTTGTATGCCAGTCACATTTCAAGCCTTGTGTGAAATGAAACCATATGGGTTTACAACTCTCCTGAGAATACTTCATTAAAAAGGCCTTACCTTTGTTTGACCCTGAGCTTTAAACAAATCCAACTTGAAAGTAATTAGGTACCAATAGAGTGCAGTGCATAGTCCCTTAATCAAAAGATGTGTCACTACCCCTGCTAAGATAAGTTGTGCTAAAACTAGACAAAAGTGACTCATTACATCAGAAGAGCCAGCTAGACCAACAAGTATTTTGTTGGCAACGAAATACCATTTTTTAAACAAAATGTACACAAGTCTGTGTGTGTCGTCAGGCTCTGAGGCCATCGATTTTAGCCCTGGACCGCTAATTTTGTTTCCCCAAACGACATTGCAATGATTTTGTGAAAGAGCAGGCTAATTTCATTATGACGTAATTTTGACGGAAAGAGCCAATTTTGACGGAAAGGGGAAAAAATATTGCAATGTCGTTTGGGAAAAAAATTCGCCCCAGGCTAGTAAATTCATGACTGGATAATCTCACTTGTCTTGTTATTTACTTGTTGAATAATAACAATAACTCATTGTAATATCATTAATGTCAAAGAAAAGAATGTTCAAATAATGGCTTGGAGTTAAGTCTAGTGTATTATATAGTGAAGTTATTTGTAAATCTGTGAACTTTTTAATTTTTGTTCTGTTCAGAAAGTGTCCAATGGCTTTAAGTCTAGTGAATATATATTGGGTAACAAGTTTCAAGAATAGGAAAGACCCATGAGATAAATGAGATGAATCTTCTTATAGTGCTTGTTCAAATAATAACAGCTTAGGAAGTTCTTTCTCACTAAGGTTTGGGTCTTGCAAAATGAATTCTTGATTTGGGGTTGAACAAAGAAAAATCATGTGAAATTTCAAGTTTCACATGGATGTCGATAATAAAATTACAACAGGATTGTTGCAAATCTCAAAGATTAGAAGAAACCCCCCCCCCCAACAATTTAGACTAATAAGCGCTTCTGACTGAGTCAAATTTGATTGCTTAAACGGAAGGGGTGATTTGAGTGTTAAATTGGCCAAAAACAATCTGATGGTAAATAGGTTATGGCTTTGATTTGTTTTTAAACAAAAAAAATGCTGGAATATTTATTTCAAATTTTTGGGACTTGCTTCAAGTTGCAACAAAACATTTCTTTAAAGTACAGTGATGGCTAAAGGATATCTTGAGTTTCTATAAAAATATAGACAACTAAGACATTCTAAATTTTACAATTCACATTGTGTTTTTGCAAATTCAAATGTACTGTTGATTTTTTTTTCTCAAAAAGAAAAGATTTAGTCAATGGGAAATAAGATTCTTCTTCCAGACAGACATTACGGAAATGAGTTGAACTTAACATGCATTAAAATATTGACTTCCTTTGCCTCACCGGTACGTACACACAATCCCAGAATTAGGAAACCGACAATTACTTATATGGTGAGTTAATCATCTTTCCTCTCACAATGCTAAACTTTGTTTAAAGGAAAAGTATCCCTTTGGTTTTTGTAGCCGTTCGATTGTTTTCGTCCTATATAAAGTGTAGATTTACATAATGAAACTTATCTGTGAATATTCCATTTCAAAAGGCGCTAGCTATTTTGAGATACCGCTGCTAATCTGGAGCTATTGTGTCAACGCAGGAAGAATAATCCGTATTTGGAATATTACACAATCAGAGAAACTTTTCATGCAGAACAAATTCTCAGGTTGAAATGTTTTTGAATCCCTTTAGCTCTTAAACAAATTTCCTTAGAAGGGAATCGTTTCTCAGAATGTAACACATTATCAACAGCTGCAGTGCTTCGTACCAAGTCAGTTTGCATGGTCATTCATTTTTGGAGTAATTACAAAAGGTATACCATCCCTTTAAAACATCTTCAAAAGTATATAAGCCAAGAGAAGAAAGAACAAAAAGTAAGGACAAACATAACTACTATCACTGGCTGCTTGAACCATTATCAGTTAATTCAAAATGGCTTTCCTTAACAGTAAAGAGGTCATGGAGAACAAAATTGTTGTCTAGAGCAGTGAAATAATGATTATTCGTTTCCCCCTCTGAAGATAATGGAACAGCCTGATAGGTGACCTTCAATTGCAGAGAGCAGTATAATTTAAGGATTGAACATTATATCATTGCATTATACTGTACCCAGTGATATTCAACTAGAATCAATTTGACCATTTTGTTGTAAGTCAATCTTGTGAGAAAAATTTAGAAACAAAGACAATCTATTATAAAGACAATCATGTTTAAACAAAACTTCTTAAACTTTTCATAAATCTGTAAGGTTTATCGGAAGGAAAAACTTTCTGATTTTATGGGTTGTAACTTGTTTGACTTAGTTTTTAATGTCTGTATTAAAATTGGTTTATGTACATTTGAAAGCCAATAAAATATTTATAATTTTTACCAACTTTCACTGATTCGCTACTCGAAAATAAGGTCTAATTTATAATTTATAATCTAAATTCATACCCTCATAAAAACTGTAAAATTGATTGTCTCCATCAATGCTTCAATGAAGTAGATCAGGCATGCCACAGTGAGCATACGTGTACCTAAATGAAATAGAAAGTAACAAGCGCTTAGTTATCCTGTAGCCCCCAAACTAATTAGCATTTGAATACTCTGATGTCACAAGGCAACAATGAATAACAAACACCTCAGAGTACCTGGGGTGTATGGGAATGCCTATGTTGAGAGGTAACAGGTGTACACTCCATTCCAAAAGTAATAAAAAGTACAATTCGGAATTAAAATCCATAGGTGGGGGGGGGGGGCTTTTTTTGTTGTTGTTTATTTTTATTACTTTTATTTTGTAAAAATAATCACTTTTATTTTGTCGCCGCACAGGTCCAATCAGGAAACTCTTATAAAATGAGTCACAAGATTTGTCAAAAACAGAAAGTTTGATAACAAAAAATCTTAGCACCCAGAGGGATTTTCAGATAGACTTTTCTAAATAACATTTCTACCTCCATAGACTAATCAATCACAAATTAACATCAGATAATTGTTTATTCATTTACTGCTTTATATATTTTTCGGTTTTCAAACTTGTGGGTATGAGCATGGAGCTATTATGAGGTATTTGAAATAAAAAAGAGTAGTATTTTTGGTTAGGTTTTATGTGGAGAGCAGATATACTGGCTAATTGTTTATAAATTGTTTCTTCAGTATTTTTAAAGAATCATACTTGCTCTCAAAATGATCCCAACATGTAAAAAAAAAGGGGGGAAATTCATTACTGTAGGCCTACTAATACAAACAATATTAATGACATCCCCCCCCCCCAATAAAAAATATGTAAATAAACTTACACAAATCTCCCAACTGAAGTTTTAGTTATTAAACCTGAGAAATTTACTATAGGAAATTTGAAATCTTTGATGTAGCTAAAATAAGGAGAGCACATCCTGTAAAATATCACTCATGTGATTAAACAATTGACACGATTACAGTCCACAGTATACCAGTACGTTTATGCAGACTTAGTTGAGAATTTATCACATGCTAGGTATTCAATATCTATTGTATAAACACACTAGAGTCATATTATCACTGGGGGAGACGCTGGTTATTTCATCAACATACTGTCCACCCTGCCATGTAAATTGTCATTATGCTGTTTTCCATACGGCACAGACTCTGATCTTTTCAATATTCATGACGGGTGTTTATCCACAGCTTATTAAAGGACCCAGTTATGTATTATGTACACTACTCTTAACGCACCACTCCAAATCCATGGTCTGGTATATGAGAATACACTTCCCTACCCCCCCCCCCCTCTTCTGATATGACAGCCAGTCCAAAAGATAAAAACAGACTATTCTTCCAGATTCTATTTATATTGTTGGATAACAGTCGTTTAGAATTAGTGTTTGCCAAAGATTTATTTAATTTAACTTATCTACAGTGCATTGTTATCTCTTATAACAATTTTGGATCATCTTACTTTAAATAACTTTTGGGAAGTATTGATTCTTCTTAATTCAATGTTTTGGAAGATTCATTTCCATACTTTGGATTTCCTCTATCTTTAATGTTTTTCAACTGTATCAGCTTGTATATATTTTAGTCTAAAATCCAAATGTTTGCAAGCAACTGTCTAAACAATTCATTTTCTTCTACTGAATTGAAGATTATCATACCTTCAAAAAAGGTAGAGAAATCAAAGCGGCAAATCACAAATTGTAATTTTCAACATAAAGTTTGTTTTTAAACACAATCCCCCATGGTGTTTTGTGTAATAAATCACATAGCCTACATGCTGTAAATAATGGTTAGCAAATTAAATCAAAGAGGAAAAAATAGATTCATCAGGAAGTACGACTTCCTGTCCTTTTTGCATCAACTTTATGAATTACATCAGATGTTTATTACCAATCTGGTCATTGCTCTATCTGTTCCTAGACAAGATTGAAGAATTAATATTGCTTTAAAAAAAAAAAATCCACACAACTTGAATAAGTATCTAACAAACAACTAAAAACTTCACACTCTTATCATAATTATTCACTAAACTAAGAAAGTATTTTCAAATTAGGCCAGTATTAAAATCACACACAGACTCTTCAGAAGAATTGCAGAAGCCAAATGCAGCGTAAACTAAAGTACCTATGGTGCAGTTTATAACTACCTCCACCACTCCACAGGAAACATTTAGAGTTCAGCATAATGACACATCATTCATTACCTTCAGCAGGAGAAAAAAGTGTCCCATAGCCTAAACCATGGCTGAACCAGTGGGCCGCCTAATCTGTGTAATAAGGGCTATACAATGGGGACCAGCTTGGCCCTTGCTGCACAAACAATGGCCTATTCATTGGGTGGAATATCAGCTATAGGAGATGCACTATCTCTATCAACTACTACTACTACTAGACAGTACGGATCTATACCAAGAAGGAGAAATTGTATTGTATGGATATTCAGTGAAATGTTTGTTTTGTCACAATATAGGAAATAGTTTTGAAAAGTTAAATTGAAGAATTATTCGTATAAGGATTTTAACTCAAAGTTTGACTGAAAGAACTTGTTTCTCACCGTATTGAAACTGCGTTTGTTTCTCACAATATTGAAACTATTTTTTGTGCTACGGAGACAGTTTAACATTTCTTAAAGCAACTTAAATCACTTTTCGATTAATCTTAAATCCAAAAAACAACAATCCCAATAATGAGTTTTAACAAATGTTTTACGGTCAACATTTTTTTTCTAGTGAAATCATTCTGGTTAAAACTTTCTATTCATATGAAAAACATCAATTTCTACAAAGACCCCAAGCAGAGATGTATTATTGAGTTTCGGGCAATCTATTAAAAAATACACCAACCAAGCACTAACACATGACTCCATGTAGCACAGGTTTCAAGCTTCTATGCATACTGTGTAATCTGAATTCAGGGCCATGCTTATTTAAAATTGTGTTATCCATATACACGTCTGATAGAAATAAAAAGGTTCGGTTATTCTTTCTGGCAAAAGAAATATTGGGGGACGTTGAAAAACGGTATAAAAATGATGGATTTGACTTCATAAAAACCAATAGCTTCATTTCAATAGTAACGCTTGCGACACAACAACAATAGCCTTTTCAATTATACAATGACTAATTCAGTTCTAAGAACTTTCTATTGTACAAATTGACATCAAACTTCCTGCAATTGAGTACAACTTCCCGAAGATTTTAAAGACATGGCTGTGGTATGGGCAGGCTGTGAGTAAATGCACAGATAAACATTTAACAAAAATCATCTCCTTGACAGCATAACAGGCAATTTTTAACATTATGTTCTATCAATTAAGTACTCATTTTTTTTTCAACATGTATTTGGTGTAAATACAAATTTGTGAGTAATATGTATTTGGTGTAAAACTAACAAATAATATTGATATTTTTAGCCTTAAAGAAAAACTCTGCAAGGATCGAAACAACACAGGCCATTAACTATTTGTTTGCGAATATTTGGTGGAGAACCAACAATTAAATCTATTGTTATCAAATAGTAAACCTTTGTCAGAGCGAATATTTGAGGTAGCATTTAGACTATGGTCAGGGAGGGAACTAATTATAAAATATTGTTTATCTTTAAATATGGTATACAAAAAGCAGCAGAAGGTACACTTTTCAAAATTTCAATATAAATCATGGCATAGGCCTACAATTACAACAAATGTGATACAATGAAAAACGTAAACTTTGTTATCATTCTTTAATTTGAGAAAGTTGGAGGAACTACGACATTACTAAACGTTACATTACTATATATTTTGAATTCAAGTTTTTACTTTCTTTTTAAGACTTCTTTTCTTATAATAACTTCACAGGATATTTGATAGCTGTAGGCCTACATACACGTTTGGTACTTCATAAGTTTGAACTTTAAAGTAACATAACCAGCAGTTTTTCATGTAGAGTTTGCTGAAAAATAATCTGAAGGCCTCATTCATTTTGATTAAATTACCACAAGCTACAAAAATAAATGCAAAGTATTTCCCAGTAAATCTATTTACATACACAGTCAGTGTACTAGGGTGTATTGATTCCCTGGCATTCAGCCACTTTTAACTGAACACCACACAAACAGTTGATTCGTATTCACCAAGAGCATTCAACCATGAGTGCATTGGAATTACCTGCATTACAATCCCCTCATAAACTAACCATACTGGTGTCACTTCCCTAAACGCTTAGCATATCGGAGCATTCGCCAAATGAAAATAAGACAAAGTTTGTATATTATTATCAAACAACAAAACTTATGAGTTTAAATTAATAAATTGAAGTTTACCTAACATCAGTTTATAAGTGTCAAGTATTGTTAAAAACTCACAATCAAAAATTCATTGATTTTCCAGCACCACAAACAAGACTTTTCCTGCCCCAATTGATGTTTTTTTTTTTTCTCTATGCAAATTTGTATTCACGAAGGTTGTGTGTGGCATCACACATCCCAGTGTGTAGTGAAACTTTGTCAAAAGTTTTTTAAATGCCACTTGATTTAAAAGGGCAACATACATTTCAAATTCAAAACAAAGATTGTTTACACCAAAATTATTGAAAAAAGAATGCTTATTTTTTTTCTGACTTACCTCGCCATGGCGGATTGTTCGGCCCCCTGGAGTGTCTTCGGGAAGAAAATATAATTTGGAACTCGATAGCATCAAACCGCCACTCACGGCCTTGTCATCTTGCCACAGTAATTGCAACTCAGCTATGCAAAGTGGCTCCGTCTCGGAAGTTTTCAAGAAGAAAAATTCACCCCTCGACAAAACTCTCCATTTACCGTTTTTATAAAATTTACAGCCTTTATAAAACGTGTTGGGCCCGTGCTGGCCACATGGAGTGCCGACCCACTGTAACAAAGTCATAATTACGAGACATGTAAATTAAAATAATATATTTTTGGCTGCCAAGTTGTGCGCAATAATTACATTCTTATGGGTCCCCATTCACTGTGCACAGCACAATACACACACACACACGCTATACAGCAATAGCATTGAAATACCACTATAGCAAAGGTCAAGCGGCGCATCATTTCCAACTTCGACACGACGGGACAAGCAATAAAAATCGTCTCTAAAAGTACTCAAACTACCTTAACAATTCCGTAACTAATCACTAAATTATTGCTAATGAAACCAACCAACTACACCAATAATATAAAGAGTGAATTTCTTACCTGGGGCCGACATTTGTCCATTATTTAACGTCGCAGTATATTTTCGTCGGTGTGGTGTGCCCACTGTCTTCTCTCGTTTGTAAACTACTTGTTGTTGGCTGTGTGACGTCACGTCAAGAATACAATTTGCATAATTTATTACCTATTTAGCTTTTGGCGCCGTAATCTCACTTGGTGACAATTTGCATAAAGTTATTTATTCAATACAGATTGAAAATCATTGTTTTATTATTTTATGCAAATTGTATCAGTAAACATACAAAATATCTTACAGCGCTTACGGTTCAAGTGTTAAATTCTAAAACAAAGACATGATTTCATTTGAATAAAAACAAACAAAAATTAACAAAACAAAAATAATTATTGATGATGTCCTCGTGTCGTTCAACAAAAGACAATAACAGGCAAATGAAAGAAACAAATATAAATCGACTTACATGTATGAATAAAATAAATTTTGATAATAAAAGAGTACAAACAAATGTTTGACAGTAGAAACACTGGCAAGATATACTTTTCATTTGAACTGTTCTGCTACTCAAGGTACTATTATGTTGCTAAATAGTGCAATTTTGCAAAGCAAGAAGTTATATTTAAATTAAATTTTGTCTTAAACAATGTATTTAATTGTAAGTAACATATAATTAGTATAAGAAGCCTGGAAAATATTTCAAAATTTCTGAGTTTTCCATCATTGTATTCAGAAAGTTATTACTTTAGCAATATTGTATGAATATTTAATATGAGGATTTGTACAGTACATGCACAAATTGTTTTCATCACAATAAAAAGTCACGTGCAAGTACACACGATAACCTCTCACCCATTGTCATAAACTTGGCATTGTCCTTTATTTACTAAATAAATATAGCTCTAGTGAAAAACTAATAAAACTTATAAAGTTTTTTAGTGGCTGCAATTTTTCTGGATGAAAATAATCGAAATATAGATTAACGACCAAAATTATTTTAAAACCCTGAGCAAAATTATCATAAAATGCAAAATAATACCAGTACATGCAGTAAAGGGAATGTGCTCGCGGGATGTTCTTCTCGGAGGACTGATGCGAAGTTAATACTTCCTGGTTGTACAATACACGCTGTACAAAACTAGTTCACTCAGTCGAATAGAAGTAAACATTGATTGTAGAAAAAGAACAATATTTGCAGCGCAGTCAACCCTCAGTTTTTGTGTCGATGTGAAGATCTTGGCTTACAATGATGGTGTCAGGTGTTTGAAACTATTGGATTTTGTTCTGATTGCCGAAATCGTATCCCAGGTAAGGAGTAAATTGCGATCATTTTTGTTCTTATTGTCAAGTGAATTTGTACACATTTCCAGCATTAACCAGTTATGATATGTGGTTCTGGTTGTATATGGTTGTATGTGTGTGTGTACCATGGTACTAGTACTACGATCATGTTTGACTATGCTTTGAGTTTGAGTGACTTTGACTATTTCTTCCTTCATGCTTTGACACTACCATTGAGGAAAAACCTCCATGCACTAACCATGTAGGCAGAAACTATAAGCAGTGAAAGTGAATAGACCAAGTATTTTCATTTTAAATCTATCTTGGTACTGGTAGACGTAACTTTGAAAGCAAGCAATTGGTGCTTACGCCACGGTTAAGGTAGCTTTAGCAGGGAATTCTGTGCTTACTTACATAAAGCGTACCTCACGGGTTAGCAGGGAACTTTTTCCCATCTGAAGAACTCAGTACAGCAAATAACAATGAAAGTGTCTTGCTGTCTTGTGTCACAACCAGGACTCGAACCCACACTCTCTCTGCTGCTCATAAACTCCAGAGCTTGAGTTTGGTGAATTTAAAATGGGATTTTTATTGTGTCAGTCTTTTGTTTTACTTTTGGTCATGTATATGATTGGCCAATGCATGGGGGGGGGGGTGTCCTTAATGATGGGTCTGATGTGAAGGTGACAATGATGAAAAGCGAATTACAGATTTACATTTTCCCCATAGAGGGCCCCTTACCATAGGAAAATGCAGTGCCCCTCAAGAGTGAAGTTCAAGATCTGTTGTAGACTGGTAACAATTTTCTTTACTCGTATGGCCAGATTTGTTTTATATCAAGGTGGTAGATGAAAAGAGGCGGCACCAATGCAGATCACAGTGAAATCAATCGTCGACGGAGACGTAAGGAGTGTGATCATTGAGTTCGATCGAGGGGACATGGTACGGAGTCTCATCGTTGCATTCTGCATCAGGATTGGTGAGTCTTTAAGGTGGAAGAAAACTTGTTCAGGAACAGCAGTTATTTGTTTACTGAAATATTTTAAATTGTTTATATAATATTAAAAACAAAAAATTAAGGAACAAAGTTTGTTTAAAGTTTGATCATTTATATATTTAAAACAAAAAATAAAGTTTGTTCATTTACTGAATTTGTTTAAATTGTTGTCTATTTGAAGAACAGTTTTTCAGGAACAACTTTTGTCTGTTAAGGGCAGTGGACACTATTGGTAATTGTCAAAGACCAGTCTTCTCACTTGGTGTATCTCAACATGTGCATGAAATATCAAACCTGTGAAAATTTTAGCTCAATCGGTCATCGAAGTTGCAAAATAATAATGAAAGAAAAAAACACCCTTGTCGAACGAAGTTGTGTGCTTTCACATGCTTGATTTCGAGACCTCAATTTCTAAATCTGAGGTCTGAAATCAAATTTGTGGAAAACTACTTCTTTCTTGAAAACTACGTCACTTCAGAGGGAGCTGTTTGTCACAATGTTTATACTATCAACCTCTCCCCATTACTTGTAATCAAGAAAGGTTTTATGCTAGTAATTATTTTGAGTAATTACCAATAGTGTCCACTGCCTTTAACTGAATTTTGTCTATTCATTTTCCAGTTGTTTTACTGAATTATTATTTTGTTCATTTGAATCATGTCCATTGTAAATCCGCACAACATTTAATTTAAAATTGAAAAGGTTTTCAGTGTTTTACTATTATATTTGTCATCATTGATTGTGTGATTACTGAATATTGGAGGATGTGGGTTAATTAAGTCTTTCAAAGAAACAACAACGATAATACATTTTAATTAATGATGCATTTTGAAATTATTTTCCAAGGTTATTCTGTCCTCAGTTACAGATCATTGGTTTTACTATTCTTTTATTATTAAATGAAATCTTCCTGGATGCAGCTTCCACACTCAGGGGCCGGATTTTCTGGTCCAATATTGATTTAATCAATAAAGTATCCACTATTTGGTTATGAAGAGTCTCACAATCTCGTTTGAGAAACTGAGTAAACACCTAAGCATAATAAGATTTTCAATGATGGGTAATTGGAGATGTTTCCAGTTTCATGAGGCTCAAAGGGACAGCAATTTATAAACCAGAAATTTGTGTGCAAGAGCAAAATCGAAATAAAAAAGAATGAACTTTATCATCAATCTATTGTTTTACCTTTAAGCACAAAAAATGCCACTCCACAAGAACAATCTTTGACATCGTTTGTGTTTCTAATTTTGTGTTTTCTTTGTTCAACTTTTCTTGGCAGATATTCCAGCCCCCGAAAGTATCCAAATGAAGAACGATAGCGGAGTAATACTTAACAAAGACAGCACCCTGGCTGAGGCAGGAGTCCACAATGGGGACACACTATACATTCTACAGACTGACTCTAATGGTATGTCAATGAATGGTTGGTATGCTTGTAAAGTCGTGTTCTGGAGAGGAGGTAATTTCCTAAACACAGAAAATAAATTCTTGGCTTTTTGGTAAACTGACACCTTGCATTTTTTTTTTACTTAGGATCTGCTTTTATTTTCTATCCAAATCCATTTAATCATATAATATCAGAACTCATTTATGTTGATCCTGTGTTGTGCATAAAGTGCAATCCTTCAAAATGACTTCAAACAGAGCTTTGCTTGTTGTGCACTTTCGTTTTTAAGCATTGCGCATAACGCTTTACGCAAAACGCTTGATGAAATCTTCGTTGTTATTTTGTTTGTCTTGTTCCCTATGTGCAATGGTGGAAATGAATACTCTTTCTCATCATACAAATTATGGACCGGACCATTTTTTCTTACAGCCTTGTGTTGTTGGTTAGAAACAAACAAAAACCCTGGCAGCACCCTTAGAAAGTTTTTTTAGTATTTCACATTTGCTATGTTGGATAAATATATTTGACGTATTGAAAGCTTTAAGTATGTACCCGCTGTACCTTTCCTTTTGTAATAATTAATGTCAAAATATTTCCTAATTAGACGCTTTCGCCCAAGTGTCTAGATTTATGCTGGTACATTTTTTGATGATTGCTTGTGAATGTTTTTATCCATACCAGCTTTGTTACATCTACAGTGGACAGGCAACTCATGTAGATTGTCCAGCTGTAGTTACCTTCGTAGAAGTATCTAAATACAAATAAATGAATATTTATGAGCACAATGGTGCAAATATTTTCATTAGTTGGAAGCTGGACTGTTCCATTCAATGAATTGAATGGAACAGTCCATCTTTCAACGAATGAAATTGTCTCTCCAATGTACAAGCATTTAT
The DNA here is from genome assembly GCF_902459465.1 of Asterias rubens. NCBI lineage: Eukaryota > Metazoa > Echinodermata > Asteroidea > Forcipulatida > Asteriidae > Asterias > Asterias rubens. The sequence continues at coordinate 17,882,691 of NC_047070.1, read as the reverse complement.
TATTGTTTTATACATGTAAGTAGATTTTTGTCATTTGGAGGAAAATCCAATCACCAAGGAGTTCAATATTGTATTCTGGCTTCCGCTACGAGGGCATTTTGTACAGCTTGCGTGAAAGGCTGGTTTGCAGTCAGTTATGAGATGACAATCATTGATCGCTGAAGGGCACCACTGTCTTCAGTGAATCAGATACTCGGTGGTAACTTATTGCACATCAAGTTTTCAGCCATGTGACTAACTAGTACAGCCTACCCTGTGCTCGCCATTCTAGCAAGCAATAGTGCAAAAGGGACCGACTAAAAAAAAAACGCTGAATAGTACCAAAAAGACACTTAATTGTGTTGCCCATGTAATAGTATGACTAATGAATATCGTGTGAACTCCAACCCTCCAATCAAATGACAAGGATCTACTTGGGCATTATATAATTCATCGTGGTGTGTGCTCATACTATTTTTTTACACCATGTGTGTGATCGTAGCTGATGGTGACCACCATCATGTCAGAGTCAAACCTGCCCAGGACAAAGAAGGGGCTTGCTCGGCTGTTCTTCTTGCAGTTGGATTTGTTCTTGTAACTGGATCGATATTGGGCATCATTGTCTTGGTGATGAAGTTCACTAGTGAGATCTGCACCAATCAAGGGGTAGGTTGATCAATGTAAAAAAGTAACTAATACTTTTGATTATAATATAGGTTTTCCGGACCAATTTTATTAAAAATTAATTCAATTTCATATTCAAGCATTTTCCCCTAATCCACTCAAACTAGAGTTTCTTTTTAGCTACTTATGCATTCTATTTCAGTTCCGTGCACACAGGATTTCAATTATTTAATTGGGACTCCTTTCAGTTTTGAAATTGAAAATACATTATAAACTTCAAATTGCCAAACTAAAATTTCAAAAATAAACATTGTAACAATGTATTTACTAGATAATGGAAAATGACTGAAACATCAAAGAAAACATGAAAAGTATCATATTAATATTATTATTATTTTGTTTGTACAGTATGGGGCTGTTTTTGATGCAGGTTCATCACATACTAATATGACTGTGTACAGCTGGCCTAATGATACAAGAGTTGATGAGACTGGCTTTGTGACACAAAAGGCAACCTGCAGGGCACTAGGTAAAAACACACAGGGATTTTTTTACTATTTTTACCTCGACCAAAGAGGTTATATTTGTTACCCTTGTTTGTTTTTTCTGTTGGTTGGTCTGTCTGTAAACAAAATATTTCGTGAAACTTGCTTGAAAATTAACTGTCGGCCAAAGATCAACAAAATTAAAAATCATGATCTTTTCTGAAGGTTCTTTTGGAGTAAAAATGAATACTGGCGAGAGCTGAGGAGTAAATTGTGATGGCTTGGCATCCTGTCCAGGGAGAATAGGAATAATATTCTCAGTCATTTAATGCCAATGAATCCAGATATAAACTATACGGTTTAATGAGCCGTATTGGCTCGGGACAGACTTTACTTTTTGTATTTACTGATTGTACTCTCTTTCAAGTTATAAATTAGACGTGTAGCGGACTGCAGTTTCTAATTGAATTGTGATGGTTATTTTTTCCTGAAGGTGGAGGCATCTCTAGTTATACCGATACACCTCAAGCTGCTGGTGATTCACTTAGGAGCTGTCTTGATGCTGTGAAAGACGTCATATCAGAGCAGTATTATGAGTACACCTCATTGTATCTTGGTGCAACTGCCGGGATGAGATTGTTAAGGTGATTTTTCTATATTTATTAATTAGATGCTGTCCTTTTTTTCTTGGTTTTGTGCCTCCCACCTAAAACAAAACACATTTCGATTCCAACACTCAAACACATTTTAAAAAAAGAACCCAATGTTCTTACCGAAAAGAAAAGAAGTTCGCTTCGGCTCCTTATTGCACCACAGTCATGGTGCCCTGTGCTTTGCTATGGTGCATTCTGCAATGTTCCAATACAATTTGACATTTTCCCCATAGAAGTGCCCCTCTGGAGGAAAATTGCTGTGCCCAAGAGTGAAGTTCTTGGCCTGCTCTTCTTTTACTCGTTTCGATTTAGGGAGACTCAACAGGCTACTAGTGACTCCATTATGACCTCAGTGCAGACAACTATGGCTTCATACCCCTACAACTTCACTGCAAATCAGGCTACTATTATCAGCGGGTCGGAGGAGGGGACGTATGGATGGGTCTCAACAAACTTCCTGGCTGGAACACTCAATGTGAGTTCTGGGTTCTTCTTGGATGGTATTTTGATGTTGAGTTCTTGTTAAGACCTTTTGGACATACAATCTGAGCTCAAATTTCTGTTGAAGTCCACAAGACTACAGGGATTGTAGCTCAAAATGTTTACCGGACCAGAATTTATTTTACAATACGAAAATCAACATGAGAAAGAACTTTCTACAAAGTTTATCATGTAAACTGTTTTTAATTTGAACAAGCACTGGAGAAAGTTCCCTTATACTTTGACACTCAACAGAATTGAATAATATTTACTGGTACCAGACTCAAAGTCATTAGTTGACCATAATTTTTTTATACAATTTCAATTTATTAATTAAATTAAAAATTTAATTGTGTTTGTCATTTAGCCTTTGAGAAAGAATTAGGTTCAATACATTGGGCCATTAACATTTTGTTTTTGTATTTTTTTAAGTACATCGACCCAAGTTAATTTATACTCAACTGTCAATCTTCTTTAAGAGCCCCTCACTTTTCGGAAGTTTGGCAGCGACCTTCTTCACGAACCCACTACCCACATACGGAGCTCTAGACTTAGGTGGGGCATCGACTCAAATCACCTTTATTCCCGAAGACATATCTTCAATGCCTGAGAACTACACGGCCCATCTGAGGTTGTATGGCGTGGATTACACACTCTACACACATAGCTATCTTTGCTACGGGATCAATGAAGCATTACGCAGATTCAAAGCGTATTTGGTTAAGGTGATTTGAACAAACAGTCCTTAGCTTCTTAAAATATGTCTTTCGAGGAAACTCAAGATGTTTAAGTAACTTATTGATAGATATTTGTGCTATCGTAGTAATATTTTGTCTGTAATCCTGCATTGAAAATTCTTGATGTTGGAAACTGGTTAACTTTATCACAATTTACGTTTTTTTTCACCAGGATGGGGGGTACAAGGAATTAACCATCAACCCCTGCGCTCCTGAGGGTTATTCTGAGGTGATTGACGACGAGTATCTATGGAAAGCCCCTTGTAGCAAAGGTCCACAAGCGTTAGCTGGCTGGGGTACAGAGGTCATGCCCCCTCACGACACTGACACCCCATCCACCTATAACTTCACTGGTACGAGCGATGCAGCTGCCTGCGCCGCTGCTGTGGAGAGTTTGATTGATGTCAACGCAAGTTGTAGCCATCCACCCTGCTCTTTCAACGGGGTCTACCAGCCAAAACCAAATGGGAAGTTCATGGTAAGTTTTTGGTTCAAGTATTTTTTTTCCGAGGCAATCTTGTGATTTTTCCTGATTTTGTTTAAAGCCAGTTCATATGATTCGTTTTTGAAAGGGGAAGGGTACCAAGGCGTACATTTTTGTTTTTAACTTTAATTTAATTTCTCTTCTTGCAGGCATTTAGTACTTTTGAAAAGATCATTGTGGGTCTGGGATTACCCAGAAACGCAACCATTGAAGAGATTCAGAACAAGACTCAGTCCTTCTGTGCAGAAACTTATGATCAGGTAAAGCTTGGTGTAGAATATGTTTGTAGTAAAACAATACAAAGCGGATTTTCGAAAGATACAATTAATGCACTGCTAAAGAGCACCACAAAATGTCCAGTGTTAATTTCAAGCCCTGGGGTCGCATTATTAAGCAACTTTTTATTTGAAATTTTGCAGGTTAAAAATTTGCCTGGTGACCCACATCTTCTAGTACTTTACTGCTTTGAAATCAACTACCTCTCCACGCTATTATTCAAAGGATATGGGTTTGATCCTCAAACATGGAAAGTTACCTTCACTGACGAGGCAAGTATTTGTACATCTTGGAATTTTTGTTGTTATATTTAATGGATTAGAAACCACAAACTTGTGAGCTGTGGTACAATTTCACAAAAATGCTCAGCACATATGGAAATATAGGTTAGCAGAAATTGTTACCAGCCAAAATTAACACACTGAGTTTTTTAAAGAGCTTTGTCACACCCCGGGGGCATATCAAAGCGCTCAGTATTTTTTAGTGCAAAGTATGCAGAACTACATTTTGAAGTATGAGACCTTATGTAAAGGTTTTACAAGGTGCTGTGGTGCAACATGCAGCCATCCAACCAGGAACACCTGAGTGAACCCCTTCTCTCTACTATAAGTGCACTGGTTTCTTTCCCACCATTACAACTGCAAGCAAAACATTTTACTGCAGTATCATTAAAAGAAATTTCCATTCAGTTGTAATTGGTAACAACGTACAAATCTGCCTTACTATTCTACAGGTCAAAGGTCAAGAGTTAGGCTGGTCCCTTGGTTTCATGATCAACGCATCTAACCTAATTCCCACAGAGGCTTCATGCTCTAAGTTCTCAGTGTCTGGGTTCTACATCGGGATACCAGTCGTTGCAGTCTGTTTCTTGGTGGGAGTGATTTTACTGGTTGCAGCTGTATACCGATATACTTGGCGTAAAAGGAAAATCCCTTACGAAGAATTGGGCACCCCCAACGACTCAAATAAATATGGATCCGTTTGATGGCTCTACGGTTCATCGATCATAAAGTAGGCAAACCAAAGTGAACAAAATTGGCGCCACTTCAGCAAGTAACTGTTTTGTTACCTCATTGGTAGCAATGGTCATTGTCTGCACTGGTTATTGTTGATTCTAAAGAGTTGCTTACTGAAATGGCGTCCGGAGCCGGAGTTTCCCATTTTGAGCCCTAAGCACTCTGTAATCTTTGGTTAGCACATAGCTAGTCGCTTAACAACCAAAAAGGTCCAGTATTTTGTCTATACACATCCCTTAAGTTTTACAAATGTACATACAAGCTTTGAAGATTAGATTTCATTAGGGTGGTCTTGTATACATTTGGTTGTTCCATATATGAGAATTATGTTCAACTCTTTCGACTTCAGCTGCAATTTTCTGATCTAAGCAATATTATGATGGATGATTTTAAATAATTTTTTTAACTGAGAGTGAAATTAATGCATATTTCTGGTAACGGAAAATACATAAAATGAGAGAGAAACAGGTTTGAATGATGCAGAAGATGCAGTATTAATAGCAATTCTTATCTAGCGTGTTATATTCAACTATGAAAGCTGCAAAATGCTTATAGTAAACTAAACATAATCCTTTGAGATTTCTCTTCATTGATATGATTTTTCTTTAAAAAAATAACTTTTAACAGTTAAGTGAATTGCCATGAAATGATTCCTGTTGATTGGCAGTGTAATCAATAGTAATAGTTTTAACGGTAAAAAGAGTCTTTTATAGCGCATGAACAAAGAGAGAGACTTTTTAAGAAAGGTTTATGAATTATGAGACCAATTTATGTACATGTAGCACCTTGTAAGACCTTACACGAGGTGTAATGCGATAAGACAGCAGCCAATACCAAAAAATCCAGGGCAAACCCATTGTCTTAAGGAATAGTGTAGCACAGCACAATCCATGTAGCTGGAGTAAATAAACCATTTGATTTATTGCTAAAAGCTTTTGCCAAAAATGTACGAAATAATTAACAAATAATGATTTTATTCTTAAAATATAAAGACAAATTTTTAAAATGAAAAACTCTGAGCATTGATTGTTCACTTGGCTCAAATATTTGGGCCACACCACAAGACCACAACTCAAAAGTATGTACTGGACCAAAATTTTGTTTACAGGACAGAATGGAAATGAGAATGAAAAATCAACAGTTTATTATACTTTAAAAAGGGTTCAAATATAAGCCACACAACTTCATGGAATACTATTTCAGTAAAGTTGGTTCGTTTTAATTTGAGGGTTCATAACCAACAAACCCCCTTTAGAAAAAAAATTGTTTGACAGAAATAGTTTTTACACAGTAATAGTTAATATCAATAGAGACATTTATTTAAGATTATGAGTTCAGATCTAATTGTGTGTATATTTGGAAAAGTTTTTTTAATAAAATATCATTTTAATTCTTGCCAAAATTGATTAATATTGTGTCTCTTTTATTTGTACACTGAATTTTGAGCAACATCTCCAACTGGTTGTGTACACACTTTCTAATCGAGGAGGTTTATATTATAGGTCCCCGGAATGACGAGTGTAAACCAACCCACACGCATGCATGGGCTGGTGCATCTATAGTCTGCCTATGGGTACAAGTCATGGCAGACATTGCCCTAAGCTGTGCTTGATAGACAATGTGACAAAGTGGAGTAGTAGAAGTGTGCAAGAGCTGAGAATAGCAATGATTGAAGGAATGCAGGTGATGGCGGCGACTCTACGGATGGATCCCTGTTACAATCGGAGGATGAGGTAGCCACGGCCGAAAAGTCTTTTCCGAATGGTGATGATTATTGTGATGCCTGGCATAACCCTTCGGGGTTTTAAGGACAGTGAAGTAAAACAAAAATACCCACACAAAGGCTTTAAAGGGTTTTAAGGACAGTGAAGTAAAACAAAAATACCCACACAAAGGCTTTACAGATACTTCAGTAGTTGACCAGATTTATTCAATACCTGCCAACGCAAGTGCAAATGTTCTCAAGTTTTTACATGTACTTTCTTTCTATACAGTATATGCAGAACAATATTTTATCATTATGTACACTTTTTTACAATAAGGATTGACAATCTCAGTCAGTCCTTTAACATCCAATCTGCCGTCTCTGTCTAGTTGTGGAAAAAATACATATTGGCTTATAATTTCAGTATTGAAAATGTTTGAGTCTAGGTTCAACTAACAAATAAAAAGTTTGAAAAGGGACTAAAAATGAGAGTTCACAAGGGGTCAGATTTGATAAATAGACGTTCAAAATGACAACATGACAGGATGTTTTTGACCAATGCACAGTGTTGACAGCAGCAGCAGCGTGAGGGTTCGAATCCTGCTCATGACACTTGTGCCCACCAGCATTAATTGCTTTGTAAGATTTTGGGAAGTTCTGCTATACCAGCTAGGGAATGATATCCATGCCGACTCAAACCAAATCAGCTAAGTGTAGCCCTCACCTTAAAGTGGCTTTTCAGCCTCACAACTAATGTTGGGCGATATCTCTTTAAAAATAATACATAATTGTATACTTGGATTCAGGCTGCCCCAACCTTTTGTTAATGACGGTATATTTCATTTTACAGAGATAAATATCTTTTAATTAGCACACGCAATAAAGATAAAGAGGCCTCCAACACCAGGTCCAAGAAGTCATACAAATTTCTCCACTAATTTATCAATGTCACAACATTAAACCAAAGATGAAACAGAAAATGTTCTATTAATTTGTCTGTGCGTGAATGTCATCGTGACATACTTTGAGTCACTTCCCATTTAAGAATTTTGAAGTTTTTGTTACTAGAGCTGTACTTAACGAAGAGCTGTACTTAACGACTCTTACTTTCTTGTAATGACCAGCATCACATTGGGTGCATTCGAATAGCTTCTCCTGAAGCTATCCAGGCTAAAGGTAGGGTACAAGACAAAGCAACACAAAATTGAACAAAAACAAGAGGTACTTCCGGCTTCAGCTCAAACACTTAAAAATACCATGTAAAGGCAAGGTAAAGATTTTGTTGAAGACCTTCAGGAAATGATTAACACGCAGAGGAATGAAAAAATTCAAAGTAAAGGCGCATAAAATACCATTCAGTTTTGATCCTGGCTACTGACCACCACGATGCACGCCCAACTTCTTCTTCATAATATTGTTATCGTTGTCTGCTGTCCCAAACTCGTCTTGGTACCAGGGAGTCGTTTCTCCACGTGTCCGTTACGTTGGTGGCCGTACTCAAATTTGATACGGAGCTCACCTATATGGGTGACGGGTAGAATCTCTGGGATCCACTCTATGATGAAGGGCGTGGGCTCGGTCATATCTGGTGAGGTGTGACCTGTGCAATCGGTCAAACGGAACAGAAGGACAATTTATTTGAATTTGCAATCTTTAATTGCTTTAAATAACTCGGAAAAGTGGACTAGTACTTCTGGTTTATTCTCCAAGTGGTAAAACTAAGAGCGTAAACTTGGTGCATAATTATTATGATTTATTTTAAGATTTAACAAATTGATACAGATCAGCAATTGTTTATTTGTTTTTATTTGACAATCCTATATTTCCAAAGAATATTTCCACTTTTCTAAGCTGAGTCCAATTTCATAGCTGCTTAAGCATAACAAAATTATGTTTACCAAGGCTACTGGCCAAAATACCATTTCAAATGTGTCATCGTATCCTGCTAATTTTTGCTCAGCAGAAAATTGTTAAACACTAGTTGCTGTAGCAACTGTATGAAATTTGGTCCAAATAAAACAAATTCTGAGCCCTTCCCAAGAACAAAGTACAATGTAAGTTCCGATATTTGTTTTTTACTCACCAACTTTTAGATAGGTCTTCAGCTCAAACGGTTTGATGGGTACTTGGCCATTGACCTTTCTGTAGGCTGAGGGGTCTTGGTCAAGCCGTGACGGGGTGGGACTCAGGGTGTAGGTACCATCACTGTTCTCAATAAAACTACGGGTTATCTCCAGTAACATCTGCAACAGAAATTTAAAGAATTTATATTATTGTTTATTCACTTCCTCCAGGGAAAAACCGCATAGTCGGGTAAGGACTGAAAAATTGTTTGTCAAGGTCAGAAATACAAAGTATTGCATCTACATTGTAGTTACAGGGAACCAATTTTAAGAGGATTTTTGTGTTTTTCTAACGTACCTCTTCCGTATCAAATATCTGCTTGACTTGTAAGACATTTGTGAGGTGCCACATATACTTGGAGAAGGTTCCTAGTGGGAGGGCGTCCTTTCTGATGAATGCCGTCGTTGCGTTAGGCAGTCGCTTCTTCTTGCTGCCACTGGAAATACGCTGCTGCAGGAGCTCAAAGAACACTTGGGGTACGTGGAAAACCAACGGTTCTGGCCGACCTACATGAATAGGGCAGAAGAAATGTTAGCCTAATCAGTATTACAACTTCTGTCCCTAAGGGACCTGTAGACAAACAGTAATAATATAAAATACAAACAATTTAGAAAAAAGCCATGAATCAAAACAGAAAATTTAGTGTGAAACACTTTGTTTACATGGATAAAGGAGACAAGTAACAACATGTAAAACACAACACAAAGCAAGGTGCATGATAATATCATCTACTTAGCAATTATGCAAAAGAAAGGGCAAAAAATGTGAGAGTTGAGATAATTTGAAAACAAGTAAATATAACAGAAGCCAGTAATCTTAAAAATGTAAATCAGTTAGGTTGACAAATACATGTACACACATTAAAATTGAATCCTTCAAAATATCAAGAGTCAGGTTAGCAAAATACACAAATTAAAACTTGGTATGAACAATTTTAGCCAACAGACAAAGTGCCCCTCTACTTAATGTCCAATATTACCACACCTTCGCTCTTAACGGGGCACAGCAATTTCCCTCTGGTAAGGGGTACCTTTTTGAGAAAAATTTCTACAGGAACATTGCAAAAGGCAGTACAGCAAAAGCACTGGACACCCCGACAATTGCAGTAGGTGCCGTGGGTTATTTTAAGGCCTGTATTACTATCCCTGTAATATGCTTTTAAATCTTTGTAAGCTACTAAAAAAAGCCAGAACTTACCATCAAACTGGTAATGCATTGTTTGGTTGATCCGTTCCGTGACACTCGCCAGCCACCGGGTAAAACCGATGGAGGAGTTCTCACCATCCGGTGGTGTAACCTGAACCTTACTGGGTGTCGTTGGGGGCATAAACTGCCCCCTCTTTGTGGCCTGCTTCTTGGTAGGAGAGGCTGCACTCTCCTGGAGGGTAAGGAGGGCACTGCTTGCTTGGGCTGCAAAGTGAAAGAGTTTAACAAGTATTAATCTAAAATACTGTACAGTTGAGGGAAAGTATCTCCTACATGTTTGTAGCATCACACAGGTAGTAGTAGTTCTTTTCAGAACAGAGAAGTCTTCCGAATTCCGAAGGTATACTTCGCGGTAGTGGATTATAAAGCCAGACAGTTCTCCAAGGAACAAAATATACTCAGCAAGTAGACACAAACATGATGTCACAGCAAACAAAATATTGATATCTCAACATCAATGCCTCAAATCCCAGATCACACATAATAATAACAATAATAATAATATATACCGGCTCAAAGGAAAATATGATCTTCACTTTGAATATTGTGTAAAATGAAATAATAATAACCTTTTTATTAATAATGCTCCAGTTCTAGCGTAGGCTATTCAATAGCACATGACAATGTACAATAAAAACAGATACTTCTTTTAGTAAAATTATAAATAAGAAACAAACATGGAGCATTACAATAAATAAAAGTATATACAAGTGCAGTTGACTATCGTTAATACAAATGACAATGGATCAACTGAAGGACTAATCAAAATATCAAATATATTTAGTTATCAAGGTCACACTTCCAGGGGTTATGATCGAGCCAAAAATTGCGTATAGAGATCCTACAACACTTGGAACGTGGTTGGGATATATGCTAAATTTCTTCATCAGCCATTCTGACATATGGCTGTCACAGACTTCAATGACATTATCAACACCCAAACCAAACAGTGCATTCTGATACTATAGTGTCCACAATATCTCAAAATGTATACTGGAAAGTAACCTTGCCCAGCAATAATGTTAATTCCAGGCTAGTAATTATTCAAACACCAATGATGTGCTGTTCTACCCACCTAACATGTCATCCTTGCGTTGAATCTTGATGAGCAGGTTTGGATTGTTTTCCTCTGCTACAACCTGGTCCAGTTGGAGTGGTTCACTAATTACAGTTATTGATTCTGAGTTGGGGCAAACAAAGAATAAAAAGAACATTAAGTACTTATACTGGATTAGTAAGGATATTTATATAGTGCTGGGCGAATATTGAAATTTTGATATTCGGATACCGCTGGCCAACTATCCGAAATTAACCGGATATTCGAATAGGTTTTTTCGCCGCTAGAGGGCGCTATTTAAAAAAATAAAAATAATATTTGTTTTGCCGCTAGAGGGCGCTGTTCGTTTGTGAATGAGATCGTATGGGCGGATTGATATAAGTTTTAGACAGTGTCACTCGGTTCATTCATAAAAATAACCGGATCTTATTTAAAGATGGTGATTTGCTTTTTCTTTTGATCGTGATTGACTCTACGTGAAGGAAAACTTTCGTAATCTTTGAACAATTTGCGTCAGAAATGTCATTGTTTTAACTCTTCACGGAGGTGAGCATAGTTAAATACTTAATTTATGCTGTTTTATGCTGTCTTAATAGAAGTTTCATAAGGATTCAGACAAAACATTCATATCAGTTGTCGCCCGATGTCCGCGCATATTCGGATATTAAAAGAATATCCGGTTACTTGGTTGTAATTACAGAACTATCCGGTTTATAAATAGGTATTCGCGCCCTATGCGGATATCCGGTTAAGAAAAAAAAGGCATTCGCGGTTACGGATAGGAAAACCTATATGCCATTAACCGGATATTCGAATAATTCGCCCAGGCCTATATTTAGAAGATATTTATCTGAAAGTCAACATTTCAAGACCACTGGACTTGTCATGTACTGAGTGACAGGCATTATGCTAAGATCACTGGCCATTGTTGCCCTGGTTTTGGCATTGGTGCCTCTATAAAGGTTTCCAATAGAATTGGTCCTTTGCAAAATAAAAGTGGCCTTGGCCTTTAAAAGATGAACTTCAATGCCTGAATATAAGGTGCAAAATTTACCTGGTACATGTATGTCTGCTGACACCTGGTGTACACAAATTTTCCCATAATCCCATTGTATATAAAAATGTAAAAATGATGACACCCTTTATGCAATCAGATTTTTAGAGTGTTGAAAACAATACTATTTGAATTGACTCAAGTTCACTCATGCTATTTAGTTAAACTTTTCAGAAAAACAAATTGCTGAACTCCTGTATTACAGGTTAGACAATGACAGTTAACGTCACAGACTCACCAACTGAATCCAAGTTGATGAAAAAATCAAATTCTTTAGCCAATGCCTCATCACTTGCAAACGCACAGATGCATGCGTAGAAATGTACACAGCGCCGTTTTAACTCCTCTCCAGGGGCTGCTCGAAAGTTTCTAAATTGTCGACAGGTGCATTGGAACTTGTGCTCAACAGTGCCGTTCTTACGCTGGCTCTCCGAAAACGAGAAGTGGAGGAAGCCCAGCAGGTTCTTGGGCTGGATCTTACACTTGACGACCATGACATTCTTACTGACTCTCTGGACAACGGGGCCTGTGGTCTCTGTCGCCAGCAGCCATATAGCCTGCTTGATCTCATTCGACACCGGCAGAGAGTTCAGGACATAGTTTTTCAGAGTTAAGGGGGTGGCTTCTGTCTCACTCTCAAGGGCCAGTCTAAGGTGGTTGCAATGTACAATTTCAGTTGTGGCAGCGATGGGGTCTGTTGGTTTCTGACAAAGGTCAACGTAGCAGCGGGTCCCCTGTAACACTTGTCCCTGCAAATCCATCAACGGGTGTAAGGGTAACTCTACAAAACCCCTATAATCTGGTCCCCGGTCCCGGAGTCTCACTGAGAAGACCTGAACAGTAGAGCCTGTCATGATCTTGACAGCATCTGCACTATGCCCTTTTTTCCGCCCTGCCCCCCGGAGGACCATGTTGCAGGCTTTGTTTTTGCAGCTCAGTCCTCTGATCCCGTTGTAGAATCCACAGCTGGGACATTTCTTAACACCACGCAGGGTTGGTTTGCCAAGATCCTTCAGCAACTCCTTTACTTTGGTGGTGGAGGATTTATCTTTGGCTGCCATGGCTTGACTTTGAAGGGAGGTCCACTTCTCAATCAACCCTACCTATACAAAATTGTTAATATACACTCCATATTAAATTATGTTTGACTTGACACAAGTCTTCAATAAATTTATTTACAAATAAAGACTGGCTGAATATTTTAATGGTTAATTATCCACTCCACCTACTCTGGCCAGCTGATGAGGTCGTGATTCGATTAGCATGATTGGGATAATTCCAAAATAGCCGTACTCGGTAAACACAGAGGAAAGTAATTTGTAGGAAGCTGAATATGTTTATTTTTAAAAAACTTGTTAATAATTCTTTTCAGAACCACCCTCCCAACTCATTAGACTTGACTCTTGAGAGATAGTCATTAAGTTACATGCATGGTGTTACCGCAAACTTTTCCATATCGTATTTCCACCATGCAAAGTTTCAAATCCTAGTCCTACTACTATGAGGGTAGTACTATTTTTGGAAAAGTTTCCGTATGGCGCCACCACTTTTTCATTCGATATGAAATAATATAGTATCTAATTTACCTCAATGAGATATCCCTTTTTCTAAAAATGAGTGAAAAAGTGGTGGCGCCATACGGAAAGTTATCCCTATTTTTTCAGTGGGGCTTGAATTGAAGCGAAATATTATTTAAATTTAAATAAAAATTAATGAAAAAAAAATTGAAAATTGCACATATCGATTTTAATAAACATTTCTAACGAAATTTTGATGCCACTTCTGACCTTGTCAAAAAACTAATTTTGTTCTCCTTACGTGCACGACCATGAATGTAGAAATACCCGCCAGATATTGCTAAATTACAATACAAGACAACAGTCAACAGTTGGGACGGAAGGGAACAATTCCTGCCCCAGCAGACGACCTAACGCCATGAACGCCGTGCAGTTCGCACGAACAAAAATAATGGCACACACTGCAAATAATACAGTTTAATTTACCCTAACCGAAAACTAACAATGCAAAATGTATGCGAACACTACACACTCTTCTAGAGTACTCACGGAATCTGTGTATGCTATTTTCTACTTGTATGTACTTACAAAAAAGGCATTTTCCAACTGCAAATCGTCTGCTGTTTTCAATTCAAGTACAGAACGGACGCCATGTTGGTAAGAAATAGCGCGACGACAGCGGTAAAAACGGACTCTCTGATTGGTCTATTTACATCACATGAAGCTTTACATTTCTGACGTCAATTTCAATTGGGCCTCATTTTGTGTGTGTATAATGCCCATGCCCGTATAATGTATCATTCTGCCCTGGAAAAAAAACTGCAAAACACTCAGCTCAAATTGAAATTATCAATATTTCTTCACCAATATATACACAACTTATTTCATTGACATTAGTTTAAAAAGGGAAAATAAATATTAAGTAAAGTAAAATGGGTAAATGAATACTTTCGTTGCTTACAAAATAAGGAAAAACTTTTATAAATCGGCCTGCTGTCGCTTTTTCATGCTTTTTCTTATAGCTCCATGAACGATATTAATTTGTTGTAAAGTACTTTTGATGCGAATAAATTAAACCTATTGATTTCAAAATAAGTGTCCAATGTAATATATCGTTTCTCTGACATTTTGTTTCTTCGATCCATGCTTCGACTTCGATGTATCAGTTTTTTAGTTTCTGGGAAGGTTACGAAGGGGTCGGTGAATGAAAGTGGCGAGATACGTGCGCCCCGCCGACCGACCCGAGCGCTGACAACAATGTTTGCAAAAGTTGAATGTATCCCTAGATACGCCTGAATATTTCTAAACATAACTGTTTGCAAATTAACTGAACTTTAGGGTTGACCAATAACAACAACAATGCGGGCGGTGGATAAAAGCTTACCGAAACCCTGGATTTCAGAAAGATCACGCATCATAACAATGAAAACAACATGATCAATAACAAAAGTGACCTACTTAATGGACTGTACCAACATTCAGCGGGGAGGTAAACAATGAGCAGATAGTAAATATTGTGCCTTAAAATAAGAAATTTATAAAAAAAATATTTCTAAAACAATATTGAGTGTTATCTTTCTCAATAATTGGGTTATTATAATTACTAAACTGTACACAGATAGAAAAACAACTTAGTATTTGTATTGGAATACTACTCTAGAAAAATGGACCAGTTCACAACAGACCTGCGCATGACATAATGGCATGCGTGTCTTGATTAAATGGCGTTTTGCATATTATAATATTGTGTCAGATCACCAGCCATAACTAGCTGCCGTATGTCATATGATGGCCGGCCCAGAGGTAAATTATATCATAAATCTCGGAAATGACGAAAAACTCGTCAGTTGATGTGCTATTCTTTAAGAAATATGTAATCTGCTTGAGTTGAAGATACACCATGGCGACACTTCTGCAGGTTTTGCTCGTCATTTTTGTGGTAAACTGCGGTGTTCTTGTGGCAAACTGTCGGGTGTATGAACCAAACATTAGCCTTTATTATGGACAGGCTGATGCTGTGTTGGTGCCAGGGAATGGCGGCATATTACAATACAATGAATTTGGGTTTGGAACACATGGATCATTGGATGGGAATCTTGAATGTAAGCCGACTGTTTATGTAAGTAATTCTTCGAGATGTATAATTGAATAGTTGAGATACGATGAATTAGTATTAAAAAAAAATTGTTAAAATTAAATCATGTTTATTTGTATTTTTTATTTTTTAAAGACTAAGATTAATTTTAATTGTTTAATGAGAATAAGACTTAACTTGATCTTTATTTTTCTCACAGACTGAGAGTCATCTAAAGATCTATTCTTAGTTTCATCTGGTCTGGAAAACAGTGGTTTCTGCCACAAATATTAAAATATTATAAATATCTGTGACAATTCAGATTGCTGTCAGTTTCCCTTGTTTTGTTTATTAGTTCTTGGAACCAGGAGAGTTATGTTATCGCAACTTACCATGGAGGTGCCCTGTGTTTTTTGGAAAGTTTTGGTTTTATGTATCAAAAATTTTTAATTAAAAATTGATGAATGTTTGTGTCCTTAACTCTCCCTTCAGAAAAATTCAGAGAACAGCGCTCCAAACCTTTGGCTTCTGGGATGTACGGCATTAGAGAAGAAAGAGGTAATCACTTTTTCTCAAATTACATGGCTCTGCTTACCGCGGACTTCTGTGGATAAGCAGTGCCACAATGTCAGATACAAACTTGAGGATATTTGTAAAGTTCCTTATAATGGCAGGCCTCGAAATAACCCACAGCACCCACTTGCAATTGCTGTGGTGCCCTGTGCTTTTGTTGTGGTGCCCTCTGCAAACTTACATTTTGTCCATACCATTGAAGTTCCCCTTATTATATCAGAGGAAAACTGCCAGGCCCCTTCAACAGCGAAGTTCAAGGCCTGAGATTGCTTCTAGAATGTCTAGTTTATTACTTTGAAAAACTTCAAACTCATTTTTGCATGTTACCTTACATGAGCAGAAGTATGTTCACAATATACATCATGATCAAGGTATGTCATCATGATGACATACCCAACTGTTAAATTCATTTAACAAGTTTCTTTATGATAATACTAAATAAAGGTGTTTTCTGTTCATAAAAGCTTGAAGAGATTGGTCACACTCGTCTCAACCAGGCTTGTCAGAAGCTGCAATTTCCAGATGATGTCGAGAAGAACTTCAGCATTATTTGCCAGGCAATACCTGTGAATCCCATCGGCAAGTCTCAGAGTGGTAACTACTGGGAGGCCCACCACAAATTCAGCCGGAATGCCTTCTTGAGTTTCATGCTGCTGCAGTGTCCGAGAGAGGTCCCTAATAAGACACGGATGAGAATTGAAGAAGTTCGGTGCAAGGTAGAGACAAAAGTGGTTACATCCATCTGTTTTGACAACCCTATGTTCCGACACACCTAGTGTAGTTTCCTGGTCTTAACCCTAATCCTAGTGTGTAAATCATCAGTGTTTTTCCTAAAAAAGGGGGTGTCAGAATATAGAGCAGTCATCAAGAAAACAAGTGTCATTACTTGTCATTCGATGTGATTTCATTGCATCAGTTTCAAATGTAATGTAGCTTGAACTCAGTAATACCATTGTGGATCGTCATGGCAGCATGATCTTGAACACTGGACTTGAGTCGTTATGTTGTCATGGTTGTGGCATTTAGGTTCTTGAGCAAGACTCTTTTAACCATTATTACTTCAACATATGCATTGTATATTTTATTGTATTGTAAAGAATATTGTGCTTTTTAATGACTTGCAAAAACCCAATCTTATACTGATCTTTAAATTCCGGAGAAACTTTGCATCCACATTGCAGGGCAGGCTCGTGGTTATGAACAACAACAAGAAGAGTCATCTGAGCATAGACGAGGGCGCTCTCCTACCGATGTACAAGATTCTGGTCATGGTTTGGGTCGTACTCCAAGCATTATGGATCGCTAATTGGATCAAATTCCGAGAGGTAGTGATGTCTTTTCTTTTTTCCCCAAAATAAGTTAATTTCTTTTAAAAGAAATGCAATTGTTTTCTGTGAGTTGAACAATTTAAATGTTATACAAAATAAGGTGAAATTTTTGCTTTTTGAATTCAGTTCTCCAACCATCTACACAAATTGATGTTTGTCGCTCCATCCTTCAAGTTTCTGTTGCTCACATTATCTCTGGTGTGGTGGGAGATTATTGCCGCTACTGGTGAGTAAAAGCTTTCTGAATTAACACAGGCCTCGAAATAAGCCGAGACACCCACAGCAATTATTGTTATACCCTGTAGTGCCCTTTGCAAGGTTCCTGTGCAAATTATATCGTAGAGGTGCCCCTTCCCAGAGGAAAATTGCGGTAATGTGGTTTGGGAATGATTAGAAATGTGCACAGCCGCAACTGTGGATACACAATTTGATGGTAAACAAATATGGCCTTGATGATTACTAACAGGCACTTGCAAATTTTGAGTCACGAGTTATATAAATAGCTGTCATGGGTCGTAAAACATTATGTCTGAAAACAATACAAAGTGCAGTTGATTTACTTGTGTTTTTTTAATATGTAGTGCTTTTACATGTAGTTAGAATTACTGCAAAACAGGGCATTTTTGTTTTTGCCTATGTGCCTACTCCATGTAGGCATTCTTCACCTACACATCTGGTGCAGAAATTAAGCGCTTGCGCAGTAAGCAAAGAATGGTGATCTAAGCGCAGAATTTTATGGTAAGCAGAGTCTCCCTACAGGGTTTTAACAGAGATTTGTGGTATAAATTGATGAAGGTTTGCTATGATTTTCTAGGTTATGAGAACACTACTCTGGAGATGTACCGAGACATCATTCAAAGCACCGAGGTTGTCATGCTATTTATGACCATGATGCTTGCAGCTGAAGGCTGGTGTGTCCTCAGACCTCGCATCAGAAATATTCGCTGTTTACTCATACCAGGTAGGTCATTTATCAACCTTGTTTCCAGGGGTTTGTTTAGATGATCTTTCTGTCAAGGGAACTCGGCAAACTCCCACAAGGGGATATGAATGTTAATCTGGCAACAGCCAATCTCTGTCATACAAACATATGTTTAACTATGATTATGAATTGCATAAATCAAGAAATTGTGATTCAGTATCAATACTTATTCTAGTCATTGTGAAATCAGCGGTTAGCTTGTTAGGAATTGAACCCAAAACCATGAGAATGATGTAACTTTTATGATTCAAATATTGCATGGTCTTATTTTTCTCCACAGTTCTTTTTCTGGTATTTTTAGGCTCATCAATATGTGCCATCTGGGTGCATAATTACTTCATGGTAAGTTGAGATAATATCTTGATTCTAATCACTCATAGTATAAGGATGGTACACTAATGGTAATTAAAACCGTTCTTGCATTGATCTCTGACTGCTCAATAAAGGTCAATGTCAATTGAGTATTTTTTATTATTAATATAAAACCACCCTTTTCAAAGGTTCAAAATTGCTGTAAAAAGTACCGAGTTTATAACATGGCTTTTGAAGGATTCCCGACGGATGTGAAGAGGTTGATTGTTTCATATTGTTAGTGCACTGACCAAATGCTTGTTAGCAATGTATGCTTGTTAACATGCAAGTGCAATGTATTCTCATATCATTTTGTGTGTGTATCTCTCTGTTACAGGCATTTGCCGTTTGTAGCATCGTTTTTGTTATTTACCGAACTGTGAAATGGAGCACCTACAATATGCTCTACCTGACGCGTCAGATTTTGCGCAACTCACGCTACATTCAGGAGAAGCATCTGCGCTTCAACAACGTCAGCATCACGAAGCAACTCACCGAGAAGCGCAACATTTTCATCCGGCTCAGGTTCATCTGCACCTTCTACACGATTGTCTTTGCCATGGTGATCACGATGTCCACGTTCCTGACGGAGTATGCGTGGGCCCAAACGATAGCGTACGAACTCCCCGAGTTGATGGTGTTCATCGGGCTGGGCCTGATCTTCCGGCTGAGGGACTTTGCGCCATTTGAGAACATCAAGGTGATTCTGCCTAAAGAAAACTCTGTGATAATACTGCTGCCGTTCCCTCATGAGATGTGGCCCAAGAGACAAAAACTGGCCCTGGGTAAACCAATCAACCAGTCTTCAGATTTCACAGAAGAGGATCAGTGCGACGAAGACAAATTTTGAAGAGTGTAATTCAGCTGAAAGTTTTAAAGGATTAGATTTCCAGACAACTCAAGGGAAAGAAGAAGACCCTTTGCTCTGGTTGTAAACCACAGGGTGAATCTTTCGTTAGTATACAGTCTTTCGGACACACAGTTGTGTGGACTTTCTTCTGTGGAATAAACTACTGATATCTCTTCATAATCAACAATCTGTCAATAACCTGTCAAAAAACTGTAAAGCGCATTTGAACATTCGCTATATAAATACATTATTATTGTTATGTTATTCCCTTCTCAGTTTTCTGAAGAATTCTCATGTTGGGACCCTTGTCCAAAGAAAAACATGTTGAGGATCTTTGTTCCATTGCGAACAAAGTCCCTGCTGCTGTGTGCATGCCTGTTCATAAGGTACTACGAGTACTGGTATAGAAGACTTTCAAGTGTGAACTTTGGTTTTCACTTCTGCTATAGCCACTAAAATGTTTGCCATGTGTGAAATGGTAGTAATGAAAACTATTTCCTGATAAAAAATAAGTTTGGAAAATTTTGCTTGTCACTTAAAAGTTAAAAGCAAATTCTGAATACCATGAAGTACTAATGTTTGTCACTGGTACCCTGCAACAAATTTTGTATAATATTATTTTTGAGCTTCTTGAGCTCAGCAGCCAAGTCAAATTGTGACCATGAAAGTTTTCAAAGGTATATTTTAAACTATCAATAAATCATGACTATAAATACTTTAATTCAGTTTTGTTTCTCGTAAAAATAGAAGGACTATCCCACCTATATTTCTTCCTATATGCATAAAACTGTTGCCCTAAATTTCCTGTGAAAAACCTTTTTAAGAAAGAAAAGCTAGGTCTTTTTCTTCACACAACAGTTGTATAATATATCAACACCACTCAGACTGGCACTGACAAATGAAAGCATTTTGAAGTTTCACATTTCCAGTTAAAAACTTTATCATGCAGACAGTGGGAGGGTATTCTCAAATCAAGTTACTCGGTTTTAAAGTTTAAAGTTAAAGAACTATAGTACTATGCACAGTTATTTTGTTTGTATATTTGCTGTAAATCCCACGTGTAAATGCATGTTTTAAATTATTTATTATACGTACATGTAAAAAATTTGTCAGTCACTATTGTACAATAATATAAGAAAGAAAAAAACACAATTTTGGTTTGTGTTTGCAAAACTTTGACCGTTGGAAATCGGGATGTAAAGATGTCGTTTATTTATTTATTTATCAAGTAACTAACAGGGAATAAACTACAAGGAAAACTGACTGTCTGCCGCTTCCCAGGTTGTCTTAAAACTTGGGTGTGATCCCTAGCTATACAACAGTTAACGGTTATATGGCTTAGGCTTTGAACTGGCAGCCCAGTACAACGATAACGATTAAAAAGGACGGTATTCTGGACCATGGGGCGTGGCAGGGGGGCTTCTTTTGAGACTATACTGTAAATAATAAGTATTATATAACACCCAAGCAGATCCTTGCCATTTGATTGGAGGATTGTCCGTCACGTGATAGCAAATAAAAGTACCAATGCACGCTGAGTCACTCACCGTGCTTTTTCGTTCCATCCGAAAAGTACCATTGCACGCTGGCAGCGTGCAATGGTACTTTTCGGATGGAACGAAAAAGCTGAGTAAAAACATAACTGCGTGCGCGTGTCTTTGGTAACGCAGCAGGTGTTACTGCAAGAAGGCATAGTAAAATTACTAGTATTCGGCTTCTACAGTTGAAATTGATTGTTTTGAAAGTTGTATCTTTCAATCAAAATGACAAAGATCTACTTGGATGTTATATAAAACAAATAATGAATGTTTTTCATTCGTGCAATGGTGCGAATATGTTCATTCGTTGAAAGCTGGAATGTTCCATTCAACTCGGCTCCGCCTCGTTGAATAGAACATTCCCTCTTTCAACTCATGAACATTATTCGCACCATTGCACTCATAAACATTCATTATGTGTATACTATTTGATTTTAAATCCAGTACTCGTATATTGTAAATTGGATGTGTGAAAATGTCATGCCAAGATTATTGAACTGGGCCACTGTATCTCAAACTATTTTTGTAATAAGCTTTATTTTGAAATTTGTATTCTTGTTGATGACATTGAGTGATTCATTGGTTAATATTATAACATGTTAAAGGTCAATCGTACAATTAGTTAACCTTTTTTGAGACATTTTCAAAAATTTTGAATGGTTATGTCCACGCAAGAATAATAATCTGTAATTGAAATACACAATCTGAGAAAGGTTTCATGCATGCAACGTTTCTCACATGGACATTGTATAGAATCCTTTACTTTAAAACCCAAGTACTAATCATGTGTAAAACCATATTCCTTAGAAAGGAGTTATTCTCAAAATGTTTAACAGTATCAACAGCTGTAGTGATTCTTACCAAGTAAGTTTTTATGGTCTTTAATTTGTGGAGTAATTATCAAAGGTATACCCTCGTTAAAGTATATACTTAATTATATATATTTTTTTGTTATTAACTAAATTAGATAACGCAAACTATTATTATTATTAAATGTAAGATTATTTTAAAATTAAAGATAAGACGTATGTATCTCCTAACTACGTAATGTAAAAACTGTGGATAGTTATTTATTTCATAACTTTTATGTCCTATTGAAAACAAGTTGGGACAAAAAAAACAACATTGTATTAATTTAAAGATATTATAATTGTGTTTAAAATTGTAACTTAATGTAATATTACTTACTTATAAGTCTGCATTGGTTTAATTTAGTGTTTCTTTGGCTGAGAAACCTATATGTTGTTGATTTGTAGGGAATGACCCTGAAAAAGAATGGTGTAATTTCTATCCGAACGCTTTCTAATGATAAAGATGGTTATGGAAATAATAAGCATCCTGTAAAATTACTCAATCTTAAATGCCCCTGTGATCAGAAATAAATAAATAAACATTTGAAAACATAGAACGACAAATCTAGTAATACGTTGATCATGCTAATTTAATAGTGTACTTACAAAACTATTTTGTGTTCAGTCCCAGGCATGTACCTATATGTTTCGCTTTGAAAGGGCAAGGGCAGAAAGGTATTTTCTCATGTGTAAAGGTTGTCCTATGGAGTATTGGCATATTTCAAAGGCACCAAGGTAGTTACCAGGGGGCATGGAGGCAATCGCCTCTGTTGCCTTTGTGAAGTATCAGGCATGAAGTGCCGAAACTTGCTAAAAACCTTTAGCAATGAATAAAAAACAATAACTTGTACAAAAACTTATTTGCAAAATATTGTGATTTTGAACACTTGTGAGTTTGTGGCATGTATAAATGCAAGCTGTTTAAAATTACCATGTGTTATTGGCTTGAAAGATTTTTTGCAATTTTGTTGCTAAGCTAAGCAACCTAAAAGGGAGTGAAAGTTTACAAGGAAAGTGCGCTAAAAACGAGTAATAAATTTTGGGAGCCAGTCAGCATTGTATGTCAGTCTCTCTCTTTAAATGTCAATATGAATTAAATGTCTTATTGAATCAAAGGGTAAGTAACAAGGGGGGGTGGATATGGATAAATACACAGCTTTGCCCATGGGAATGCTGCCTGCACTTACATAATACAACAACCAACAAATTGCATCTAACCAACGCCAATGCTATACACATTTATATTTAAATCTTATACTTGGCTTTGTAGGAATTGTGTGAGAAAATTGTCTCTGGGGACTGGTCGGGAATAAATTTGTTTCTGATAGGCATCAAATTAGAGGCAAATCCATGCATCAAAGTCCTTGGATTTTAGAAATTAAAAGATTTGACTCTTGAATTTGATTTAAGTTTTCTTTTAATTTTAGAATATACATGTAATATAAAGACAAAGTCGTGGCATGAAGTTTGAGTTTGTTTTGACCTCTTAAAATTGTAAAGGAAGTTAAAGTTTTACATTCACATTAATATGTCATTTTTTCCTTCTCTTATCCGCTTGACAGTTTGACTGCTTCCAGTTTTTTACACTGTCCCACCCAGAACCAACAGCAGAAACCATCACAAATAACTCCACTGTGTCCCCTAATGCACACCAATATTGTTTTATACAAGGAAAAGTATTCAAATTCTTGTCCAAGGGCAGCACATTGTATTACCAACCTGAGAAATCTTTGGCATAACATTTACTCTATTACTCGAGTACTACTACCTTGTAGAAGTACATCTACCATCAAAATGTGAGTACTACTCGAGAATGAGTACAAGTACCATCAAAATAGTACTTGAGTACTACTCAAGTACTATAGTACTGAGTACAGTACAAGTACCATCAAATGGGACTTGAGTACTCAAGTACTTTAGTATACTATAGTACCAGTACCATCAAAATAGTACTCGCGTGCAGAACTGAGTATGAGTAAAAATAATACACTTGGGTTATTAAAGGTAGTGGGTCACTACACATACAGGAAGTGTGATTCCAAAATGGCTTCAGACACCAAGAACAACAAATGAATGAAGCGCACAAATTTATAAATTAAATTTCCTTTGTTTTTCATTTATGTTATTAATCAAAATAAATAAATATACTTAGTTGATGAATACAAACAAAATGTTTTTACTTGAAAGGGTAAAACAACATAGATGGAATAAAAGCACAGAGTTGGCATTTTATTCACAGCTATAAATACTATAATTTTAAATCAAGCATTGCCCCACATACATGTACACGTGTATATACATTTGGTAAGCAGTTTACCTCAGAAAAAAAACAATTACTTTTCAATTACCCGTGCAGAAAAGAAAATTTTTCTTCTAGCCATTTATAGTTTAATTTATCTGTGAACTTTAATTGGCCACCGATATAGAGATGTGTAACATTGGCATTTACGTATTTTAATGCCTCATAGTTTTTTTACAGCTGCATCACTATCATTTGAAAACTGTAAATATGTACAGGGGAAAAGAGATTTTGTGAACATTTATAAAATTGTCTGCTTGATGTGGAGAGGCCCACTTAATATATTTACAGGATATTCTTTGGAGTTGTTTTTCTATTCACCAAAACTCATTCCGAGCGGGTAGAAGACCTCGGCCGAGTCCTCGGCGTCCATGTCTTCTCTGAGCTTCTCCGACAGCAGATTGGGCAACGACCTCGGCACTGAGTGGTTAATGAATCTCAAGGTGAGGTGGTAGAGTTGTGAGCGGGGACTCGCTGGCTTGCATATGTCAAGGTGGTTTACTTTCAAGGAGTGGAACTCGCCATAACCGGGATCTAACATGACAAAGTGCAGGAGGTAAAATACACTTTATAAAGTGTATTTAGAGACACCAGAGGTTGCTTGCGGCAAACACTAACACACACCAAGCAGTCCTAAAAAGACAATCTGGTATTCCCATAGTTTGTCCAAGCCTCACAGCGAGACAACTTTTCAGAACACATGACTAAATGCAGTAAAGACTGTTGTGGTCTTCACTTGTCCAACAGGACGATGGCCTAGAAAAGCGAGATTTCCAACATGAATTCCAGTACCTTTTGTCCCTCTTTGACTGGGGCAAATAAACAAAAAGCTGTGCAAGCTGCACAATGAAGTGTCTGGGTGCATCATAAATTTATGCATGCAGCATGTTTTTGGCGTGTTGGCACATAAACCTACCGCATCACACAAACATTTTGAAAAGATACAAACGAGTCTTCTCTGCATCCGTGAAAAAGTTTGGGCATATACACAATTAACAACAATGATTATCAAGCAACTTACGTGAAGACTCAATGGGCACCACGACTGTCTTGACTCCAAGTCCAATGTTTAGTGGTTTGGTTTCTCCAAAGCTCAGCACCGGTAGATGGCGTGTCTGCACAAAGGCTCTGAAGCGACCATGAAGATTCTTTAGAGATGGGGAAGCTACAAAGGGAAACAAAATATACGAACACATCCATTATGATGCGCTGAATTTAACAACTATCCCAAATTTGATTGCACAAGCTTGCAAAGGTTGACCAAATAAGCGAATCTGAAAAACAAATTTTCTTCTAGGTCCCTTTTCGAAACAAGGCCTTGGGCTTGAGGTCTGTCCACCTGATTGAAGCCAAGTAAGGAAAGTGCCTGTCTTTAAAATTATTGACAGAGACTTCAAAAACTCAAATTTTAATAAAATGCCTATCCAGTGAGTGGCAAGGAGACACAGGTGACCAGCACCTATACAAAGTTCTCCAAAAATTGTCAACAAATACCTTGTCTGGAAGATGAAAACAAAGAGGCATGTTCAGGCTAAACAGACAAACGCATTCAACAACATAACTCTTACCTTGGACTAATTCCTTGACTTCTACAGATGGATAAAGTAGCATTTTAGCCTGCTGTGATGCAGCTGCTAGAGAGGAACCATGGTGTGGTGTGCTGAAGAAAATAACACCATGAGTTTTTTCCGCTATGTTCTCCAGCTCGGGATTCTCACAGGCATCAAGTAGCATTTGCTTCACCAGTAAACCTACACGACAATTTAAATAATTTATTAATTTATTTATTTATTGCAAAATCTTTATTAATCTTTATACATGATAAAAAGATCAGCAAAATAGAGTTTATTGTGAATGTAAGTATGTATTTAAAAGAATTAAAATAAATAGTTAATATACAGTGGCATATATCAAATCTGGGTGGATCTGAGAAACCAGGGTAAGGTTGCCCATCTATGTTAACCTGTAACTTCCTGTAATACTGTTTGACTGTTTCTGCCAACTAATTTATTTTAGTTTCATAACACTAAACATGATTGGCATTATTAAACGGTTATGCTGAAAATGTCATGCTTACAAAATAAAATATTAAGTATTACAAAGACCGTAATCAAAAATCAACATGGATCAGCGTGATAGAAGAAATAACATAATATTACTCTGATCAAAATATAACTAGCAAAAGTAAAAGTTATCACAGAGAAGAAGAACAACAATACACCAATGACATAAAAGGTTTAAAAGACAGAATATACATTGTCATTTGTTACATAAATTATTACACACACACTTTTAAAAACCTTAAATGCTAGATAGATTAAAAACTATCACAAAAGACAAAAATATACAAGGTACATAGTCTGGTGTAAAAACAAACCCAGACACATGAATGGATAAAAACACAATATTAAAACGATAGGATGAACAAATCACAAAGATTATTAATAATAATATAATAAGAGCAGTTATAAATTGCCGGTATCAACAAGTTTTGTCACTCATGGTGCCAGACAAACAAGTAATATATTAATATTCCAGCACAACACATCAATTACTCAATTCAAATAATCAAGCAGGAATATTATTGCATTCAAAACCGAGGCTACAATATAGAATTTCCGAAATGTTTTGCCACGCATCTAGTTCACAGTATTATACCAACATATATGTCATGGTTATAGACAAATCTGAGGCGAGGATACCAGCTTGTAGGGGAATAAACAGTCTTACCTCCCATAGAGTGAGACACCCAGATGATAGGTCGTTGACCTACTCCAGCTTCATGTAATTTATTGGCTATCTCAGCTGAACGGTTTGCCAAGGAGCGTCTGATGAACAAACATATGCAGAAGATCAGTTATATAGACAGGAGATTGGTCACCAAGAGCTTTGAAGAACTTATATGCGATATGCAGTTTGATAAAGAGCAAGTGGAGTTCTTGATGTTAAAATAAGATTGTGGAGAAGAGGCAAGCAGCAGCGTTCTGAACTTATTAAATTTGAGAAATGAAAGCCTAGTGAGAAGCGAAATTCAAACAAGTAGCTATTTATCGGGGGATGGGATATAAAGACAGTTCTAAAGGAGGACCAGCCCATTTGTAAATTGTTTTACTTACTTTTCACTCTGGAAGGGACACTTGGCTGACCATTCCGACATGTGAGTGTCATAGGATATCGTAATGATGCGCATGTGGGGGCAGTCTTTAGCCAACCATGTCTGTAAAGTAACATTTAAAAGAATGTTACACTTGCCTTTCTCATGGCATCCGTATTAAGCAGGGTTATTTTATTATGGAGAGCATGCTTGCTCATGTAGCAGTTGGGTAAGAGCTATTCCATGCAGAGCAATAGACCTGCTTTGATTATAACGACACAGTCCCTTTTAAGGACAACATTCTGACAAAGGTGCTTGGGTAACTGTAAACTCTTAAAGTATTAACCCCTCCCAACCTCACCTTTGGCCAGCATTCTGTCGCCTCATCATTATGGACTTCAACCTCCTCTTCCTCCTCCTTAATGGGTCCTTTTGACGTCTTCGCCTCCGGGTCCTTCTGGCGCCACGTTTTGAAGGCACCTCCAAGCAGACCGTGGACAAAGACAACGTCTGCTTCCAAAGATTGCCTAGTGCAGGGCGAAATTAGAGCTGCTTAAGCACAAATATTTACTAAGCCAAAAACAATTTTGCAAACTGGATTTGTAATTTGTATTGTGACATCACAAAGAAAAATCTTGCTTAACAAAACTAGTTACAGCCAAAAACTCCATCAGGTTAACATTGTTTCAACTGGTGCCCCACTAATTTTTTGCTGAGCAAAGTAATTTGCTAACAGTATTTTCTGATTAATAGCTGTATGAAATAAGGCCCTAGAGTTGAGATCAATCTTAGCTCTATGTGGAATTGACCTCTGACCTCATTCTGACTTGTGGGTGAAGAAGAAAGATGCCATCGTGTAGCTTCTCCGTCAAGGTGTCCCTGTCCATGTTGATTAGCGCCCTCGCAGCCTGAGCCGCCAGTGGGATACAGTCCGACTTCATCCAGGATGCTAGAACGCTGACCCAACCTAGAGGAAAGAATTGTGTCAGTTCAAGGCAGGGTAATAGATTGGTCAGCACTGAATACAATGCCTGATATCTAGCACGGATATGAACCAATGACCTTCGGATTAACATACCAATGTCATGGGGAAATCTGTCCTCTGTAGATTCTATCCCCCTATTATGGAAAAGGGGGACAGAATCTCGGCAGGAGGGAAAACATTGACTGATACACCGGCACTCTACCAACTAGGTACGGACTGAAAACCCAATCCACAATAGTGCCCCTGGCGTGATTCAAACCAAGGTTCTAGTGGAGGAATGGGGAGGAAAGATAGCTCAACACCAACCTGACCACCCATTTTCTGCAACAAGGCACTCACATGCATCACAAACGCCACTGTGGTATTTATACGAAATTGAGAATCCTCAAGCTCTGTGTACCTTACCTGCCTGCACTATCTTAGCATGAAGATGTTCATTTAGTGCCATGTTGGCGAGGATACGAGCGATGTAACACTGAATCTTGAGGCTGACTGCTGCCTTGGAGGATCGCAGCTTCATTAAGAGTTGGAGTCCACCATGGTTTACTATCTCTTCACAGTGGGTGGGTACCTTCAAAATCAAAGCAAACTTTGTGTTATTCAGGCATGAGAATGAATGTTGAAGAAAAATCTGGAAATCTTGTTTAGGAAAAAGAGTGTATGTAAATCGGCATTGTTTTTCAGTACATCCCCACCAGGGATTAGTGACGAGAGGTATCAATACAGCGTGCTGCATGTGGTAGCAAGGCTATAAGATCAGCTCCTTCCCAATGTCTGGTGTCCCCTGTTACTTACCTCAGAGTGACTGACGAGGGCCTGTAGGTTTACAGTCTCTCTGGCCTCCTCTGGGATCTTACTCAGACCCGTTACAAATGACAGAGTGTTGCCCCCAAAGCACAACGTTCCACTCTGAATCAAAAACACATTTGAAAGAAACAAAGGTCTTCAATCTCAGATTACAAGTTCGTAGCAAAGTTTAATAGTCATAAAAAGTCTGTACAGTTATAATAATAGTCTTAAGGGGGAAGAGAGCTGCAAAGTGTGAAATTACGGTTGGATATCAGAAATGTTCCGACCAATTACAAGATAACTGGTCCTGCTTGCTAGTCACTGTAAAGACTCAGGGTAAATTCTAAAGACTCACATGATCACTGGCCTGGACTGCCTTGCTCTCGGCCACGGCTCTCAAGGTGAAGAATTCGGTACATCTGTCAATGTTGTCCCTCGGCAGAGCTCCTAGCAGTCGCTTGAACCCTTCCTCTGTGTTCTCCTTGTAAAGACAAACAAACCAATTAAACAAAACACTCTGCCCCTTGATCCATTAAGCAAAAGTAGTAGTCCCTGCCGATTTCCTACTGTACATCCCCAGGTAGAACTTACTAAGCTGGACAGTTCTTTCAGATCAAAAAAGTAGTGAGTCAACTTCTTAAGAACAAATTTACACAGCACAACAAAGAAAATTGTTAGTTGACAAGGAGATTTGTTAACTACCTTTGACTCATCAAGAGAAGGTGGATCCAGAAAGAAGCGCATATCCACATCAGCTGACCTGGCTAGACCAATCAGAGTTCTCAGATCACAGGCTTGGGCGATAGCTCTGTATTCAGCATCTGGAAGAGAAAGAGGGATAGGTCCGAGTCAGAAATAAAATACCAGCCAAAATTCCATGTAAATTAAATTGTTTTGGCCGGTGCCACAATACTAACAAAAATTTCATTTTTGCTGAGGAGCTAATTTTCACAAGTTAGTTCTATTATATGTCTATCTACATTTATATAAAACAATCGAACGGTTCAAAAATCCAAAAGGTAAACTTTGCCTTCAAGGTGTTAAGTGTTGCAAATACCAAGCCAGTGTTAATTACCATGCCAGTGGTGTTTCTTAGCTAGTTTAGCCACAGCAGCTCGCCGGCGTTGAGGGTTGTCAGACTGGGCCTTCTTCAAGAGACGCCATGGGTCCTCACTCGTCCGATCAAGGGGTAGCTTGGAAAGCACTGAAAAGCGACGGGAAATTTGATTAACTTTGTTTCATAATTTTGTGCATAAAATAATATTGTTTGATAATGTACAGTACTTCTTTTCTTGTGGTTGTTATTATGCTAATGATGATAATACACAGTGTTTTTATGTATTACTTTATCACACCAAAAGGCATCTCAAAGTGCTCATTATTTTTTATAAGGTATGCAGAGCTCTGTTCTAAGTATAGACTCATTTTACTTTACACAGCACAATGTCATGTTTTACAAAGTGCTGTGTCACAATCTGCAGACAACCATACCAGAAAACACACATTTTTATGGGCTTGTTGCAATACTGTTCCCTCAAAGTTATCTACAATGTAATCGGACCGCTTGGAGATATATTGCAGGTAAATGAATACACTGTGGACAAGTCTATCAAGTTATCTTGGAATATTTTCAAGACGGTGCCTAAAAATACCTTCAGGATGATTATCTTCAAGGAAATGTTCCAGGAGGGATAATCTCAGTTTCAAATTACTCCTCATCTGGGTCACGAGGTCTTCTAAATGAACAGAGAAAATCAATGTTATTAGAACAGGTATGCTTCGTTTCTTTAAAGGGCAAGGGCACCAAGGCATTTTCTCCTTTGTAAAGGGCACCCTATGAGGAAATTGTAAACTTCTACTGGAGCATTTCAAGGGCAGTACCATGTCAATGAATCAGGCCTGGGCTGGTTGGAATTTGATTGAGAACTACAAGACTGGAATGAATCTATTCTTCAAAAACCAATGATGAGTAGTCCGTTCAATGGTTCTATCCAAATAACTGTTGGCTGGTTTTGCGTAGTTGGCTTGGGTTTTTTCAGTAAACAATTTTTTTTTTTTTTAATTAGAATATTTTATTGTCTGCATCATAACTATACAGAAATTTAGTTTCAATGTGAGACTTTTTGAAAGCTCTGCCACTAGAGGGCAGCAGACCTACCAGGTAAGGGTGCACAACTCCTATAGCAAACAATAATTAGAATGTTTTATTGTCTGCATCATAACTATACAGAAATTTAGTTTCAATTGGAACATAGGAATAAAACAATTATTAGTTAAAAACAATGCCATTAAATCAGCAGTTAAGCAGCTCTATGAAACTGGGCCATTAGTGTTACCTATACAAGAAAAGTGGAATGACTTACCTCCATTGGGTGCAGGGGTGACATAGATGTAAGGGTTTGGTCGATCACGGATAGCAGCGTCTGATTTGTAGTGGACAGCCCGATCCAAGCTAACCCATTCTCTGTATAAGAATAATCCTCCTCTGTAAAACAAATATCAACATCACATATCATAAGCGGTTGCATGGAGAAAATATGTAGGTCTGATTGTTTTTCATTTCAAAAAATGTAATTTATAATAAAAAAATTAAATTGCATGTTGGATACGTGAGATATTTTCAAAGTGAACCATAAATAATCTCGTCTTCTCTGCAAAGAAAAGTTTCTGGGTTTTCTTTTTGAATGTTTTTTCTATCCTGATTCACCAGACTTACTAGTTGTGTTGATCGTAACCCTCCATCCTCCCGACAGTCACAGAGGATGGAGGATTACTTCCATCATCGCAACTCCAGACTTTACAGCTTTTTATCTACATTTAATACATAGTATAAAAAAAAAAAAAACGTATAAAATCCATTCCCTTTAAATATTTAGATTTTCAAAAGGGTCAGTAATTGTGTGGCTGAAGAATCAAACTGACCCAATCATTACACCAGCTAGTGCTGCTGCTTTTACTTTTCCACTCTTCACCCAAGCCCATCTTGTCAGTGTTGCCTCCTTCGGGATTCTGTTGATGCAGAAGTTTCTACCGATTACCATGCCAAACATTCAGACGATTCTCTATGAAACTGTCAACTGTTAGACATAAAAATAGAATGTGGTATTAATTTTGACTTTTCCAGATATATTTGATTTAGTTCAGAGAGCAGGGTTTAAAATTAACACTGGCTGCAGGCCCAAGGCCACAGTTTTATTGTAGCCTTTGGTCGCTAAAAGGCACGCCCACACTTAGTTAAGTCTGGTGGCCTTTTGTCTTTGATCTTGTTTGTCTTTTTGTCACAAAAATTCCAAATAAGAAAACTTGTACTGGATGCTGGTCATCTCGCCCCCTAGCCAGCTCGCCTTCAGCAAAGTTGCCCCTGCAAAGGCGCCCCCTTGGCCTGACAGTGACAATGTCACCCTCTAGCGAAGTCGCCCCTCCCCCTGAGAATGTCGCCCAAGACTATGTCGTCCCCTGGCAAAGTTGCCCCCAGCAGCAGTGTGTTTAGTTTTGGGTAAAAATAGTCATCAAGAAATAAACTTCATTCCCCTAAATTTTACATGATATATTTATACTTACAAATAGTATACATTTTTTTTCTAAAATAACAAAACAGGCCGAAATAAATATTTAATTAAAACAAGCATTTTAAATTGAATGAGAGTTTTAAATTTTGTCCATTCTTTTTTGTAGTGGAAAGTTCAAGTATTTGGAAAGGTTCCGTATGGCGCCACCACTTTTTCATTCGATATGTAAACAGAATCTACTTTTCCTCAATAAGGTTTATCGCGAATAGCAAAATATCAAGAGAGGGCGCTGTTGAACCCACACAAAGGTATAGGCGTTGCGTGCGCAAGTCGTAGAAACTGCATAGAAACGCCCCATATTCCTTCCCACAATGCATTGCGTTTCTGAATCGCGATAAACCTTATGGAAAAGTTTCCGTATGGCGCCACCACTTTTTCATTCGATATGAAATAATATAGTATCTAATTTAGGAAAAGTTTCCGTATGGCGCCACCACTTTTTCATTCGAAATAAAATAATATAGTATCTAATTTACCTGATTGATATATCCCTTTTTGTAAAAAAGGGTGAAAAAGTGGTGGCGCCATACGGAAAGTTATTTGGGGCGGACATTGTCAGGGGGCGAGCTGGCTGGAGGCGAGAAGACCCCCCCACCCCCCGGCACTGCATATTTTTGATGCAGCCTGCTCCTTTTTTGGGGGGTTTACTTTATTTCGTTTTTTAAAATCTAATTTAATGTTAATAACCATCTACTATCTAGCACTGACATCGTAAAAATTGTCCCATGCCAGTCAAACATTATTTAGTTTCTAGATATAATAAATTTCTACTTACTTTTTCTCAAGAACTTTATAATAACAAATTCTGTGTTCTTTTCTCTGGTTACATAATCCCACGGCTCATGGACGCCGCCATGTTGTTTCTGCCGAACAATTGATCAGCCAATCAAAAGTTCTAATAGAGAATGAATGGGGGAATGTCGACAAATGAAATGCCGTGACAGCCAAAGTATGACTGAGCCATCGTTGGTGGCGCACTTCCGTTGTTTAGGTCAACAAATCAGTAAACTTCACAAAAATCTTACCGGAATTTGGCCTTAATTTTGGTCTTATTAAGAGTAATTGATGTGTATAAAGTGAGTACCCTTTTATCAATCATATATTCATTTATCAAATTACTTCATGATTGTTACAAATTGTAATTTTAATGACGTTTTTGTAGACGATTCCGTAGAGTTTATGAACCACCGTTGTCATGATGGGTCGTGTGTGTGCGGAACAACGTTGGCGGTTGTGTAATTTCCTGAAGTTTTCGATCAGTGTCATTCTTAATCATGAAACCTATTTAAAAGATAATTTTTGAGAGGTTATTATACATTGCATAGGGGGTCCTACTTATGAAATATCTTTCCTGTTAATTAAATCATAATCATAGTACTCAACTTATTGCATATTATTAATTAACTTCAAACTCATGAACTGCTGTATTATTATTTTATTAGTGTAAACCTTGAAAGTTGAACTTGAATATTAATTATATATAATTTTCCCTTCACACAGGTCTTGACTTTAACGATGAATCATGCATCACTGCTGCATCATTGTATAGCCATACTAGATGGCTATGATCCCAATGCTTATGGGGTGGAACAACATCTGAAGACATATCTCGGTGAAAACACGGTAATTAGCGGGACACAAACAAGTCTAATATTAAAGGGGTTGTATAGGTAATTGGAGCCCACTGTTTGTTTCAATCTTAGTCACAGATTTACATACCATCAAACTAAATCTGTGAAACTTTCATTTCAAAAACCTGTATTCTCGTCTGCTGATATTTTATTCACAGAATCTCGATGACGAGGAACAAGTCTTCCTCACCGAGGTCTTTTCTGGGTGTGTCCGCCACACCCGTATCATGGGCGTGGTTGTCAGCGGATTTTACTTGCGGGCAGGCAAGAGCTGCCTCCGCACAGACATCAATCTATATACAGGTGAGTGGAAGGGGACTTAAAGGCATACAGACTTAAAGTATACCTTTGGGTTTTAACACTGTTTGATTGTTTCAACCCCATACAAATGTAGATAAATATATACAATTTTACAATATGCATTATGCAATTATTCTTCCTAGTTTTATGCTATTTGGCGTTGTATCGACTTGATGAGCTGGAGATGACCAACTTTAGGAAGTTTGTTCGATCACAGGATGTTAACAAGATGTTCAGGGTAAGGTCAAAGATTTTTTTGAGCTGGTTCGCAGTGTGTTTATTGAACCCCTATTCCAATTTCCTATAAGTTCAACCATAACCGGAATTTTGCGGGTTTTTTTAATAGCAGAGAAATGTGCATAAAGCGTAGGCTTGGGAGTTTTAATCAGCTAACTGTTTGACAATAAATTAAACCTTTGACATGTTTGTTCTTTCACAGGCTGACTCAAAGATCTAATTTGAAAACTGTTTCACCATTTAGTTCAATAAGCTTGTATAAACAACCCTTATAAAGCGCAAAAAAATGTATTTCATAAATGGTGAACAGATCGTGTATGATTGCTGCTAAATTAAACATAAATGACATTATAGGTTTCCCCCTTGTTATTTATCAGTTTCTAGCATTTTTCCTGGATGAGTCCAACCTAAAGAAGTGGATAAAAGATGAATGGTGTAAGATTTACGAAAACAGTTACGTTCAGGTCCAACTCATGTCACCAATCCTGAGGTAAATTTCCTTTACATTGTTTTTGCACTGATGCAACGATATGTATCTGTTTACAAATAAAAAATAACATAGTATGCAATTCTACTAAACATTTAATTTCTTGCTGAAAACCAAGCTACATAAAGCAACCTTTTTTCTTTTGTACTTTTACAACTTGCTAAAGGTGGCTTCCTGAGTTAAATGAACTAGTAAATCAGCTTGCAGATAAAATCGCCAACAAAGTCCAAGCCAAGAGGACAGTAAAAACAGCAACTGGTAAGAAAAACAACATTTCCAAAAGCCCTTTTTCAGCATACTCCTATCTACCTTTATCAAGTGCCCAGCATATACGCGTGGCATGGCCGAGTGGTCTAGTACATTGGACCCAAGCTCTGGTGTTGTCAGCAGCAGAGTGTGGGTTTTATAATCCAGCATTATGAGCATAATCGCACATACAAGTGCAATCCCTGCCAGAATAACATGATTTATCATCACTTTCTCAACAATTTTTTATGAAAATTAAAGTATCAGTCAAGCGATGATTTGAAACCCTGGTGGTTGGAATGATAATTTGGAAAATAACTGAGCCTAACGATAATTGTAATGTTTTTATTTGAAGAGGTAAAGCCCTTCAGTTTAACACAGCCAAGACCTAGGAGTGTTCCTATGCCGGATAAGATACCAACTGTTCATAGACATAAACCTGTACCCAAGAGCACCTATGACATACCAAGGGAAGACAAGCTGATTGTAGAAGCCAAGGAACGAAATAGGAGAAGAGTTGAGGTGAGTCATCTCTTTTCATTCTATTTTGAGTAGTGTCCTCGGTCAAAGATGTAAGGACAGAGTTGTCTCTAGATCTCCCTCCCTGTCCTTCATGCATGTAGATATTTCATCTGCACAAACCCACTGTCCCTTCTTAGTTGATCAACATAAGTCAGGTGACCTCGACCTCTTTGGGTTCAACCTAGCTTGGGCTCCCAGAGGATAAGCTTACTTGCTGGAAGCTCAGGGTGACGATAGCAGTGACCTGCCAACATGACTCTTCTTGGGCAGATTTTAGCTTGGGGAAGGAACCCGAGTTAGAGATTATAATTGTGTTCTTTGCACTGAAATATTTCTTAAACTGTACCACATCCATTTTGTATCCACTGAGATTATTAATGACCGTATTGCACTCATTACAAACACAGGAACATCTCTACGATGCTACCAAGAGGCAGTTTTCCTGCGCGAATGCAGAGAAATCAGACAAGACACAGCGGCGACGAAACGAAATCCTGGCCATGGAAGATGGCAAGCTGCAATTCAACAAGAAGAAGACCAAAGATATACCACTTGCCATCACAGAGAACATCCCAATCAAGCTGAATGCTGCTACCATCCTTAGGGAGGGCGCCCTCTATCAAAAGCGGGAGGAAGAGGAGATGAAAAAGTGAGTTACATCCTTGAAAAAAAAAAAAAAAAAAAAACCTTAAAGGAACATGTATAAGAAATGGTTGATAGTGTGCCATGGCTAACCCCCACCAAATTTAAGTCATCACAATGTGGGTTCAAATCTGGGTCCCTGTACTTATTAAATCTTTTTATTGTTTATTTTTTGTTTAGGCTTGAGCTTCTTGAAGCTGGTGCTAAGGATGCCTCTCAATTCCTAGAGTGGCAACGGGGGATGAAACAGAAGGACATGGATGAGCAGCTCGCTGACATTGAACGGCGTCGGCTCGAGGGCAAAATCAGCCACGAGGAGGCCATTTTGGCCAGACAGTCACTGATTAAAGACAACAGGCAGAAAGTGCAGGAGATGAAGGAGGAGGTAGGTTGGGAACCAGACTAAATCCAGAAGCTCCCATTGGTATGCTATGCCCAATACAGGGCAGAGGGTATCTCCCCAATGTTGGCATACTTTAGTACACTGATTTCCTATTGTGCAGAGTACCCCTCTGAAATCCTCTTAAAGAATTCCTGAGATTCCAAGCACACATTGAAAACTCAACAATGAGCACCAACAGCCTTGGTACTTGTGCATTTTGTTAGATGTAAAATCCTTAGTTGCTCTTCTCCACCCAGGAATAACTTCTTGATGTGGTGTATATGCTATGTACTATCAAAATGCTTTGTTAAAATCTGCCCAATGTGGCGCTTTTTAAAACATTTTTACCATTATTTGGGGTTTTGTTTTTTTCTAGGCAGAAAAGATGATGCAAGAGTATGTAGCACGAAGATTAAAAGAAGAAGAGGTTCTGAAACAGATGGTGGAAGATGTCATCTCGGGACATAAGAATGCCAAGGAGGCCAAGAACAAAATACAAGATTACAAACGCAAGATAGGTGAGAGTTTCATTCATGTTTTATGAAAGAAGAAATAAACAAGAAAATTGTTGATTATTGGACAGTGTGGTGTTTAAAAGTGTGCGTTTTGAGGAGATGCTTAATTTCAGTTATTGAGGTAGCATTGCAAATAGCAAGGGGATGTTATTCCATAGCCTTGGTGCAGCAGGAGAAGAAGCTTGAGTTGAGTAATAATATGCGGTTGGTGCAAGGGGGTCAATATATGGAATGGTCCTCATATTCAAGCTTTTTCTATTTCGTTAGTATTTTTCAGAATTATTTCTGTCTAATTTCGTATAATGTTTATTTTCTTTGCAGTGGAGGAAGTCAGTGAGGAAAGCAGAGAGCTTCTGAGGCAAGCATTTGAAGAGGCTGAGGCTGAGATGAAACGCAAGATGGAGCTGATCCAGCAGATCCGAGCCATGGAGGCCACGCCCAAAAGCCGCAACAAACTTGTTGATTGGACGGCCACCGCTGGCCACTCCCTCCTCTCTGAGATGTCAGTGGCGGAGGTAGGAAATCTTGACAAAAATAGTATAAACACAAATTGGACAATTTTTTAATTGTTCACTGTCTTTGGGTCGGATTTGTTGGGAATTCATTAGATGGGTGACTGATTATAGATTTTATGATTTATATCAATGAAAACTTGTTGGCATGATTATTTTAAATGCAGCAATCGGATCAACCATAGTAACCAGTTATGTGATTTGTTAATGTAATTGTTTTGCATGACGCGTTTATAGTTAATTTTTTAGCTACACTAGTGCTAGAATTCCTCATGCTGGTGAGAATAATCAATTTGGATCAAACACACACTGGAATTGTGATTTTGATTATGATGTCAAAAACAATATTTCCACAGTCACACTCTCCACACAGGTGTCTATGGTCTTTTGTTTGAAACTGTAGAGCACAACCCACATCAATATTATTTTGTTTTTGTCTTGTCTAGTTGAAAGAGCGCCTCGCTCTTATGGCGACAGAACAACAGGCGAAAGAAGAGAACAAGCGAGATGAAATCTTGGAATCGAAGGCGGCCAAGGATCGGAAACTGATGGATACTTTACAGCAGATATCAAAACACAGAGTGGTGGAAGGACAAAATGCAGCTGTCAGGTAGATATATCAGTGTTTTTTCAGGCATTGCATGGTGAGGTATTTGGTTTGCGGTAATACCATATATGTTTACTTTGCTGTGTAGATTTTTCTATTGAGAACTTCTACTGCTGCGGAGTAGATTTTTCAAAATTTGAGAGACAGAAAAGAACTGTCCTGGTAATTAACTACAGTACTACCTGGAAGTTGAGCATGCCTTTTCATGTGGATTAAGATTAGCAGCGGTTCTCTATTTCTGGAGTCGATGCTTAGCAAAGAAATTTGCAGTGTAGGTTTAATCACTTTTTATCTGTAGGATTATCAGAGCTCTGTGAATTGAGTATTTGAAAGGAGCTATTGTTTTATGTTCATTATTATTAATTCATTAAAGATTCTTTTGTTCAACTTGTCTTCCAGGCAAGAGATGAAAAACTCTGCCAAGAAACCAGAGGTTAAAGATCCCAAACTGGCCGATCTCCAGCAGAAGCTTGAACAACGGAGGCAAGAACGATTGAAAGCCAACGAGGAGATGAAGATGAAACAGTCCAAGCATTCTGCTTCCAAGATTAGAACTCTGAATAAACAAAAGGTAAACTTGACTCTTTAAACTGTAGTAGCCGCAAGCGGCGTGTACCAATTAATTGTCTATAACGGCCACAAAAAGCTGCAAGAAGACTTATTACCACTCAACCAAGAAGCACAAAGTATAAGGTCATGCCATTGTCTGCATGTTTTCCATGCTAATATTTAAAGTTTCTGCCGTAGTTGTGCAAGTGAAGAATGCCTAGTAACGTGGAGTACGCTCTCACACGAGCAAAAACTTCCTGCTAACTCGTGAAATATGCTTCTTAAGCGCGGTTTCTTTTCTGAAATTACCCTGTCTCCATCCAATGTGAATATAATTTGTAAAAACAAACTGCACCTTCATGTATTAACTGAGAACACAATCTAATTTTCCTTTACATGAACAGCGGACAATAGAGGAGAGTCGATGGAAAGAACTGGAGCAGAGGAGAGAGAAGCAGGCATCCCTACAGGCAAAGGGTATCATGACTGACGTAGCTGGACAGAAATTAAACTCCTTCAGTAGAAGTCGACAGCTCTCTGCCGGCCCTGTCATATCTTAGTGGAGAATACTTATTGCAATTTTTGTTTGCATTACCATGATTGTCATCGATGCATAAGAGTCCAATTATGTATCTTACTTATGCTGTCTGCCATTGCAGATTTAATTAAGATCAGACAAACACCAAAACAACAACAAACAAACAAAACTTGGCAGCTGTGGTGTTACTGTATCTTTTGGTACTGTTCTTTGCCGCTCTAATAAAGAAAAACCCATACGATTTAATGGTTCTGATAATGCCTTTTATATTTTTCTTAAAAATTCAAAATGTACACCCGTCCATTAATTTATAAAGATATTGAGAAAACACTTATACCTCTAATTCTAGTAGGGATGCCTTCGACCATGTTTTTTCTTGTCTTTCTTTTTCTTGGCGAAAAGTGGGAATGAGAAAATGCTAGGTCTGTCTGTATATTGTAGTTGTGAAAATGTACATATATATATATAATTTGTTGAAAGGCACACATTGTTGTGAGAATGGCTTCGAAAAATCAAAGCCTATTCAAAATCATTATAGTTTGTACATAATCCCCAATTTTCTTTTTACAAATCTGGAAAACTGTTGTGGATTAAGTTTTTCATGCAAAAGGGGAGTGGCACATCAAGTTTTTTTTCTCCTGTATTTTAAGGGATGACAGAGCTATGTCTTTTGTATAAATAAAAGGAGGACTATGAAATAAATAGTGGCTGTGATGACTCCAGTGATCAGTGTGTTTTGACTGTTATTTTTAATTTTTTAAGATGGAGCTTGATTGACTTGCATTGTTAATGAATAATCTTTTCCAAGACCAAAACTTTATTTTGGGGGGGGGTATAAGGTTGGGGGTGGGAGAAGGGGAGACAGGTGGATTGAGATGGTGGGGTGAGCTAATTGAAACAGTCCATTATAGCTCCATGTTTGAGCCGAAACATACAATGCGCCTTCCCAAAACAGTTATTTGGACAATCGAGGGGCTACCCCTACAATTTAGACTTATCTAGACAATACACAGCTGCCACATGTGTACATTTCACTCAGTGGAATGATAAATTACACACAAGTCAAATGTTATGTTAACTAAACACTTAAAATAAACCTGGCATTAGAAAATAATTTGTAAAAGTGTTACATTGAGGTCAACAAAGGGGGTTATTACTGAGTAACTGGTCATCATGGTCAATCAATCGGAGGGAATTTATATAGCGCCAAAGGAAGCTATGGTCATGGGATGAGGGGGTGGGGTTTATTTTCTACAAGAGCTCGTGAGGACAGTTGAGTTGTAGGAAATTCCCCTGAATGGCCAAAACTTCTGAGAGAGAAATACAGAAGTAGTTGAAAGTTGAGCAAACTCGAGAGGGCGCTAGACTAAACAGAGGCAGGCTGTGTGTTTTTGTGAAAAGGTACTTTCCCCAATTTTCTCCTTGCACAGCGATGCCTTGTGTTGCTTTGGGCTTAAGACGGTATGTAATCGTAATACTTGGTTGTTTACTGGTCTTGGTTTAGATAACAAAATTGAATGAGGGAAACACACTAGGGTTGGCTGAATGGTCTTGTGGGTTGATACAAGAACAGGGAAAATGTTGAACTAATCTGACACTCGCAGTCGCACTGACCACTGATGATGATGGGCACACACAGACCATCACATCACACCATCACACACAACACATGGCATTGACATGACACTGCACCAGTTGCCAGTCGTGCACGCTGTGTACAGTTGCTGCTTTGCAAGTTCAGCAATCTAACCATCTCTTGCTTGCTCTATATGGTAATTGTCAAAGACCAGTCTTCTCACTTGGTGCATCTCAACATATGCATAAAATAACAAACCTGTGAAAATTTGAGCTCAATCGGTCTTCGAGTTTGCGAGATAATATTGAAAGAAAAAAACACCCTTGTCACATGAAGTTGTGTGCTTTCCGATGCTTGATTTCGAGACCTCAAATTCTAAACTTGAGGTCTCGAAATCAAATTCGTGAAAAACTACTTCTTTTACGAAAACTACGTCACTTCAGAGGGAGCTGTTTCTCACAATGTTTAATACTATCAACCTCTCCCCATTACTCGTAATCAAGAAAGGTTTTATGATGATAATTATTTTGAGTAATTACCAATAGTGTCCACTGCCTTTAAGTCCTGCAGTCTAGTGAAAACAGGCACCCTACTACACAATTCTAAAACGTTTTGTTGGTAATGGGGCGCTGTGTCCTTTTATGAAACTTGTGCTATTTCATGGGGCTAGCTAGCCAACACTAGTCAGCAGGCCAGACTTTCCAAAAGGAAAATATTGCCGTATACTGCCACGCCACTTTATCACTCATAGGCAAAATGTATAAATCTTTTTAAGTAAATTGGATACTATAAATATTATAAGATTTCATAGCGAATGAAAAAGTGTTGGTAGGATACGGCAATGTTTTCCCTAAAACATCGGAGTAAACTCACAATTGCCATTGATCATGTATTGGATTTTATTTATACATCCTCATTTTCTTGTCCAGAGCTACGACCAAAGGAATTCGTCTACTCACACTAGTCAACGGGATGGCTAGTCAACCCAGGTGGAATTCTGACATGGCAGCATTCCGTGAGGAGTTTGCCAAGGCTAAGCATGTTGTGATATTGACAGGAGCTGGGGTCAGTGCTGAGAGTGGGGTACCAAC
Source organism: Asterias rubens (assembly GCF_902459465.1). Classification (NCBI taxonomy): domain Eukaryota; kingdom Metazoa; phylum Echinodermata; class Asteroidea; order Forcipulatida; family Asteriidae; genus Asterias; species Asterias rubens. The sequence continues at coordinate 17,840,176 of NC_047070.1, read as the reverse complement.
ATTCAGAGGAGCTGGTGGGTATTGGAGGCGATGGCAGGCTCAGGTATGTTTACTGAATTTTATTTCCGAATCCAAACACAAGAAAGTTTACAATCATCCCAGTTTAGTCACCATCTGCTTCAGGGATTAACTTGTTATTGTTTTAGGAAGAAATTTTGCTCTAGCCTTGGTGAACTTTTCCTAAAACTACTTTACTTGTTACTTTATAGTCGAGTCTTCTTGTGACAGATTGTGACTGGTAACATGCAGCCTAGTGAAATATTACCTTGGAATTAATCTTTGTTCTTCCCCCTTAGGATTTGGCTACACCAGAAGCCTTTGCAGACAACCCCTCTCTGGTATGGGAGTTCTACCATTACAGGAGGGAAGTCATGGCAACCAAAAGTCCAAATAAGGCCCATCTGGTGAGGTTCCATGGTAATTGTATTTTTAAGATGATGGCAACTTTATAGCTTAATGTATGGTATTGCTGAACTTTTAAACTGTAGTACCGGTACCTCATCAAAAACCTTTTGTTGGCATTTACCATTTTGGTGGTTGGGGGTGGGGGGTTGTAGCTTTTAAAGATTGGGAAATGACCCAACTTTTGGGACAAGGGTGTTAGGGTCAAGTGGTTTAAAGCAATGAGTTGAATGAGTCTTTCAGACCCATTGATAAAAATCAATTAATTACTATTTTTTAAGGCGATTGCTGAGTGTGAGAAGCGCCTTGCTGGTCAGGGACGGAGAGTAACGGTCGTCACACAGAACATTGATGAGCTTCACATTCGAGCAGGAACGCAAAATATCATTGAAATGCATGGTAGGATACAGTTCCTTATGAGTACGAAAACATTCTTAGAGCTTAGCTGAAATTAGAGGGCATCAATGAAATCCGAGGTCGCTGGTTCAAATCCCGCTCTAAATTACCTTGTGACCTTTTATAAAGTTAAAAAATAATCAAGTTTAAAATATGAGATATCTATCAGCTCTATAAATTGGTTTATAAAGTTATACTGTGCTGCTTAGCGCGTCATTCTATGCAGTTTAATTGAGTCTAAATATCTCATAACTTTCTTCTTTTATAGGAACCTTGTTCAAGACTCGGTGTGTCAAGTGCGGTACGATTAAAGAGGACCGAAAAAGCCCCATTGTTTCAGCTCTGAAAGACAGAGGGTAAATTCTTTAATTTAATTTTGAATTTCAGGTAATACGGACTGTGGAAGGTGATTTAATAAAGTCATGTGATTAAATTTTAATCACATGACTTTAATGAAACTTAACCTGATTGCCTGTCTCAAGTAATTGTTCATGATGTGGGTTTGATGAAAAGAAAAAGTTGAATAGTTTGGAAAATACTAACACAGCGCTCATTTTCCACAGAGCCCCTGATCCATCAACTCAAGATGCTAGAATTCCAGAGAAAGATCTGCCAAGGTAAGTCACTGATAGGAGCTGGACAGACTATAAGTTCAACCTTAAACAAATATATCTGAAAGATAACTGGCTTGGAAAATTGGTGCAGAGTATTACTCCAAAAAAACCATTCCTCATTGTCAAAACAAAAAAAACAAAAACAAAACGTGATTGGAGCTTATTACTAAAAACCTGCTTCAGGGTTAGCCCTTGCACTTGACCCATGCATGAAGAGTTGACCACCCTAATAGCTTGTCTGGAGTAGGATGCAAATTAATTATTCTTTATGTAAGTTAAACAATTTGTTCTTTGTGGTTCAAAAGAAAGAAGTTTTTAAAATGTAAAAGTTTTCCTGCATGGTTTGGTCATGGAACAAGAACAAAGGTTTCAAAGGGTTGTCCATAAGCTTTTTTATTCCCCCCCCCCCTTCATGAACTTTAGACATAAACCACCCCTATTTTTCATTTGGAGTAGCCCACTAGTGTTTGCCTTACATTGAAGATAAAAGGTCACCTTGCAACTGCATGGGTAAAATAATCTCATTCTGCTGATGTAACACAACCTGCAATTGAGCCAAGGCTGAGTGGTTATTTTCTGTGGTTTTCAAGGTACAATGTATGATGTTTCTGTATAGCCTGAGCCTCATTCGCTAATAAATTACTTTTTACCCAACCTCACCACCCTTGATGTTGTCCTTTGTGTTTCCATCTTCTTGCTTGTGGTCAAGCCAGTCCCTTCCCTTCACCCCCCCCCTTTTTGTCCCCCTATTCATTGTTTACCCCCTGCTTTTTTATGTATGCTTTCTAACCCCATTCATGTATTTCCACTTCACTGCTTATGTTTCACTTAGTTACCTGTTCATGTTTGTTGTGTTGTCATTTAGCCTTCAAGAAAGACTCTGCTAGGGTCGAAACATCAGGCCATTAACTATTTTTTGCATTTATACTCTCGGTCCATTTGGTTGGCAAGTTGTTTGCAACAGCTAATTCTATTTTCTCATGTTTCTGTATAGATAGGCTATTTAGATTTACGCCTTGCTCTATGGAATAATTATTCTAAAGAAAGTAAATCACAAAAAAGTTAAATAATTATGTAAATGAAATTATAGAGATGAGAATAAGCATGGAATTCTACCTCCATGGAATAAGTAAATGTACTGATTCTGCTTTTTGAATGTTGTTGCAGCCGCATAATAGTGACAATAATACGCTGCACCATAGAGCAAGGACCAGTGGCTGGACTAGCTACGTAGTGCTTCTTCCCTAATGGTAGTACCATGGAGGTAGAAATAAGTGCTACCTCCATGGTAGTATCATAGTACAGTAGTTGCGATAACGTAACCCTCCTGCCAACTAATAGTACAGTACCATGGAGGTAGCTATAGCAGATAGGGAGTCCAGCATATTGGAACTATGGGGCCAGTTGTTGTAGACACTGCTCCCCAGCAGAGCCAGGGGCTGAACTTTCACAAAGGCAACATCACAAAGCCACTTTAACAAAGTGTATTGTTACCGAAACCAATTCTTGTACAAGAGCATTTTGGCAAGGAGATATTATGGGCAGTTATTCTTGCCAATTCACACTACAATCAGCTGCTTATGCACAACTCTCTGTGCCTATAAATACATGGCCTTAGTTTTCTTGCATACATCATACTGTGTAGGCCTATGAATGAATACCCCAGCCAGAACAAACCACACCCTGGAGGGCATTGGCCTTCCTAAATGTAATTGGTTGGACAGGTTGGCCAATCCTTTTACAACATTCCTCAAGGGACTCTTTATTAGGGTGAAGTGTATATAAAGAAATGTTTAGTTTTAGAAATTGCGTTTCTGGGCTAGTAAAAGTGATTTGTTTTGTGTGCACACTTTACTTTATAATTATGACTGAGTTGGAGCTCTTTGTGAAATCATGGTGAAATGGAGTCCTAGACCATCAATGTTACCCTTATATATCATTCAACAAAACAGCGATCCTGCTCAGGTCAACTTTTCTTTGCACAAACCAGTTAGTTGTTATTTGATATCTATTTGTTACTGACTTGATATTTGGATAGGTGCAGTGAACCCGGTTGTGATTCTCTTGTACGACCGCATGTAGTATGGTTTGGAGAGGGACTTGATTCCAAAAACCTGGAGGTCATCGATGACGAATGTGACGAGTGTGACTTATGTCTGGTGGTAAGAAAACTCTTAACAACTTCTTAATAACAAAAAATGAACTGACTTTCTTGAAATGTTTGTGTGTAAAACTTTTGTATCAAGATCTACTATTCCTTCACTTTTTTGTTTGATAATGTTATTGCCTCCTTATTCGTTTTTATTGTTTAACCTTTGTTTGTATTGTACAATTTCTGACCCTCACTTTAATTATATGGTGATTTTGTTAGATAGCCTCTTGAACCTTTGTAAATTTGAAACAGCTTATCAGATGCTTTATTTAAAACATTTTCGTTAAAATAAACCACCCATATTTGTTTATCAATTTTGTTTCATTCATCAGATTGGCACATCGTCTGTTGTTTATCCCGCTGCTATGTATGCGCCTATGATCGCTAGTCGTGGAGTGAGTGTAGCCGAGTTCAATACAGAAGAAACACCAGCAACAGGGGCACTTAAGTAAGTCAATCATTTGCAGAGTGATATCAATTCTTTAAGATTTGTGTAAATGATTTGTACATCAGTGGTTTCTTGGAAAAGTAAATTAATTCTTATCCCCTAGATTTCAATAAAACCGATCACACAACCAACAGCCTTTCACCAAAGTTGGCATCTAGTCATTAAGTGACAAAAAAATGACATAACATGATTTTCTTTGCGAAAGTTTAAAATATTTTCTCAAATCTTTTCCCTTCAGGTACCACTTTCATGGTCCAGCAGGCCAGACTGTCACAGAAGCGCTAGCAAGACACCCCAGTGAGCCAGCTGTTTGATTTGATCCTCATCGTTTTCAACAGTTCCCCCCAAATTTATCAAATTTATGTTTTTAAGTGTTGCGCGGACTTTAGTCGATGCGGCATCATTTAACACCTGTACCTATTTACTCTGATAATGATAAGCAGGGCACAGCAAGTGTTATGGCTGCAAGGGGGCAATCCCTCTGCCAGTCAAATCTCTCAAGTCCCAAGCTTATCAATCAAAATTGCACACAATTATAACAAATGCAATGCGGTATTTGCACGGTGTCCTAAACAAATGGTTTCTCAGATTGTAAAAATCACGAACAATTACCCAAATGACCTCTCCAAAGGTTCAAACTACTTCAAGCATGGAGCAAGCAACAAGGGCTTCAAGGGTTTGAAAGTATATTGGTTAATGCTGATGCAGGTATCAGAAACAAATGGTTTCTCAGATTGTGAAACGTTGAGAACTTTCTAAAGTAGGAAACAAAAAAGTTAAAAATGAAATGATTGATGGCTTTGAAGTAAACAGGGGGGAGGGGGCTGTATGAGTCATAAACAAATGGTTTCTAAGATTGTGAAGCATTGAAGGACTGCCAAATTGGATGAAAGAAATCATAGTTTCGAGGCATCTCTGATGGTACAGACTACTTCAAGCATTGGATATGCTTTAAGGTTTTGGAGTAAACACAAAGGTGTACCCTGAAAGTGCCATAAACAAATGGTTTATAAGATTGTAAAACATTCAAGGAATTGGTAAAATTTGATAAAAGAAATGTTAATTTCATTGGTTTTGATCACTTGAAGGCAATGAATCAGAAACAATTAGTTTCTCAGAAGAAACAAATAGTTTCTCAGATTGTGAAAATTAAAGAACTTTCTTAAGTGAGGAAGGAAACAAGTTATGAATGAAAAGCTTGATGGGCTGTGGGGTATGCGGGGCTGCAAATGTCATAAACAAGTGGTTTCTTGGATTGTGGAACATTCAAGGACTCGGCTGGATATCAGAATAGATAATTTCACTGGTTTTGATCATTTGGGATTTTCAAGTATATTAATGCTTTTATGCAGGTGTTGGAATCGAATGGTTTCTCAGATTGTGAAAAATAAGAACTAAGAGAATGACAAATTTATGAATGAAATGTTTGAAAGCCTTTGAGTATATGGGGGGGGGGCTGCAAGTGTCATAAACAATGGTTTCTCGCTGAAAGAAAATATTTCTCAGACTGTGAAAATTAAGAACTATCCTAAGTGGAGAAAGATTACCACAATTCATTTGTTAAATGTTTCCGGTAACTTAATAATTTGTTAAGTGTCAAATAAAAAATCTTGTTAAGCCTAATAAGCCTTTCTGTATTTCCTTCTGGTTTTGTTCGATTGTGATACCCTTTTTTTAAACCTACTGCTATGAAGTAAATGACTGAATACTTTTGATGTAATCATCAATATCTGAGTGAAAGTAGGATGTTTTGATGGAATCTATGTCATTTTTTAAATATTTTTTTTGGGGGTGGGGGGGAGGGGATCTTCTAGTTGTGCTAAATGCAAAATTAATTATATTTCATAAAGTAGCTAAGCACAACAAACCTTGTTTGCCAGAACATGGTTACAAGCCTAAGTAAAATGTTAAATATCATTATAAAGAAAGTACATTAGTAATGTGTTCTGCTTAAAGGCACTCGATACCATTGGTAATTGCAAAATACCAGTATTCTCAAAATGCATAAATTAACAAACATGTGAAAATTTGACCTCAATTGGTTGTCAAAGTTGTGTGAGAGTAATGGAAGAAAAAAAAGCCCTTGGCTCACAAGTTGTGTACTTTCAGATGCTTGAACTTGAGACCTCAGCTTGAGACCAAATATTTTGGTGAGAAATTAACTTGTTTTTTTCAAAAGATACATTACTTCAGAGGGAGCTGTTTCTCACATTTTATACCAAGTAAGTTTTTAATGCTAACGACCATTTTGAGTACTAAACAATAGGCATAATTAGTTTCCAGTGCCTTAAAGCAGCTCTATGAAATTGGGTCATGGCTGTCATACTTCTTAAACTAAATTGGAAGAAATTAATGACTATTAAAAATAAATATTGTTGTTTGGATTTGGATAAATCAAAGAACCAGTCAATCAGAGAACCAGGTAATCAAAGAACCAGTTAACCAGAGAACAGTAAACCAGTTAGCAGCAAAAATAGCCTATCAAACCTTATCAATCTCTGCGTCACAACATTTACGTTGCCGGTGATATTACATCATTCAAATGTTTACAAAGAAGGGCAGGGGAGTTTTCAAATAGTTATGGAAAACAAACAAAATGTGAGAACACAGCAACATATGATAGTAATTTTTTAATACCATAACAACACACAATATTCACAATTTATCTAAATTATTCACAACACTGAAATACAATAGATTTTATTTAAATATAAACATACTGCAGCCTATGCCATATATAAGACAAAAGACGGGCAGGGAGTTTAGCTAAAACAACAGTTAAATTAAGCAAACACAATATCATTTCATTATATTAATACCATCAACAACGCACACTATTCACAATTTGATCAAAATATTCACAATCTATTAAAATCTATATTACAATAACAAACAGTATTCAAATATAAACTGCAGCCAATATCAATACTGTCAAACAGTATTCGTGTACAGAAAGATTCTCCTCTTCTCAAGGTTTTTTTTACATTTTGAATCTGGTCTTGTGAACAAAATTCTGGTCCAGGTTAAATTGTAAGCAGTGTGGATTTCAACCCAAAGTTTGACAACTTTCATAGTCGCACAAAATCACTTATACCATGGAGCAACATACGTGTATATTTCTAGTATGTAGTACAACAAATAATACACCCCCTTTTCCTGCCCCCCAAAAACCCAGCTATGGACGGTTGTAACATACTTTTAAAGTTAAGGTGTTTAGTTTTATTGCACAAATTTTCTGAATAATATAGAACCTTCTTCCCCGCTCCAGTAATCTTCAGCCTATAAGTCATGTACGTGCTTAAAAGTTCATCTATGTAACTCACTGCAGGCCAACTTTCTTCGGCTTCTCTCGCCAGGAGTGTCCTTTAGACAGAACAGACGCATTATAAATTGCCACTTTTATTATTATGAGTTTTTAAACAAAGCATCAATAAAGCATCAAAATGCTATAAACTACCTCACATATGGTATAGTTTTGCTACTAGGTCTGAACGGCATGGTGGATATTGGTTGTGTTCTTGCCATTCTCTTAGCATCTCTCTCTTTCCTACGTTCGGTTTTCCTCTCCCAGTCCTCGTAGGCCTGGATGCTTTCTTCCTCCTTAGCCTTCCTTGCCTCTTCTTCCCTTTGTTTCTTCTTATCTTCTGCCATTCTCTTCTCCTTCGTCTGGTGACTGATCTTTTCATCTTTGGTGCTCTTCCTATGATTTTGGTAAAAATAATTGTTATTTTTAACTTGTTGACACTTTTGTTTTAATTACATTTCACTTGGTGTACATAACATTAAAAAATATAACATTAAGTAACATTGGTCACTAGTTTAATAATTTTGTTTCATACTTAGACCTGTAACAAATTTTTCATTATTAGAACAAAAAGACAGACAAATGAAAGTTCCAAGCAGCACTTTATACAATGTGTTTTTCAGTTTTCTACCAGAGAGAACTATAGAAATAAGAAGAGAATCATAGAAAAAAAAATTACATTCAATATGGAAGGGGGAAAATACCATAATCAGGGATTGTTAGGAACATGGAAATACTGGTTTAGAATCAGAGAGAGCGAGAGAGTTGAAGGTCTGCTTTGGCACTAAAAAACATGGTGCTTCAAAATATATTACATAGCTCTGCTTAACAATGTAGAAAGAATAACAAGAGCTTTGAGATGCACTTAGGAGTGATAAAGCAATGTATTATTATTATTATAAAACATCACATATTCCTACAGCCAAAGTGAACCATACAGTTTTAAGGGTGGCATTATAATTATACATGTACATGTACACACATTCCACACACTCAGCATGCATTGTTTCCTTCAAATGATTTACATAATAAACATCAAGGCAAAACGTTAACATCAATGGACATGAATGTCTTCACCATTTCCAACAGATATAACACAATGGATAAATGAAACTTAATAAGAAAAAATCCTGAGAGTCAAACAGTTTAAATCATCCAGAAGCTTGATTAAACTCACTCCAAAATAACCATCAAACTGTTTTTAGCACACATTACACACATTGTAATTCAGTATGTAGTATTTTTCAAATGAATTACACAATTATACATCAAAAAAGGCAAAATGGTTAGAAACAATGGTAATAAATGCCTAAAATAAATGAGGATGGAGGGTGTGGTCGAATGAGGAAGGAGTGAAAGTGGGTTTGAGTATCTTACCATTTTCTAAAAGCAGACTGTGAATCTTTCTGCTTCATCTCCTTCTCATCTTCCAAGCTTCGAGTCTTCTCAAGTTCGCCTCTGACTTTCTTCCGATGCTGCTCCTTCAGATGTTCATCCTTGTCTCCTTTCCATGCCTCGAATGCCTAAGCACAATCAACATAATAATAATAATAATAATAATAATGAAAAGCGCCTAATGCAAAATGCCTCTAGGTGCATAAGAGAACAATAAAATATACAAAGAGTGAACGATATAATTACAAATAAGCAGCTTCAAAGTTTTTAACAGAGATTTAAAAAGATTGTAAAGTTCTGGCCTGACAAATATGCACAGGGAGACTTTTGCAAAGGAATTATGATCTGATGATCTTAATCCAACCTTTTTGGCGTGAACTGTCTGCATCATTTTCTTCTCCTTTTCTTCTTGTAGTTTCTTCTTCTTCTTTTCCTCTTCCTTGGCCTTGTTTGGCAGGGTTCCTTTCTTGTTCTCCTTCCAGGCATTGAAAGAGGCAGCCGACTCTGCTCGTTTCTCAAGCACCGCCTGCAAAGATAACACTTTAAACTGTCATTTCATTTAATTTATTCTGGTTGTCAAGCCAAGGCCTTTCATAAAAGCAAATCTAATCACTGTTCTACCCAAGAACCCCATAGATATTAAGAATCTAAACAATAACAAAAAAGAACACTACTGAAGTTCACAACACATGTACATTCAAATTGCAAATTCCCCCAAATAGAAAATACAACACTACAGAGGCAACATTTATAGTACTGTTCAGAAATCTAATAATCATATTTCCACGCCTTAACAAGTTTTTTTCTCACCAGTTCCTTCTTCTTGATCTCTTCCTTTTCTTTCTTCCTCTTTTCCTTGGCTTGTTTGACTAAGACTACCTGCTTCTGGGCCCTCCACTCATCATAGATAGCCTGCCGAATACTGGAGGAGTCTTGGATATTGATGCTGCTGTTTAGGCTGGAGTTAAGAGAGTTGCCTCCAGTGCTACTGGCAGTGGAACCTGGGCGCTTGGGTGTTGGCTTGACAACCTTTGACCTGTTTTAAGAAGGATTTTTACTTGTTACATTTTTGTTGTACATGAGAGATCGTCTAACACCACAAAGCCATGGGTGGCCACTTCATGGTGAGGGCTACACTTTACTTGACCATCAACCCAAATCAACTCCCCCTGGGGCACGTTGCCGTGGAATCCTGGGGCTGAAACAGAGTTACCCCATTCACAGCCTGTAAGGATGTAGGCATGTGTTTCATCCACTACCAGCCTGGCAAGTAGAGCAGAATTGACTACCCCCAACTTTTACGAGGCAATTATGGCCAAGTGCCTTGCTCAAGAGCACAAGTGTCACGACTGGGATTCGAACCCACACTCTGCTGCTGACAACAACGGAGCTTGGGTAAGGGGAGCTAGACTGCTCAAAATAATTGCTTATTGTGATTCCAACAATTTCTCTGTATGGGTCACACAACACTTTAAAGTAATTTTGCTTCAATTTGATATTAAGTTGTACTTACTGTGTCTTATCTTTTCCACCATCTTCTTCATCAGCACTTTGATAACCCTCCTATGAAAGCAGCAAAAAGCAATCAAAATGTTTCATACAAATATTGATTGCACAAGACAAATGTTTATGCATGTTATTCTCCCTAAGTAAATATGATTTTACGATACAAATAGGGAAACTGCAGAAAGGGACATTTTGTCCAACCACTTTACTCATTTCATAATTATTTATTTTCATTTGAAAAATCGAATCTTTGATGAAATTGAAGAATTTAGGTGTTTGGACACTGACTTTCTGAAACATCACAGTTTGCAGATGAAAACAAATTTTCACAATAACTATTTAAAAAGTCAGAACTGACATTGAAAAAGCATTTGCAAATGTTTTTGCTCATTACCAGCATAAATTATGGGTTTAACCGTAAATAAGTGTACAATAATTAATTTACCTTAGGTCTCCTCCCTGATATGACTGGAGGCTTTTTCTTAGAAGATGGTCTGTGGAAAACATCTCCATCATCTGAATCATCGCTGTCCTCCAAAGCATTCCTCCCCATTTTCTTCTTCTTCTTTCTGCTCTTGGGACTCTGCTGATTCTCAAGAACATCCAGCAAAGAGGGCTTACCATTGGCTGGCTTTCCATCAAAATCAAAATCAGAGCCAGAATCAAGGAAATCATCCACTTTGAAGCCCTGTTTCTTGGGCTCAGGTTTGGAGGGTGCTTTAGTGTCAGCAGTTCCAGGTCGGGATCGAGGTTTAGGTGATGGCGCAGACGTCTTGAACCCTTTCGGAGAAGGAGATCTTGATCTTCCGAGAGGCTTGGATTTTGAGACTCTCTTATCATCAGTATCATCATCGGAAGAATCCAAAATGCCTCTTCGAGTTTGAGATTTTCCACTGCCGGTGGTCTTGGCCGATGGCAATCTAGGTTTCCCTCTTCGATTGAAATCATCATCTTCATCAGAGGAATCCAAGAGACCTTTCTGGCGTCTAGGAGGTGGGTGGGCCACTTTGGGGCTTCCTTTTCTCGAGGGTGATGGAGATTTTGTTTTATTTCTCCTCTTCACTTTGTTATCATCTTCACTCCCATCCGAATCAAGAATTGACTTTCTTTGCCGAGATCTATCGAGAGGTGGAGGTGAACCGCCACGAGATCTTGGTTTGGGTTTGGGTTCTGGTGAGCCACTTCTTGATTTAGGCTTCTTGGCCATACCAAGTAGATCATCTAAGACATTGTCCGTCTCAGCTTTTGGTTTCCCTTTTTCTGGCTTTTTGTTTGAACTCCCATTTAGGAGATCATCTAAGATAGAGGGAGATCTGTTTTGTCCTTTAGGCTCTGGGGAACTGCCGCGTGATTTTGTTTTTTTCCCGTCGCCATTAAGAAGGTCATCCAGTACAGAGTTATTTTTAGATGTCAACTCAGGGGATTTGGATCCCTTGCTCATTGATCCACTCCTTGGTTTAATTTTCCTGCTGCTGACCGGCGACTCCTCAGCTTCAAGTCTTGATCTGACTTTTGGCTCTGGAGATTTATTGCGAAATTTTGGTTCTGGCGATTTACTGCGTGCTTTTGGTTTTGGGTCATCGCCAAGTAAATCGTCAATAATTGACGGTGATCTGGTTTTCCTTCTAGACTCTGGGGACTCGTTGCGAAACTTTGAGCTTGGTTTTGTTCCAAACGGGTCATCCCCTCGGGAGTCCTTTCTCCTTGGGGTTGTCTTCAGTGGAGCCAGTCCGAGAAGTTTATCAACTTCGGACTGATCGGACTTCATTCTTGGAGAGTCTACTGAAGATTTCCTTCCTGGAGAATCCAAGTCCACGGTATTTGTCCTTGAACGAGGCTTCGGAAGTGGAGTGCTTGCCAGATCCTTTGGGTGCACACCACTCCTTGGTGAGACGGCCTCAGAGGAGGATGACAATCTTCTCTTGGAAGCTTCCTCAGGTTTGTCGATAGATCTTGTTCTAGCACGAGGTATTGGTGAGGGGAGACCCCTTGGGGAGGGAATACCCTTAGGTGATGGTGGTAGGCCCCTTGGTGAGGGGGACGGTGAGGCATTCCCCTTGGCCTGCTGACGAGGGGTTGCGACTGGGGGTGCCCAAGGTTTGGAGGATCCACTGAAGGAGGACGTTTGGCTTTTCGGGGCAGCACTTGCAGTGAACTGTGATAAGAAATCTGAACAAAAAAGAAAAGCAAATCAAAAGGGTTGATGAAAAGCAAATCAAGGGGAGTTACCAGCCGAAAATCCATTGCAACTGGTGCCCCACTTGATTTTTGCTCGACTAGAATTTTGCTAAGAAGTATTTTCTGGTTAACAGCTTTATGAAATTAGGACCTGGGCCTAATTTAATAAAAACCTGTAAGCACAAGAAGATCTTGCCTAGCAAAAACAGGCTACCAGCCAACATTCCATAAAGTTATAATTTTTGCGACAGAAGCCCCACTAATGTTTGCGCTGAGCCTAGAAATTGGCTAAGTAGTATTTTCTGCTCAACTGCTTTATAAAAATCTGATGGCAGAGCCTTAACTTACCATCCCCTCCACCAATGTCATCTGAGCTCACATCGCTGTTACTCTCTTCTGCTGTGTCACTCAGCCCAGTGGTCAGCCCTCTCCTCTTGCGATCTTTGAGCTTCATCCTGAGTTCTTCGTCAAAGTTTTTAGATTTCCCTTGAGGGTCGGTTGGGCCACCTGGAGAATATAATTTAAAATTAAGTTTGATCACTGGCTTTTGGATTGAGTACCATGCAACTCATACCAATGACAAGCACCTAACCTACGAACAATTGTTTTTTTTTATCACAGCTTATCATAAAGTACGCACATACATATAACCTTGAAATTTACAGTTACACTCAAGTAACATCAAAGTTTGGATTGTACCAGTAGATAAATTTCATCAGTTTGACTCCTGGGCCCAATTGCATAGAGCCCGTAACCACAAAAGCTTGCTGTACACATATTGCTTAGCAGAAACTTATTACCAGTCATAAGACCATAACGTTTACAATGATGTGACTGGTGACCCACCCATTTTTTTTGCTTTGCATAGAAATTTGCTCAGCAGTATTTTCTGCTTAGCAGAAACAGCTACATGAAATTGGGACCTGGTGTTGACGTAAAACCATTAATGCTTAGTCCTTCAGAGATGGGACATTAAGCCTTTGGTCCTGTGTGTTGTGTAACACATGTAAAAGAGCCCACTTACACAGGTCTGTCACTATGAGAAGGGGTTTGCTAAATGCGCCTTAACACTGTCTTAAAGGGTTTGGGTACTTGATGTACGACACAAAACAAAAACGTGCAGATTCATATTAAACTTACACGGTTTAAAGATAATGGTGGTAGAAAGCTTCCCTTAAAACATTAGTTGCTGATGTGCTGTGTTTTGAGAAATGAGTAAAAACAATTTCATAACAATTATTTTGCCATGTACAACAAGTTTACATGTGTCTCCTAAAAACAAACATTCTACAGTTGGTCAATAAGTAAGTACATACAAAACTTTATTGAACGTACCTTTAATCGGCATTTCGGCAAGCTGCTCCTCAATTACAAAATTCGAAAGTCAAATCTGACGTCTTCTCAGCTGTAAAAATGCTCATCTCACAGGTTGGTGTTGCTACCCATGTATAATTATCTGTATCAAATTATACAATTCTTAATTATTAAAATGATTTTTTTATTTTTTGAGAAAAAAAGGAAAAACAGTTAGAGCTAATTACACATTCCGGTTAAAAAACCAATACTTTACCTTTAATAAGATGATCGATAAAGAATTAGAATAGTTGGCAGAATTATTGAACCTCAGCCTTTTTTCCTCTAGTAGAAATTACAGATCTGAAGGTTCGTGGACCAGATATTTCAGGGGAAAAAAACATGTTCCACCAACCTTGCTATACACCATGCAAGTCTTGGGCGTAATGGAACATTTTTTGTCCCACATACATTGCTAATGGAAACTAACTTGCGAACTTTAACAGTGCATTGTACTTTTGAATGTGAATACAAACACTCACAGAAAAGCAAACCTAATCACTCTACTAGCAAAGAATCATGGAGAAAAGACAAGAGAAGGAAGTTCAGATTTAGATGTGGGAGGAAAACCATAGACAAATTATTCCTGGGAAAATTCATGCAATCAAGTAGGCACTGAAAACCAAATCATAGTAGTGCAACCAGCAGGATTCGAACCTGGTACTAGAGGAATAAGGCAAGGAAAGATACCACTACACCAACCCGACTGACCCAACTGTATATATAAGACAAAGACTTTAAACAGATTTTCAGTTACTGTTTTCATCAACTTTAATTAACTCTCATCGACCTTCAAATGCAAAAAAGCATTCGGCTTGATCATGTGCATACAAGGTACTTTTAAAACAGAAAATTTCTAAGATCATAATCTATTGGCTATAAGCCAAGCGATTGTATCAGACTCAGATTTAAGCTGTTTGGCAGAACATCCTGCTAAAAGGCACTAGACACCTTTGGTAATTGTCAAAGACCAGGTTCTCACGATATTTTACACTTTCGATAGCTGTCCACTGCTCGTTCATCAAGAAGTTTTTTTTGCATGGTTATTTTGAGTAATTACCAATACTATAGTGTTCAGTGCCTTACTAAATTAGTAACAATATTTAGTGGAGAACCAGTCTTAAGCAATAATAGACCCCTTACATTTGCCGTCATCACTAAGGATTCCACAGAAATCAGGAAAAAAAGTAAAGAAAGTTTGAGTCAAATTTGTGTTGGCATTGTATAGACCTAAACCAGAGCTAAGTTGTCACATACATGTACTCATATTCCCTACATATAGCAACTCGATGTAGTGCTGCAGTGTATATATAACACAACAATGACAAAACACAGCTGTAGTCTGTGTCATAATACTCATTACAATTTGTCTACCACTGTTCTATTTCTAGCATGTCTAGTTCTCGACACACAATCCGCACAATGCACTTTTAGTTTTAAAATGGAATGAGTTATAACTTTTTGTTTATAAATTATTCATTATCTATCTGGTCTGGGCGGTCTGGGTGTACTGTACAGTCTACAGATAGACAACAGAATTACGAGTAGGCCTACCTACAGACTTGGGTTGCAATCTGGGAAACCAACAATTCGGACATACAAAATAAAAATAAGTCAATAAAGAGCTACACTATACTAGGAGTACTACTACAACAATACAACTTGTATTTGTAAGTTGTATTTGTATGTAATTGTAATACAATTTTACAAGTACAAAATAAATATGATTAATAATTTATTATAACAACGAAACGACTTACAAACGTGGCTGTTCCAGTGAGTTTAAGTTCACATCAAAATTGAGGCGAATCTCCAAATGTGTCACCTGTTATTTTTATTTTATTAAGATAGTTTGTACTCCGTTTTGGTTTTCAAAGGCTGCTGAATCTCTGGCTGTCTGTTGTATACAAAAAATGCTGTTCCGTCCCAACTGTTGGGATTGGTCCCAACTGGAGTGTTTCAGTTTGGACAGCCCAACTATAAACTGGGATCCAAAGATAAGTCACCAACTAGTCTTGGCACAAGACCACCTCGGGGTGATTTGTGCAACTTTCCCCACGAAACGGTCTCACAACTACACACAGCTCAACGGAGATGAGAGCGGCTCTCGGAGGATAGCGCCACCAACGTTGGATTATTTGTAAAAAATGAACACAACAAGGGTCTCTCATCAAGACTAGTCAGAATCAATTGGGGACCGGTCCCAACTGCAGTTGGGACAATTCTCAAGTTTGGCCGGAACAACGCAAACTAGTATAAACGCGTTCTGATTGGTCAACAAACACACATGACAAACACAAAATAATCCGAGTACAATACACCAAATATTCACCGTAGATTAAAACTAATACAAATGTCTCAAAATACAATATAAAGTGTTAATTGATACTTTTGAACATTAAATCGCTACGAATTACTGTTTTAGTTGACAATAGATGGTAATAAATAAAATTCTATTAGCCAATCAGATTTCTCGTAAGGAAATAAATGTGGTCACATTATTCATTGAGCTCAAAATTTGAATAGAACTGTCCGCCGGTGAGTCGCAGAAGGAAGTAAACATCAACAACAACACGTGCTTAATCTTCCGTCTAGACAGACTTGGACAGGATTTTGACTAATTGTTTTTATGCAGTGTGATTCCATATATCCCATAGCTCCTAACTAACACTTTTGAATCAATCTCCAAAGTTTGCTTTCGATGGAAATTATGCGGAAAAGAAGCTACCATCTTTGTGACCAAAATGTTTACGATCGTGATGATCATGATGGTAGTGCTAGTGCAGCGCACAACAACAAAAGACACGTGGAGTTGAACCTCATGCCTGTAAGTTTTTTTTGTTTTAATAAATACACGGGGGTAAAATAATCATCAGTGTCAGTGACTGAGTGACTAACTTGATTGATTTCAATACATTTATTTCGATGACAAATTTGAGTGCCATGATTTGATTTAATCTGATTTAAATTAACCATGTTATTGTTATTTATTGTTAACTGCTAAATACTAATACTATTTTAGTAATTTACACAGTTACACAATTAAGATTGAATCCGTGTACGGTGTTCTGAGAACAAGAATGTTCTTGATTTCTGAGGTGAATGATTGTGGATGTGGTAAAAAATGGGCGAATCTAGACCCAGTTGCCAGGTTCCCATGGTTACCTGGCTACAACAATAATAATTAATATTGGGGTGCTGTACTCCTTTTTTTCAAAAGCGGGGAATAGGGTTAGCGGGAACTTTGGCTTCTGCTGCGTGTGCATACTCCACCTTCATGTCATAACGTTTCTATCTACGACTACGTATGACAACTAGTACTTAGTAGTACTAGAAGTACCGTGTACGGGTACTAGGCATGATTGCTCAAGTGATAGGACAAAGGCATCCTTCGCTTACACAGCTGATGAGCTGAGCTAGTGCAGAATTTCACCCTTCAAACCGTGCAAGCAAGCAGAGAGAGATTGATGATTGAAGCGCAGAATTTGGTAGTTTGCAGAGCCATGACATAAAACTAGGCCCTGGTGACTATAGACTAGTCCTAGCAGAAATCATTGAAATTGCCCATTAATTCAGTGATTTGTTACCTTTTGTTATGATTCCTTTTACCTTCCCATCTGAGACTGTGCCAGGAGGATGGAGGTGGAGGGTTACGATTCAAATCACAACTAAAACAATGCTCGCAATATTGATCTTCATTGTTTCAGAATCAGATCATCAGATATTTGCTTGCTATGTTAGTAACCTTTTTCAATTACAAAACATTTGGTGTATATATTTTATTAAATAGCTTCATGTAGTAATCATCTGATTATGTTTTCTCTTTGAAGGGACAGAAACGTATGTGCAATGGAGTTTCAAGCTTTTTATTACAGCAAGTGGGCCCAACATCGGAGTGTACAGGCATCTCACTCGGCGGAAACGCTTTCTCGTCAATGAAGAATGACCCTGTTGCCATGGAAACCATACATGCCTCATCTTGCCATCCACACATTCCAGCCGATGCTATGCAAAGTTCTTGTTACGTTATGACTGCAGGAGGAGATGCAACATCTGCAGCATTATCACAGCATTTGGAGGTATTTTTTTGAAATTTTCTATGTTTCATTTTTTTTTTAATAAAAAAGAAAGTATGTTAATTATAAAGGTCAAGTGCCTTAAGTGAAAAACTTTATCAAGATGAAGGAGGTGAGAGCACCTGACTTCTTGTTTCACCTACAAGCGTCTAATATTTGTTATTGTTCCTTTCTTTTACAGCAGAGTCAACAGAGAAAAGTTTGTCAAAGATGTCGTTCAGGAGAGTCGGTAAGTAGATGATGGTGGGGTAGTGGGTGGGTTGGTAGGGGTCAATGGTTAAAGTAAATGGTCAAAGGTTAAATCTATGTATCACCTGTGTACCTGTACTGTACCAAGACACCAATGTGTGATAAGTACTGTATAATCAGGGATGTCTGAGACCTGAGGAATAAAAATCTGTGTGCCATGATTGTAACTCATTTCGTCAATGCATATATTTTTGGTCAAGAAACCAAAGATGCATCATTAGTGCACTTAATTAGTGCAGCTCGCAAGCCTGAGGAAGCCCTTGCAAAGAACCAGAAACTCCTACGCTTCCACAATAAGGGTATGGGTTCTTTTACTTGCACTACCAATCCTAGTATACAGGACCTCCGTCTTAATGTCCCATTTGAAGGACAAAGCAATTATGGTAATGTATAAGCCCTATGTTGCTTTAAAGGTCAAGGACATAAACCATGAATGGGGATCGATCAGGAACACCAGGGACCAATTTCATATCGTTGCTCAACAGTAAGCAAGATTGTGTGCTTACTCAGTAGTTACAATTAAAAAAGTAGCAAATTTTGACAAACTTTCTCTCCATCTCTGACAGGGTCACATTACTCATATCCTAAGCTAAAGTCTCTTGACGCTTTCTTCAACTCCCCCACCATGGTTCCAAGAGGTAGCTGGCTGTCTCATTCCGCCAAGAACCAGGGCCCAATTTCAACTGGAGCTGCTTAAGCACAAAATAGCTATGCACATTAATATGCTTACCAAGGAAGGGTTACCAGCTGAAATACAATGATGTCACATTACAATATTTGTGACTGGTATTCTGTGCATTTATGCTAACCAGATAAGTTTTGAGCACTATTTTCTGCTTGAGCAGCTCTATAAAATAGGGCTGGTCCAGTCCAAACTTCCAAGGTTCTGTTTTTTATTTGTACATTATTTCTTGTGTTAAACATTCATGACATTGTTTTTTTGTTAAATGCTTTCCGAGAAGGAATTAGCCTTTGCATGTAATTAAGTCTGAGTTTTTGTTTTTTTTTATGTTAGAAATATGTTTTGAATGTGTGATATAGTATTAAAACACCAACAAGGTATACAATTTTTAAGTTGTTTATTTCCCTTTAAAGGATAATTCAAAATTACCTGGGACAGTTTATCTGTTCAGATTGGTCAAGAGGAGATCCAGGTATACATTATGTGATAGCAACACAGAAAATGTTCATGTAGATCAAAGATACTCAAGGGATAAACTTTAAAAAAACCAAAATAATCTATGACCCTTTCATTAAGGGCAGAAAGAGGCATTATTAGTTTTGTTTAAACAGAGCAAACATTATTTAGTATTAGAGGTAAAGGTAGCTTAGTATAAGGTTGCATTAGAGAGGTATCTCGTCTTCTATATGGAATATTATGCAAGGTTTATGATTTGGCTTTCGCGAGATAGCCTTCCAAAGAAACATACCATTCACATTGAATGTCTTGTATTTATTTTATGCCTTGAGTTCAGTTGCAATGAACACTTTTCTAAAATATTTCTTTTTGGATCATCCAAAATATATCCATAGTATTTTCTGAATAAGTTTCATGTTGCATAATGTGAAAACAATAGATGTTACAAAATAAGCCAAAACACAAATAATGCAAATTGTAACCAGTCCAACAAATACATATTTAGTACAGTGATTTGAAGCAAACAAATTAAGGAAACCTAAAATGCCAAAGAAGAAGAAAAATCAATGCTGCTATAAAATGTGGGGGAGTTACAGGCAATTATAAATCTGTCTGGGAAAGCCTGTCAGCGCAAATTCATGCCACCATTCACATAGTTTGGTAAATCTGATTTTTATCTGTTGATTATTTTTTAGTTTTTTAGCAATTCAGAAATGTTTGGATTCATGATAATATTTTAAGGCATTGAACAATCAAAATGGTGCAATGATCAGAAACTAAAGGAATCCAAAAGGTGCTTTGTCAACTTCCATGTTATGAGTTGTCTTAAAGAGTACAAACCTTACACTGAAGATTTCTAAACCATTTTATGAGTAGAGGTACTTGTGTTGTGTGCGAGTGATATAGATAATTTATTATAATGAAAGAAAAATACTTAGTATAAAATAGTTATAGCTAAAGCGTGTGCCAGATATTTCAAGAGTGATATTAAAATTTATGGTCAGCCCGGGACCAACTATGAGATACAATGTGATGCTTTTCAATTTGTCAATTACATCTTTTTCAAATCTCAGTTTCTCATTGTAAAAAAACTGTTGCTTTGGTAAAACATTTAACTATAAATAGGTAACATGCAGATGTAAAGGCATGCAAACAATCTCTGATGGGAGAGGTATGGGTTATGAGAGACCAAAATGGTTCTTCTCAGAACCAACACTTCTCCCAACAGATATTTGATTTGATATTTGTACCCGCAAGTTTACTCAGTGTCATAGACACTTCAGGACATGATAAACTCACATTATTGATGTTCAAGTGTCAGAGTGCATGAAGTTGCAAATGTTTTACCAAAGTAAACAAATGTTGAATCGACTTTGGTCTATAGCAAGCAAATTATTACAATTAGGGCTTAATTTCATAGAGCTGCTTTAAGCACAAAAAGTAGCCAACCACAAACAATTTGTCTTGTAAGAAAAATTGTTTGGCGCTTCATAAATTTGGTACTCATAAGCAGTTCTGTGAAATTTGGCCATGGATATTGAATAGCGCCACCACAGTATTATTAAAAGGCTTCAGACAGCAAAACTATTGAAGTGAATCAAAGTAATTCACAATACCAGCCACTGACGGGGTCCATGCAGGGACCATCAGCCTAGCAGTCTTTCCATATAAGAACATGCTATGTGGAGGTTTGTCCCAACAATAACATGCGTTGTTGATAAAAACTTCATTTTGTTTGGTTGGTGGATGAAGTACAGTACATGACAGTTTGCTGAATGAAGGAAATGGTTAGCGTTGGCCTTGCTTTCTCAAAGGTAATATACTCAAGATTTTGTTCTTTTGTTATCAAAATAATCAGACTTATATTTGTGCTTGACGTGTTTTTAGTGTTTGAAACTTGTATTTTGTACACATTTTTACAAACCAATTGCTAAATTCAAGGGGACTTTAGAATTTGTCTTTGCCCGAATGAAGTGTTTTTATGGCTTTGCTCAACTTGTTAAAAAGGTTGATTCTAAAATGCCTGCCAAAAAAAAAGTTGTTGTGATTTCTGTTCTCATAACTTTGATTTAATATCAAATTGGAGTCTAAACAATCTTACTTTTTAATTTGTTGACTAAATCATTAAGCTCAACAATAATACTAAATAACTAAGACACTTGACAAAAACAGTCACGTGAGACTTCCTCTTTTCAGCTGATTCCCTCTCTTTTGGTTTTCCTCTTTTTTTCTTCACTTTCTGTGTACAAAGTTATAGGAATATTATCTTTTCCTCTTTTTTTCTTGCCCGGTTTTATATTTTCCTCTTTTTTTCATATGCCTGCAAATACAACCAAGTATGACAATTGAAGGACTTATGTCAACAAACTTATACACACTTGTTGACTTGCAACAAATTAACTTTGAGTGCTCTTTTTAAAAATTATATAAGAAGTTACATGGATTTATAATTCTTTAAGCTGATGTAAAATGTCTTTACAAGTTTTCGTTGGGAAGAGTGGTTTAAAGAAAGAGGCTGCAAGAGTAGAAGAAAAATGTTAATTTGTCACTTTGCACCTTTAACAAGGTTGTATGGAAAAGTTTTCGAGGATTTGTTAATCTTTAATTTAATGAAAACAGTTTCTGTTTGAAAGAGTGGTCTATTGAATGAGGTTGAAGGAGTAGAATAAATTGTTAATTTGTTACTTATTTATTTTCAGTTGAGTTGATACCAGTATGAGTGACCAAGCTAAACCAGCAGCAACAGGGAGGAAGAGTCGACCTAGAAAAAGAAAGACATCGGTCCCTCTACCTGGTCCCTGGCGAAACTCATCATGGGTTAGCAGCTTTGGGGGGAAAGGGGCCAGTCCTATTAAGTACCAAGAGGTAAGCCCAAGCTTTCTTCTTCGACAGCTTCTCGTCTTGATTGAGAAGGGGAAATTTGTTGATGCCTCTCAACTCCTGAACAAGATCTCCATCGAGTCCTTAAAGGAGATCGTCCTGGACATTCCTGTCGATCCTGTCATCGATAGTGTCCCACAGTCCTTAGTTTTCCTTGAGAGTTTGTACTCTAGACTCTTCCTCAGCGATGTGGAGAGTTTCCCCGTCGAGCAGTTTCAAGTCGAGGCAATGGTGTTCCATATTGTACGGTACATCTCAATGGTCCAGAGCGCCATAGAATTTAAATATCCCAAACCTGAGGAGGCCAGGAAGTCCATCCACAACATCCTTAGAATCGTCTTGCACATCAACCCCGATCTTGTCCGGACTCTCTTCAAACGCAAGAAGCTGATGGACACGGCTTTACAAGGCATAGGCGAGCACGGATTCATTCCGATGAACGGGTCTCTCATCGACCTCCACGACGGCCTTAAATTTGAAATTAATAAGAACATCCAAGCCTTCAAAGCTGCTGTGAACACCCTAGATCACCTTAACCTGTCTCACAGTAAGCCGGTCAAGCTCAAGATCAACAGCGATAAGAAGTCTAGTCAAGGAAACCACCAGGCTCTCACAAAGCTCAACGAGAACCAAATCAAAAACCGTCTCTACAAAAACAAGTCTCTTCTGAATGCCATTGAGCTCCGAACGAACTCACAACTACCATCCCTGATTAAGACCCTCAAAGACCGCATAGAGTATGACAAAAGTGCGCTCCTTGCTTTCGGAAAGCTTAAGACAGAAATCAAGACTTTTTCGTCCAATGCTAAGGTTGTTCCCCTCATCGCGCAGTACTCAAAGAGTCTTCAGACTGTTCTTGACATATTCAAAGAGCTTTTGGATGAGCACTGCAGTTCAGACCAGAGCTCTTATTCAACACTTGGTTACCATAGTGATGAAGAAGACATCATAAGTTTACACAGAGAGGATGAAGATACGGAAGAAGAACCGACCAAGGAGGAGGTGGTTGTCGTTGAGATTGAAGTCCAGCAAGAAATGGGTCAGTATTTCTTACCCTTTCAAACTTTTCATCTTTTTTTTAAAGTTTCTGATTTCATTTAGGCCTGAAAAAAAAAAGAGTTGTTTACTAGTTTTCCATTGTCTATAATGAAAAACCGAAAAGCATGAAGGTTATCTTATTTCATTCAAATACTGTTTCACCAAAAAATAATTCTATTGGGGCCTAACTGACTGATTCTTTTAGGGTGTATCCAAGGATGCAACGTCATGATTTTGTGATTGTCAGTTTATTGTGGTTGTAGTTCAGTGACTGGTGAACTGTGAATGCGCCTGTCACTTTGGGAAAAATGCATGTCACTCCACTTTTGATGTTTATCTCTTTTTGTAATGAGCATCAGTTAGCACTTTGTTGTCAGCAAAAAAGAAAAGATGCTCATCCTGGCAATTTCAGAATCTTTGGTGCACTTGCTGGAAGCAGGTGTTTTTGTTGTTGGCAGCATACTTTATGGTGCCGCTCATAATATAAGTAATATTTAATTCATAAAGTAGTAGAAAGTAGAACCTACCTCTACACAAATTTCTTCTGAGCTTCGCAAGTTTTTGTGTTTACAGGCTTTATGAAATTGGGCCCAGGACTTGAACCAACACTCTGCTGATCAGAAACACCAGAGCTTGAGTGCGCTTTGTAGCACTCGGCCATAACACACCATGTAAAGATATTCACAGAAACATTTAGTGTTACTGTTACAGTTACTGTTACAGTAACACTCTAACAAAACATAGGTGAGATCATCAAAACAAGATAAGCACTTGAAGGTTACGTCTTATTTGAGGGGTCACTTTCCGGTAATGCATCTTTTGAGAAAGGATTTGAAGGACTTAAAGATTTGGGATTGCACAATGGTTTTTCTACAACCTCCTCTCATTATTTGTTACTTTGTGTTCAGCTAAGTTTAATTTTGCCTTGACAAGTCATCCATAGATGCACAAAAGCTTCACAGAAGTTTTGTGAAGGCTTGCCATTATGCCAAAGCATTTCAAATTTAACAGTAATTGTAATGTTTTTCCTCGAAGGTGTCAGTTGTCAAATGTCAAAGTCCAATGTCATTCAACTTTTTCAGAAGCCATTTCTAATATAAAAAGTTACCCCACCAATCCCTGTAATTCCTTTTATTCAAGGGAGTGGGATTCGAACCAGTGACCTCCGGCTTAACGCCTAAGCACTCCACTATCTAGCTCTAGTTTGGGCTGCCCACAGTCTCCCTTCTTTGTCAGTATCTTTGTTGGGGGGTTTTAGTCAGAAGCCATTACCTGTACCTGCGGTGTAGTCAGGGATCAATTGCACCCAATGATACAAGCCAGGCAGCAGAGGGATCACCTAAAGGGATACAACTTTTTTTAAATTTCCAATATCAAGTGACTAGGGCCTAAACCACACAGGAAACTAACTGGGTAAATTTGAAATAATTTGGGGGTGAACAAAGAGAAAACTGCTTGAGTGGGACCTTAACCTGGGACCCCAGATTAATGTGCTGGCGTTCTGAGCTGTATTATGTTTTATTTATTTTAATAAGTCTTCAATACTACTTTGAACCTCTCTGTCCATCTTTTAAACTTTTAATGAGTCACAAACCTTGAGTCAGATTTACCACAGACACAATTTTATCCAAACAACAGAATTAATCAAAAGGGTTCTACTGCCAAACAAAAAATACTGTTTAAAATCCTGCAAGGATATACGTGGGTTGTAAGATACAATATAACTTTACAGTAATAATCACAACAATCAAGTTCCAGCCATATTTAACCTTGAGTGGTGTATAGAATAAATATTGAAGAGGTAGTTAGGTTGCTGAACACTTTGTATTGTATTGGTTGGAATCAAAGAATACTGCTACTGTGTGTACAGTATTTTGTATATGGACATTTTATAATATATCAATTTGTAAAATGAAATCCAGTCTTTATCAAACTGCCACCATCTTGTTAAGGTTCCTATATTTTAAAACCTATAATGATTACAGACTAGAAAGTTAACTTTCTAATTGTACTTTTATTGAGAAAATAGAGTTAGCTGAATGCAAACTGCTAACCAACCAAAAGGACCTACTTGTATCATATAATTGTAAAGAAATACTTAAATGATTATCAAACAAAGTCTTTCTCGAGGCTAACAAGTCTTTTATTGAAGCACATATTTTAAGCATTACTCACTTGTATGTGTAAGATGTCTGATGAAAACACAAATCACAGACAACTACCAGAGGATACAAAGGTTTTTGTGTTATTGTCCTAAACATTTTTTAAACCCATAAATATCTAACATGTTCGTTTGAGAGTTTTCCCCCAATTTTAACTCAACTGTGAAATAAATCCTGTGACCTCTCAATCCAGAAGTCTGTTAATCGGCTTATAGTGCCAAATAATAAACTTTCCACACTATTCAACCACTTTGCCTTTATGGAACTGGGAAAATACCACTGGGTTATTTTCTTAGTAAATATTACAAACACTGGACTGACCTTTGTGCTCTATATTTGAGGTGTTGTTAATCCGTGACTTTCAAACAAGTTCAATCAATGAACATAAATAAAAGCGTTAAAAACTGCCTCTGATATGGCCCGGGGGTTTAAGTTTGGTGAACTGTTTAAAAGAGAAGCTCTAAGGTCAGTTTCAGTTAGGTGACGCATTTAAATTCCATTATATGGAAATTGGGGGAGAAGATCTCTAACCTTACACTCTTAAGTGGGTGTTAAGTGTCACCTTGTTTGATACCCTTTCAGAGCGAAGTTTAAAACATAAAGTTATCAGAAATCAAAAACAAATTAGTCTAAGAGGACTTTTGCACCAGTCAAAAGGTCATATTATTCAGAAGGTAAAATTCAAAAGGTAAAATGCAATGCTAAAAGTTTCTCTGTACACAAATTTACAGATCATTGAATGTGTTGTCAGTAAATCTTGTCTATATGTATGCTTGCTTGGGGAGACCGTGCTTGTTCACATGCTGGACGAGTTGACATTCTCTTCAACTTCAAAACCAAACTAAAAAGTCACTTGTTCAGTCATATAATAGATTCAGTCATTAGCAGAGTCCTTTTTCTGCCCCAGGAGTCTTTCTGACAGATATGGCGCTTTACAAATACTTATTATTATCTTATTATTATTATTTTTATGTAGTAATTTTCCAAGCTTTATTATGTTCATTCAGGTATTTATTTGGCAAAAACCTTTATCCAGGTATGAAGTCAACATAAAAGTGACTTTGCAAATATTTGAAATTCCATTTTTAATAAACATACATGTGTGTAGGCCTACTCCAGCATTGTGTGTGCTTCCATGCAACTGATGCGTGAACAAATTCCAACTTGTCGAACAAGTTTTTCTCACGCAATTGTGGTGCATTTAGGAAGGTAGATGCATTGTAAAGGTTGTCCATTGTCAATCTGCATTGTAGCATCCCCTTTCTTTTGGTCATGCTCGCCGCAGTCAAATACCTCACCAGTCAACAAAACTCAACATCCATATTTGATGGATCGGTGATTGTCCTTGATTGTTGAGCTGCTGTGTTTTTTGTTGTGTACGTCAAATTTGTTTTGCAATTCTACAATTGCGAAACTTATTTTGGCTTGATCTCATGTCATGTGTTTGATGAGACACCAACAATATTTTTTAGTGTTGCAGCCACCGTGGGAATTAGTTTTGCTGGTGTGTGATAGTTGTTGTTGCAAGTGATTGGAATGATTAGGGTCTTCAATGAGATTCTGAGAAAGGATTCTTTAATGGGCTTGAATTGTTTACGTGTAATTGTTTTAAGAAATTGAACTTACTATTTGTTCAAACCATGTTACCACCCTCTTTATTTTTTTGCCTATGAAAACAAGTACTGAAACAACAATAACAGAAGCAAAGCTTTTGAGTCTAAGAAACTCAATAAATCTATGAATATTGGCTAACTTTCAAAGGAAAAGAAATGTCCACTATTGAGTTATTTCATTACACAACCTCCAACATTACAGGATACAGGTGACCAGGAAATGAAAATAAAAATATATATTTTTTTATGTGGTAGAAAAACCCCAAATTAATGGGGGCAACCCTCAGAATCAGGTTGGGACTGCAAAACCCAAACCACAATATGCAAGGCTCTGGTCTGAAGTGAGATTGGAACTGGTGTTCACAGACTGAGGTAAAAGGCAGGGAAAAAAACACTGAGCCAACCTGGGATTGATTTCTCAAAGATAGCCTCCCAATCAGGACTAGTCCTAAGTTAGGATGAGTAACTAGTCAAAACTTGAGATAGTCTTAACTCTTTGTGATCCACCTTTGATCCCTTGGTACCGTTCAATTGATTTGATTTATTTCCACAACTTTGATTTGATTGCAGATAATAATAGACAAATGATTAACATAAAAAAGGGTACATAAAATAAATAATGAATAAATAAATTAACTGATTCTTTCATTTTGAAATATTCTCAGCAGTGACAGTTGCCAAGAAAGAAGGCCCATTGATTGAGCAAATCTTTGCACCAACCACCAACCACCATGAGAAGTCCGCTATGCCCGGTGAGCAGCCCACAGAGAAGCGATCTCGCTGGTGGAAACACCATAAACGCAGTCATTCATTGGAATTGTCTCCATCCACTCAAGCCGCCGTGTCCAACAGCAGCAATGAAGCAGAGCAGACGAAGCCCTCACGTAGCAGCTCCATGGACCCCATTGTCATCTCCAGACCCAGGAGGGAAAGTGTAGAGGAGAGTGCAGAACTACAGCAGATGCTCACAAGGATCCGCAAAATGTCTGCTTCATCCCCAGGTGATCTTTTAAAACAAAATTCTCTCCAGAAGTTCAATAAAAATAACACACAAAAAGAGAAGAAAGCTCTGGTGTTTTTGATTAGCAGAGTGTGGGTTCGAGTCCTGGTCATGACAATGCTCAAGATGCTTTACCGTAATTGCTTTATGTAGGTCCTGTGTACCTGGATTTGTAGCGCACAACCCCCCCCCCCCCCCCCAGAAAAGTTGGGGTCAAAGAGTAGGGGTTAAACTCCGTGTTTCTGGTTCAAATAGAAGCAACTTGTTTTCACTGTTGCTTGCGAGATAGAAGCGACCTTGTTTTCACTGTTGCTTGGGAGCTACAGTGACTTGTAACTTAAGAGGCATCTTTGGTTTCTTTACCAGAAAATACACAAAATAACAAAAAAACTACTGTTAGTTCAACTTCACAGAATACATACATCTGAATCCATTGTTCATCAGTGACCTTGCTGTCAGACTGTAAACATTCAAAAGTAATAATACGATCCATTTGGAGGGGCTAACTCATCAATTCTTAAAACGTGTTCTAAGACAAACTCCTACTCTTGTATTTGAATAGCTGTTGGAAGACGTCAGCTGGAGAAACGAGGGATAAGTCAGCCAAGGAGCAGAGATTCTTCAGTCTCGCCTTCTGTCTTGAGGAAACACTACTTTGGCGGCGGAGAAAAGACACCATCTATCAGTTCCCAAAGTAAGTAAGATTAGTAACAAGGTGTAGAAAATAGCACTGACAAACATGCATTGTGACTTTATGCTGAAATAAGACGGTGTAAATTTAAGTCATAAGCCACAAAAGAAATTGACTGATGGTTTAACTTTTAAATAATTTGGGGTCGAACAAAGACAGAGAGTGGGACTTGAACCTCCAACCTCCATTTTAATTTACTTGGAACAAAACAATGATTCTCCCCTATTCCCTCTGACTCAAAGTAATATGAATGAGTTAAAGTAAAAATATTACCGGTGTTCTTGTTTTTCAAGTGGATGATGCAATAGATAATGATGCCGACCCGACCTATGCAACACTCAAATTCAAGACCCCACCTCAAAGCAGCAGCAAAGACAAAGACTCAACTAAAGCTGAATCATCATCAGAGGCAACCAATTCAGATCCACTGTATGCTAAAATCAAGGTCAAAGGTAAGGGGTCAAAGGCCAAAGATGACGACACTTTGTTCACCCTTCCGCCCGACCTGGAGCAGCTTGATCCTACTCAGTTGGCAAAGATTGAAGCGGAATTGAACCTGGAGAACGAGCGACTCATCAAGCGGCTTCAAAGGAACTCCATTGAGATGCAGAAACTAAAAGATGCACAAGAGAAAGCTGTTTCAAAAGGGTAAGTTTTTAAAGTAAAACATCTTTTGAAAAAGGATTTCTGTGTAATTCTATGACTACAAGGGAGAAACCCTTAAGCATCTCCAGAAGCAGAGTTTTGGCGATGCAATAGATTAATAATCTCCTGTCCTGCCAAAACTAAGTGAAACTTTTAAAGCCTGTATCCTTGTGTAGCTATAGAGTCAAAGGCAGAAGATGTATGACTGGGCCCAAATTCAGGGCTCTACTTACTTCAAAATTCTGTGCTTAAGATGGCCATTCTCTGCTTACAATGGTTAGTATGGTAGCTATGGTAACTATAGAAGAATTCCTAGTGATGTGGATGTACACACGCGCAAGAGCCAAAATTCCCTGCTAGCCCATGAAATATGCTTCATGTAATGCTTACGTAAGCACAGATTCGTTGCTTACAGTAAGTAGAGCCATAAAACTTGTTGGAGTTTTTGTATCAAAGACAGCCAGATGCTTTGATTTAATTTGTATGATTTTATACTAATTTCATGATCTTCTTTCGTACAGGGCTCATCCTACCCCTGCCCTCAAGGAAGACAAATCACCTGTAATTATCCCACGAAGAGAATCATCAAACACGGAGCTGTTTCCTACAGATCAAGGAGAGCCGTCCTCGGAGGAAGGCAAACTCAGTGAAACATCTCCAACTCTACGTCCGCCTGATGAATTTACAGACAGAAGATCGTCATCCCCATCATTTGTGGAACAGCAAGTGGCTGTCCTGGAGAAGCAGAAAGCTGAAAGTGTGATCCCATCTGTCCCAAAGAAATCTCTCTGGAAACTGGAGGAGTCTAGTGTCCAAGAGCGGAGGGAGTCCTTTGAAAAGCAGTTAGTGTCGATGTCAGAAGAGGCTGCTCCAGAAAAAGCCAATTTACAGTCCTTGAAAGAAGGCGAGGAGAAACCTGCAGAGATTAAGTCTGTGAAAATCGTGGAGAAACTTGCAGAGACTAGGTATGGGAAAATTGTTGATTCAGCCGAGACGCCACAGAAAGAAGCTTCAGAGCTAAAAGACAGGGTGGCAAAGGGCTCCAAACCTGCGGAGGAAAAGTCTGTGAAAACTGTGGGTTCAGCCAATCCACGACAGATAGAAGCAACAGAGCTGGAAGACAGGGAGCCAAAGGACTCCATTGTTGATGCTCAGCCAGGACAAGATGACAAGCCAGTCCCTGTTGCTCAACAAGAATCTGCAGCTAAAGTTGTTGTCCAACACGTGGAACCCTCCAAGGAAAAGCAGCAAGCAGTGATCCCTCCCGCCGAGAGTCAAACAAATCCCTCTCTGGGCAATACATCTCCTAAAAATGGACCAACAAAAACTAATGGATCCATAAAGACTGTTCTAAAACAGGAGGCTCCTGTTAACAACAACATCAAGTCGGAGGTCACTAAAAAAGTACAAGTAAAGAACCCCCCAGCTGAGGAAGTAGAAGCCTCTGCCATTCCAAATGGGCTTCAACCGGCTGCTGTTGAACAGGCTTCCTCCCCAGCGCTCCAGCCCAAGTCAGCCAGTCTCATCAAACAGAAGGGAACAGGGTCCCACCAGCGCTCCCAGCAAACAGCCAACAAATCCACTCCTATCAATCGACATTTACCCAAGCACCACATCAGACACATTACAGGGGACTTGCTGTATGCGTATGATAAACTTTACTCAGAGCAGAGAGCTATAGCATGGACTGGTCTGAGCATCGATCCACAGAAGAAGGATGCTGTACTTTTCTCAGTTATTGTGGTATGGTTATATATTGTTCTTTTTTCCCCTCAGTTTTGTGAGAAACATAAAAATACTCGCCAAAGACAGACAACTGAATCTCAAACTGTAAGCAAAGGTCTCTGCATAAAAATATTCACATTTACATTCACAGAAATAAATTTTGTATGAGCTTATAAAATAAGAAAAAATATACAATTGTTTTTGTTACTTTGCAGGCTGGGCCTGCACATATTCATCATGTGGAGAGCCCAGCTTAAGCTGGACTCTGCCTGGCACTGGATTTTCAATTGTGTTTCATGATATTATTTGTAAGAGTGCTTTGCACCCCTCAGAAAAGGTGCTACATAAAAGTTGCTATAGACATTATTTTGTTATTCGTCGTGTAGTCATCCTCCTGAATGTCCCGATTTACATGAAGCTTTTCTTTCTTGTCATCTTTATTTTGCAGTTTGCTTTCCGCAGTGCCCAGATCACCATACATGAACTACACATGGCAAAGGCACGGATGCAGCAGCTACCCACGGATGATGAAGAGAGTGTGAGTAGCTACACCATTGACATCCCACCGAACAACAAGTCACAAGTGGAATTACTTCAACACCTTCGCAAGATGGCAAACACTTTTGACCTCTCCCCAATGATAGCCGTAAGTGATCCACCTCTAAAACCTATTTACACAATTACTTCATTTATGCAGGGACAGAATGAATGTGTGTCAGCAAATACTCTATTGTGTTGAGCTATTAACCTTCTGAGCTAAATTTGCAAGAGGGATAAAGAATATTATTTGGTTTTAACCTTTAACCATACACAATTGTGTGTGTAAGCACTGTATAGTCAATACTTTCACCTGAGTAAAATAAATTCCCCAAAAATCACAGAACTCTGAAAAGTACCGAGTACACAAAGAACTCCTGAAAGTATACAAAATCTTTGTAGATATATCCTTGTTATGTAGTCTGATAGATAAAACAAGGAGGTTAGTATTGGCACTTACAGCCTAACCTACATGTATTACATACCCAACTGCATAAGCTTTCGTAGCAAGATCTACAGCATAGGGAGACTGGCTACACTAGGGCTATATAGATGGCCCAGTTGGTAAAGCACCGCCGAATTAATCCAGGAGGTCGCAGGTTCAACTGCATCAGTAAATTGGTCTTTATTCATCCCAAAAATAATTTCCTTTTCATTACCTATTTTCCTTTAATGTTGTGTTGAGAACAACGTTTTTGTTATATAAACAGGATGTTCTGGACCAGGTGTACGACTTGTCTGAGGACAACGCCACTCTAGAGGGCTCAACTCCTTTGAAGAAGTTTGTAACGAGCTGCGTGAGCATCGCCTGGAAGCTTTCAATTCAGAGCTCTCCGTATGTCATCGACTTTGAGCTACGATCCTTTGATCCATCGGTCCACCAGAGGACATCCAGCTCCAGCCGACGAAGCCCAAAAATTAAGGAACATTTATGGCCCGCATTATTGGAATCGAGCAAAGGAATGGTCGTTTATAAAGGGGTGGTGGTTACATAACAGATATAGAAAATAGATGAGGTCAAGAGTATAGCAAAATCAGTGTTGACTTAAAAGTGTTTTGGTATTTTCTTTTTATAATAGTAATATTAGTTCTTATTACAAATGCGCTGTACAAAGTCAATAGAGTTCAAAGAAAACTTTAGTCAGAATTTAAGAAATGGGTGATGCAGTGTTTGAGTAGTGGTTATTGGCATACTCAGTTTGTACTCAGATCTCAGACTACTTGAGTTACAAGTATATGACATTGTGCCAATCACAATGTGAAAAGAAAGAATACAAAATTTGTTTTGCAATGTTTAAAGGCAAGGTATACTTTTGGTAATTATCACAGACCAGTGTCCTCACTTGGTGTGTAAAAATAAAAAAAAGCTAACACCACCCTTGTTGGATAGATATGTGCGTTTCGATCAGATGACTAAAATAATTTGGTTGGGATTTGAACCCACCACTTTTGCATTGCTAGACCACCGAGCTGGCCCGGTGGCTAGAGGCAGTTCCAAACCTATGCTTTAGGAGTGGGTATTGCAAAGATTTGGTAGGTTTAAATTTTGCATTTGGGATAAAGAATATTTATTATTTTGTACCCTAACACTGATGTGTACTTGCATTGTATGAATACCGAGTATACCACAGTGCTTCATATACATCAGTGTCAAGGTAAAAAACACAAAAAATAGTCATACATATTGTGGAATAACTCAATCTTATCTTATAAATACAAATTGGCATAGGCCTACAACTTTTTCAATCAATTATTCAGTTTCTCTTCAAATATGCTTGAGAAAAAAAGCAATAGGCAACCATTTTTTGTATATATACAAGCAACAGCCAATTAAGTTTTTGAAATTGTCCTTAAAAGTGTGAAGCTTTGCAATGCAACTTAAAGTTTGTTTTTATTGCAGGATTTTATTTTATTATTTTGTGTTAACAATATAGATGTACCAAAAGGTTTGAAATGAATAAATACTGAAATGAGTATATGATTTAGGAGTAAGGTAGTTGTTGTCGATCGCAGGTACTTTCATTTTTATTAAAGAATCTAAAAAATATACACAATTTGTTTAAACAAATTTACACTTCACCACAAACTGTTTTCATTTCAAATATTTTGACGTTTTTATTTGGCTTCATCGAACAGTTTTATGTCTAATTAAAAGCTGGATAATTGGGCAAGCTTTCTAAAGTTAAGTCTGACCATACTGCGGCTATCATGTCTGGTTCCTTGTATACACAATGTCTTAAAACAAGGACAGTCCAAGTTCCTTGCAGCCCCAGTCTGACAAATATTCAGCTAGCTAAGTAAAGAATTTAAAATCAGAAAAAAGTAAGGAATAATTTATACTTAAAAACAGCCTGTTTCAAACAGAAGAAAAAAAAGGTACATTACACAGAATGTTTTCATTTACTTGATAAAAACTATGAATTATTTCAGACAATAGTTTTACTTTTTTAAAGCTAATTAAAAAAAAAACCAAACAACCCTCTCATTTTCTCGGCTGATTGATATAATGAGTTGTCAAGAGTAATTTTTGCTTGGTTTTTGATCCGTACGAATGTACCTTTGACCTCGCACCCATTTCACATGGAAATTTAGATTCAAATCCATGTATACATAATAAACAACATAACACGCGCGTGTAAATGTACATGATACAACCATCATGCACGCGGCATGCATATGACCATAAGTGCAGCTGACAAACATCACCTCGGACCAATCGAAACACAGATATAGAAAGCTTCACTGCACAATTATCCAATGAAATAATTGTGTCCAATTAAATCATTGCCCTTGTAAGACCAGTACGTGCCTCTCTTTATCCTTGCAGATCAAGACAGGGGACCAGTCTAATTCTACCCCCACAAGTTAATCTCCCTGTGTGTGGATTAAAAGTCTTGCCCTAGACTCTCACATTATTACCTTTCAAGAATAGTATTTCAATTACCTTTGCAGAGACAGCATGAGAGAAAGCTTGAAAAAAAAAAAAAGCTCAAGGAGCCAGAGTTGTGTCCCCATATAACACACTATAAAATTTCTTTCAGAAATCTGTAAAATATAACTAATGAAATAATTTGACTATTAACTGACGAAACAGAAAAATTTTACCACATCGAGGAGATGACCACACATTTATATTCACGATAAAAAGTGGTTTTCAAACCTTTTTACAGACCACAACAGTTCGTTCAACAAACTACACGAACACGTACATGTAGTACAAAACAGATGGACAAATAATAGTGACTCCTAAGAAAAACAACAGGTAAACTCACTCAAAAGGATTCAATTGAATTACACACTCAATACAATTCAAGTTATTAAAC
Source organism: Asterias rubens (assembly GCF_902459465.1). Classification (NCBI taxonomy): domain Eukaryota; kingdom Metazoa; phylum Echinodermata; class Asteroidea; order Forcipulatida; family Asteriidae; genus Asterias; species Asterias rubens. The sequence goes on along the minus strand of NC_047070.1, from coordinate 17,805,351 downwards.
AAGAAATTTAGCCTAGCATTAAACACAGAAATCTTGTTTGTGGATCAAGGTGCCCAAAAACTCTGTGGCACACAAATAAAAAACCCAATGACATCCGCCCTTTTATCTGAAGATGGCAACAGAATAAATGATTTTGATTTTTTTTAACACAGAAGAGAAACCAGCATTTGGACTTTATTAAAAGACCTCCCTTCCCACCCATTAGCAATGATGTAATAACAGAAGAGCAACCAGAAGTTTGACTTCATAAAAAGACTTCCCTTCATACCCATTAGCAATGCTGTAATTACAAAATTCCTAATCGACCAGTAACAAGGAAGATGCTGACTGCATTTCGTGGGCTACGTGATCGGCAAGTACTGACCAATTCATGGCTGACCGCCTGCCGTATTTAATCCAAGCTTTCCGAATGACTGCCTGCAGATATTTTTGTCAGTGAGTGCCAGTCGCATACGACTGACAACGCTTAAAGGGACGGTATATGACTTTTAAAATGATTTGGTGATGACTTTTAAAGTAATGGCAATGATAATTCTGACTTGGTTAGAAGTACAGCAGTTTTTAGAATAATTTCACTTCAAAGAAATGTGGTTAAGCATTTTTTTTAAAGTTTTTCTATCAAAAAATTTGAATCTGAGAATGTTATCTGTCAGAAAGGTTCTCCGAGTGTGTACTCCAATGGCAGATTATTCTTCAAAACATGCCAAGATTTTCGTTGATATCAAATGCACGACCATGGAAAATGTATTGGCTTGAAATGTTTGGGCAACGGAATGATAATCTTTGAACCAACCGCAAGCAAACAAGATATTACATTTAAGACATCAGTACAGTTAAGAAACCGACTTAAGTACAAAATCCTAGATGCCTAAATAAATAACAATCCACTTTTACTTGACAAAGTTTCATCAGATAACAAATTTTTGTTCTACCTCCATGTTCATATCAAGTCATCTATTAAAAGTACTTCCAGTGTGACAGCTTAAGGTTGGCACAGAATACGCAAACCGAAAAACAAACTGAAAAACAAAAAGGTTTAAACATGTACATGAGTATTTCCTTTGAGTACCTAGATGTACAGTAACATGTCAAGCAGTGTCTTTTCCAGGAGGTGTTGAAGCCATTCCGTGGTTCCCTAAGTGGTTCCCCTCTAAGTGCATCTATCTAGCATATCTCTCAATCCTAAATCATGCGTGAACGCCGGTGAAAACTCTACTCTATCCGCAACCGTTGCAAACCACTACCAAGGCAGGTGGGCAAGCCATGGCTTGCCCCACTTTAATACAGTGAATATTCTTTACAAAAATCTATTCTTCTTTTAAATTTCTTTCAATACTTCCCAGACTCAGGCATTTTTCTTTCCTTTTCCCCTAAATGAATATAGCTATCGCTACTTCATACACATCAATTTAGAATATTCAGTATATACAATAGAAATCTTCAGTATATATTGGCTAGACTTTAAAATATCGACCAAACACAAAAATATTATTTTCTTATTCTTGTTCCATTACATCCAGCACATTGATTTTCATTTTATAAAACATAACAGAACAGTTGAACACGCATGACTAATGTACCTATCATAAAGTTTGTTTCTAAATCAGGAAAAGAACATGGTATACAAAATAAAGCAACGATCCAAAATATATGCTGAATATCCCCCAAAAACGAACAATATTTACTGTAGAATTGTCGGACTTAATATACATTTAAATTGTTACAACAAAATCAAGGTTGGCCAAAGAATGCTATTATTCAATTAGTAAGGAACCAGTTTGATGGCTCAATTAGTAAGGAACCAGTTTGATGGCTCAATTAGTAAGGAACCAGTTTGATGGCTCAATTAGTAAGGAACCAGTTTGATGGCGGCAGACAATAAGGGTCCATCTTTCACTTATAGATACTTAACAATTCATCCTCATCCACCGTAAAGATAATAATAAAACCGTTTGTCCCCATGGTCATGAATTTGTCCTACTTGTGAAACAGCTTGTTGTACTGTAATACATTTTGACGATAAGGGTTTTACTGTACAGCGCAAAAAGGAGAGGAAAAACCAGTTGTTTTATGTAAATTCACTTTGAACCAGGGTAACAGGTACTCAAAGATGGAGTTAATTGACCCAAGGGGCCATGGAGTCCACCTTCCAATGACTTTATGACTTTAATGGCAAACAGAAAAAGAAGGTGATCCTGGCTTAAGGGCATCTAGGAGAATAACATCTTGTTTCTCATTGGGGACAGCCAAAAAGCCAATCTCAAAAGGGTTAGAATATAATGATAGAGTCTAGGAAGTGGATATTAAGAGCCTGGCATAGTAAACAGGATTGTCCCGAACCATTTAAACATGACAGGCTTGCATTGAATGCTTCTCTCATTGTGGGTTTCAGAGTACTCTTTGAAAACAAGTTGCCATCTTGAAAATCAACTGATGTATACATGTTTTTTCTTCATGATTCAAAACATGGGTTTGTTGGTGAAATACCATACGTATAGAAGTGTATATTAGATGTCACACAAGCATGAGTGAATTGGGGACAAAAATAGCCTGTCTGTGTCCTAAATCAAGCAAGACACTTTTGCATTCTGTATGGAACGCAGCCATGCAATATATTAGGACATTTCTGCGTTGATGTGTTATGGAATTACACCTTGAGTCCTGACATGTGTTTCACAACGGCTAAAATCAATTGTTTCATCCTGTCTATATTGCTTTTTTAGAACCAAAATTTATTAAATAAAGGTTAAAGAAAACTCAAATGTAGGCCAGATCACCAAGGGACTAGTAAGTGCAAGATCTGTGCATGCCATTGACAAAGCGCAAGGTGTGACTGACTGACCACCATCAATATGACAACAATAAGTTGCTTTCTAACAATATCAACCAAATCTAACATCAATACTTGCTGCAAACATTCAAAAGAATTGATAGCAACTACAAAATCACAAAAAGCAAAACCCTCTCCATGAGTACATTAACAAAATAGCCCTTATGGTTTTTCGAATGCTACAAGACAATGCCATACTTATGACCGCTTTGAGTACTACAAGTATAAACAAATTTGGTAAGGGTAACTGTAACCGCATAGTTACCTCGAACAGGGTTTGTGCCAACAAAACTAACCAACTGGGATACTCTGACCCCCGATCGGAACAATCGTCTCTCGATATGGGTATTGACTGTTCTTGATCAGGTAAATCCATTTAGTAAAACCGCTTGGTGCTTATTGTCATTCCACCTATTCCACATAGAGCTGCTTGAGCAGAGAATCATGCTTAGCATTTTTCTGCTTAGCAAAAATAAGCAGGATACCAATCACAGATTTTACTTTTTGTGCTTAAGCAGCTCTGTGAAATTGTGCCCTGGGGTAAACTCTAACTGTGTTTGTAGTTATCTATAAATGGGGATATATTTGTTCGCTTCAGAAATCTTTTATCGTTTGCATTTTTCCTACTAGATAGTGTGCACTTTATTATATATGTTGAAATTAATTGTTTGGGTCGTGGCTTAGTTGCCTATGTAACTAAAATCTATAACACTCTGGATTGCAACTTGTGATTTCATTCTGTTCTCATGATATACAATAATAAGATCATTACTTTGTCGCCCTCTATTCATCCCGGAATAGGACCTAATAGCCATGACCCAACAAAAAAGTAATTAAGAGATGTTTTATTCCTGATTGTAAAAAAGTTCTTGAAAGAGGCATTAGAGGTCACGGAGGGAGGAGGGGTCATCACTCAAACGGCGTCCAATCACTGCCTTCTGATTCCTCGGCTGCTGGGTCAGACTCGATTCCTAGAGTTTGGATTCCTTCCTTGACTTGAGGTGTGCCTTGGTCCTTACCTAAAGTTAAAAATACAAATAAACAAGAGAAGTTGAATTAGATTGTGGAAGTCTCCCATTTGCTCCATAATCATGACCCGTTAAAGTGCATGATTCCTTTAAAGTATTGTTGTGGTATTCGTAATCGGTACCGGTACTTGAGTACTACTTGAGTACTACCTGAGAACTACTCAAGCACCGTTGTGATAGTACTCCTACTCAAATTCAGCTAGCCGAATACTCGTACTCAATGCTGCACTTAACTCTTTCAGTGACTGAGTAAATTGCCAAAAAGTATACCCTGCCTTTAAAAGAGAGCTTGATAAAATCAAAATAAATATCAATTTGTATTCTTAAGCCTAACTAAAGGCCTACATACATCTCCTTTCCTTTGAATCCTGTGTATTTCCATAGGAATGGTCATTTAAAGCGAACAAATATTCACACATAATTGTTACCCCTGTAAATCAAGCACTTGGGTTTGTTATCCCATCCTACCCTGCCAAATTGCCTGGATACCTTCTGTTAAGGTCCTCGGTTTAAACAACTGGTCAACCAGACAAATTTGTAAGTGCCTAGAAAATTGTGCATGCTTAGAAGCTGCATGATACTAGCCCTTGGCAACCAATGGGAGCATTCAGGGACACCAGGTGCTAGCAGTTGAACCAGATAAATGTATTGTTCTCAAAAATATGGAATTAAGTAAAGAAAAGTAAATATTTGAAAAGCTTGGACGGATTCGATAGAGCTACTTAAGGAAAACAAATGTTTTATCAGTTGTCTGCTGAGCAGAAATGAGCAGGAAACCAGTCACAAATTATATATGTGACACGCTAGTTTAGCTGGTAAATTTATTCTGCTGAGCAGGATGATTTTGTGCTTAGCTACTTTTTGATCTTAGACTGCTGTCACTAGGCACACCAGGGTCTACTATTGGGAGAGTAACATCATGAACAAAGCAAAAAACTATTTAACATCTTTTTATCATACAATGAAACACACACACACCAAAATGAAAGCAGATGAAATGCAATTGAAATCTGAAAAAGAAAGAAACACTGAATTAAATGGCGTAACATTTTTATAATGCAAGCAATATGAAGCCATGCAAAATACTTGATGATATACAATAAATGAAAAGATCTCTTGCAAAGGGTACCTGCTTTGTGAGGTCAAACAATCCAAACATGGATGTCGCCTCTCATTAAAACTTTCAGCCAATCAGTGGGCTTCCTCTGCCCTCAATTAAGTTCGGTTAAGACGAGTTCATAAATCCAGTGTTCACAAATAATATATCCAAAACTACGCGGTAGTGTTTACTCTTTCACATGCCGACTGGACTGTCGCTAGTGACCGGTTTTAAACCCTTCAAAGAAAGAAATAAAAAGGTGGGATGGCTGGCTTTGTAACTATGATTGTCCAAGTAAAAAACACAAAGGTGAAAAAAGGAAAGGGGAAATAGAATCCCCCCCCCCTCTTTCAAAGAATAATCCTGTTAAATCAACATAAGATTTAGAGTATCCAGAGTGATAATCCAGTGCAGAACTAGCCTGAAATTATAAACCCGTCTCTGCTTACTCTTTAAAGGGGGGATTTATAGAGACATGCGGTTAATTCAGCGCCCTGCCTGTGGAGGGCAAAAGAGCTCAATGATTTCATTTGATGGCTATTCAATTATTCCAGCCCTCGGCAATGCGTGTCACGCTGCCCCCTCAGTTACTTCAGCCAGATACTTTGATTAGCATCCGGAGACCTTCTCTTTTCTGACCCCAGCCCAGTTTTTCACTTCACCCTACCTTCTCTCAAAATTTGTTTCTCTCTCACAGGATTGCTTATTTCCAAGGAATGAAACTTCACAAGTTCTGTATATTTTCATTTTGTCTAAAGCTTTGAACTCATGGGACAAATATCCCCCAGTTTTCTTGGCTTAGAGTGAGAACTTTTCGATCATGACATTTCATTTTTTGTGGCAGTTTGACTGGAAAATAGTCTGGCCCCTTTTTCCTATAATGAGAATCTGTAATCTTTATTACAATAGCATACAGGGATTATTTCCATCGCACCCTAATGCCCGGCACACCCGGCACGCCCAATTGTTTTGATTGCATTTTGAATTTTCTAGACGAGGTAATTTACATGTGGTGTACATTGACATTTCACAACTGTACTCGATACTGAGCAAGGGTCTATTCATGAATTCTTAATGTGCCAGTTTTAGGCTAAATTTAGATCCAAAACATGTACTTAATGATTACATTATCATTAGTCAGGCATTCCGCTTTCTTCAAACTCCTTAGTGTATAATAGTAGTGCCAAACCCTTTGCAGCAGAGGAAGAAAGAAGAAGGGAAAAAAAAGCTGTTGAAAAGCTTTTTATCGCTGGACCACAGCCCTGGCAGGAATTAATCTTGAGGCCGGCCACGAGGTGACAGATGTTTGAGGAGAAAAACAACTGAATGTAGGGGAATTGGATGTAATTTACGAGACGTGTTTAATTTCTGAATGATTGAAGTGATTATCCCTCGAGCAGTCTTCCTCTTGCGAGGACGGATGTTGGAAACGGAAAAGCATTCTCTACTTTTTTTTCTTTCTTTTTGCAGAAATAGCCATACGTGCTGTTTTCTGGTTGACCACTGTTTAATAAGAGCACTCCGAGAAACGAAGTGTGTAGGTGAGAAGTAATGGCCAGTCAATGATGGAGGCCTGGATTTTTTTAACTTGAGGAAATTACGTGTTCTGTTTTATTTCCCACACAAACCTTTCAAGAAAGCCCAGGGAGCTGTTTAAATGCTCAATCATGTTTTCAACAATACTTTTTTTAAAGAATTGATTTTTTGATTAAATAAAGAAATAATGACTAGTGCGGGACTTGAACCGGCAACCTCCAGACTACTTTGCCAGAGCACTACCAACTGAGCTTTCTGTCCCTTTATTGGCACTCTCCCTATTTTGTGATAATCATGGTTGGGGGCTGCCAGTCAGAAGCCATCCAACCTGAAACTACTGACAAATACCTTGAAGAGATCGAATAAATCTCCAATTTGCATCTAATCTCCCCTGGGAGGAATATCTGCCATAATCTTTGAGATTGCGGAAAAAATCTCCAGATTGGTGGATGATTGAATTACAAACACAACATTCATCTTGTTTGCCCCATCTCCTTTCCAGCAAGTTTGCTGTTTTAAGTCAATAATAATGCACACAAAGAACGGAAATCTATAATCAGCAGCAGGTGTTTGAAATAATCTATCTAGTGCCAGAATGCCTCTCCATTTATTATCAGTTGAGGGCACCCTTTGACAGCTGTTGCTGTGGATGTAAACCTTTCGTCAAAATGAAACCATTTACTGTTTCTAAATCACACAAATTCAAATGTTCAAGTCCACCTACATGTAGTAATTCAAGTCCCTACATTATGTGGACTTCTTTTATTCTCAGGTACAGACTTGTAAAGCTCGGGCAGGTTGCGAGCCTAAAGAAAAATAATAAATAAAAACAACAGCACAGTTTGTGCCTTAGAAACTAATGAAAACAACTCTCCAACACCTTGACCAAGGCTTCGGAAAATGTGAAACTATCCTTGCTCTGAATGCTGGTGTTAAAAACTAAGGCAATTATGACCTTTTATCAACATTACTCTAAACTTTCATGTTAAAATGGACACCCACACAGCAAACTTCAGATTCAATCCAATGCATGGGTTAGAAACACACATAATCAGGCATGGAACCCTTGTAGCTACCCTTTCCGGACTGTTCAATCTTACGAAATGTATGTTGCATGCTAGTTGCTTAAATGGAGCTGCTGTTTTTTTCATGGCACCATGGTGATTCTAAAAGCAGGAACACTGTTTGAAATGCATGATGCATTAACAGTGGTTGTGCATTTCAAGTGTACGGTATTTGTTTCCATTGACTGCCGCCTGATAGTATTTGCTTAAAAGATCTTTAAAAAAGGAAGTTACTAAAGTACACCATGCTTTTAAATAGAAATGGTGAATGGGATAATTGAACATTTCCGAAATCAATTATGATAAAAGCATGGGTAGCTCCATGATCAAACACAAACAGTTTCAATTCTTGTAAATATGTTTACAAAGTATACAATAATAGTGAAAATATGAAAAACAGAAGCCATGCGCTTTATGGAAAGAAAACAAAAACAGGTCATGATCATTGTAAACTCATCGGTCTCAACAACCAGACGTATTTCATGACAAAATTGAACAACAAAGCATTCACAGTATAGTAATGTCGTCAGCCAAGTTTAATTCTATAACAAAATTGCTGCAGTTACAATGTACATGTAGACTAAATTACTTTAAGAAGTACTACAAACTCTAGCCAAACCAGCAAGCTTACTTGTATGCAAAGTACAAAGAAAAAGCACACCAAATTGTAAAGAGTGCATATTATTCTTATTTTTACATTTAAGCATATATGCACAGACAAATCAGGTACGGGCTGTTCTCCTAAGATACCCTGTAAGAATACATGGATTAAGCTAGCCGTGCAATAACGTTTAAAAAAAAAACAGTCTACACACTTAACATTTTCCCCTTTAAATATCCTTTGTCAAAACAAATTTGACAAATTTATAAATTAATAAAAAGATAACCGAAAACACTGGGTAATAAAAAACAAAAATCATACACAACATCTGCTTCAAAGAGCAAACGTGTGCCACCCCCCTTTCACAGAAACAATTGCAACTTTTGTTATTCTCAGCAACACTTAAAATAATTTGGGCCCAATTTCAAAGTAGCTTCATGGTGAAAGCTTTCGAAAAAACGACAAAAATACAAAATAAAAAAAGAGGGAAAGAAAAATGTACACATAAAATAGGTTGTCCTATATCTTTATTTTAAAACACACAAAAAAAGAATGTAAAAGACAAAAAGGACAAACTTCTTGAAAATAAGAACACTAATAGCTTGTCACTCTTCTCCTAAATTTCTTCAATTGCGAGAAATTTCTAGTCGCAGATTCAAGAGTGCATGCCACACGCATAATGAATGAAGAACCTACACCTAGATTCTACACACATCAACGTACAACCTACCTGGGTCTAAAACAGGAAAGAATTGCTGAGAGTTCATACACCGACCTGGGAAAAACTCCAAAATAAGCCACAAAAATAACGAAAAGACAGAAAAAGGCTTGAGCAAAAGTACATCGATAAAGGGGATACAAAAAATGTGTTAGAAAGGAAGTAAAAGAAAGAGACATTTTACAAACAATTTGCAAAAGAATTGTGTTTTTAGTCTAGGTTGTCTACAGGTACTTGGTAATAAATCTATGTTAAAACTACAGTGCAGAGATATATAGTACAAAAAGGACTTTCCATAGCCAGAAATAAAGAGCACACTATATCAATTTATTCCTTGAAGTTTTTCAACTCAAAAAGTCTCCTCAAAAGTGTTGGCAACCATGTTCCCAGATTTATGTATGAGCTTGAGGGCGCTGTTTTGGTTATAGTGATGCAAGGGGTCTAATCAAATACACAAGTAAAACACTTTCAACCTTCTTCAGTAGTATACGCTGGTGTCCCCATAAAAACCAAATGAGGCTTTTTATAAATTGCCTTGATTATCAAACCACATCTGCTAAAACTCCTGTTTGCCTCAAGTAGTTTTCATAAATCAAATCAGAGGCAATGAAGTCCACACCGGATTAACACATTACACCCTGGCCAATGTGGATACAGTTTCACTAACTTGTCTGCTGCCCATGCAAGCATGACCAATTCACTTAATGGCGCCTGGTGATAATGCAATATCAACGACGTTGATACACATATTTAAGGTTCACGTAATAATCTTTTTTCTTACATTAAAGTAATATTGCAGCTGTGCCTTGAACCACCATATAGAGCAAGGGATATACGTGTACTTTGGGCTTTTAAAGACGGGGAAGAAAATACAATCTGACATAACTTGAGGAGAGAATCCCCTTTACTTCAGGGTGACCTTCCTGAATTTGAACAGTACAGGTTTAATCTACCCTTGCACTTTGCATCAAATCTTGTCATTACTCACACTACCGCAGGGATTAAGCCCGGGTCATACTTCCTACGAATAAGAAATCAAAGCGAATTTTGAAGTCACATGGCTGTTTGTGCAGCAACTGTTTCGCAGGAGTTGAACCAACTGTTGCGACACCTTGGTCATGTTTCCTTTATCCAATACCAGTTATGAATGCTTATATTCATTGCACTGTATAAACAATAAAAAATAAATTAAAAAAAACCCAGACTATTTTGTCTTCCAACCTCAGTTTAGTTACATTTGGCCAGATTGGAGAGAAATATATATGGCTGCGCAACGCAAAGTCTACAGCTACGTCACTGGTGATTCAATGCCATGTTGCAATTTGTTTCTTTACAAGTACTTGGAAATTATCAAGGGAAGGTATATTTTTGGTAACCACTCCTGAAAATTAATTGCAATAAAAATTCACTTAGTGAGAAGTAAAGCATTTTGAGAATCATTTCACTTAGAAGTAATGTGGTTATGGAAAAAGATAACAGTTTTTATCCCCCAAAATCTGTCGGATTGAATATTCTTACTACAAATCTTTCCTCCTACGCGGAATAAACTGCTCAAAATTTGCAGTGATACCTCTAGTTTTATTGTATAGGATTAAAACGATCAAACTGTCCGAACACCAAAGGTACACGTTTCCTTTGAGAAACAATCCCAAATAATAAAGTCACATGAATCATCCAGAAATTCAGACTTGTGATTTCCTGTGGTCACTTCTGTATGAGTATGGTGTGAGTGTCAGGTTACCAGACCTTGATTTTAATTGCTTCTTCCTTTGATTAGTACCTTACCCCTGCCTTAACCTGTAAGGCAATACACAAGTGGAATAATGGAATAAAGGGGTGTATATATTTCTTCTAGATCAAAGGTTTCAATGATTTTTTCATTAATCGCACTGATTATAATAATATGCTCTGAATTGTTGATCTAATTCAGTTTACAGTACTGACTCAAACTTCAATGTCTGGCACAGAATTGATTCACCACAGTACAGGCCTTTCTCCTGGGAGTCGACAGTCGACCAGGCTCCATGTTTCAAGGCACTATTGGGTTCAATCGTTGTTGGCATAGAGTAGACTGTGCCCCACAAGAGAAACTCACGGAGAGAGAGTATATAAGATTGCGAATGATGAACCTAGTCGACATTAAAACAGCTGTTTGAATGTGCTGCATGCAATCACAGCCTAAATCTCATCTCTTGCATGATAGTCTAATTAACCTATCATGACTTAATGGTGCAAAGCGCTGTATAACAAAGGGTAGATCCCTGTTATGTTAATTCTAAAATAAAATCAGTCCAAATTTAGGTTCCAAATAACTGCAATGAGTATTTTTCTTACCAGCTGGTTCAGCAAACACAGATGGTGCAGAGTACATATTACCATGATAATGATATTAACAACGCCTTCTCGTAGCGACTTGTGCATTACACTAACACAAGGGACTAATGGCTTAATAAGAAACATCAGAGCTTGAGTCCAGTACACTTGACTGCTTCGCCAACACAGCACGAGGTAATTAAAAAAAAAAATCAAAACTAGAGATTTTTCATCAGCAATAATTAAAACAAAAACAATTAAAAACTTTTGTTGGCGATTCTTTGCTGCACAATTTTTTATTGGATTTCATAAATAGAGAATAACATTTATTATCAAATGCACCCCTCCCCTTAAAGATCAACACCCTCTTAAAATAACAAACACATATGTACTTATTGTATTGTTGCAATGGAATTTACACCCCCGCATTCCAAATACTGCCTCAGACTGTTGTGGGGGGGGGGGGGGATGGAGGGAGAGAGAGAGATGACAAAAACACCAAACGGCTTTGTAAATGTCAAGCTGAAGACAAAAACATTCCCCGCGACAGTTTGAGCAGAAAACACTTGAGAAGGAAAGTTAAAAAACTATAGCTAGCCCGTAGCCCCTGGTTCTTTTCTCAAAATGTCAGGAACCCGGGAAGGGAATGGACTGTGAACAGTAATTAAGGCTTGTCATAGTTGTCAGCTTAAAAAGAAAACATGCGTCTATAAAAAGCGTCTGTTGGCTTTGGAGCTTTTAAGTGCGTTTCGTGTCACAATTTTTTCATTTTATTTTTTTATTTTTGTTATTTTGTTTTTTGGAGGGGGGGGGGGAATGTTTCCTGAAATTTAATCAGCAAACATTGATCTTGTAGCAAAGCTACATTGAACATGTTTGTACTTGAACACCTGCGATATAAGCCACAATTTGTCTGGTCGGTACACTTCAGTCTTATATTCCGGGATGCTAGAAAACCGGTTCTCATCACAGTCAGTTTGTATTTGACTGTGGGGGAGTTAAATCTGTGGTAAACAAATCACAAGTGACATTTTGTATGGAGAGGAGTTTGGGGTAAATCTTTCTGTTGTTTTAAGGAGACTGTTTGTACGCCTCTTCCATCATTCTAGTTAATAGCCAATGACTTTGCTTTCTGTGTTTATAAATTATGTTCCAAGCTGATGTATGTTTATGCCTTTCAGTCCTTGAAGGCAAGGAATCGTCCACAATGCCTTGGAGCATGGGCCTGACGATACTAGTGAATCACCAAGTATGAAAATGTACAGATGCGGGAATTCCTGAAAATGGTCGGCAGGTCTGGGTTCCCTTTGTTCTAGACCCTTCAGCTCTCCAGATAAAATACGATTCAGGAAGTTTACAGACTCTGGAAAAATTGATGGGATTTGATTGAATGCAATGGTTTTGTTGTCTGTTTTACAGGCCTGGAATTAAAAGAAGGCCGCGGAGGTCACGGCTACTGCTTCCCATGATCTTGGCCATAGTACCCCTTCAAATGTTTCCCATAGATTTGGGGAAACTTTGCTTGAATAGTTGTAAGCGTGAATAATTCCAGACCAATCGCTTGCATAGCCCAGATACATTTCTACACTAAGAATATATATATATATATATATTTTTTTTTTTACTGTTGTGGAGTAGTTTTCAGAATAACAACCGACACGCTGCCATGGCTGCATATCACTTAAGAATCCCCGAACACCATCTAAGAGGGTCCCCTTGTCATGTTCAACGCCGAGCTGCGTTACATGCCACAGTGACACTGGATGAGTGTTTTTATTGGCGACACAACACTCTCCTTCTCCCCCGATAAAGCAGGGGTAACTTTCATGCTCGTAGCTTCCGCAGATCCCCATGGAGGATTCCGGCATACAATAATGCGCAATTTCTTGCCAAATGTTGTGTCAGCCTGCATGAATGTGAGACATGTCTAATGCACCATCGGGTGCAAATCCTGTTGTGGTATTTGTGTGATTTGTATCCCCTTAAGGGGAGAGGGAACAGGAAGCTCTGATTTGTTTTGTACATTTATGAACAAGCTCAAAACATGTACACTGTGAACTTGGAAAGGAAAATAGAATCTTCAATTGAAAGGTACACTGAGCTCTGTACTGAAACATTGAGTTTGTAGAATTTCAAGTCTCTGACAGTCTTATGGTGAAGTATACATTGTACCTTTGGTTATTGGAACCATTTGATTGTTTTAATCCTATATAAATCTGTAATTAATTACTGAAACTATACCAGTGAAAATTTCAATTCAAAGCATGTTAGCATTTTTGAGATTTCAACAAAATCTTGAGTGTACATGTCCGCAGTAGGAAGAACAATCCGTAATTGGAATACAAGTTTCTAAGATACACATTTGTTTGAACCCCATTTCTCTTTTCTGGATTTTTAGTCTGCAAAGTGTTATGTACAGTCTGTATTTTGCTACAGATTATTTGCAATGTGGAACTTCAAGTTGTACTGTGGGAAAGTTTTAAGTTTGGCATGAAGGCATTATTAGATCCAAAGTCGAGAGGTGAATGCACAAGCCACAGCCAGGAAGCAACATTGGGAATGTTGAGCATTCAAGACCACCTCTCACAGACACTTGAGCCACTGAAACACCCGTTGAAGCCCAGGATCAAATATCTGCATGAATAAAAGCGGGTGTCCTCATCCTAGGCATCAAGAGTCAAGTTTGAATAACGCTGAAGGAACAGTGTGACCAACTGCTGTGTAAATGTTTGTTACATACACCAGTCTTTTTCAGCACATCCTTAGATTTGATGAAAAGCATCAGTGAAGCCCAAGAAAAGCTTGCATGAAGATTGGTACAAGCGGTCACCAGCGAAAGTCTCAATTGAGACGAGCATGGTATAGGGCAACAAGTTTCATGACACCTCCGCTTGAAAGATGTGCTGGGTTTTTCAACAAAATTTTTATCAAAATGATCACATCAAACAGGCCATGTTTTGCCATTTTTATGTTTCGTTTAAGAGCAAGAGTGTTGCTTTGATTGGAGGTTTTTAAAAAGATCTTTCTTTAAACAAAAAGTAAACGCTGGTTCTGAGTCTATAACACTATAGCGTTTAGGTCGCAGAAGTTTTTCTTAGGGCCAAAACCAAAATGTAAGCCACTGCTTATACATGTATGCCAAAGATTATGGTAAGTGGTTGGTGATCGTAGGCGTAGAATTCGGCGATAAGCAGAGCGTTTAAATTGGGCTCTGATGAACCATGGCAGCGACATCTTGCAAATGCGCACCCACAACAACATTTCTGCGGCAGTAGGTTTGGGATTTGGGCTGATGAGCACAAAAGTCATCAAATAAATCTCAAAGAGCAATGATAAATGAGTGACCTGATGGACTATGGTCCTACTTACTTATCAATCGGCAGTGGAGGACGAGTTTGACTTTTTTGCTAGGTTCGCTCTGGCTGACGAGTTCCAAATCTTCGGACAGGACCCCATCCCTGTGGTGAATAAGCGTTAGGATGATATCATGTCCTTCACCTATAGAAAAACAAGAAAGGAAAATTACAGTCATTGTTAATAAACTTAATTGTAGTTAAAGATATTATACAGGACTGATAAAAGGAAAAAGACAGCAAATAATTTTACCTTGCATAGCCCCGCAAAATATGCTCCACAAAATGTAACAGTTGCTACTCAAAAATCATCATTTGCTGCTCAATATTTGCATTCATTGTGCACAAAACTTTGATGTCAACATATTTTACTATGCAATGTTTCTTTTATAATCAGAAGCTGTTGATCTTGCCCTTTCATACTATTTTATGGTTCACTTAGCAAGCACCTTTGTTTAACAATAATAATAAAAATACAAATGATGTAACATTAATGCAGCTTCCCTTGGTAAAATTAATTTGATGCATCCAATTTCTGTACAAGTACTTATTCTGTGTGCATCTTCAGATTCCTAACTGATGCTACAATGTCGGGCACAAATTGCCTTCCCTTAATGCCAAGTCACAGCTACACACAGGGAGCTACAAGAGTCTAATAAAACACTAGCATTTTACTTGATGATGGCTCAATTTATATTTAGCCTTTTTAAGGTACTGCAGTATAGTGGAGAGCACTTGATTGAATGAGGAATTTCCAATTCCAAGTTGACCAAAAAATGAACTCAATCCAATTTTGATTCCTTCAGAGTTATCATGTTTCACTTCTCTCGTCGCTGTCAACTGATTTCAAAAGATCAATCTTGGCAATTGTTTTTTTCCTACGGCATTTACATCCATTTATTACCTGTACATGTACAAATACCCCAGGAGAAACACAGTTGCGCAAGTGGAACTGGAAATCAAAGCTTGTTACACTGTCAGCAGTCAGCACTGTGGCTCCCAAATGAATATTTTCTTTTTCCTTGTTTTACTTCTTCAATTGTTGATATATTATACAGCAGTGTCCAGCATTCTCCAGTCAAAGAATAATGATGAAAATGTTAAGCAGCCAACCGGCTCTTCTCAGAGCCACCACTACCAACAAAAGAAATTTCTTATGATGCTGTCATTGCAAACCTTACTTTTAAGTTTTGTTTAACCGTGCCTCAGATGTGACATGCCAGGAGGTTAACAGACTCTGTATTCAGTCTGAGCTGCCGTGAATGCTTTTTCAAACAAAATATCAACATCAACTCTTGCATTTAAGCCTCTGGGTTTACTTCAGGGCTCCCAGTATGGAGTAGAGATTACGATACATCGGCCTTGAGAGGGTACCGTGGAGGTGGGTGCGTGGGGAGACACGTCGCTACACCCGGAACACCCGGCTGACAGGGAGAGACTCCCGGAACCTAATGACGAGAAGGATTGGTGATGTAAACTTGAAATGAATTTATATTGTAGGCAGTGGGTGGTGGAAGCCAGAAGAGTAATTTTTGGACGCAGTAGTCGTCAAGACTTTGACAGATTATTGTTAACTGATTTGCGACATCGTAATTTAATAATTTATTCGTACTTTATTTTCCTTTGTTAAGTTGGTCCAAGTGTAAATATTCAATTGTAAATAAATAAGTTAGCGTAAAACGCATTAATTCAAAAGTAAGTGTTTATTTGTAATTTTGTGGTGTGCTTGGAGGAACAGTTTTCTTTAGTTTTGATTTTTGGTATTTGGGATAACCCGGCTTTGTGGGAATGGGGGCTTGTCCGAGAAGCAATTATAGTAAAGCACTGCACAGTAAATCCACCTTGGATTCGAACCCACACTCCAATGTCTAAACCACCGCTCGGCCATAACACCCCAAAGCTCTGTGTCTGCATTTCTGTAATCTCAACAGACGAAAAAAACATTTTTAAGAGGATCTCATTTTCATTCGATGGAACACACCTTCTACGGAAAGCTCAATATTTCAGCTGCCGCTACGGTAAGATGAATATGATTAGGACAGAAAAACAATCTGGCCCGTCGTGTGACGGAGGCTTTCTCAGAAACATTCACAAAAATGATCAGATTAAAACCCACTCAATGCTAGAGAGATGGCAATCGTCATTTGATTATAAACAGGCTCGTTCGCCAACGAAAACAGTTGAATGATCGACACATGTGCAGAACCTCCATGGCCTTCTGAACAGGAGTTACAAACCTCAAGTTGAGAAATATTGTTATTACTTAAAGGCAGTGGACACTATTGGTAATTACTCAAAATAATTATCATCATAAAACCTTTCTTGATTACAATAGGGAGAGGTTGATAGTATAAAACATTGTGAGAAACAGCTATCTCCGAAGTGCCATAGTTTTAGAGAAAGAAGTAATTTTCTGCGAATTTGATTTCGACCTCAAGTTTAGAATTTGAGGTCTCGAAATCAAGCGTCAGAAAGCACACAACTTCGTTTGACAATGGTGTTTTTTCTTTCATTATTATCTCGCAACTTCGACGACCGATTGAGCTCAAATTTTCACAGGTTTGTTATTTTATGCATATGTTGAGATACACCAACTGTGAAGACTAATCTTTGACAATTACCAATAGTGTCCACTGTCTTTATTCATTACTTTATACATGGACAGGCTTGATACTTCACTCTTGAAATGGCAAGAGTCTGTCTGTCAACAAGGGATAGGCTATATCAAATTGGCAGCTACAGCTACGGCTACGACTGTTGCTAAGGGTGTTGCTGAGAATATTCAATACTTCAATGAACGATGACTTGGAAATTTAACCATAGCTCTAGCCGTAAATTCTGACTTAGTCTATGTTAATTCCTCCTCGAATGCATAAAATCAAGTTGATGTCGGGTCATCTTGAATTAGGTCATATCTGACTCCGACTATGGCTGTTGCTATCTCGTGTTCATAAGGATGTCCTATACATCAACCCATGACAAGCCATAGCCAGAGCTCTAGCTGCCAATTTATAGGGTATGGCCCTTACAACGTAAATTGTAAAAGCAAAAACAGGGTACAATTCAATTACAGCTCTTTTGAGTACAGTTCCATTTTAATAACCAAATCCCAAATGTTTCATTTTGCTGGGGAAACAAGACATTACTTATTTTCTACTTCTAGCGACAACTCAAAACTGAAATGTCTGAGAAGCAGACAGCGCCAAATCCCATGACTGTAATGAATAGTTTAAAGTAGGTAATTCCATAAGCAATTACAGAGTTCAGCACACTAATCCTCTTCATTACCTCTCCTGGGAAAAGCCTCATCACTCCTCCCACAAACAGTAAGCCATGAAAGTGCACAGAAGAAATGATGAAACCTGATGGTATAAGCTAAAAAGATTAACTAAGGGAGGTTTGTGGTAACACCATGTGAATATCTCTTTTTGAGCAGTGTTTTTTTTTCTTCAGAACAAACACTACCCAAAAACAGAGACTCATTTCACAAGCCCCTCTATAAATTCTGGTTATTGTAGAACGGGAAAACCATTACTGTTGAAACAACACATCTTCAAATAAAATGTGATTTACAAACTAAAAGTACAGTACTGTGTCATCAAGAAAACAAACAAAAAGAACCATCCTCCTGTTACCTGCGGTCTGCAACGCCACCATCAATAACAAACAAGAAACCACAACGCCTACCAAGATTGATATCTACAATTATTTTAATTAGTTCTCGAGGGAGGGATTCCATAGACATCTTAAAATACAGCATTTCATTTATCATTTCCCGAGCTCCGGAATGCCCGACGAGGAAGTCTCTACATTTCCTCTGTCAGTGTGTTTTTTGTTCGCCCTCTTAGGTTTTTATGAGAGAGGTTTTTTTCAAGAGAGAGCCAGTGTGTCTGGTTTGAAATGAATGAAACATTCATCGCTCAAAGGTGATGAGGTGTTTACATTAAAAGAATTGGCAAGTATCATCTTTACACTGTGACATTTCATCTTTTGCATTCTTATTTACTCAGCTCGTTGCACACATACATTTTCTGAGTACTTCAACCAGCTTTTGCAAATTTTAGTTCAAAAGGTGGTAGCATTTTAGAGATATTGTCGAAAACCCGGAGCCGTTATATCCACACAGGAAGAATAATCCATAATTGCAATAAACATTCTAAGAAACATATCTGACAGTAACGCTTCTTAGATTTATTTTTGAGGGGACACAAACTGATATTTTTAATATTTATTGCCATTTATTTTAGGAGTGATAACGAAATGTATACCTTCCCTTCTAAAGGCTCAGGATGTGTTACCAATCAGAAAAACATCACAACAATTTCCATGTAAAAGCTGACATCTTCATCCGTGCACAAGTGAAGGCAAATGTTGTTCCACTGTTCTGATCAATATTACTAATTCTAACAAACGTTAATCTTGGCTCAGACTCAAAATATTTTGCTGTTATATTCAAATCCATTATTATCTCAAAATTTATGTTAAAGGGGAATAGCCAGACAACCTATGCATACATCTCTCATCAGGTTTCTTTCCTGTTGATGCATACAGGGAACTCAACGTTAACAAAATCTTAGTGAGGTAGTATCCAAATTGGCGGCTACAACTACGGCTATGACTGTTGCTAAGGGTAATGCTCAGCACATCCAACGCAAAAATGGCGTGGAAAGTTAGCTGTAGCCGCCAATTTAAACAGCGCCTTAATTCTGTTCAGTCAAATGAGAACAATGAACAACCCGTCATCGACGATTTCACATGATATGCATAATTTGTTTACACTCAACAACAATAGGAATTGACGGTGCCACACAGGGGGAAACGAGCCAATGCAAACAATGTGAAATGTGCATCAAATTCGCTTGGTTAATTTCACATTATCAACATAATGAACAAATTAATTAAATCATAATTTATGCTTGTTTGCATTTAACAAGACTAGAAATTATCGATGCCACACAGGTGAAACGAGCCAATAAATAGATGCAAACGCTAGGCAACCTGCAAAGCAAGCATGCCATTGCCTGACCATTAATTGCTGCCTTCCCCATTGTCGATTGCCATCAGGCAGGGCGAAAGGATCCACACAGTGTGTAGACAAAGCTTCGCTGGCACTCTTGCTCGAGACGGACAAACAGAACCGGATACCCACCCTAGCAACATCCTTTTATCCTCCTCCCCAACACTCTTGCTTCTAGCCTCCGGTGAAGCATGTAAAACACACTCGGCAGTGAGGACAATCTTCATTTCATATTCCCCGTTCTCATCTTGGCCTATTTTTTTCTCTCCTCCCCCCCTCGTCTCCTTTGTATCCCTGCATCCAGGGGTAGCTTGTAACTCAGTAACAAGCTCCTGATACTCTCTCCGCATCATCAAGGTGCGACAAAATAACAACACTTCTCGGAAAAATCAAAATCCACTCTATCTGATGTTGGGATCATTTTTGTTTTGGTGTTATTCCCTTCTTCTGATATGAATAAGGAGGTGGATGATAAGTTGTTAAACCATAAAACTTACAGGATTCTGATTATCGCTAGGGAAGGGCAAGATACAAATTGCATTCCATGGTGAGGTGTTGTATTGCCGACTGGGACATTGTAGGAGAATAGGGAATGTGTTAACGAGACCGAACAAAGATATGGAAGGTTGGATGACAGAAAAGGAATTCCATAATACTGATTGTTGCTTTTCAGTCTATTCTCACATTTCCTTATTAAAGTTTGAGTTTCAATCAAATAAGTAGGACAATTCTGCTTCTTATTTATAGCTGTGATGTTTAACCCTTTAAAGAGACTGTTAATTTCTGTATAACCGTCACCTAGACATTGCTAATCTTAGAAATATTTTGCTCCATTATTATTCTCAGGAAAAAATTAATACAATGTATGTAACAGAAATACATGGTTTAGAATTGTACATTCCGGTAAATGGAAAAAGTAAATTTGGTCCGATACCTGTTCTTTAAGCCAAAGTAGGTCAAAATTTGCTATGGTTTGCAGCTTTTTTGTACAAGCCGTTCACAGCTGCTCATTTTGATACGAAGCCGTTTGCGGCCGCCATTGGCATTTTGGTAAAAGCCGTTTGTGGCCACTATTGTCCATTAAGGGTTAAGCTAATGTCCTAGTTTAACCCTTTACGGATCCCTAGATAAATTGACTGCTTATTTTCAATGCCTTAGTTATATTTGTAATTAAGTGTGTTATCACTGTAAATGGCAGATGGCAGTCTTTTTATTTAATTATTTTACTTATTTTAAAAGTAATGTATCAAATGGGTCTCAGAAGAATCTCTTAAAATAATTATGGCGCCAACAAGTTGTAAACTTAAAGAGGGACAGTCATCATGATCATAGTAGACCTACATGTAATGGCTGTTCACGAAATTGTAAACTCTAACCTAGTTACTGTAAATGCGCACGCTGGCCGTGACTTCACAATATCCAAATTACAGCACCCTTTGTGATGTGACGGCAAGCTAGAGTAGGTGTGTAGTAACTGGGTTACAGTTCATAATTTTATGTACCCCACAGGCAACAGTCTTTCTTTAAGCTTTCAAATGTGATGAAAACAAGTAAGTTTTGCTTGTCAACCAAACGGACATGAAATACCTAGTTATAGTTTCTGCTAGTTAGCAGATAAATCTGTTGTCACATTTCGCAATGAACTTGTGCAGGCCTCATACTTTGCCCTGGCCATTGCCTTGGTGCCCTTGAAATGCTCTGACAGCAGAAATTTACATTTTCCTCATAGGGTGCCCTTAACCAAGGAAAAAATGCCTTGGTGCCCTATATGCCTTGGTGCAAATATGTACAGGCCTGCACAATGTGTCCTGCATTTGTAAATATAATTTGTGAGTGACGTGAGGCAGACAAATGTTGGATTCATTCATTCATGTCATTGCATTTCTCCCAATCTCTTTTATGGAATGATATATCCTGTTCCAACTGATTGCATTGTGTAATTTCACGGCGGTTCTACAATTGCTTCGCATCATTTGCGTTCTGGTTTTTCTCCTCACCAAAGCAAAGATTTCCCATTAGTACACCACATGTGTATTTGTCACGAAATAAATAAAATCGTAATAATAATTATACTACAGAATTAGTGGTTTCTTTTACAGGCCGTCACTCGGGCACTTCAGCATTGGTTTTTTGTTGTTGCATGGTATGAGGAGCTACGTTCTTGAAGATTGCTGTGGAAGATTGTTTAAGGTGCTGTGGAGCAATATACAGCCAATCAAACCAGGAGCCAAGGATATTTTCATTTCCGTATTTTCTTGCAACTTCGATTGCCAATTGAGCCTAAATTTTCACAGGTTTGTTATGCATGTTGGGATACACCAAGTGAAGATACTGGTCTTTATACCAAAAGTGTACCCTGCCTTTACATGGAGTAGCATGCGTGATCAAGGCCTGATATTTCACAGAGGCTAAGAAGGCAATTGCCTCTATGCCCCTTGCTCATTGCCTTGGTGTTCTTGAAATGCTCCAGTAGAAATTTTCAATTTCCTTTTAGGGTGCCCTTTACCACAGAAAAAAATGTTTATCTTGGTGCAGTTGCCCTTTCAAAAACGAGGCACATATGCCTGCATGATCTAACAACGACTGCACTGGACAGGGAGGCTTGAAGGGAGTTCATTTCTAGGACCACCCTGGGACAGGACCCCTGATGCCCTAATGGACTTATGGGAAGAGACATGTATGTAATTCCACTCAGCTACGTCGTCAATCATTGATGTCGTTTGCATGGAATGAGAATAAATAACACCCACAGGAGATATTGCAATGCTATAAACCCTTCACGCATTACCTGCAATAACCGAATATGAGCTAGAGAGAAATTTGATAATATAATTAAGCTCCATCTTTTTATTGCCTCAATTAAGAAGTCAAAGTATTGGAAAGGGATAATTGCTTCTCAAAGATGAAATTTCAGGCCTGAATTTCCTGATGCAAAGTTTAATGATATTATCAAGACTGTTCCTTGGCTATTATAAATAATATTTACATAAAAATAAAGAGTTTTAATAAAAAAAAAATGGACAATAAGGAAATGACAACCATTATAAATCTATTTAATAATGATGAACATTTACTTATATGTGCACGCTTGCCGGGGTGTTGTGCCAGCATATGGTGCAGTCAAGCAAATTCAATTAACAGCAAATTAATTTCTCAAGGTGTGCATGTAACGAGGACATTAGGCAATCAGAATCGCTTCAAGGCTTGTACCAGATGCCAAGTTGGAAAAAAAACTAATCTGGAATTTCCATAACATTTATCATTAATTACAATCCCCCCAGACCTGACAAACCTTTCTTTTTCTAGCAAGAGAAAGGTCTTTTCCAAATAGCAAAGATTGTCTGTTCCAATGCACTGATCCTGATTAATAATGACTGAGCAAAAGTATTGTTGTTTAGTTACTGGTTGTAATTGCTTGATCTGTGCAATTCATAATCATAGATGTTCAATCAATGTTTGTATGAGCTTAGAGCAATGCCTAGCTCTATGGTATGAGAGAGACTGGCAGTTACCAGCTTGGTGTTCATATCTCCTTGTGGGAGTCTAGCACGTTCCCATGATGGGAAGATCATCTAAACAAACAAATAAACAGGCAGAATAATCGATTCTTGCTCAAGGATATCAATGACACGGCCAGGATACATACACGAATTCAGGCATTATAATATTGCATGACAGGTGTGCTGAAACCACTTGGTTTAAAGGCAGGGTGCCGATATCTTCACTTGGTCTATCCTGACATAATATGCACAAAATAACATTTGGGCTCAATTGGTCATCAAAGTTGCAAGAAAATAATGAAAGGGAATAAAAACCTTGTTGCATAGAATTGAATGCTTTCAGATGCCAGGGAATGGCCAATTCTATTCTTTCGTAATTTATATGCTCACTCTATTTTGACTTAAGTCTCAGAGAAGTCATCAATCAACTTGAAACAAATATGGTTGTCAACAGCGTTTGTCAATCTCTACATCAACCATAAAACGCAAAGTATGAATAACAGACTACACTGAAATACAACCATATGTTGCGTACTAATTGCTACGTCTTATCTTCTTGTTAACAGTGAGCCCTTAAAGGAGTTTATCTTCATTTGTATTCAGCGTAAAGAAAAACAGAAAACCTGCGGCGGCGTCAGGTGACAGCTGCTTGCCCGATAAGTGAAAGTCCAACAATCAATATCACCTGATTGCCAGGTGGTCATCACCCTATTGCCAGGTGGTCATCACATGACGATTAAAGGCAAAGTACACCACTGGTTTTTTGAACCACTCTTTTGTTTTAATCCTATATAAATGTAGACACACAAAATAAAACTTTAAAATTTCATTTCAAAAGGTGGTTGTGCTTTTGAGATATCGCCAACAAATTCGGAATGAATACGTCCACGCAGGAAGAATAACCTATTATAGGAATAAACGATCTGAGAACAGTACTGACAGTTACGCTTCTCAGATCATAATTTTGGGGCATAAAAACCTATTCAAAAAAACCCTAAATAACCACATTACTTCGAAGTGACATGTTCCTCAAAATGCTTCTACCCATTGAAAGCTGCTGTAGGCTAAACATATATCTTCCCTTGAACAGTATGCCATGACTAATTTAAATACTTGGCAAACCGCTCCTTCCAGCACACTGTGATGAATTGAGCGGATACCATAAATTTAAGTGAACCCGGTTTCCTTGAATAATTTATTGACCAGCGAGTGGGCCCAGCTTGTCATTTCTTGAGTCAGCTAATTATTTACACCGGTCCATATTTCATATAAAAAAAAGAGATGCTTCCCAACACTGAACGACATGGAGCCAGCTGCACCATTGGCAGAGAATTTTGACGGACCACGGAGAACCCTGAGTTTATGCACACATTTTGATGCATTCACTGCAGCTCTTATTTTACAAGTGTCTCCAGACCTCATAATTGTTGTTTGCAGTTTTGTAGTTTTGCAGTCTTTTGTTGGTCAAAACAGTCTCAGAAGAAGGTTGAATTTGAAATGTATTATTCTCAAAACTTTGATCTAATTGTTTTCTTTTCTATAAAATAGTAGCTGAGTGTTTGGGTAGATTTGTCACTTTGTGGAAACCACGAAGTAGTAATAATTATTTAGTGATAAATGGTATTGCCAATTTTAAAAGGCATTTTAAAAGGCATTTCCGAATCCTCTATAAGCAGATTTTATCCAAGCTTACTAAAAAAAAACAATTCATACCACTGTGACAAGAGTCTCAACTTCATAGAGCTGCAAACATTGTTTGGAAATTTTCTGCTGAGTACGATACCAGTCAAAAAGGGTACATTTTATTTTGGCTGGTAACCTTATTCTGGTAGGCATGTTGTTTATATGCTCTACTACTTTTTTTTCTGAGCATCTCCATGAAATTGGACCCTAGCAGAATTCTTATCGGCTCATATCTTAAACATTCTGCCTCGCTGAAAACACAATCTCTTGTAGGTTAGGGTTCGCACTCGAAAGATGATTTATGTGAATTGTATGTCAAATACAACATAATTAAAGCAGCAGTCGACATTTGGATTACCGTAATAATTTATCTTAAAGTCTTATAATGCAGACTACTTGTATTGGTTGCTATCGCTGAGGTGGCAACCAAAACTCTCACCCATTTATTGGTCTTTAGTGACCACAGGAGTCACTTTGGGCGATGTTCGGGTATTGTGTTATTAAAACCACATTTCTTGAAATCTCCACTGTTGGTCCAACAGAAAACATTGTTGTACTTGAATACAAATTGCTTTAAAGACATTGCATCGACCAAACACAAGTTGAATTCTTTGCATTTATACACAGGCCTACAGGCAATGACTATTTAACAAGAACATTATAAGAACATATATTTTATGCTCGAACAGCTCCACAAAATTGGGCTCTGTTGTCTACCTGACAATCAGCATAATTTTGAATAAGGTCCCTTGAAAAGGGAAAACAAAACCAAGATGGCCGAAATCACAGCTGGCAGGGGGGAGGGGCAGTTGGAAAGCAACTCACCGATCGTTTTTATTGGCATGGCCACAACGCATGGAGACAACTTAATGTCACAAGGATTTCTCCTAAAGCAGTTAAGCCATGTAGACGGTAGACAAATCCTTGCACTAAGCTTTCGGTCCAGCAGTATTTACACAAAAAATAGAAAATGGAAAAGCAGAAATTGCACTTCCAGTGAAACATGAGTAAAGAAGGTGGTATACTTTAAGGAAGGGGGAATAAATAACAAGTATATTTCCCATTACAATAATAGTCATAAATATTAATAGCTCCCTCACACTTCCAAGAAAATACAGTTTAAAAAAAACCATTATCGACAAAAACAACCATGGGAAAAAAGATGGTGCACAAAAATAAGTCAATAATAGCAGGGACAAAATCAAATCACCTAAAGGTTTGATATTTCTTCAATGGAAAAGAGCATGACATTTCCATTTGAAAATTCACATTTGAAACCCAGTTTGTGATTCAATAACATGAACACAAGTATATGAAGGAAGCTGTCAAATCATGCATTTTGGGTTGCCCTAAATTACGCTGAATTAATCAATGACTTTATAAATTGATTCAGGACATTTAGTGTGGTGTTCATTATCTCAAAATTAATGTGTCCCAGCAAACTCAGCCAGAGATCTATGCACACCATCGCACGGTAATCCATCAGTGTCAAGAGAATGCATGGGGATATAACCAGTACACAGTGACAGTCACGACCGCATGATGAATCTCAACGTATAGTATGTACCTTATCCTGTCTGTCACATTCCATTTGAAATTGGTTTCCCCTGATGTATGTGTTTGACATGAATTCCCCAACGAACCAAACTAGAAAATACTTTATCATCAGTTTACACACTTCTTCATCAGCGTGATGGATAGAGTCTAGTAAGGAGACCCCATTAAAGCGAACTCTGTTTGTTCCATGTCGGTGCATGTTTCCTGGCGTAGTAACAATGATAATGCTATTAGAGGGTGAACATTCAACCCAGATACTTAATGAAGGAGATGAAGTCGCTTGCCTCCATGCCCCCTTGCCACTGCCTTGGTGGCCTTGAAATGCTCTAGTGGAAATTTACATTTTTTGTCAAAGGGTGCACTTTACCAAGGAGCAACTGCCTTACCACTCTTGCCCTTACAAAAACTAAGCATAAAGGCCTGAACATTGCCTTCTCAAAACAACTAAAAATCCTCTCAAACAATTCTCAAGATTCCAAGCACACAGCCGTGATGCTCAATATATGCCAAGTAGTACTGACGATGAAGCGTCATGTTTGAACCATCCCCACTTTAACAGCTTCACTGCGAGTGATGGAGTGCTGTACAGTGTACTGAGCACACTAAACTTGGTTACTTTGTTTCAAAAACTCAATCAATAACTTCATATCACAGTCCTTGTAACCACCCTCATCAATACCAATTTTGTATACATTCACCAGTTTCCAGATTTGATATCCGCCGCGTTTTCGCCGTAAATATTGATTTTCTTTTCCCTCGCTCACTCCACTCTGAGGGACGACTGAACAGTTGCAATATTTCAGAGCTTTTAGTCGGACCTCGAGATTGGAGGTTTGGCGACCCTAAGCCTACTAACTTTATCACCCTTTCTGGACCTTCTGCATTAACGAGAAGTTGTCGTGATCCTGTTCTGCACAGAAGCGTGTCTGAATTCAATTTCATTTTTTATCTTTTTCTCTCTTCAACGGCCATTCACTCTCGAACAAAAAATACCTGTGCACGCCGTGCAAATCAAAGAATTGTGTTGATTGAAATTGATTGGGTTTTTGGCAGTTGGTAAAAGGATACTGTTTTTGCCTTTAGGCTCATGTACAATTGTGCAAGACACTTTTTGATTAAACTGGATCGCTATGCACGCAGACATCACAATATTGAATCATAAATGGATTATCTGAGCAATGGCTGTTTTTATTGAAATGAAAATTATAAACATGAAGCGACTTCGCATTGGGGCAGAACACATGAGCAATGCATTTATACGTCCAGGTTTTAGAATAAAGACAGTACATGGAATTGGTTTAGACTCAAAATAGGAGACTCAGGAATGGTAGGTAAGGTCTGCCGTCAAAATAATTTCCAGCTTTAGATTTTAGACACTGGCATTCAGTGACTGATTTCCCTTGTATAGTGCTCAGAGCAAAATGCTACACAAAATGTTTCAGTTGCTACTCATCAGAAATCATCAATTGCTGCTCAATATTAGACTTCAGTGTGTACCAAAATTGTTAAGTCAAGATATTTTACTGTGTAAAATTGCTGGATGAAATCATTCCCTGGCTGTAACTGGGACCTTTCCTAGGAGGGGAGTAACCCTCCTGGCCCTGATCTCACAGGTAGAGTGGGAAGGGGACAGCTAGGGGAGGGGGGTGATAAAGGCTTTGGAGTGAGAAGGTCTTGTTGTTCTCTCTCTTCATTGTATTATTTATCCTCAATGCAAAACTAACATCCATTAAAGTATTGCGGTACCCGCCGTTAACACATGGAACTGTCTGAGAGATTGATCACCCCCTGGGAATGAGGTTAGGTGTAACACTGCAAAGCATCAAACACAATCAACATGAAACTTGTATACTCCTTAATGTATATTTGCATCTCGCTCCTGAAGTGAAAGTGAATAAAATTTCAGTCCCACATATGTAACGCTGTCTTGAAGGTCTAAAAAAAAACTACATTCCATCTAAGATATAAAATGATCAACATGTCAACACAGCATCTAGAATAATTTTGAAAACCCTTCCC
Organism: Asterias rubens; assembly: GCF_902459465.1. Taxonomy (NCBI): domain Eukaryota; kingdom Metazoa; phylum Echinodermata; class Asteroidea; order Forcipulatida; family Asteriidae; genus Asterias; species Asterias rubens. Next base: position 17,777,033 of record NC_047070.1, on the reverse strand, counting down.
GTCCATTCTATCCACCGCCAGTGCCTCCCATAAATATTTCTTTATCTCTGAGCGTACGTTCTTCATAGCTGTCATACAAATAATTAACATCTGTAAGGAGAGGGCAGGGGTGGTTCAAAGTACTATGACATATTCTGACGCCAGACGAGACGCTGAACAAATAATGGAGGACGTCATTTTGTAGAATTGTCATCTCCTGACTATTAGAACGCGAAGAATTCAATTGATGTGGAAGAATGGTGTTGGAAAACTACTGTTAGGATGAGGGGTGGGGACTGCATATAATGCTGAGTGTTTAGACCAGACGAACAATCTTATAATAACGGCACAACATTTATTGGCAGGCAACTTGATGATTTCAAAGTGAGAAGAAACTATCTTGCAAAAATATAGTATTGGTCTGAGAGTCTTACTCAAAACCCCTCTTAGACACCGTCAGGCCTGTATGCTTCGTTTTTGAAAGGGCAAGGGCACCAAGGCATTTTCTCCTTGGCAAAGGGCACCCTATGAGGAAATTGTAAATTTCTACTGGAGCATTTCAAGGGCACCAAGGCAATGGCAAGGGGCAACGGAGGCAATCGCGAATTTCTACTGGAGCATTTCAAGGGCACCAAGGCAATGGCAAGAGGCAACGGAGGCAATCGCCTCCATTGCCTCCGTGAAGTATCAGGCCTGCACCATGTTTCTTACATATGAGCCTGTCACAGAGTTGAGCATAAAGTAAGACACCTAATTCACATCATATATGTAAAACTAAAAAGACAAAACCTTGCGCAGCCAACACACAAGCAACGGTGGTGTTGCCTGCAACACTTGTGCAGATGGATTGGTCTACGTTCACTTGCCGACATCCAGATCTCTGAACCAAACTTTACACGTACACTAAAAATAAAGCAACTCTTTGCCTTCTTCCCCAGGGTTTGGACACTTCCATAAAACGTGAACATACATATGAATGTAGATTGATCAGTTCAACACAACAGTCTAAAAAAAGATGAAAAATAATACTTCACTATTGTCAATACTTATAATGCTTCGAGTTGTGAAGAAGGAAGAATCAATGGTGAAAAAACACTGTTTGATTGAGAGTGACTGAAGATATGATAGGTTTTAATTATAATCTAACCAAAACAACTGAAATATCATACGTTCATATCCATAGATGATATTTGAGACCTGACTTTAAGGATAACTGACTCAAGACTCAGGCTGTTGCATGGGCACAATTTTATAGGACTGCTTATACAAAAGATATTGCTCGACAATTTTCAGCAAAGCAAAAAATAAACATTCACCAAGTACAAATATTGAACTTGCATTTATGTAGCACGGGTATACCTTTGTCGTAATGACGTGCATATTGTGTATGGATATTTTTTCCTGATTTTGGATTAGCATGCTCATATCCACAGTTACATGCTGATGTCTCAATTGTCAGCTTATCGATCTTTATCAAAACCAAGTAATGCCATGGCAACATGTCACACATTATGAGCATGTACCATAGGCCCTACGTTGATACATGTAGCTGTGACCGGCCGTGTAAATGAAGGTTTGATATTGAATAGTTGGGTATTAAACCTGTGTATGGATGCATAGTAGAGTATTGAATTGTAGCAATGAATAGTAGGCACATTTAAAAGAGTTCTCCCAGAACTGAAATGCATCCTTTAAGAATGTCCTTGCCAGAGGACACTATAGACCGTTATCACGCTGTCACCATCTTGGTCATGTTCCCTGTTTCCAATAACAGTAATGAATGCTAACATTCATTGCGCATGGCACCAGACTATTATGTCGTCCAGCCTCAGTTTGGTCACAATGAGTTGGCATGGAGTTAAATCAAGATGACCACACCATGATAAAGGTCTATAAAGAAGGATCACTGTACGCGTGTAATTGTTACATAAAATGTATGTAAAAAAAACAGAAAAACTATAAACATCCAGCTTGATATTCCATCTCCAGCCTCATGGCTGGTTTGCCAATTATATGTGTGTGCATGCATGGAAAGACGAAATGCCACTTAGGTGCATGAGAGCACATTTCAGAGCCCTACTTTATGGTAGCATGCTCCAATTCCCTGAATGTAAATTACTCAAAACATAAATCTCAGAAAACCGCTGTATTAGCGTCAGGGTCTGGTAAACTGCATGTGGAGCTGACATACACGCACGTACTGGCTGCAGTCTTGGAAGGGCACCAAGGCGTTGTCTCCAAATTAGGCAGTTGTCCCAAGTCATTGGCTTAGTGTCTCTTAAAATGATCCACAAGAAATTTTGCATTTCCTCATAGAGATGCCCTGTACCAAGGAGAAATCGCCTTGGTGCTTTTGCCCTCAAAAATGAAGCATCAGGCCTGTATTAGAAATTACATGATTAAATCTTGAACGAGTTTGTTTTCTCAGGCAACAAAAACCCTCAGATGGTTTAAATCATCTTTTAAACATTTCAAACCCCCCGAGAAACCTCAAAAACGTGAAGAAAAAACCCCAACAAAAACACAAGTAGCCTATACCAAAGGATGTAATATTTATTAGGGTTACATACACCCATACCATGTATCAACATAATTATTTAATGGCCAATGCATGTACCAACATCCATCCCCCGATTAAATTAAAAACCTGTTTCCTTGGAAATTACACGCGGAAAAAATCCACAATTCTCTCGCCCTGCAGTGAATCCAATACGCATTTTTTCCCTCAAGTCTGTTCCAATTGTGTATAGAACTCGCTAAAAATTGCCTACAGGAAAAGCATTCAGTGCGCGCTTACGAACCCCATGGAGATGGCAATACACGGTGACTCTAAAAGGTCATCAAGCGCGCTGGCCACACCATATCGGCTTATTGATTCGTAAAATGTTTGAACAAGGCTTGTTATTTTCTGCAAACTGCTTTGCACCGACGACATACTTGTACATGTTTCAACAACACTTCAGTCTATAAATTCTCCTGAAATACAAACATTCATACGAGATTGGTTTTTCATCTCCGATATTGATGGAACGCAATTCCATTGTACCAGTGTAGAGCTGACTTGCAATCAGGGAGATCTTGTAAAAACAATCAGGGATATATTTAAGTACATTCAACATAAAAGGAAAACATTTCCAAAATCACAGAGATTTTCAAATGTTCATCAGAACAGTGGAAAGATTGGGTTTTTTCTTATGGAGCTTTCTGCAGAATCAGGGAGAGTTTGCAGCTCTGCTGATGCCTTAAATTGTTAATTCATTCCCGAAGAGACTTCTTAATTTGCTTCACAGATACTTCAGGCACTCACATGTGGCACCATTTTAAAACTACTCGTTACGATCATTTATAGATTGAGTGAGTCCCGCTCACATGATTACCACATCTTCTCGCAAACTTTCAACATCGCAGCTGATGCTAACGGCCAGGACAACAGCCACAGCCTGTGTCAGACCCAACTAAAGCTCTCAACGATTCTTTCCTTATGTTTTCCTGTTTGTGGTTCACAGCTCCATGGAAATTCTCAGCGGCAACATAAAGAGGCCTCCGCTGCCCATGGTCAATATTTATAAAAATAGTTCGGCCCACGTACTTGCTAGGCACTGTTGCTTAATATTACAGAATTAGATTACCAGCCAAAGTTGAATGTCTTGGGTATTGTGCATGACTGGTCTTCTGACAATTATTTGCTAAACAGAACCAAAAAAAAACTAAGCAATACGAAATTTGTATTCACCTTTTCTATTTTACTTTCCTATATTTCACGACTAAATTTTACTTTTCAAGCAATATTAATTCGAAAAGCCATAAAGCACGTAAAAACCAACGTATTTGAAGAAATAGATCAGGCACACATACAACTCAAAATTGGAATTGGGACCAAATCCTTGAAGATTGAATACCAGCGAGACTTGCGAAGTCTAATTCTGGCAATCTGTGACAATGATTGATGATCCGTGTACAAAACACATTCAAATCAATGGACACTACAGGAAAGTGTGGTATGAGTTACTTCACCATTTATGTAGGCACGTAGTATACTTATGCTACCAAAATGGCCCCGTACTCTATTTATTTATTCATGTTTACTCTTACTTACGGTTTAGCTTTACTCCGTAATACATGTAACTGTTGTTATTCTTTTATGAGAGTATGGAAATAAATGTATTCTTGAATTGAATTGAATTGAGTATACAACGGGGGATTTCGAGGTATCTTGGCATGGCATATATAGGAGAGTTAATTAATTTGATTACTTTGAGTAAGTTTCAGTTCATGAAATGGTGTGCATTGATTGCCTTGAAGGAACGATGAGAGATGATGAAGCGTGGATAGATGGGAGGGAAACAAGGAAGTAGAGAGGCTGGGATTAGACTTTCTAGAAATCGAAGGGCAACCTAGATTTCTGCTGGAGCTTAGGGTACGAATGGAAATGATGAGCACGTTCGTGAAGAGTAAGGAAATTGTATTTCGCTACAGAGTGTGAGAAATTGTTAGAGTGCTGTAAGGGTTATCTTCTCCCCTTAAAGGGAGGGTATGATTTTGGTAATTGCCAAAGACCAAAATCCTCACTTGGTAAAATCCCAATTTAAACATACATGTATGCATAACTGTGAAAATTTGGGCTCAAGTTGCTGAGAAAGTGATGGAAAAAAAACCTTGTCGCATAAAATTGTGTGCTTTCAGATGCGTAACAAGATCTTCAGATGCCTCACATAAATCTTTCTCAGATTCAACATTTTAGGTGAACAATTTCCTCTCTCTAAAACTATGTTACTTCACAACATAGCATGCATTAAGAGCAACTATAAATATAAATATGAATATAAACTTGCAGGTACAACCATGGTCTCATGCATTGATAACAATTCAAAAGTTCTCACTTAAACTAATGATTTAAGCTCAAATTAACGTAAAAGTACCTTCCTGTTTAACTTTAGACATGTTTATTGCCACCTTGTGTTTTCATGAACAATCATTACTGTCCTTTTAAGTTTAACGTTTTCCTTGCAAAAATTTTCTTTTTATCATGTTTTGATGTCCTTGTTGTTTGATATGTAATATCACCTTTGTTCATTGTCTTTTATCCTTAATGTATTGATCTAACAGTATGTGTTAATGTTTTAAAGATCCTGTTTAAAGACCCTGGGAACTAGGATATTCAATCTGTGCAAAAAGTAAAAACATGCAATGATGTTTTTGCACTCCGTAATAAGCAATATTTTTCTACCAACATAAACAAACAGTAGTCAACATACATTTCATAACGACCCTAACCATCACGTCACTTTTTAACTGGCCCAATTAATTATATAAAACATGAGCATGGCCATGTGTTCGTGCATTCAGAGCGTGTACACTTGATTCACGTATTACACAAACAACAATCCAGCACACCCCAACAGAGTACAGGCTCACACGAGTCAGACCGTATAGGCCCACAGGCAATTCAGAAGCTGGAAAGCAATTGCAACGATTCTTTGGTAAAGAGGTTCAAATGAAAAGACAGAGAGATGGGGGAGAGGAAATTGAGGGACTTTTCACTCCTGAGGTGTCCCCCCCCCCCAACACATTCATCTCCAGTTCAAGGCATAAACAAAAACAGCTGGTGATGTAATGAGAAAATCGGTGTGCAGACAATTTGTGAGATAAAAGTTGTGGTTGAGTTCAGTACACTTTGAAGGCTCACTTTACGCTGGTTTACGTGTTTATGTGATGCTAGATTTTCATCAAAACAAGAGTGGAGGCTTGATATTAAAGAATACATTGTAGACTCTTTTTGTATACACGTATTAGCCTGGAATTTCATCTTTGAACATACAGTTTGCAAAGGGCACTTCCGGGAAACTTTTGAAGGGACACCAAGGCCAAGACCAGGGCAACAGCGGACATGACCTCCTTGTACTGTAATTTGAGGCCCGACGAAGCGGTTGATATGATAACATGCCCAGAACTTTCTGCGTGTGACTCACTCATAAAATTTACTGTCTTGGCCATAAATGAACATGGTGTCTTGCTTCATTGCCTCGGTACAGACAGGGACAAAAGGCGCTGGAATCGACATTTGAAATTAATCTATCGAAACTCCCCAGTTCAAGATTGCTGCCAATAATAAGGAAATCGGGGGGGGGGGGGGTCTTGATGGTTTCCTAGAAGATGACTGACCAGTCGTCCTGCCAAAAAAGACCGTTATCTTCCTGCCACCACCTCGGGCACGTTCCATGTATCCAACTGCAGTAATACTTGGTTCGGTTACATTGACTTGAGTGGGAGAAAAATCAAGATGTCTGCACCATAATCCCTTTGATTTCCAACGATACAGTTAAAAACCCACAAAAACTCACCATTCTGCGTTGGATGTGCCTCTGCGTTAACCACTCCCGTAGTCTGCACCGGTAGCGGTATCTCAATGTCCCCCTTGAGCGTGTCCGCAACGCTGAAGCTCGCCCTGTAGCGGTGGCTGGACTGCAGGAAGCCCAGGTTGACGTCAATCGTAGAGTTGATCTCTCGGGATACGTGGATCTCCGGATCGTGGACATCTTCTGGGAAGTGGACGCGAGAGCTGCCTCGAGGTCTCGTCATCCGGACTGGTTTATCTTCAGAAAAGGAACGAAATAAGAAGATTACACGGTGATAATCTCTCTCTAATACCATCAGGAAAAAAGTAAGCAAGCAACCTAGTAGTTTACAAGTAAGTTATAAATACTGTAGATCGTATGTATACATATCCTTGTATGACCTATATTTTTGGTCAGGGTTGCAAGCTCTCACAGCACTCTTGATGTAACAACCTGATATGGACAAACAGCATCACATTTCATCGTACTGCCTAGCGACAGCGTAACATGGTGATCACATATTAATAACAATAGTTTACCAATAATATTGATGCTATTGAATTTAAAAATGAATTTAAATGTACCCTACTACTGTAGAATAGGAGACTTTGAGATGCTGACGACATAAATTGGTCCTTTTTTGGGGCTCTGAGCATGCGTAGGTCTGAGCACGCCACTACTGTGAAAAGGATCGTCTAAAAGTCTCCCATAAGTTAGCTGTTTAAAAAAAATCAGACATAGTTACATACGGTATGGTATAGGGGTGTAGCCTGGGGAAGCCTGGGGTATGGCAACCCCCCTCCCCCCCCCCCAAAAAAAATAGATATATAGATATATATATTACATGTATAGCCCTTAAACAAAAGGAAGAACTGGCATTTAGTATTTGACCACTCTGCTCTGATGATTGTCGCTCTGGCTCAAGTTATCTGTTTGTCTGGCAAACATTCCGAAACTAACTTACATGCAAAGTCGCATTAGTGATACTTAGAATAAAATACGATGATGCAACTTGTAGCGCTACCTGTAGATGACCTTATGTTCACAGCACACTTTAAATTGTATTTACTGTGAACCATCAGGTTTGCCCGTGCTTCCCATATCAATAGCCCCAATTGATTTTGCACTGAATGCATGCAAACAAGGGTTACAATGTAAGTTATTAAAAAATACAGGATGGTGTTCAAATAATTATAGGACGCTCTCCGCATTGAAGGCTCATATCACAATGCTGACGATTCAGCGTGTAACGGAGGAAATATTTTCTCTTATAATTAAAAACAGCTCGCACAGATGGATTAGTGTAACGTGGATCTAATTACAGGAAATGTAAGGCTGATAAAAACCATGCCTCTTTTAATTACTTTTTTTACGAAGCAAGTAAACTCTACAACACGACTTTAGAGAATGTGTAACATCTTGTTTACAGACGACATGTACTTCAGGATTATTTTGTGATGCAAATGTCTTGATCTGTGTTTGACACAAAGTAGCCTTGGTAGGTTTTACTACAAGGACTAAAAGGAGCCTCGTATTTTATTATAATACCTTACTTTATAGCAATGTATACGTTTTATGGAATGGTTTTAAAGCCACTAATGACATAATTTTGTACATAATATGTACACAACTTACCCAGGGCTGTATTTATTTTGCATTTTCTGCTTGCCTAGATACAAATGCAATCTGCTTAAAGCCATTATACACTTTCGGTAAACAGTATTGTCCAAGTCCCACACTTTGTGTATCACAACTTATATATAAAACAACAAACTTGTAAAAATTTAGGCTCAATCGGTCATCGGAGTCAGGAGAAAATAACGGGAAAACCCACTTTTGTTTCCGCGCGTTTCGCCGTGTCATGACATGTGTTTAAAATAAATTATCCGTAATTCTTGCTAAGGAGAATTTATATTGTTTTACCGTTTTCTCAAAAAGTAAAGCATTTCATGGACTAATATTTCAAGAGAAGTCTTTCACCATTTACCTTCTGTAAACCCTGTAAATTATTTGTAAATCTGTGAACTTTTTTTTCTGTACCGAAAGGGTCCAATGGCTTTAAGAAAATTTCTAAGGTCAATATTAAAGTCAATAGTACACTTCATGGCTTGACATGGTTCAAGGTAAAATCGTATACAATGCATTTAAAGAGTTTTTTTTTTAAATATTTATCATTGTAAAACAAAGTTAGTCCTTGGACTCTTTGTTTAGTGAATAAAATCCGGAAATAAGCCAAAATGTCATGACAAAAGGCTGAAGGTCAATTTATGGACAGGGCAACATACAGCCGGCCACAGGAAGGCTTCCTTTCAGCCTATAGGATTAGAGAAACATAACATCAAGTTCAAGTGACTGCAAGTATGCCTTACTACAGATGTACATCAAACCATGATCAAACAAAGGGGATTTTGAAAAAGTTACAAGTTGAAATGAGACCAGCTAGTTTTAAGACATGTAGGGCTTGAATTCTACACTTGGACTACAGGCTTAAAGGCCAGTGATTAGGTGTCAGGCTTGTAAACTCATGACTTGACAAATACAGGAGTCTTGTGTTTTTCAGTTGAACAATAAAAACCACACTGGCTAGTCAGTGTAAAAGTTTTTGTAAAAACATATATCCTTGCACCGTTACTGTAAGTGACTGCATAGATTTCCGTCTTGAGTTTGGATCAATGAAACTTAGGCCTGAACCACGAGGCAAAGCCATTGACTTAACGTTATGTGTCCGAATGGTATAGATTTCCACACAGGCCATCATCCATACAAAACAGTAGTATTGGATTGAACACTGGCAAAGCTACGAGTCACTTCTTCATTTCCTAAGATGCTGACAGCATAAAAGATGGGCTGGGTTCACCATAGCACCTGGTCTGCGACCTTTCAATCTTGAACAAAATACTTGGTGTTTGGTGAAGTAAATACATGATTCAAGAAGCACCTGTAAAATGTAGACCATTACTCAATTTGAAGACTAGTTTAACATGATATGAACTGAAAGTTGTCGAGACATGGACCCATGAGAACAATTACTTCCTAAATACTAACAGCCAATTATTTTTGTATGTTTTGTATTTTGTACCCTAGTTTTGTATTTTGTACCCTAGTTTTGTCTGTCCAGTGTTTTAAGTTCCGTCCGTCTTAAAGCATGAACAAGGAAAACTCAAAGGTTATGAGTATGAGCTTCTTTTTCCCCCCACACAAACTGGCATGTTGCATACATTTTTAGGCTGTACAATATCAAATCAAATTCATAGGCCTATTATTCTGATAAATTGTAATGTATACCTTGTACAGGGTGTACATAACTATACCCATTGCGCAAACTTAGAACAAGGTGCATACTGGTCTAGCTACATGTAGGGATCAAACTTGATCGCTAGCTAGACCAGCATGCACCTCATTCCACGCCTAATGCGCGCCTACTGAGTGTTTGCATTGATGTCTATATCTATGTAGTGTGAAATAAATGTAAAAAATTTGACACTCAAACTCCATTAAAATACCTTTGTGTGATAGGCCTACAAGTATGATTCCCTTCAGACAAGCCTACAATAGCAAAACACTTGAAACTCTTCAAATACAGCAACGTTTTATAGGTGCACCAAGGCCAAACCGGGGCAACAGGCAATGGTCTTCATGGCCCCCATAGTTATAGAATAACTCAAATAAGTGATCAATGATACATTTATGTTAATGTTAGTTAATGTACTTACAGTTCCTGTGCATGGCGACAATGACCAATCTCAAATGAATCATATCATGATCATGTTGATTTTGGAGTCTGTATAGTTTTCCAAAGCAAAGGTGCAAACTTTACCCTAAGTGCAGATGTTTATTTACTAGATAACAATGATTCTTTATTAAATTAAAAAGAATGACCTTTTCAGTGGTTGAAAATTTCATGGTTTATAGCTTTGTGCATTTAACATAATTAACTGATAAGCTGTAATAATCAGGGAACTGCCAGAATTCGGGTCAAGCACTTTTTTAAAAAGGCTTTAAAGTGAGATCCACTTATTTTTCTGAAAAAAGTCATAACATGAGCAAAAATAAATAAATAAAAGTTTCTAACCTCACATTAAAATGGTTTAAAATGCCAACTGTTTTCATAAATACCCTTCAAGGGCAATTTATGTCAAACACCAATATTGTTTTAAATCAAAAAATCTTAAAAAATTACAGGCCCGTAATACATACTGTACAGTTCAGACCGAACTTACGTGATCGTTTGTAGGAAAATTCCTATATGGATTTTACTTGCATGGCTACGGGCAATGTGTGCATGAATCCCCTGCAATGTACGCATAGATCACTTAATTTCATTCTGTACTATATTAGGAAACAATTCTAGGCAATCTATGATTAACAGTTAAGCCTGTTGTTTGGATAAAAGCACTTGACATTATGTGTTTTGACACCGCAGCCTACAATCCTAAAAACCTAGATCTACATACAAACACCCTGCAGAGAAAGTACAAGTTCAATCTGTACTCTAACGCAAGCAAACATCTCAACGGACCGGCCTGAAAAATACGACTCAGATTAGGCTGTCTTCAACATGTACTCAGTCCAAATGATACAATCCCCAAAGGGACTAAGTGTACGGCCAATAGTAAAGTCTACAATCTCATTCCAATCAGCAGAGATTGGCAAAACCCGGCTCCGGTTACAAAGATGGTTCAATTTCCCCTATAATGGAGACGCCATATAGTACATTGTGAAAAGAAGGGGGATTGCACGTTTATCTGCCATCGCAGCACTAATCAAGTTGAGAGTTCACTTTACCCATGGATTCTATTCAAACTCTTGTAGGAATTATGAGCTCAGATGGCTGTTTACCTGTTTCGTTTGGAACGACATAATAATCCTCCTAGCACTGCAGGTCCAAGGATGGATAGTGTACAACGATAACATTTCCTAGGGATTGTCACATTTGGTGTGTCAATAGTTGTACAAGCAGATTGATGTCAGATCTAATAAAATTTCAAGGCCACAAATCTCACAAAATCTACGAAAAGACATTCAACAAAATGTGATTGTGATATCTTTAATTCGTTTAATTTTGCGGCCTCAAAATTACCCATGGCACCCACAGCAATTGCCTTGGTTCCCTGTGCTTTTGCTGTGATGCCCTTTGCAAAGTTCTAAATACCAACTGAAATTTTCCTGAGGAAAAGAGCGAAATTGAAGGCCTGTTCTTGTTTTTAGGTGCCACAGTCATACCGTATCCGAGTATCCCCCTTCAAAACAAAAATATACTTTAAAAATTGTAAACTTCATTACACAATATAAATGTTACACAAAGTCAACACTTGCATACTGTGTATTTCAAGTTGCTCCTTCAACCACTTTCTCTATGCTTGAACACATTGTTTATTCAACAATTTTCAGGTTTTTTGAAAACATCCTGTTTTAAAATCAATCCAAATGGCAGACTTTTTAAGACTTTTTATTTTGACAGTCCTTTGTATCAACACGGGTATGCCGAGAGATTGTCACAATCTGCATTTCAACTCCGTCATTCATACATCCAACAGCAGGGGAATGAAACTAAATACATCTGAAAATATTGTTACTAAATGGCAAGAGTACTCTAGAACACAACCCAAGACCTCAAAAGATAACAAACATCTAAGAAGCTGGTGACATTGTGTCAGGTTCCTATTCTTATCAGACGTCTCCATGGATACTCAGCTCCCTCTCTTTTGTCAATACTTTCTTCTCGCCCTCAATTCCTCCTCAAAGTTGATAATGCCAAAGTATATAATCTATGTTTTTTGGAAATGTTTGATTGTTTTAACCCTATATAAATGTTGATTACAACAAAACTAACCTGTTAAAACTTCATTTCAAAAGGTGGTAGCATTTTTGTTATAGATATTGCAGATAATCTGGAGTAATCGTGTCCATGTAGAAATAATTTAATCCATAATTGGAATACACAACCAGAGAAGGGTTTCTCTGATTGAAATGGTTTTGAATTCCTTTTTACAAAACTGCATTTCTTTGAAGGGTATTGTTTTACAACATAATCAAGAGCTGCAGTGCTTCTTACAAAGTTATTTTTTTACAAGGATTAACTTTTTTGAACCAAAGTATCTGCGAGGCCAGAAAGATCAAAGTTAAAGACAGTTTGAAAAGGGTAAAAAACATCTCTGTTTAGTTTTAAAGTATGAATATATAAAGCTTACTGATTATGGAGTTCATACAGTGTGAGAACCTTTATATTTTGTGAAAACTTTCCATGGGAAAATAAAGTCATATTCAAGAAAACTGTACCAACCAAAGTTAAGTACAAAAAGTGCATGGTTATCGACTAATTTCTCCTGACTCCAACAATGGATATTACAATGTACTTTATGAAGCCCAAATGTTTACAGGTTTGTTATTTCATGCACCTGTAGAAGGTTCATCAGACATAACATGAACACATCTTGGACTTTTCTATCAGCTCTACAAATTCTGCATAATACCTTTAAGACGACGTGAGACGAGACTATCCTATCCAGATAATCCTGCAAGATGAAATGAATATGTACGTAACACAATACAGGAAACTGCCAGAGGCAGAATAATAACGCATTCAAAACAGGAAAATTCTCTCAAGAATATTCGGAAATTGAACAGTGGCAATCAATACATTGTTTCTGTATCATATGTAAAGGGCGATGGTTCATGGGGGGGGGGGGGGTGGTGAAGGGGGGACCTACATTGTACATCCCCTATGGGATACAAGTCGGCTTGGATGTTTTTGGGATCTGTCTAAATATCATGGAAGAGTGAAGTAGAAAGATCCAACTTGAGAATGGACTCCGATTCCAGACAAAAGGTTACTCCTAGATTGATTAGCTTGCGACAGGTTGCTAAGATCAGACAGCTACGTGTGTGTATCACTTCTTGTTTTATAACAGGGAGGCCATCAAGATGAAATGAATCTTAGATTGCAACATCAGGGAAGCTGTACAGTGGCTGGGTAGCCTGGGTTCACCTGTTTATGTTGAAGGGGAGTCAGGACACTTACAGAACTCACACTAAAATGACTTAATTTAACGTTAAATTAATGTATCACTAACGGATTATGTCACAAAAACAGTACTTTCATAACCTTCACTTTACAAGGCCGGATGGCCACTACCAAGGTGAGGGCTACACTTAACCGATTTGGGTTGTCGAACCAAATCAACTGTCACGAGGGGCATGTTGTCGCCTACTCCTGGGAGTGGCTGAAACAGGGTAACCCCCTTCACAGTCCATGACATAGGTATGGGTATCACTCACATCCACTAGGAGCCTGGCTGGCAGAGCAGAGTGCACAACCTTCTCATTTGTTTACAAAGCAATAATGGTTTTAAAGTGCCTTGCTGAATGGCACACTTATCATGACCAGGATTCGAACCCTCACTCTACCGCTGACAACACCAGAGCTTGGGTCCAATGAACTACCCTCCTCGGCCACAACACACTAAGTAATGAGCCTAGTTTCTATGTGAAATAGAGACTAGGAGACTACAACAAAGGCAAGCCATGGCAAATAATGAATTCGTCATCTAAACAAAAGCCTCAAAAAACACACCACACGCAGTGAGTTTAATCCCATCTTTTACTAGTCTCCAAAGGCCTGAACTTTGTCACGTCTTCATGGCCTATAATTGAATTCGCCAGCGTGTAGAGGCATTCCTCCGAGGTGAGTGGAGATTTAATCAGGCCAAAGCTGCCGTCGTGCACACTTGATTTATCTAGAAACTCTTTTCCTAACTAGGGAGGTAGACCAAATGCATAAATTGTACAACACAAAATTAAATTTTTGTCAGATTTTTTGTTTGTGGAGTAGCTGTAAAGTACTGCCTTTCTGTCCCTGTTGCACTGCACTGAAAGCCTGGGCAGACCTGGTATGATTGTTATGAACTTTATCAGTACGCGTTCAATTAATCATCACGTGTCCTTATTTTAAGTATAATTAAATTGAGCTTTTAGAATTTGCACATCGAAGAGAGAGAGGAGATTAAATAAGACTAGCTTTCAAATAACACAATCTGGATCTAGCACTTTTTAGGGAAAAATTTCCGTATGGCGCCACCACTTTTTCATTCGATATGAAATAATATAGTATCTAAATTACCTCAATGAGATATCCTTTTTTGTAAAAATTAGTGAAAAAGTGGTGGCGCCATACGGAATGTTATCCTCCCTTTTTGTAAAAATGAGTGAAAAAGTGGTGGCGCCATACGGAAAGTTATCCCTTTTTAGGTATCGCCTAGGTATTTATCAGCTTCACAGCTTAACAATGTTTTGGTAGTCGTCATCACTGTACATTTAATTAATTTTGCCAATCTGCTGAGCCTGTATTTGTCCTAAATAAATTTTAAAACCATCAACAAATAAAACTCTTATTCACCATCTTCGTCTTCTTCAACCACTGTAGCTTCCACCACGACTTTAGCACTGGGAGTAGTATCCGTCTCCATGTCTACAACAGGGTCTGCTGTCAGGGAAGGGGCAGCCAATGTTGAACACTCAGCTGCAGCCATCGTTGGTTGGTGGTAGTCCAGTGTTCAGTAAATCACAAATATTGCGCTCACCCCCAAAAACACAAAGTTTCTATCGAGCTCTCAGGAGGTAGGTAGCCAAATGCAAGTTGTTGTTCTTCGACGAGGTTCACTAGTTACGTTGAATTAAACAAATTATTCTCAAATAAAAGGCAGTGAAGCTATCTTTCCGAGTTCAAAAAAGCCAGCAAAAGAGCTGTACAAAAGTTACCGCTTTCACTCAGTTCAACCTCCAGCAGTCGACTCTCAACTAGCTCACCACATTCGCGCTGCATACATCAACAACAACCAGCAAGTCGAGACTGGTACCCAATTCATTTACAGGTGCAATTTAGGATAGTGACGTCCAGAGGACTTACCGTTTTCCGCCTTGTTTAGTGGATGCAGAGAAAGCGCCCTCTGTTGAAATAATGGCGCAAACTTTCCCCATCCAGTAAATAATTATTTTTTTGTTCAATTATTTTGTTTTCGATATCTAGAAATGTTTGGAGTGTCTTCTGGTTCACAATACATTCATACATGTGGCCTGTATGGCATAACAGTTAACAGCACCGGACTCAAGCTCTGCTGTTCAGCAGAGTGTGGGTTCGAGACCCTTCGGGCTTCATCCTTTGGATGGGACGCAACGATGTTGGTCCTGTGTGCTGTTCAACACATGTAAAATAACCCAGTGCACCTATGATAAAGACGGGGTTCACCCCAGTGTTCCTGGTCTGATCGGCAGCAAATTGCCAACAGCATATGCTGTTAAAGGATTAGGTCTCGTAACGCAGTCCCACATCTTGCAGGAAATATACTGTATGTTACGCCGCCATGGGCATCACTGAGTGACGAATATGCGTGCTTTATAAGAAGCCACTTGTTATGATTATTATTACACATATTAAAAGCAACTTGGGGTTGGACAAAGATAAAAAGAACTGACCAGAGTAGGATTTTAACCAATGACCTCCAGATTAACATTCCAGCGCTACGATTGTTATCTACCCTATGGTTGGGAAAATGATTCATATCACATATAACCACAAGAGAAAAGGACTGGGTAAGTTTAACAATAAGTTAGGGTTGACCACAAAAAGGGAGACTACCAAAAGAGGGCTAGATAGCTCAGTTGGTCGAGTGTCAGCCTATTAATATAGAGGTCGAGGTTCAAGTCCTGCTCTTGTAAATTTGCCTTTGTCCAAACCTAAATTATTTTAAATGGTTCATTTTGAATTTTAATGGGATTCAATCTTGTCCATCTTTGCTCTAGAGCAGAACAAAATAATATGTCAAAAACTAAAATTTTACAGAGTAATATAAACAACAGAATTGTTGGGACTAATCAGTAACAAACCGTTTCACTCAAAACAAAAGATTCTGGTAAATACACGTTGTATTTATTGATAACATGGAGTGTTATTTACAAATCTGTGTTCCCAATTAAGAACAACAAGCATGAGTCGTAACCCCCTCCCAACACAGAACCATTGGCCCCCCCCCCGAAAAAAGAAAAGAAGAAAGAAACAAATTGATCTTTCTATGGCCCCAAAATTACATCTCTGCACCTCACGTGCACCCACCCCTAAGACATGGTTACACCACTGAAAACTCCCTGCCCTTGATGGTGCCCATACTCCTAGGTGATTAAAAACAGTCATTCGTGTTCGTTAAATTTATTTTAACATAACTATCAGAGATCTGAGTTTTGTCAATGTCTTGAAAACTTCCAAATTTAGATGCTTATTGTGCTGAAAGTATGTGTGAGGACTATCACCAAGCCAATGCACACAGGAAACAATTTCTAGATTTCAATTCTTTGCAATTCTCTATTCCATCAATAGTTTTTTGATTTTGTTGTTTAAAGGGACATGTTGCCTTTCAAACGTAGCCCAAAATCGCACAATCCAAGGTAACGTGTCCCTTCAGTTGTTTAACAATAATAAGGAGGACATTTGAAAATCCACTTTTAGCCCGTCGTGACTTTCTGTTTTGACGTTGATGGTTGGTCTGTCTCCTGCTCATATTCAATCTCGACGTGGCCTCTCTTTCTTCGGAGTGCCTTCTTTGTAGTTGCATCATCATCATCAGAGGAGGAGCTGTCGTCATCGCTGTCACCTCCCTCTGCCCCAAGTCTGTCCATATCCTGAAAAATAACAAATATTAAATTACTAGAGGGGCCTTTCTAAGACCTCGGCTTGGGCTCTGGCCCCAGGTGCCATTATCTGATATTCGAACAATCACTTCAAGCAAAATACACGCTACTCCAAAAATGTACATGCCTTATGACCAGTTCATACTCGTTGGTTTCCACTGTGTATTATATAAATTGACACCATTATTGTTATCATTTTCCTAGTAACATTCCTTACCTCAAAGTCACTCAGATCACTCTCTTCAAAATCTTCATCTGCCACATATTCAATCTCGTCCTCTCCCTCCTCCTGAAAGAAAGAAAGAAAAAAGATAGTTATATACAAATGTATACATTGAGCGTTCTCCTGCTACATATATCAGTCAGTTGGCAATGTTGATGCCAGATGTCGTGTTGACGCGCCTATATTTTTCACTGCTAGAATTTGGGGGGCTGGCTATTGTATTGTCATGCCATATTTCGTCCACCAAGGAGTGTGGACAGAGCACACATGCCTGTATAATGCTTCATTTCAACCACACAATGAGGACAGCAAGCTGGCAGTAGAAAAAAGGGTAACATTCTTTGTATTGGGTTATTGTATAATCCTCGACTGCAGGTTTTTGTCTCTTTGGCCTCGAGAGGCTTCCACTGATGTATTTTGCTGTATTTTGGCTCAATGGAGGTAAAACTGAGCGGACTGAAAGACCATCCTTGAATCCGGGCTTGGCCTCAATTGGTTAACATGTCTTTAAACAATAAAGTAAATATTTGTTGCTAACCTCTTCCTCTTCTTCGTCTTCTCTTTCTTCATCGTCCTCTTTCTCTCCATCTTCTTCTTCTAAAGCTCTGTCAAAAGCAGTCACGGGGAAGTTGTAGATGTCACCATACTGCAGGAAAAACACAAACATATGATCAAAAACCCAACTGTAATCCGAGCTGTGACCGATTTGTCGGAGCAGGGGCTGATTTCACAAAGAGCGAAGACTGTGCATCAAACTTAGTCACTCTGCCAAGTATGATGTCACAATATAAATCACTACTGGCGATATTGACAACTGAATTAAAAGATTTTGTCACATGACAGCTGATCTTCAGGTAAATCTATTTCATAGAGCTGCTTTGCTGAGAGGTTTCCTGTTCAGCAGAAATGAACAGGATTAACAGTAACAAATAGTATATTAGGCATGGTATTTTGGCTAATAATCTTAATCTGATTAAGCATAATGTTGCTGTGCTTCATACAACCTGGGAAGCTGCAGCAGAGGGATCACCTTAGGTGATGTAACTTTTACTTGATAATAATACTAATGTATGCAAATCTTACAGTTCCTTTCTTCAGTCGTTCCAGAAGTTCCTTCTCGATGGCGTTATCAAGTCTTGCTGCTATCAAAGCCTTGTCTTCCCTTCGCTTCTCACGGCGTTCTACTTTCCTATTTAGAGGGACTAGTTTCTTCCTAGAAATCAAAAAGTAAAAAGCATCTATTAGGTATTAAAGATTCACCAAAACAAGCTTGGTCCAATATTTAGCCAATGGATTGGTTATATATTCTTAGTACATAGACTGGTATAATTAACCGTCGAAGAATCTCTTGAAATGTTCAAAATACCCGTGCGTATTTTTTTCAGTAAAAATACTTGTGCGCGCACTCATTTGTGTAGAATTGCTCCTGTCTTTTGGAATAATGATGCAGAGTAACGGAAAGTTCTGGTGGTCCAATGGACTGTGGGCGTGTGCCTGCGGAGGTAATCACCTATGTTACCTTCATGAAGTATCAGGCCTGAGACCTTTAAAACGCTTGGTAAATATTACTCACTGTCTCTTCAGGGTGAGTTTCCTCATACGAATAAGATACTGAGTGATCTTAGTGAAGCGCTGTTTACATTTGTGTTGGATGAAGCCCGGCCAGTAGATAAGTTGAGAGTTGATCTGTTGGAGCGCTTTCTCATAATTCCTGGAAAGTTTCACCTTCTCCCACATCCTGTCGGGGAAGGCTGCTCTTTCAATGACCTTCATGTACAGATAGCACACACCTGAGATTGCATGAAGGAACAATTCAAAAAAGAAAAGGTATTGCTTGGTAATCACTCTAATAATTAATGGCAATACAAAGTTACATGTTTAGAAGTACAGAAGTTTTCAAAAGCATTTTGAGACACTTTTGAGAATGTGGTTATATAAAAATATGCAGATTTGTATCCCCCCCCACAACACATGGGATGGGCCGCTTTATGAAGGCATGAGAATGAGTGATGATAAAAAAACAGGAACAAAATTCAGTTGATCGGAAATGTCAATATTCCATCATTTTTGTGTGCGAAGGGTATTTTAGAAGCTCTGTGGTGGTCTCTGATGCATTTCTGACACCTATTTTTCCAGGTAGAAGTGAGCTACTTTTGTGTGATTTTTCCTTTTTTTTATTTTAATAATAGGTTTAAGGGAAAATAAGGAATGTAAAGCTCAAACAATTCCAACAATTTTGGGTTCGCCTGCGATTTTGTAACAATTCCGGAAAAAGAAAGGAAAAAAATACATAATAGTAATAATATTTTTATTTTTCTGACGATCTTATCCCTTATTTCTGCCCTTGAAAATGCTTTTTTTCTCACCAACAACCATTTTAAATTCGGTTGTGTAAAAGAAATTCTTTTGCAATTAAATGTTTGTGATTTTAACGATCCATCGGCGACGCACATTTTAAAATATATATAGGCCTATATATTTGGCGAGAGCGATGTGTTTTTGTGAAAGAGGTTGTTATTCAGCATAGGGTATAACTGGAACGAGGTTGAGATTAGACCCCAACATAGAAATAGAACCAATGAAGAAAGCACGTCGTCCGGACGTACAGTGTGTTCGCTGGTTCCCAATATATCTTTCGCTGGTTGTGAAGCAATAACAGGTACCAGTTTTCCATGGCCTGCCGGCGATCTCAGATTCGTGCCGCGCCGCTCATTGGTTCGTGTACAAACCTGCACCTACAAAGTTCACAGTACACATGGTGCAAACACGTGCATTGTTTTTTCAGTAGAATTTCAAAAGTCTCCACACGTGTTATCTTTGCTGCAGCAGCAAGCGCATTACACGCAAACATTATCGAACCGTACCACATTAAACGAAGCGAGGAATGAGGCAAGTTTATACATCTGTCGCTGCTGCTGCATGCATGCGCGATGCCAGGAAGACCATAAGCCGTAAACTGGGCCAGTTGCTGGACGGCAATTTATTGTTTAGTTTTTAGGTGCCGTTTTTTTCATGAACGCCGTACGTGTGGATCCGCGATAATATTAATTACAGAGGTAAACTGACATTGTCTGACTAGAGAAGAGGGATTAGAGAAATCCAAATGTATACCCCCAAAAACCTACCCCCCCGAATTTTATAGCAAATTCACATCAAACTCGGAGACCACAATTTTGAAAGGAAAAAAAACGGAATAAACCGGAAGATTCTCATGCCTGTTTATGTCCCATCCAATGGATGCAGCAATGATTGTATAAAATGTATTGCTATGACTAGGACACAAACCCACACTCTGCTGATCAGCAACACCAGAGCTTATGTCCTGTGATCTTATCCGTTCGGCCACGACACACCACATTCTACCACTTCTAGCCACAGGGAAGTTTGTTTGTTTGTTTGTTTGTTTGTTTGTTTAGATGATCTTCCCATCCAGGGAACTCGGCAAACTCCCACAAGGGGATATAACCACTGAGCTGGCAACAGCCAATCTCTCTCATACAAACATTGCTTTAACATCTATGAATATGAATTGCACAAAATCAAGAAATTGTGATTAAGTAAATAGACAACAATATTTATTCTAATCATAATGAAATCAGCAATTAGCTGGGGAATTCGAACCCACAACCTTGTGATTGCAAGTCCTGCAGTCTAACCACTTGACCATGGTGACCTGAGGTTAAGTGTGTACCTTTTTCTTCTCTGATCGTTGCATACTGGCTGTTGGCTAGCGGGCAGGACGATCTATTGCAGAGACCTGTCAAGTTGTATTCATTGCGACAGAATTGATGTGTCTTTGCATTGACTTTGTAGGAGCAAAATGTTGTATTGATAATACTCCAAATTACCTGCAAACAAAAAATTCATTACAATTTACTTTGAAAACAATCTGTTTTTAATCTAGATTAGAGAAGGGAAATGGTAATAAATCCTGGTAATAATATGATAAATTGTTAAGAATGTCAGACAACTCAACGGTTCAGACAGCTCGACAGTTCAAACAACTCGACAGTTCAAACAACTTGACTTTGAGACAACGAGAATTTTCCTGTATAGCCTAAATCCTGTGATTCTATAATGTATCATTATTATTTAACAATTATTATTTATCCAAAGTCTAGAAAAGGAGGTGTCCATACGTAGAAGAAACATATGTTAGTGACTATGTCCTGTGAGACTTGTATGACTCTACATCAACAACAACTCGATCATGTGACATAAAAACAATGTGATGGTAAAAACAATATTTGGAAATGGTAATGTTAAAAATAAAATAGAAATTAATATCCGTTCACCAGAATATTAAACCCACACACCATAATATACCTGCAACCCCGGGGAACGCCCGTGCATGTGCCAAGTCAGTACACGCCCACCAGACTGCTATTCCACCCCGCTCGCCCCGCGCTGAGCCCCCGTCACTGTCATCCGTCGACTTGTCTTGACCCTACTCCTAGAACTATTTCGGTTTCGTTCAACAGTGCTTTGTGTACAAAAACATATGGACAGGCGTCTGATTCCTAGACGCTTGTCCATATGTTTTGTACACACAATAATAGTCACGTGTTGTGCCTTCGCGATGCGTTCGGCAGGGTTCGGGGACAATCAGCATTTGTAGTGTAGTGGTAAAACGGAGTAGTTGGGGACTGAATTACGGTAAGAATTTATAATTTGTAAAAATTTTTGAGATTGCGGAGTGGATTCTCTGTTCGTCCCCTCGGACACGGTTTCGTTCAACAGTGCTTTGTGTACAAAAACATATGGACAGGCGTCTGATTCCTAGACGCGTGTCCATATGTTTTGTACACAATAATCGTCACTTGTTGTGCCTTCGCGATGCGTTCGACAAAAGTTTTTGAATGCACTTTAACAGAACATTTGAACATAAGTCAACCATTAAATATATGCACAAGATTCATATGCATCTAAATCACCTTTAAACTGTTGAAAATGTTGTTCTTTCAACTGTAAAAAAGATGGTTTTTACCCCGAATTAAGTAGCAAACAGAAATATTCGCCATGTTGTCGACGTACTTGGTTGGACGATTCTATTACACCGCAGGGGGCATGGGTAATTTCTGAGGGCTGAGTTTTTTTTTGTTGTTTTTTTTAGCTGTTGTTTTTTTAAATTTCTTGTTAGTAACTAAGCCGACACTCTGGAATTTGATAAAAGGGAAGGTTTAAATATAATATTTTTTAAAAACTCTATGGGGACTATGAGAGAGGCACATAAAATGGTAAATAATCAACTTGCATATTGTATCACCCCTGCGGTGTAATAGAATCGTCCAAGTACTTCGAAAGACAACATGGCGGATATTTTCGTTTGTTACTAACTAAATTCGGGGTAAAAAACACTTTTTGTACATTTAAAAATACAATCTTTTCAACAGTTTAAAAGTGATTTAGATGCATATGAATCTTGTGCATATATTTAGAGGTTGACTTATGTTCAAATGTTTTGTTAAAGTGCATTTAAAAATTGTTGTCGTGAGGGGTCGTGAGTTGTCAGTATTTAGTGCGACCCTCAATTTTCATTTCAAGTTCAACACGTCCGGAATCTGGACAATTTATTTAAATCGTTGGTTTTGTGAAGACCACATAAAGCAATCAAATAAGAAACTTACCTCGTCGTGCTGCATTGTAAGAAGATGAGTTACAAACAAATAAATTGTTCTTTCTTCACACGGAATGACAAATACAGAATTAAAATGTTTTCCACGTCCAGAGTTTTCACTCACGTGTAACTCACTGTCCTTTAATTATAAACCGACTGAGGGCGCCATTAAACTGTAACGGTTTCCGCCGTATTTTGTTTTACACCGCAGTGAGGGTTTTTTTACTGTGTGTAAACTGCAACATTTTGGCTTGAACAAAAGACTACGTCGCGACGCTTTGTGCACTCAAATACCGGCGTTATTGGAAACGTAGTCTCATCTCAAAACAGTACAAACCACTCACTGCACTGAAACCAAAAACATTCACAACTGCAACGCCCACTGAGGGCGTGATTCAACTTTAACGGTGAAGAAACTATTTAGATTTTTGAAACCAAGAAAGGAATAAAGGCGTGTTGATACATTTAATTTGCACAATAATTAACTCAGGCAAACGTTGGCTTTGCCTAGTTTTGTGTACAAAGTACAGTTTAGGCGATTTTTTTTTAAATAATAGCAAACTGGTTGTTATCAATATAAACCACAAGGGAAACTGACTGGGTAAATTTTGAAATGACTTTTGGGGTTAAACAAAGAATTGACTAGAGTGGGATTCGAACCAACGTTACTAGAAATTCAGCACTTGCACGTAAGCGGGGAATCATGATCGTAAGCGCAGAATTCGGCGGTAAGCAGAGCCTTGAAATTAGGCCCTGTTGCATTCACCACGACAATGTGCGTTCTGTACCGCTTTTTTAAAACATAGACGCAGAATGTATTGCAGTAACACTGCTGCGTTACCAAAGACATGCGCACACAGTTTTTTTTTTACTCAGCGTGCAATATGGTACTTTTTGGATAGAATGAAAAATGCACGGTGCCATGGAACGAAAAATGCATGATATAGAAGAGTTTGCGGTAACACCATGTAATGACTAGTCTCTAAATGAGTTGGGGTGGTTCTGAAAAGAACCGTTGGACGTTTCGATCAAATACCAGCGTTATTGGAAAAATGCATGGTGAGTGACGTAGTCTGCAATAGCATTTATAATTTGCTATCACTTGACGGACAATCCTCCAATGAAATGGCAAGGATCTGCTTAGGTGTTAAATAAAGGGCGCTTTTCAATTGAAGTTGTGCGATTGCTTCAAAATTTAATAGCGCCCTTTATATAACACCAAAGCAGATCCTTGCCATTTCATTGGAGGATTGTCCGTCAAGTGATAGCAAATTATAAATGCTATTGCAGACTACGTCACTCACCATGCATTTTTCGTTCCATTCACCGATCGGTTAACAGTAATTGTCCAAAAGCCCACACTTCATGTATCACAACTTATATCTAAAATTACAATCCTGTGAAAATTTAAACTCAATTGGTCATGGGAGTCGGGAGAAAACAACGGGAAACCCACCTTGTATCCGCGTGTGTATAGAGAATTGAATTAGAGTTTTCTCAAAAAGTAAAGCATTTCGTGGAATCATATTTCACGGGAAGTATTTCAACATTACCTTCTGTAAACCCTGTAAGTTATTTGTAAAACTGTGAACTTTAAATTTTTGTTCTGTTCAGGAAATTTTTTTTTACACCGCAGCGAGGGTTTTGTACTGCTGTGTGTAAACTGCACAACTTTGGCTTGTTCAAAAGACTACGTTGCGAAGCTTTGTGCATTCATATACCGGAGTTATCGGAAACATAGTCTCATCTCAAAACACCACATACCACTCGCTGTAGCGTAAACCTAATACATCACAACTGCAATGCCTACTGAGGGCGCTATTCAACTTTAACGGTGCCGAACTTATTTAGATTTTAAGGCCGCGTCCGAATTGGCGACTTCGGCTACAGCTACGGCTAGGGCGCGCGCGTCTGCTATTCTTTAACACTGACAGACGCGCTGATCTAGCCGTAGCTGTAGCCGAAGTCGCCAATTCGGACACGGCCTAAGAAACAAATAAATAAATAAAGGCGCATCGATAGGCAAAACTGCTATGCCAAGTTTGTGTACAAAGTACAGTTTAGAGGATAAATGTGTTAATAATTACAACGATTTTTAGGGACTCTCACTATTCAAGCTTTCGTGCCGTCGTCGTGTGTGAATTAACTAACTTAATGAAACTTCCATAACGTGCGGCAGTTCTGGTCATTTCCCAAGCTGACTATTGTGTGCACTCTGGGCCTCTCTTTGATCATTTAAAACTGTTAAAATTCGTTGACCTTTGTCATCTTAACCACTACCTCCATGCCCGGCCCAGGCTTTGACCATGTTACTCTGTATTGTACACTTTTTGCAATGTTAAATAAACACAAACTGTACCCATAGTTTTGTTTTACACCGCAGCGAGGGTTTTGTACCGTGTGTGTAAACTGCACAATTTTGGCTTGGTCAAAAGACTACGTTGCGACGCTTTGTGCATTCATATACCGGCGTTATTGGAAACTTAGTCTCATCTCAAAACAGTACATAACACTCGCTGTAGTGTAAACCAAATACATTCACAACTGGCTCTGCAATGCCTACTGAGGGCGCTAGTTAACTTTAACGGTGCCGAAATTATTTAGATTTTCTGAAACCATGGAGGTAAAATACTTTTAATTTGCACAATAATTTACTCAGGCAAAAGTAGGCTATGCCAAGTTTTTGTACAAAGTACAGTTTAGGGGATAAATTTGTTAATAATCTGTTTGTTAACTATCACAGTATGAAATCTTTAGTGTGTGAACAAAATGTCCCTTCCATAATTGTCACACACACCCACTCTGTGCCCATCATTCAGTTATATACAAATAATAGATGCAAGAATGCGAATATCATGAGTTGAAAGATGGAATGATCTATTCAACGAGGCGGAGCCGAGTTGAATGGAACGCATCCCAGCTTTTGACAAATTAAAATATTTGCACTATTGCATGAATGAAAAACATTCATTATGTGTTTATATATAAAAATCCAAGTAGTTTTTTGTCATTTTGATTGGATATACAACTTTCAAAACAAAGCGTAGGCCTACAATTTTTAGGCCTACAATTTTTTATTGTGAAATTACAACCGTTTCTTTTGGATGGCCTGGGCCAAATTTCATCGCTCTGCTTACCGTTAGCATAGAATCGGCAGTTACGTGCTTACGGCAAGCATATTTCACAGCCAAGCGAAAATGTTTGGGGTCTGCGTGTGAGAACTTCACATCATATAGGTATTCTATGCTAACAAGGCTAGCGCAGAAATTCAGCACTTGCAATAAGCGGGGAATCGTGATCGTAAGGGCAGATTTTTTTACTCAGTGTGCAATAGTAATTTTCGGATGGAACGAAAAATGCCTGGTGAGTAACATACTCATAGCCTTCAACAGTACTTTTATTTGCTATCACGTGACGGATAATCCTCCAATCAAATGGCAAGGATCTGCTTGGGTGTTATATAAAGGGCGCTATTCAATTTTAAAGCAGCCATGCAACATCGGTTAACAGTATTGGCCAAAGGCCAACACTTCGTGTATCACAAATTAAAAATAAAATGTACAATCCTGTGAAAATTTAGGCTCAATTGGTCATCGGAGTCGGGAGTAAATAACGGGAAAACCCACCCTTGTTTCCGCACATTTCGCCGTGTCATGACATGTGTTTAAAATAAATCTGTTATTCTCGATATCGAGAACTGATATAAAGGAACGTACAGAACTAGTAAGAAACAAAAATCGTGAAGAACACAGATTTACATAAAACTTACACGGTCTAATGATGATAGAAAAACAACCCATGAAATATATTTGTCTGAAATTTCATATTTGAATTTGATGAGAAATAATAATCTAATTACGCGTTTGGAGTTAATCGCTCAGTGAGCATTTTATTCATTTTTGTTTAGGCATCGATGCAATGCAAGATGTGTAATCTGTTTTTCACTATTCGATCTGGAACTTCTTCAGGTATATGTGGATTACATCACGTGCTATTCTGCCAGCAACTTTTTGCTAGCAAAACAAATTCTGTAATGTTACTTTTAAGTTTTCTACATAAGTAAAGCATTTCATGGATTAATATTTCAAGTGAAATCTTTCACCACTACCTTCTGTAAACCCTGTAAGTTATTTGTAAATCTGTGAACTTTTAATTAATTTGCTCTTGTTCAGCCGCTGTATGTTTGTTTTACACCGCAGCGAGGGTTTTGTACTGCTGTGTGTAAACTGCACAATTTTGGCTTGACAAAAAGACTACGTTGCGACGCTTTGTGCATTCATACACTGTCGTTATCGGAAACATAGTCTCATCTCAAAACAGTACATCCTACTCGCTGTAGTGTAAACCAAATACATTCACAACTGCAATGCCTACTGAGGGCGCTATTCAACTTTAACGGTGCCGAAATTGTTAAGATTTTCTGAAACCAGCTGTCAGTGTTAATTTGCACAACAGTTTACTTTGGCAAAACTGGGCTTCGCCAAGTTTTTGAACAAAGTATAGTTTGGGGGCTAAGTTTGTTAATAATTACAACGATTTTAAGAGACTCTCACAATTCAAGTTTTTCTCGCGTCGTGTGTGTAACCATAGAGTTGTCCTTACTCTATGGTGTGACCAAAATGAACTTTCCACAAGTCACACTGTGCCCATTGTTCAATTGAGGGCGCTATTCAACTTTAACGGTCTCCGCTGTATTTCTGTTTTACATCGCAGCGAGGGTTTTGTACTGCGTGTTAACTGCAAAATTTCGGCTTGAACATAAGACTACGTTGCGACGCTTTGTGCATTCATATAACGGCGTTATTCGAAACTTAGTCTCATCTCAAAACAGTCCAAAGCACTCGCTGTAGTGTAAACCAATACATTCACAACTTCAATGTCCACTGAGGGCGCTATTCAACTTTAACGGTGCCGAAGGTCCGAAATAATTATTCAGATTTACTTGAAAGGCCCATTGTTTGATTGAGGGCGCTATCAAACTTTAACGGTGACGAATTATAGAGTTGCAGAAACCATAGGACTCTATGCAGAAACCAAGAGGGAACAATAATATCTACAAAAGGGCGCTTTGTCATGTTTGTTGATTCTTTCTTGCGATCAATTATTTGGACATACCCAGACGCCTTGTTTATGTACAAAGCAAGGTTTGGAGAGAAAATTGTAGACAAATTAGCATTATTTATAAGGACTTTCACTTGATTGCCAAGCATTCGTGTCGTTTTCGTGTGTGAAAAAAAAATCGAATGTATTAATTAAATTTATTATTGTTAATAAATCGGTTGTAAAAATGTCACACACGAAAACGACACGAACGTGTACCGAGTAAAAAAGTCCTAAGTATCGTATTTTGTCTAAAATTTTCGCCCCATATTATGTACTTTGAACACATCGTTTATGCGCCTACCTGTCCTTAGCCCACATTGTTGAGCTCTCTTTTTTAACACCGGTCTCATCTCACACCGTGACCATTGTGACCACCATGGAAGTTAATTCTACCTCCAACTGAAATACCGCCCTCTACTGACTGGAACAAATAAATAAATAATGGAGACAGCTAAACTGAAATACCGCCCTCTATTGAGTGGATTAATTTGTTGCCGTAGTTGCCGAAAACAAAATGGCGTCCTCCACGAGCCAAGTTTCCTCAATTGAAAACTGGCTGCAAGAGTTACAATCAGCCAAGAAGACAGCCTTGGTACAAGATGGTAGGTTTATGAAGAAAACCTAGTCATTGATTAGGAATAACTGAGTTCATGAGTAGATGAGTTCAACCTGGTCTTCACTTCGGAAGCCAGCAATAATGCCCAATCCCGATGATGGGCAATGAATCAATGAATGATGGAATGAAAGTATTGTCATTGAATGAAAATTGAAAAGGGTACCGACACCTCATTCCCAAGAAGAGTTTTCTCCTCAATGGCACCCGCTATTAGGGACTTTTCGTTTTCGACGACGGAGAGTTCTGCGACGGTTGTTCAGCTAAACGTTGTCGTTTTCAGCACAATGAAGATTCATCCAAAGTACTGTCGTAGAAATTGAGGGACGACCGTCCTCAAAGCCGACACATGCGCAGATGACGCCAAATGTCATCTTTACCGTCGCAGAACCATCCGTCGTCGAAAACGAAAAAGTCCCTATTGTTGAACTTCATTCAAACTTACCGTCCAACAAGAAAGTCAGCAAGAACTCCATCTCTTGCCTACTCGTCAATCATGTCAATGCTGACTTAATAAAAAAATGGATACATACCCGGCCTGGTACACAGTGCACTGAATGTATGCGTTCCAAAATAACAGTATATGCACAAATCTCTTTATTTTAATCAAATTTTTAACTCAATCCTGGCTGTTGTGGTGTCACATCTTAAGCTCTGACATTTCAATATGAATATATCTTAGGAGGTCCTGTTTTCGAGGTGTCCCTAAAATCGTGGCAAATCTTTTACCTCTCTGTGCGTGATGTAAACAGTCCCTATATAAAAATTGTGTGGTTTTATTTGCCAAGAAAAGAGTCTCCTCTCCCTTGACCAAAACTTAGAAACACGTAAGGCTCCGCTGGTCATTTGCACTTGTAAATGCAAAAAGTTTGGTATTTTAGGCATTTTTACAAGGTTCAAAAACATGTCAGAATGTTGAGGCCATATAAAAATATTTGCCCTTCGAAAAAGTTTCATCAAACACTTTCAATTCACAATTCATGATGATCAAAATCATGTGACTAAATGTTTTGCTGAGCATTCTGGAAAACTTATATCATTTTCTAATATTTTTGGAGATTTTAATTTTTTAACCCTCATATCAATACTATTATTAATATTGAAATTTAAACATCAGCTTGTTGATTCAATTATCACTGTTTATTTATACACTTTATTGTAAATATTAAGAAAAAAAAATATGAACAAAATAAATAAAAATCAGATTTGGAACCAGTAGTTATTCACACATTTTATAATTTTTATTATTTAAAAAATTGTTTTTTGCAAGTTACCATGGTAATTTTTAAAATTTAATAAAAAAATATTATGAATAAAATGAAGGCAACTGCTAGCTATAGAGTCATACACAGAGTCTCAAAGAACACTTGTAGTCACTGCAGATGTTTCTTTCATGTATGGCTTCACCGGGAAACCATACTTTCTCGTTTGCCGTGAAAACAGGAAAAACTCAAAACAAATGGGGCCAGTTGAAGTCATCGAAGATCTGTGTGTGGTGTGAACATTTCAATGTCCATCAAGTTTTAATATATGTTTGCATACTTCATATTAACAAATGAAGATAATTAAGGCATCGGTTGATATATGGCATCATTATAGACCTTGTTCACCAGATTTGATGAGTTGACCCAGGGGGTACCGGTACTTACCCTTAAAAAGGCTACACTCTTACAGTGGCCAAAACCATTGTCAACCAACCCTGGTTAAAAGAAAACAAAATGTAAGCAAAAGAAAACAGTAAAAGCAAAATATACCTTCTTCTTAATCTATATTCCCAAACAAAACCAATAACATGTGAAAGAATTGTTTATTACAGCCAGGTATACATTCTACATTTATTATGACTACTTGCTTATTTCGTTTGTGGTTCAATTGCAGATCGTAAGAAGATCCACTTCATATTTAAGACAGGCACTGAAATGGTAGAGGAGTACGACATCAAAACAAATGAATTACTCGGTAAATTACACCATAACTCTATTCCTCATTATTCACTTCTTACTTTATTAACCTCTAAGAATTCATCCCCTGTCTCTGCATATGTAATAGTCAGTTTTGCAATATTAAAGACCCACATTGTTTCAGAGCAACTAATAGCATTGTTCTTTTGTGTATAAAGACAAGGTACCCTGTAAGTTGTCATGAGTTTTGTGGAGTCCTTCAAATGTTGCTAAATATTTCACTCCCATTTCACTACGCCTCTCTTAATATTTATGCATGGCGTCATAATTCTTACCCAAAATGAGGCTATGGGCACAAGTTCCCCATCACTTGCAGTGGCTGCGCCCATCGCCTCGTTTTGAATTAGCCTTGTGACGTACCTCATGCATAAATATTAAGAGAGGCATATGGACTTCCTCTCCTGGGTACAACTCGAATAGAGAAAACCTCCTTCCCATCTATAATATAATAAGAATGGAATGTTACTCTCATCTTTCATTTAGTCAGAAAATGGAAAACGAAGACAACATTAGGCAGAGAGGGAAAGTGGGATTATGAGATCGGTGAACAATTCAGCCCAGCTGGTAATCTGGAAGCTGAACTTTTCCGGGAAAGCAACTTAAATGTAAGTATTATCTAAGAATTAACCCAGTATCCCTTGTGGTTTATCGCTTAAGATTTTAATATAAAGTTGCATCCTCTTAGGGTGATCCCTCTCTGCTTTCCTTGTTTATTTGGAAACCTTGTGTGATCCCTGGCTGTATGGCAGTTACAGGCTAGGGCTTCCTATTGACACATGTGTTCAAAGATATTGACAAAATTGGGAGACTGCCAACATAGGGCTAGATAGCGCAGTTGGTAGAGCATTGCGATATTTATTGGGAGATCTCAGATTTAAGTCCTACTCTAGTCAGTTTGTCTTTGTACGACCCCAACATAAACGCATGCTCTAACAATGAACTCCTTTTATGGAAAACCTTAAACAAAGAGAACTTGCTGTGTGATTTTGATTGATGAAAACCTACCCGCTCAAATTTTCTGATGAATTGATCCCACAGCCTATCTTCACAAGGAAAGACACTAAACAGAATTTCCAATGGAGGATTCGTAACCTGCCTTACCCAGTCAGTGTGTATGATGTTACCATAGACAAAGACAACAGATGTTGCATTATCAGAACTTCAAATAAAAAGTGAGTTGATAATTTTGTATCGAAGAGTCGAAACCTGCATCTATTCTACAGATATTTTCATGGTAAATGTTCCATCAGTGTTCCTGACTTGGTTCTTCCTATCAGGATGTATGAAAGTGAAGCCAGGCTTTCTTGCTTTGATGAGAGGTGGAACAAAGAGCTATTCCAACAGAGGTTTATTCTATTATTAAAAATAAAGACTTATAGGCTTAAAAAAGAAACTTTTCTGCTTATTGGCTCAAAAATATCTGCTTACAGACTTAAACATGTCTTAATGACATTGTGTTATAATTGATGCTTTATATTTTCTTTGCTTAAAGGTATTACAAGAAATTCCCATTGACTGATATGGATAGAGCTGGTCTTCCACTGGACCCTCAAGCACTGACAGTAGCACACGCAAACAATACATTAATCGTGACGGTAAGTTGTGTGACTGAGATAAGGATCATTTAAATAGAGGCAAAGGGTCGTGAAATGTACAATAAAGGGTGGTACAAATGAAAAACTTGCTGCTGTTGGATGTGTCAGTACAGCTATATGGCATCCAGGCTTGATACTTTACGAATGCACAGGGGCAATTGCCATAATGCCCCCTTGTCAGTGACTTGGTGCCCTCAAATATGTTGAAAGGCTCTACAGTAGGGCGCCCTTCACCAATGAGAAAATGCCTCGGTGTCCTTGCTCTTTTAAAACTGAAGCATACAGGGGGATTTGGGTTTACCCTTGCACTGATACTCAGTACTTTCCAGAGTCATGTGTACAAACCCTTGGGGTGTCTAGGCCGAGCGGATAAGAGCACCGAATTCAAGCTCTGGAGATTTTGTTCAGCCGAGTGTGGGTTTGAATCCCGGTCATGACACTTGTGTCCCGAGCAAGACACTTCACTGTAATTGCTTCTCTCCACCCAGGGGTAAATGGGTACCTGTGAGGGCAGAGTTTGTTCTTGTGATGGATTAGCATTGATTGCGCTACATATTTGATGGCACAGGCTGTATACTCCTCAGGGAGCTGAGATGGTTTAAGAAATAGCTAGCGTCGTATCTAGAGGCACTTCAACTTCTATATTTTAGCAGTGGGTCTTGAAACAGTTATAAGATGTTAAATTTGCACCAGGGATAGCGTTCAGCATCTAATAAATTGTTGCGATACCCGCTGCTAATAGTTTGATTTCTACTTGCTTGATTTTCTATGAGCCCATAGATAATATTCCTCCCCGATTATTGTCTTCTCTTGCAGTACAAGAAGCCGGCAGAGATCTTAAGTATGGAGAGACAAGTCCAGCAGGAATTGTTGAAGATAAAAGCTACAAGAGATGGTGATATGGAATGTGCTCCAAGCTAAGTTCCAGTCGACATCGGTCGCCCATCCCTTAACACCCTGAGGACCAGCTGGAATTCTCTTCAAGTGGTCCGGCAGTGTTACACCCATTTCAGACAGGCGCCAGAGTCACTCTAGGTCGACCCAAACAAGTTAAGGTTTCAGACAGGTGAACTTAACATAGCATTTGGTTTGGCTCATGACAAGATTGCCGTTTGAAACAAAGACATAATTACTGCAACAGTTGATCTTTGGACTTCTAGTGCATTCAGCCGCTCCCAACTATTTCAGACATTGAATTTTTTATGAACTTGGTTCAGAATTTTGGTTCAGGGCGACTCTGGAGCGCCTGTCTGAAACAGCCGTTAGAAAATATCCCTGTTTTATTTGAAATATGGACTAATGAAAACACTGATAAACTAGTGAAATGAAAGCTAGTTTGGCCCATTGGCTAGTCATTGAAAAAGTTAAATTCAAACCTTGCTCAAGTTGCTGAAAAATCTCTCTCATATCGCATTGTCTGGCAGTGTGTTTACTGTGAGCTTCGACTTGTGAAATAGAATAGTCCCGATTTCACAGAGTGATGATATTCTGTGTTAATGCACTTAATATGCATTTAATACATGTGTATAATGGTTTGAATGGATTTTTTGTTTTACAATGATTCAACTTTTACCAGGTGCTTTGTTTATTTATAGTTTTAGCTAGATTTTCCTGCACTAAGCTACTTTATTCAGCTTCCTTTTATCATCCTATAATTCACATTTGAGATTTTAACTGCTCAAACAACATCAACAATTATTTCATGTGTGAGTAATTGTTCTTTTGGGTTGTGCGATTAAGAAAGATAATCATTCATATCATCAAATCTAAAGTTCCACAACTGCTTGCCCCGCTACAGCACCACACACTTAAAAGGGTGTCATAGGTGCAACATTTTAGGTTAAGCAGTGCTGAGAAATTGGGGTATATGGGTCAACTGGTCAGATGCATCCCCCAGTTGATAGTGACAGCAATTGTACCACCCTGTCTTCAAAGTTAATTCTTTTGAATTTGTATCATGTAAAAATTTGTGTAAATAATTATTTCAGTAATAAAGTGACATTCATTTTTAAAAAGACTGATGTGTTTTTATTGATTGATTCCCAGAAGTTTACTTTCGCTTGTTTTAATCTTATATATAAATAAGTATAGATGTATACAATAAAACTAACCAGCTGTGAAATTTATTTCAATATGTGGTAGTGTTTTTGAAAATCTGGAGTGAGTAAGCCACGCAGGAAGAAGAATCTGTAATAGGAATATCACAATCTGAGAAACATTACTGACAGTAATGCTTCTCAGATTCAAATTTGGGAGCACATCAACTGATATCATTATCCATAAACAAATTACTTTAAAATGATATTTCTCAAATAGCTTTATACTATCAAAAGCTTTTATAGGCTTAAAACCAAAAGTTTGTTTGCCA
Source organism: Asterias rubens (assembly GCF_902459465.1). Classification (NCBI taxonomy): domain Eukaryota; kingdom Metazoa; phylum Echinodermata; class Asteroidea; order Forcipulatida; family Asteriidae; genus Asterias; species Asterias rubens. The sequence continues at coordinate 17,742,559 of NC_047070.1, read as the reverse complement.
TTCTTTTTAAAAGTGTTTACCAAAGGTATACATTCCCTTTAAAAGGGAAACTGTTGTCATAATCTTAGCAGGACTGTTGCTGTGCATGGAATTTTGAAATCTAATCTACTTTTAAATTTCACAAATATATGCACAGCCACAGGGAGGCCTTTGACCACAGCCCAATTTCATAGAGCTGCCTAAGCACATAAAGTTACTTAGCACAACAAAATTATGCTTACCAGAAAAAGGTTACTAGCCAGAATAGCCTTCCACATGTACCCGTTGTCACTGGTGTTCTGCTTAGCAGCTCTATGAAATTGGGGCAACACAAGCTGCTTACCAGTAATCAAATAACTTAAAGGTACTAGACAATATGGTAATTGTCAAAGACTAGTAGTCTCACTTCGTAACAATTATTTTGAGTAATTAATTACCAATAGTGTCCGGTACCTTTAAGACAACAAAAGTCAGATAATTATTAAAATAAATAAACAATCATTGGAAGGACATAGTCCTTCAGCTGCTGGTGGTTAGAGTCACAGGAGCATTGTTTGTTCTCAAAATTCCTATCACGTCAACGGATGACTTGTAGTTAAACTTGACATAGTCCTTCAGCCGCAGTCAACGGAGCGTTGGTTCACACAACATTCACGTGTTTATAGTGACTTGTAGTGACGAGTTATCTAGTTAGACTTGACATAGTCACTCATTGTTGCACTTGTGTTCCATCCTAATGAGGGTATCTCTGAGGTTTGAAGAGGGTGGCTACGTCATCAGTGATGTATAGGCGTGGTCTTGGCTCTCCACGACTATCAGGTCAGGGACCAATTTCCTAGAACTGCTTCAGCAGATTAGCCGAAATGAGCAGGGTATCGGTCACAAGCATGTGACATGGTAGTCTTAGCTGGTAACGTAATTTCTGTAAGCATAAGTTTGTTGTGCTGAGCTACTTTTTATGATCAAGCAGATGTATGAAATTGGGCCATGGTCTAAAGTTTCCGGTCTGGAGCTACAACTGAGTAGACTTTCCTGGTAAGCCCCGTATAGACTGCGAGGGATGTGGTTGACTCCAATTGCATGAAGATGATGGAGGCAGGCAGCATCTCCCAGATGAGTATAGGGTCAAGCGAGGTCACACCGTCAGCTTGCAATTTAAGGCGTAAAGCCGGCGAGCCCAGGGTTCGCAGGTGTGCATAACCTCCAAGATGAAGTGCTACTCATCCCAGTGGGAAGTCGCCCCTTGGCCAAGTGATTCATGTGCTAAGTCGGTCATCAGTCAACATGATGCCACTGTAGGGTTGTCTTGCGTCTCGAGATCTCACCCTCTGCTCCAATATGTGGATGTTCTCCTTGGTTGCATGCCCTCCACAGTCCAAAGAGCGTAATGCCTCAAGATACGGTGTGTGTCATCTCCAAGGTCATCATCTCAATCTGTGGTTGAAAATAAACAAATTTGAAAGATTAATTTTGCTCCCCTAGACAAGATTTCACCCCCTTGTGACCCTCAAATGTTACCCTAGTTTCGAAAAAAATAAAATTGAACATGTGTATAGGCCATGGTAAAGGGCTACACACAACATACAGTGTTTGTTTTTCTTTTTGTGAATGTTTCAAACTTCTAATGAAGTTTTTGCCCAGTTTGTTTTTGTAGTTGTTGCATGCAAGCACCAGAGTAGAAATGATTGTAGGCATACTCTTTCATTCCAAATCAAAAGATTTCAAATCAAAGAAAAATAACTCCTTTTCCAATTTATAATGTGGGAAGAAACTTCTCTTTAAAAACTAAATTTAGCACGCGAGTTTTTCAAACTTACCAAGCAGCCTGTAGTTGACACTTTGCACCCATATTCTCAAGCGATGCTCAATCCAACTGGTCCGGTTGTAGTCGCCACTCCAAAAGGGACTGCTCAACTGAAGACAACATAAAGCATCACAAATTTATCTCAGCATATATTACAACCGCTGTGCAAAGACCTTGGCCCAATTTCATAGAGTTGCTTAAACAGAGATTGCTTACACACCTCCTGCTAAGCAAATACAAGCATGAGACCAGTCATAAATTGTACATGCGACATGTTACTTTGACTGGAAACCTCATTCTGGTATAAGCATCATTTTGTTGTGCTTAGCTTCTTTCTGTGCTTAAGAAGCTCTGTGGAATTGGGACCTGGCTCATTCATTTGTTCTATGTTTTTATGTTCAAGCAAGTTTACTGGTTCTCAAGATGTGTTACGTTGGCGGTTCTATAGCTAGTCCTTGCTGGCTGATCTCTGCTAGTTGACTTCTGATCTTTACTACTTATAAGATTTCTTGAAATTTTAAATCTGATCGTGCTTGCTTTTGTTTTCCCTCCAAAGTTATTGATAAACTGACATAAAGAGTTTATTCATGATCCTGCAGATTTCTTGATTGCTTTGTTGCCCCATTAAGTTTATTCACCAGTATCTTATAACAAAATCGATACATTACAAAATCTATATTACACAAACCAAGTCCCTGCTTGTAGACATCACCACAGCTCAGAGAAGATTTCAGCACATACGCTACTTTATCATCTCAAGAGCAAACATGATCTGTTTTTTGGATGACAAAAATAGCAAGAAATGTTATATTATTGGGTCACTTCAATAAGCCAAAGTCAGGTTCACCATGTACATTACATGAGGTAACCCTAATACCTTACCTAACCAATATCAGCTGAGGTGTCCAAGAGCTGTGAAAAAAAAAATACCAATGTTAAAAGGTTTCGGCTATAGATAAAAGATTAGACTGTGGATACAAATGTTATAGGCTGTGAATAAAAGGTTATAGGTTTCTTTCCTATACTTTCACCCGATACGTCACACGTTATACTTAACCATTGCTGCAAAGCTGACCTCACTTGCCTCCAGCCACTCATCAGGGACATCAAAGGGAGAGTCTTCATCGTCTACTCAAGATATGGCTTTACTGATGACTGGGTAGCTCTTAATTTTGCTTCAAGATTGAGTATCTTAGAACCAAGACTAAGAACTACACCAGTCATAACTTATACTTTACCCATAGCCAATAAACCTGCTGAAAGAGTAGAGAGTTAGTCTTATGTCTAGGCCTGCACTATGAATAGTCTAAGCCTAAGCTGTGATCTTACCACCCATACAAACCTACGCATCACTGATCTTTCATTCCCCATGGACGAACTGCTCTTTTCTCCATCATCCTGTCTCCAATCTTGTCTTCCTCTGTTTGCTTTTTTTCTTTTCGCCTTTCTTATTTTCTTTTCATTTTTTTTCTTTCGCAGCGCTCATTAATGTTTTTCATACTCATCAGATGAATACAACTACATTCATAAATGATGTAATGCTGATGTTTGGAGTGTGTGAATATTCACTTAGCTGGTCTAAATGGTAACTATTTACTACTCCTAAGTCAGACATTAATCATCAAATGAATAGTGATTCTACTGGAATATTACACTGCGTGATTTTGTTCATGCTCAGATGAGAATGACTTCATTCAGATTTGATTATGAAAATAACTACATTCATAAATGATGTAATGATGATGCTTGGAATATGTAAATATTCATTTAGCTGGTCTAAATAATATATTTACTATACTCCTAAATCAAACATTAATCATTAAATGGAGAATAGGGAATGGGCTAGGATCTTAGACGGGTGATTTTTTCAGTTATGGCTCAGTGTTTGTACTATAGTACAAAGCACGATAGAGGAGTGAGTAGGACTACAGATTACTTTGAACTTTGTCTTTTGTAAGTTGTTTTGCTTTATTTCGTCAACAAGTACTAATTCTTTAGAAGAAAATTTGAACTTTTTTACAATTAAAGTTTTAGTTTAATTTTGTACAGTTTCTTTATAAACATGACACTACCTGCATATAAAAATCATGACAAATACAAATAAACATGACAACTGACTATTTGAAGTAACCCCGACAGACATTTCCAGTAAGACCAGTCTACTAACTAAAAAGCATCATTGGCTTCGACCAATATGCACATCAAGAAATGCCAAGAAACTATGAAGCCACCTTGAAATCTGCACAAGCAAGGACAACATCAACAAGATCGCACAGCATCTTGGGGGGAAGGGGCGGTACAAGGGGAGGGACTCTGCAAGAGAACGGGTTAGATCTTCTCTTACAATTCGCAGTCTTCGTCTTGATCTTGATCTTGAAAGGTCAACTTGCGTTATCCGACCTCCACTATTGCCCTCTAAAAAAATTATCTAACTTTCCCCTTCTACATTTTTGTTTACTTTTGAAAAATAACGAATTGCCGGTTCTATTCGTTTTATGTTCCTTTCATTCGGCTTCTGATAAGATGCCAACGTTCTTCATTTCCATATTTTAGCTCACGAAGATATGTTTCGACTTTGTAATAAAAACACAAAGAAAGTCATTTAATTTTGGGCAATGCATGGACCGTGAACAAAATGACAAACTGTAACTTCTATAGAGTCTTCATATGATCCAAGAGATGAATTGTTTTTTTTAGCGAACTTAGAAAGTGGAGGTCGGATGTTGCCAAGTTTTCCTTACCTGAATCCGGCGAGGACTCCAATGTTCGTCCACACACCACATATCCATAGATCTTCAACTCCCATTTGCTCACAGTCTCTTGAGAGACGCAAAGATGCATCTCTCTGAAGGAGAGTACCATCAATGTCTCTTGAAGCTGGGCTGGACAGATGCTCAAGTTGCTCCCGGTCTTGGTACATCGCTCAAAGGTGCTTCAGTAGTTCACCGCCTATGAAATAAAGGAAACAAGATCATAACCCATCAGAACAGTTCAATTCACTCATGTCCAAACAATGCAATTATTTGCGAAATGATCGAACACATTGCTACAATAAAGTCAAGGGGGAGGGGCTGGTGTTGGTCAGAAGGTTGCATTTTGAGAAAGAGTGGACACATTAAGGTGGTAAATTAGTGTGTATTCTAAGTGAAAGACACACATGTAAAGCACTCACATGTCCACCATAATCTTAAAGTAGCCAATGAAAAATGTCCCCAAGCCTCTTCTTACCTCAATGATGTCTTTGAGTTCGGCTTTTGGGCGGGGTGAAGTTTACACTACAGGCACTCGCAAGCCCAACACCGAAGTAAGCATTCGATTTTAAAGTCTGTCGTCGGAATAATAGAACTTGGTAGAGCTCATGGTATATGGTTTAAAAGTGAAGTAATTGCTGATAAATTCGCAAGAAAAGTTCGTCAGAAAACGCGAAGTTCGTAAGGAAAGGCGACGTCCAAAGTCCCACGTTGAGCCGAGATGTATACCGCCTTGTTGTCTTCCACATTGTTGACTCCGCATCCTATGATGTACAGTGTGTGCTTGCCGTCCAGTAATATTGGCCTCTTTGTGCAAAACGCAAAACTCTTAATTTGCATATCTCCGTATTTGCATAACAACGAAGATCTTATAATAGGAGGCAGCATTCCACAGTAAAGCTTCTGAAGCATTGATGAGGCACTTACAAACAAAACTATAGACAACCATTGAAATAGAACTGTTTAAACGAAATAATTGGAATAACTCTGCCAAGTCCGCACTTAATCCACTGATTTATAGGTTTAAGGAGGTGTGGTTAAGGAAGTATAAGCATACTATTTTTAAGGACATCACAGTCGAAACTCCCGGGCCATTAAATCGCCCGGGCAATTTAATATGGTCGAACCAGCTTTACTAAACTGTATGATGAGTGTATGTCATGAAAAAGAATAAGTGTGCTAGGAACTTGAATGCCTCAAAACGAAATTGAATCTCCGAATTCTGAATTTGAAAAGATGTAAAAACAGGAGAGGCACAATTGGCTGCTTATTTTCCGAAATTGACCTGGAAAACCTACGTTTCGCCCGGAAGTTTTCCCAACGTATCCACGCAGGAAACATTTCATGGTGGAACCCATTTCATCGCTTCCCTTCAGCTTTCTTAAGCAATTATTTTGCAGGTTTCCTAAATACTGCATTGTATGTAAAAATGAAAGCCCGTATAAGTTAACAACCATAAATCAGTATCCTAACGATTAAATAACCAGATAGTCGAAACGTTGAAACCAAACACTGCGTTTGTGAAGCTGGTATGGAAGGGTCCCAGCGATTGGTCCATCCACCCCGAAAGCGTAAGTAATGTATTGCCCCAACCAGTTAAACAATTTACTTTAGTAAGTAGGGCAATTTTAATAAAGACATTAAAAACTCGATAATGTTGCACGCACTATATGTAATATGCTTTTTTTTTCTTTTTCAAAATAGTTATAAATGTGAGCAAACGTCGTTTGACAAAGTAAAAAGATAGGGGGAAATGGTAAAAGTCTGATAATAGACTAAAGTGTATTCGTAATTTCAATCTCGCCTTCGGCTCAAACAATTCCTATCCACGAATCTACACTTTTTCGTCCATGCTCCTTACACTAAGTAAGTGTTACCGATTCAATCGAAAAGACAACACATACTGTTTGTGTAGAATATAGACCCTTTACTAGTTGCATGCAGGGGCGTCAATCCGTCTTGAAAGGTGGGGGGGACATCACATTTACGGCGTGGGGTCCGGGGCCCGCTTTAGGGCCCGGGAATTATTTTAGCCCGTAGATGCTCTCTGGTGCAATCTAGGGAGTCTGAGGGGTGATGTTCCCCCCCTCTCAGATGTTGGAATTTAATGCCTATTCTTGCTATCATGGTTATTGTACCTAAAAAGCAACTCAATTATAGCTTCGTTATATCCATATGTTTCTGCAATATAATGCTCAGACGGCGTTTCGTCCCTATCATCACCAGGCAGACCTAAGACACAAGTTTTATGGGGCAACTCTGTCAGAATGGAACAGAACATCTGTAAAATGTGAGCAGCAGTATGAACCAAGTTTTAGGAGGAAATACTCGAGAGTGTAAAACCTTTACGGCATGGTTCCGGGCACGCTTAAGGGGCCGGAAAAACTTTGCATTCTAGATGCTCTGTGGTGCAATCTTAGGCCAATAAGCGGCATACAGAACGGAACAGAACATTTGTAAAATGTGTGCAGCAGTAGAACCTTTTGGGTTAACAGCATCTTCAAGTGCGGATCTATGACCCAAGTTTTAGGGTGAAATACTGTCAAAGAGTGAGGCATCCGAAACTAACATATGTTTGATTCAGACAACAACCTTTCACCTGTCTTTAGCTTGTTTAGAGGGCCACTTTGTGCTTCGTGGCCCCCGGGGCTGGGGGTATCTTGGAGATGTTTCCATCCACCGTATGATTTCTGTCGCATTATATTCGATCAGTGCCGAAATTTGGCAAGGGGTATTTTGGGGACATTGTTGAAGTCATGGTGCGAAAGCAGTTTGCCGAAATCGGGCGTGCAGTAAACGTTTTAGAGTAATTATTCACTTTATGCAAATCTTTAGTCGCAAGATTGTGCACATTTTGGGGCAAATCTGCATAAAGTGAATAATTATTTTTAAACGTTTAGTTCACGTCTGATTTCATTCTTGCCCACCATGACTTCAACGACTTACCCAAAAGACCCCCTTGCCAAATTTCGACAAGGCCCGTAAAAATAATTCTGCGGATGAAAACATCTCCGAGATGCGTCCAGCCCCGGGGGCCACGAAGCAATAAGTGGCTCTCTAAACAAGCTAAAGACAGATGAAGAAAACGCAAGTGAATAATTATCTCTCGTTTAAAGCACCTTCCAGTATTGCTGGTCAAGGTGTTGCATGCACGAAAACAGAGTAAAGATTACTTCGTATTACTTACAAGACATGGGTGGACTACTTTCAAGCATGATATCATGCCTTTAGCGCAAATACCTACCAACACAGAAAGAGAGGTTATTGAAAGTTATAAATTCTGAGACCCAATTATGTAGCACCCTATGGGATTAACAAGGTGCTACCGCCAGGAACACCGGGGTGAAACCCATCTCTGTTTGATAAGTGCACTGGGTTCTTTTACATGCGTTACACAACACACGAGGCCAACGCCTTCGCGTCCAACCCGGAGGCGAAGCAATTGTTTTAAAGACACTGGACACTATTGGTAATTGTCAAAGACCAGTCTTCTCACTTGCTGTATCTCAACATGCATAAAATAACAAACCTGTGAAAATTTGAGCTCAATTGGTCGTCGAAAGTTGCGAGATAATAATGAAAGAAAAAAACACCCTTGTCACACGAAGTTATGTGCATTTAGATGGTTGATTTCGAGACCTCAAATTCTAAATCTGAGGTATCGAAATCAACATCGTGGAAAATTACTTCTTTCTCGAAAACTATGTCACTTCAGAGGGAGCCGTTTCATACGTTTTTATACCATCTACCTCTCCCCATTACTCGTCACCAAGTAAGGTTTTATGCTAATAATTATTTTGAGTAATTACCAATAGTGTACACTGCCTTTAAGGACACAAGTACCACGGCTTGGGATGCAACAACACTTCGTCACCGACCCCTCGAAACAGACACACGTTTTATCTGGTACTATCACAGTCAACTAGTTATAATGGACACACTTAACACAGCATTGATGCACTCTCGACTCTTTTACACACACACTTTTGGTTATGGGAAACATCATTCGTCCTTCTCCTTTGTGAAACTATTTTGTTCACATCAGTCAGCACATTGAACGACCTTGTTCAATGACAATCTGCAAAAAAATGGTTCTTATGGTCTGTTGGTTATCAAAAAGTGAACGGCTTTATAAGTTATAAAGAAACCAAAATCACTAGAACTGCTTCTAAAAAGGGGTGGGTACGCACTGCGCTATAGGCTGACTGGCAGGTGTGAGTTCTTCACTTTGAGGTTTTTCGAGGAGAAAATGGGTTTAAAAAGACCGGCCAGTTGCTTCAGCGCACTACTGTGGTTAGTTGCAGCTCTTCTCGTCATCTTAGGAATCACTGGTATTGTCTTAGTGAATCAGCCGAACGAATATTACTGCAACCCACAGGAGGTGAGTCTAGCAGTTGATTTTGTTCGTTGTAAGGATAAACCTTCACAGTGATGCTGGTCTAAAAACTAGAAACATCTCTTTTTGAGCTGTGTTGGTTTTGAGAAGAACAGGTGGTTGGAAACTCAAAGTTTCCATCAGTAGGGCTTAAGCTCTCGGCCCAGTTTCATAGAAATGCTTATGCACACAAAGCTGCTAAGCACAGCACGACTATTCTTACCAGAATGAAGTTACCAGCTAAAAAATATTGTTACATGTATGTACAAAATGTCACCGGTATCCTGCTTGTTTTCGCTTAGCAGAAAATTGCTGAAATTGGGCCCTGATCGTCTTCACTTTGGTTTACCAGTTATTTGCCATTATTCGGCAGTGAAGTGATGTTATTTACATTCCATAAGAGCATGTAACTCTTAAAAGTTGTAAACTACTAAACTATTATGGCATGTAAACAACTTAACTGCAATGAATGTGTTTAAACCATGCCAGAGATACCGAATAACTGGCCAACTATACTTGAAGGGTTGCTTGATGGCTGTTAAAAAGAAAATCTTCCTCTAACTCTTAAAGTGTTATGAAGACGTGCTTGCCACAACACTTTAAGCCTTAATATAATTGATACTTTTCCCCAAAACTCGGCTAGGCTCCTTTCCCGGCCCCGGACTTTGTCTGATGATGGAAACTCCGTACACAACACCCGTGGATAGAGAGCTATATACAAACTAGTTATTATTAGTTAGGCATTGCATGGTGAAGTATCAATATATTTTTGGTAACAATTGCCTGAAAAGACTGTTGTATAATTCGCAGAAATTTTTACCTCGATTTTGTTCAATAAAAAACTGTTCGCGTCAATGCATTGGCGTCCATGCGTGACGTGGAGTGGCAAGTCTTTTAAAAAACATACAAAAGGAGGAGTGCCATTAGGCTGAGTCTTTTTCAGTATTCAAATACTGATCGAGGTTGGCCAAATATTATGTGAAAATTCTACACATATCCTTTAACGGTGGTCTGACCCTTTTTTTAAAACTAGTCACGTTTACGATTTATTTACAGTATGCAGTTGTTTTTGATGGCGGCTCCTCACACACTTCTATGGCAGTGTACCAATGGCTAGCTGATACCATTACCGAATACGGAACTGGCGTAGCTTCGCAGTTGGCATTCGAAAGCTCATGCGGAGAGGCAGGTATGGTTCCTTATTCGGCACAGAGACACACACCACAACAGCTGATGAGCCGTGATGCTCGTTTCGCGGCTCATCGTTATTGATATATACCGCCCTCTGTCTCCCGGTTGTTGTACAATGTTGTAATGGTTAGACAAGCCTTGATGTCAACCCAACAGATTGGTCCTTGTCATTATCCTCAAGGATTGCTTTATGTGTTCACATATGCGTCAAATTTAACTTTGAATCTCCAAATCCGTGATAAAGGCCATGTGAAATGATGCCAGGTCAAAGGTGATTATGTACGTGGGTTCAACGGCAGATCTTTAGCGTGCACTGTCAACTATCAATATTGATCAATAAGTTTCAAATCAAACATTTACGTAGCATTAATTTAAACTCTTGGCGAAACCAAGATACACTATACACAATAATATATCTGTACTTTGCCCTTAGGAATCTCGTCATACGCAGATGATCCAGAAGGACTTGTTCCCGGCTTTGAGAAATGTCTGGAAACGGCTTCGCTAGTCATTCCAGAGTATAGCCATGCCAAAACACCTATATTCTTGGGTGCCACAGCAGGCATGCGACTGCTAAAGTAAGCCATACCAAACCCTCAGAGAGATCAGGAAATAATAACTAGCCAAAAGCAAATTAGAAACAGTTTTATTGTTATGTAACAACAGATGAACAAACAAATATATAGCTTTCGAAACATAACTTAGATTTGCAAAACATTAAACCGTTTAACAATGTTTAACAATGGTTACGGCTACGGCTAGGGCTAGGTTTCATAAAGCAACACCCTTAGCAACAGCCGTAGCCGTAGCTGTAGCCGATAATTCGGATAACAGACTTAAATTGCAAGTGGTCCAACTTTCAGCGTGACGGACCCCGATAAGAGCGACGCTGTCATGGCCGTTGTGAGGGAGACGCTTGCCAGTTCACCATTCCACCTCCCCTACGAGAAGGAACAGGCGACTATTCTCAGAGGCGAGAAGGAAGGATCCTCATCCTGGATCTCGGCCAACTATCTCGAGGCTAATCTAGGAGTGGTGAGTTACACGACGTGCTAGGTTCCCTAAATTTGAAATGCAAAAATGTTTTATTGAAATTTCGACACATTCAGAGTCTTTCTCGAAGACTAAATGACAACACAACAAATGTAAACATGCCAGCCCAAAGCCAAAGCAGTTCTCTTCACCCGAATTTCAGCCAGTACTCCAAACGTGACAGTGTTGATTGTTTGTTTGTTTGTCTCAGGAACCAGCAACTGGTGACGTCATTCATGATCTATCACCCAGCGAGCCCATTCCCGTCAAGCCGACATTTGGTGCCCTGGACCTGGGAGGTGCGTCCACGCAAGTCACCTTCATACCGGACACACCGGGCGACGTCCCAGACGAGTATCTCGCCAATCTTCGCCTCTACGGACACGAATTCGACCAGTATACGTACAGCTTTCTGTGCTACGGAGCGAACGAAGCACGCAGACGGTTTGAGGCAAACTTAGTCAAGGTATGAGAGCTGTTTAATAATCTTTGAGTTTGAACAGTAAACATACAAACTCATTTGCCATAACCAGACCATTAATTTAAGGAGCTGACTTTTAAACCTATTTTGAAATTATTTTTCTTTTAACTTTTATATTTCTCCTCAAATCTAACCAAGGACTCTGGCTTTGCCAACGTGACACTCAACCCCTGCTCACCTGTTGGTTACTCGTATGAGTTGACCGGTGACTACCTATGGAAAGCCCCATGCAGCAAGGGTCCAATTGCCATGGAAGGGTGGGGATCGGAGACCACATCAGCACCAGGGGTTAGCGAAGATGACATGGAAGTTATGACGTACACGCTGAAAGGCACCGGGGATGCAAAACAGTGTTACAACCTGAGCAAGACGCTGTTTGACTTCGACGCCAAATGTGATAAGCCGCCTTGTTCGTTCAATGGGGTCTACACGCCTCTACCCCATGGCTCATTCAAGGTGAATTCCACTGGATTTGTTTGTGTTAAAAAGGATATTATTGCCCTGGCATGGAAAGTGTGACTCATTTCCAATCATCTTTCAATTTGAACCACTTATCGTGAGACATTCTATATACCTTTTTTTCTTCCCCCTTTTTTCTAGGCTTTGAGTACCTATGCATACACTGCCGTTGGGATAGGAATGCCTTCAAAACCCACCATAGAAGAATTCAACACCGCAGGAGACGATTTCTGCGTGAAGACATACGATGAGGTATGGCTCCCCAAAATCAAGCCTCAGAATCCACAAACAAATGGCAGAGTTGTACTGCAAGAGTGACAACAATGTACAAGAGACTCTGAATTTGTAAAAGCCTACGTTTTTTTCTCACTTGAACGACCATAAAACGATCTATCAAGAATTCATGCTGATGTAGCCCAGGTTGGACTCCTCCGTTGCACACAACGCAGTGCGGTGAAACAAATGCTGGTGTCCAACCATAGTTATACTATGAGTGTAGAGGGTCTGGGTGTTTTTTTGACGAATGTTGACTTTCTTGGACACCAAGAAGTGAGCATATATGAGTGAGCAATCTCGACATCACATTGTTTTCTAATTCCCAATCCTTATCACAATCTTTCCTTTGTCCACTCTAGTTGAAAAACCTACCAGACAAGATGAAGTATAAAGTGACCTACTGCTTCCAGATTATGTACATTAAGGCTCTTCTCTTTGACGCTTTCAAGTTTGACGCAAGCAACTGGGAGATCGATTTCACCCTGCAGGTAAAGTCTTTAATTTCTTTAATATTTAAAGTGTCAACAATAAAATAGCAGCAAAACTGCTCCTAATATTTAAGCGAAAATACAAACAAAAACGATGTCACAATGTGCAACAAGTGATAAACCATTTCACGCTAAAGCTTTCACATGGCTGCATGTATGATTTCATTCTTCCCTCTACAACATGTATAAACCCCTCTCATTCTATTTGGCCGACATCTTTGATGAATGATTCGTGCACGCGTTCACTTTTCCATTGTTTTACATCCAAGATGGTGGTCTGTAAAGTCACGTGCAAATCAGGTATTTCGTAGTCACGAGTTTGGGAGGAGTAGAAGGGGCGACGCATGGCCGGTGTCGCGTGCAATTATGTCCTCTATGCAATACCATCTATTATGCAATAATGTCCGCGGGACGGTTTTGCATATGCAATCGTGACCACCCGGACGCTGCTACATAATGTAATTGTGACTGCCCGGACACAATTGCATATGCAGCTGTGCCCGCTCCCGTACAAAACCGTCCTTACAGTCAATTTAACGCCCTTGGTCGACGGAACACGTTCGCCATTTCTTTTTTCACAAGCTGAGTGCATGTCATGAATGACAAGGGGAATGTTCGGTCGTTGGGTATTCGCTGCAATCATAAAATACGTAAATATTCATGTTACATTATACGTAGGTTCAGTGCATGCAAGCTCGCTCACGCGCGCACATTCATTTCCGCCGGACGGTTATTGCATAGCATCGGACACGATTGCATATGCAAAGTGTCCGGAGCGGACAGAGAGTATTGCATGCCGGACACAATTGCATCTGACACCGGTAATTGGAGACAGGCGACGGGTGGGTTTATAATCACCTCTGTGTTTTCATTGCCTATAGGTTAACGATGTCGATCTGGGCTGGCTGTTGGGGTTCACGATAAACGCCACCAATTGGGTGCCTTTGGAGCAGGCCTGTGTCGGTATAAACTCGTCAACATCCATCGGACTTCTCATCATCTTCATCATCATCCTAGTGGTCGGACTTCTTCTTCTCCTTCACAAATTGTACCGGGAGTGTCTCGCCGTGGAGGGCGGTGAATCTTATCAAAGAGCACCCTCTAAGCCTGCAGACAAAGCTTAAAATTGCCCTTTGCTCTCTCTTGAAGTAGGCTAGTTCGCGTAGGATTGTGTGCATGGCCTGACGTTTTGATGCTAGAAGTGTCTCATGTAGTGTCATTTTAGTCTTTCGCGAAATACAATGTCAAGGTCGAAACGTCAGTCAGGACACTTACAATTTCTAGCATCTTTCAAGGGCCATAGTCCATTACAAGATTGAACTTTGGTATTGGTCTAATTGTGTATTTGTTGCTTTGGTTCTCTGGTTTCCTTTTGGATAAAATAATATGTTTGTGGTATGGTTTTCCACGTAATCAATCTGCTTTTACGATAATTATTGACCAATTAATATTCGGTTTAAACAAGATGAACTATTTAAAAGTGGTGTGGGTCTCCTTAAAGATTACATAAACAAAGGGGTCACAGGTAACAAACGAACGTAGGTTATATGAATGTAGGTAAAAAGTGATTATGGACAGGGATTGACTTAGACTTGAGGCCATTCACTGGAGTAATTCACTAGCCTCGAAGTTTGACGTCGGCAGTTCAGGCCAGCACACTCAATTTGCCTCATGCAAGGACCTACGTTGGTGGGAAAAGCGGAGCACAACGTAATTGTGTGGACTGGTAAAAGGGTTTAACAACGTTTTAGTGAAGTATAATTATTTTTTTGAATTTATCTAAAGTATTTTTTGAAGCTCTGCATCATGGTGTGGAGAAAAGGGAAGAAACTATTAATAAAACTTGCGGGTACAACTATGTGTAAATCTCTTTTGTGTGAGTGTTGGCTCTGAGACGAGCCGGTGTGGTCTCGGTGTTTCGAGCAGTATACTCTGTTCGTCTTCAGGAGAATGTGTGAATTCATCTTCTTTTAAGTAATCTAAAGCGAGGTGGACAGGCCGTTTCTTGCTAAGGCCTCCCTCTTTAAATAAGTTAAGGCATGGAATTGTGTTGTCTTTTGAGCTGTCCTTGTTTCTTTCCTTGTCCATCTCCTCCCACACCGGGGAGGGGGAGACGGGGTCATTGCATACCCGGCCACTCAGTTTTTATGGAATAAAATAATTCTTTGTGAAGTAGAGTGTTGGCGAGTCCGTCTTGAAACATTTGTTCTGCAAGCAAGACACTTGCTTCTGCTTCGGTCTTCAAATGTGCCTTAAAACCCGGGGAGGGCGGGGGGATGATTGCCAGGTTGCCCAAGCATTTTGGCCGGCTGACCTAGCCAAGCTAACCCACCAAAAGTTTTTAAGATGAGTGAAGTTCATTTGTCAGAAAATCTATTTTGTTTGTTTTCAAGATGCTCAGATACTTTGAAATGTTTATTGAGTATATTTTAACGCATTTTTGTCGTTGCTGTGTGTGGTGCATGCACTGGCTGTGATGAGCATGCAGCGCCCTCTGTAGCCAGCTCGAAAATTTGTTACGCCCACTATATTAGTCTTGAAAGTTCTGGATTACAAATTAAATGTTTTGTTTTAACGAAGGGAAGGGTATAAATTCTTTTCAAGTTATGGTTATGATATACACAAAAAGCAGACGAATTGTTTTGTTGAATGGGTTTAAAATAAATCTGAGCCGAACTCTTCAATAACTCTGAAATTAAACATGCTAGAGACACGGAGTAATTGTACTCGACTCTACCTGGCATATCCCTGCATTAGGGCGGCTTGGACAATTTCTTGATAGCGGAAAAAACCAAGTAAGTGGGAATCAGAACTGTGCTCAACAGCCTCCCAAAAGGGATTTTTGTGCACAGAGCTGTCTAATAAAACTTCACAGATTTGTTAAGGTCATTTCGACTCCAGACTAATGCCCAATCTCTACAAGTTTACCGCGTCATCGGTTAGCCATACGTACACCCGATTTATTCCGGGACGAATTTTGTCATTTTCCTTTGTACATATGCTAAGTTACTGGTTGAAATGGAGTGATAACAATGCTGTACATTCTCTGTGATCAGACACAAGGGCTTGGCCACAAAACATCGGTATTTCTCATGCTTAAAAGGTACTGTACCATCTATATAGCCAAAGGAATGTGAAACGTTAAGTGTTTAACTCTAACTGGTACAATAGGTTGCATAATGGCTATAGAACTAGTTCTGGCCAAAAGAATAAGCTCAGGACATACCGTATCTTCAAACCCAGTTTGAGTTTGAGTTATATTTACGTTGTGTTAATTATAATATCGCCATTCTTTGACCCAATTCAGATGCTCTTCACACAAGCTACTTATTGAACTATAGGGAGGTTTATTGGGTTAGAGTCAAGCCAAAGAATTGGCAAAAGTTTTCCGTATGGCGCCACCGCTTATTAATTCGAAATGAAATGATATAGTATCTAATTTACCTCAATGAGATCCCTTTTTGTAAAAATGAGTGAAAAAGTGTTGGCGCCATACGGAAAGTTATCCAAAGAATTTGCCCGCATTGTCACCTCGATGTTGAAACAGAAATCCATTTTTTGCTTTAAATTGCCCATTAAACAACGATCTTTTGAATATTATGTTGGTTTATGTTATTAATAAATACAAAGACTTTTAAATTCTTGGTAGGGAAGATAGATGTAAGTTTTTGTATGGACACTCCTGATGAAGCTATAATTCATTGCGTTGCAAAGTATGTCTTTTTATTTACCGTTGAAAAAATCAAACTGTGTGAACAAGGCTTTACCAATGTATGTTTTTAGTTAAAGGAACACGTTGCCTTGGATCAGTCGAGTTGGTATTTGAAAAGCGTTTGTAAGCGTTTTTTATAAAATACATATGATTAGAAATATATTTTAAAAGTAGAACATAATGATCCACACAAGTATCACTCTAAGTAACCACTCATTGCGTGGTTTTCCTTTTATAACTTGTCGACAAACACGGTCGGTCATTTTGGGGAGTCAAAATATTTTGCTTCCATAAATGGCCGACCGTGTTATTAGTTCGTCAAGTAATAGAAAAACACGCAAATGTGTGTGGATCATTGTATTCTACTTTTAAAACATCTTTCTAAACCATTTGCATTTTATAACAAACTGTTACACACGCTTTTCAAAGACCAACTCGACCGATCCAAGCCCTCTAAATAATTAATTAGCATAAAACCTTTCTTGGTAATGAGTTATGGGGAGATGTTGATAGTATAACATAATGTGAGAAACAGCTCCCTCAGAAGTAACGTAGTTTTCAAAAAAGAATTATTTTTTTCACGAATTTGATTAAAGGCACTGTACACGTTTGGTAATTGTCAAATACCCGTGTTCTCACATGGTGTATCCCATCATAAGCATACAATAACAAGCCTGTGAAAATTTGGGCTCAATCGGTCATCGAAGTTGCGAGAAAATGATGAAAGAAAAAACACCCTTGTTGGACATATTGTTGTGCTTTCAGAGAGGAATAAAAGACTTCTAGCTAGAAGTCTTTTATTATTTTAGTGAGAAATTACCTCTTTCTCAAAAACTACGTTATTTCAGAGGAAGTCGTAGCCCACAATGTTTTACACTATCAACAGCTCTTCAATGCTCGTTACCAAGTCAGTTTTTAAGTTAATATTTGTTTTGAGTAATTACCAAACGTGTACCTTCCCTTTAAGAGACCTCAAAGTTTGATTTTGAACTTGAGGTCTAGAAATCAAGGATCAAAGCACACATCTCTGTGTGACAAGGGTGTTTTCTCTTTAATTATTATCTCGCAACTCCGACGACCAATCGAGCTCAAATTTTCACAGGTTTGTTATTTTATGCATATGTTACGATACACCAAGTGAGAAGACTGGTCTTGACAATTACCAATAGCGTCCAGTGTCTTTAATAAAGTGTTCGAGTAAAAATCGATGCATGGTGTAAAAGTGTCCATCAGTGAACAACTAAGCGCAAACAAATAGTAAGTTGCCGGACGTTTAGACCATAGCAACAACCATGAACATGTCACTATTCGTTTAGTTGTCATTTAGCCTTCGAGAAAGATTCTGATGGATCGAAATGTCAGGTCACTAAATATGCTTTTCATTTGTAACAGGTCCTTTGTAACAGTTTGCAGCTTACTAATTTCTCAAACTTTTATAAGCAATGAGTGCGTTCGTTTAGCTTCCCCGGGTCGACCCCGGTCTGCCCCAGGTACGTTCGAATAGCTTTGACGTCATTCCAGGGGCTCACCCAATTCCCAATTTCATAGAGATGCTAAGCATGAAAATTTGCGTAGCATGAAATTTCTTCCTTGATTAAAACAGGATTACCAACCAAATTTCCATTTGTTGCATTTGCTTTTTTTACTGTTGTTTGCCTATCTTGACAATGAAACAAAAGTTTGGTTGGGAAATCCTATTTGTATCAGTGCACATTTTTCATGCTAAGCAAATTGGGCCCGGGTGGGCTCCGAGTGCCCTTCTTCGAGATCACTTGGATCACCTGGGACTGGCCCGAGGTGCATGACGTCACCACGAGATCGATGGCGAGTGATCGTTCGGGAGCTCTTCTCAGGGGCTCTTCACCCGAATGCGCACCGCATTACGGCAGGGATCGAGCTAATCGAACGCACCTATATTTGTTGCGATCCCGTCAGGGATCGAGCTAATCGAACGCACCTATATTTGTTGGAATCCCGTCAGGGATCGAGCTAATCAAAAGCACCTATATTTGTTGCGTTACCAGCCAAAATACCATCTCACAAGTACGACTTGACTGGTACATCCCCATCCTGCTTCATTTTGCTATAGCAGAAGCAAAACAGGGCCTGGGGTGGGCTGGTTGTCAAACAAGGGAAATTCTTTTTGCCCAAAGATTTATCGATAGTTATCTAGAAAATAAGGGGACTTGTCTCCATTCTTTAATGGGGGTGTTCACGGAGGGTTGGCTTTTCCTTACAGCTAATTCTTCATCGTACATTCCACACATGTTTCCAAAAGTCTTCAAAGCAACGACATGTTTTATTACAATGCTATAATTTAGCCGTTTATCCATATTTGTATCTTTTTGGGGATCGTCCCCTCCTCTATCGCAAGAAAAGTATTTCCCTTTAAAAAATGTGCTTTGCCCTTCTCAATGGAGATATGCAAATTAGTCACGTTGGCTCGCCCCTTCGATATTAGACTGGTCCCCTGGCTTTGTAATGTGAGCCCCGCAGTGTGACGTCAGGGCTACTTTGATGAGCACATTTTTCGGCGGGCGTTGACCTTTCCTTGAAGACAAAATGGCTGACCGCGAAAGACTCAAATTTTTCTCTCCAGTTATTGTGTATTTTATAGCCAATTCGGTTGACGAAACTACTGCAAAATGAATAAGGTGAGTTGAATATTGGTTGTAGAATCTATTGGGAGTGTTTTTGAGGTTTATATGTGTATTCAAAACGGCCAAAATTGTGTTAACACATAGCTTAAATTGTCGGTGTGGCGGGTGTATGGGGTTAACTCATTGTGTGTGCAATGTGCGGTAGGCTTAACTGTGCAGTGTGGCGGCAATCTTCGAAGCGCACGTGTTGATAATGCCTGAAGTTCGTCTAGGAAAAATTTCCGTATGGCGCCACCACTTTTCTCATTCGATATGAAATAATACAGTATCTAATTTTCCTCAATGAGATATCCCTTTTTGTAAAAATGAGTGAAAAGGTGGTGGCGCCATTATCCCCATACACAGAAAGTTATCCCTCGTCTCTTTCCGACAATTGTTAAGCGGTGCAGGCAACGCGACGGAGTGCAGGGTATGAAGGTCCCAAATCATTGCAAAAAAAATTCAAAAATATGTTAAAAATATTTCTACCTAACTTGGGAGTCTGAACCTTTACTCATATGTTCCTTGTAGTTGGAACTCCAAGCCCGCATTATTTAAAATTGTTGAATTGTCTCCTTTGGTGTTAATATTTTGTGAAAAGAAAATTGAAATTGCATTTCCATTCCCGTGTAAACACTTTCTTGCACTGATCACTGGCGGCCTACTATTTGCAACCAAATTGCCTTCAACTTGCGTCAACGAAACACTAGGCAGATTGATAATAGTCAGGGAGCAATTTACACAAACTGCAGAACTTTGCAACGTCTTGTGCCAAGACTCCACGTGCTGGAAGCGTATTTTTTCCCCAGGACAAATAAGGCCACTTTTTACCATAAGGCCAAACAAAATAAATGTTGTGTTTACGGTAACGGCCCGAAAAAATTCCAGGTAGGTAGGTAGGAAAATAATTTTATTTTGTAATTTTATTTTTATATTTAAGTTCTTGAATTTTGAGTTATTTGTAAATATTTTAAACCCGTTACCATTATACTACAGCCCTGATACTTAGGCTTTTAAGGGGCACGGCAGTTTTGCCTTGACTTTTTGTAAAAACTTAGGGCACCAAGGCAATTTTCAAAAATTTGGAAGGGCATCACGGCAATCATAAAAAAGTTGCGAAGGGCACGACGGCAGTTTAAAAAAAAACCTCCGAGTTGCCTGCAAAAAATAGTTCTTCCAATTTTTCCATTTTCTAACTGTTACCCAATGAAAAAAGAAAGCATTCATCTAACTCAACAAAATAAACTACTTACAATACACAATAAATAATTTTTGTTCATACGTAATCCTACTATTGGTCATGCACGTTGTGTAGTTTTTCGTAGAGACGCTAAAATTCCCACGTAACTGCTCCATTTTGACACGATGTTGACAGAATAAATGCATGCGGTGCGCGACGACTATGCTGTACATGATGGTATATCACATGTTCCAAGCATGGGGAAAACCACTATCCCAGCATGCACAGACACGTCGAGTCTTCGTCTCAGTCTTCGTCTCAAGGCGTTTAGCGTTGGTTCGCGTAATTTAACCACTAGAGGGCGTTTAATCTCACGCTATCACTCTGTTCCGAAACGCCCTCTAGCGTTCGATGTTTCGAGTATTTTTTTGTCGCACGCAAAGAACAACGACTAACGGGCCTGAAATCTGCTGTTGTGCCTTACGTGCGTGAAATTGGGGTATATTTCTTTGCGTAAAAATTTACACAGACATCGGGACTTTTTGGCTTATTTTCGAACTTTGGCAACGTTGAATATAATTTTTTTTCGGGAGGAAGGGCACGGCGGCAATGATGAGAAAAGGACACGGCAATCATTGCCGTGAAAAATTGGGTTTTTTGAAGGGCATTGCGGCAATCGGTAGGGTCAACAACGGCAATTGCCGTCGTTGCCGTCGTGGGTGAAGTATCAGGGCTGATACTAACCTTGTTCGACTCATCAAGTTTAAATAAACCCTCATGTTGGAAAGTGGTAAAATATAAAAGTTTATAAGTTGTCATTTTAAATTTTACCAACTCACAAAATATTTAGAAAAATGTTTTGAGGTCGGCAATTCGGCCGCAAAAAATTCAGGCCGGTCGGGTTACCGTAAACACAACATTTATTTTGTTTGGCCTTATATGTTCCTTGTAGTTGGAAATCCAAGCCCGCATTATTTAAAATTGTTGAATTGTCTCCTTTGGTGTTAATATTTTGTGAAAAGAAAATTGAAATTGCATTTCCATTCCCGTGTAAACACTGATCACTGGCGGCCTACTATTTGCAGCTAAATCGCCTTCAACTTGCGTCAACGAAACACTAGGCAGATTGATAAAAGTCAGGGAGCAATTTACACAAACCACAGAACTTTGCGACGTCTTGTGCCAAGACTGCACCTGCATGCACTTACAACATGCGAGTGAGTACACCGTACGTAATCAGCACGTGTAAGTACGGCCTCCGTACGACAACGTGGCACTCGCAAGATGATCGTACGTTTTAAGCATGTAGTACTCACTTAGCTCGTGCGCAACGTACTATGCACGCAACCACTCACAGCCAGGCTCGGCGTGCAGGCCACGTACTTACACCTTGCACAAACAGTGCGAGTGACGTGCGTTGACATATTCCCTCCCTGCTCTTGCCACTCCCTCCCCATGTTTTCAGAAAAACGTGGCAGCCGTGGCCTCCCCACAAAACGTACGGACAAAAAACACGCACGGTGGGTTGTGACCGAGGCTTACATGTACATTTTAACTACGCAGTTTGAATCCTGATTGTTTTATTTACATTATGTAGGCCCTACATGTTTTAACAGTCTGGTTCTTATTTCTCACACAGTTTAAACCAGCTTCAATATGGATGGTGCTTGGTACCATACAAGTGTTTGCTGAACTGATAGAAGTACAACTGTACATGCTCATGTGGCCCTCCCCTGCAGTGAGAAGCATCCAAGCACATAGAGAAGGAACAGCGGGTTACAGCTACAACCTGTATTTGCCCGGGTGAGTCACATGCAAAACATTTATCATTGAACTTGCCGTTGATAATTAGAAACGTCTAGTAAAAATGCACCCATTCCAAATAAATGGCTGTGGTGTTCAGCAAATCGCGAATAGAGCATGCATACTTGCGCGCTCGCATTACTTACAACGTAGCACGAGTCACGAAGTGACATGAATTTTGATTTGATATACAGCGGTTGGATTCTTTTAAGATAAAACATTAAATTACCACAAATCATTTGACTAATCATGCCTTTAACAGAATATGAAGTAGCCATTGTTTTAAAATGTACAACTACACCACTTCGCCAACTGCCTGTAAAGTTTGACCTAATATGCAATGTATGCTGTGCACAACAGTTAAGGGCCGGGTGTGATCGACGTGTGACGCGC
This sequence comes from Asterias rubens, assembly GCF_902459465.1. Classification (NCBI taxonomy): domain Eukaryota; kingdom Metazoa; phylum Echinodermata; class Asteroidea; order Forcipulatida; family Asteriidae; genus Asterias; species Asterias rubens. Next base: position 17,719,997 of record NC_047070.1, on the reverse strand, counting down.
TATACGTAATTGAGACTGCATTATTTGTAATGATTCAATTTGCTAGCTCCAAATCATTGCTTGACTCTGTATAATTTAGGATTCTAGGTCCAAGTCCATGTCATCATTGCTTGTTATTGAAAAAAACAATTTCAGTTTTTTAAAGTCCAAACATTCAACTGTTAATGATTGAAGTATTTTTGAAGATTAGGAGGGTCTTGAAGTTCAAGGGACTTTTCATTATTTGTTGTGCTAACTGTTTGTTTTGTTTAACTGTGAATCCTTGTTTTGTCAGAGTAAGGAAATAAACTTTCCCTTGAAAGTAACTGACCCCAAGTAGTGTTTTTATTCTTTGTCAATGAGTCGAGTCAACCAATGAGTTGAGACATCCCATTAGTACCCATGTTCCGCCCTAATTTGACCATCGCCCCAATGACTGGTCCCAGCTCAAGTTTTATGGATGGGGTAGTAGGGGGCCTACCCAAGGAACTGTAGTTGAGATCACAGTACCATAAGAGCCAATGACTGGTCCCAGCTCAAGTTTTATGGATGGGGTAGTAGGGGGCCTACCCAAGGAACTGTAGTTGAGATCACAGTACCATAAGAGCCAATGACTGGTCCCAGCTCAAGTTTTATGGATGGGGTAGTAGGGGGCTTACCCAAGGAACTGTAGTTGAGATCACAGTACCATAAGAGCCAATGACTGGTCCCAGCTCAAGTTTTATGGATGGGGTAGTAGGGGGCCTACCCAAGGAACTGTAGTTGAGATCACAGTACCATAAGAGCCAATGACTGGTCCCAGCTCAAGTTTTATGGATGGGGTAGTAGGGGGCTTACCCAAGGAACTGTAGTTGAGATTACAGTACCATAAGAGCCAATGACTGGTCCCAGCTCAAGTTTTATGGATGGGGTAGTAGGGGGCTTACCCAAGGAACTGTAGTTGAGATCACAGAACCATAAGAGCCACAGTCTCCCAATGTTCTCAGTACAAATAATAAAGCAGTTTGTTAAAAAGGCACCACTATTGGTATTTACTCACGAGCAAATGGAGAGCTGTTGATAGAGACCATTGTGAGTTTTTGATAGGTAAAGTTTTCACTCAAATAATAAAAGACTTGATGAAGCCATTTATTATGCATCTGATGAAAGCACACAAATTTGTACAAATGTGTTTTTCTTTCATATTCTCTTGCAGCTTTGATGACCAATTGAGTCCAAATGTTCACAGATTTGTGATTGATTTTATGCATATCAAATGTTGGAATACACCAAGTGAGAATGCAGGTCATTATAAATATGACAATCATCAAAGGTGTCCAGTGCCTTTTATCGCTTATGTTAGGCCAAGATTGAATTCAAAAATCCTAGTTCCCTTTATTTACGCCGATCGCTTCACTAAAAGCGTGTGTCTGAAGAGCCATTCAGGAGTCAATGCATCAAATTTGCTAAGCATGAAATTTCTTCCTTGATAAAAACAAGATTTCCAAACAAATTTCCATGTGATTTTCAGGAAAAGCAAACAACAGCTGAATATCAGTAACAAATTGGGTTGGTAATCCTGTTTTTATCCAGCAAGAAGTTTCATTCTAAGCATATTTTTGCGCTTAGCAGCTCGACGAAATTGCAGCCCTGTGCTCTTGTATGAAGGACTGACGTTACATGTATTTGTAACACTGACTTTGAGTTTCCAATATTCTTTTTCAAACCAAGCAACCAGACAAGACAATTTTAAGAGTGGACTCATTTGCCTGAAGATGAAGTCAGTTTTTATTCAGTTTCAATTGATTTTTTGGCCTGAATTGTGTTTTTATAGTCAAGAGTATGTCTTAAAAGGAATTAAACCAGAGTCCATTCTCATAGTTGCAGAGTTACATGCTTAATATTGCTTAACAATTTTCTTTCTGCTAGAGATGAGCATTAAACCAACCAGTTGCAAATGGTACACGTGTGATGCAGTAATTTTGTTGGTAACCTATGGTAAGCATAATGTTGTGCTAAGCATATTTTATGCTTATTTGAAGCAGCTCTATGATATTGGGTTCCATATGACATTGTTAGTTTTTTAACAAATTGCTTCTTATATGGAAAAGTTTGCGGTAACACCATGTAATGACTATCTCTAAATGAGTTGGGGTGGTTCTGAAAAGAACCGTTGGTTTCAACTCGACGTTTCAAACAGTATGCTCTGATTGTCTTCTAAAGAAAGAAAACTGCTTCTTGTTATAAATTCATTTTACTTTAAAGAGACTCCAGCAGTGCTCATTGTTTGTCTTGATTTGTCTGTACTGCAGTGGTCATTATGGAAATAAATGTTATAATTATTTAAATTGAATCACTGTGTTTGACTGTTACATTGAGGGAGCAATTCCTTAGCCACCAACTGCAGCTGGTGGAAGAAGGGTGGAAGTTTTAGAACGAGAAGGTATAGGACTGCTAGTGAGCCAGCCATGCTTAGATGTATAGGACTGCTAGTGAGCCAGCCATGCTGAGGTGTGTTCAAGCATTCACCTGGAGTGAACCTAAGCCACTGATAATGCTGAGAGTGATGCAAGGGATGGATGGAAATGATGATGATCCCACCAGAGGGCTGAAGTACAACTGTTCAGACCTGGATGAGATCTGAAGAACTATCTAATGACAACATGTATGAACACTGTCACTCTCCAGAAAGGAACGCAGCCACAGCCAAAGGCGCTATAATCAGCAGGACCTGAAGATACGGAGCAGGATGGAAACACCCACCAGACCTCTTTGAGCTTGGGTTTTTCACAGCCACAGGATGTGAGATCCAACCATAAAGAAACACATCCAGCTCCCAGGGAGCGAGCTCTGCAGAGTTATGAGGCTACTCAAGTTGAAGAAGTCCTGACATGTTTTGTTTGAGCGACTTGCACATCAAGGACAATCTAAGGACATTCTGACATTGTAAGATAAAGAGCAAGATGTGATGTCTGATTCTTGTCCTGGATGCCAAAATGAACAGCTGTTTTTAAGGGGAAGGAAGTTTAGTGTTCAAGTTTTTGAGTCATTGCATGGCGAGGTATCAATGTATATTCGGTTTGCGGTAACACCATGTGTACAATATATTTGAGTGTAGATTTTGCTCTTTGAAAACTTGCTTTTTATTCTACTTAAAGACAGTGGACACTAATGGTAATTGTCGAAGACCAGTCTTCTCACTTTGTGTATCTCAACATATGCATAAAATATAAAACCTGTGAAACTTTGAGCTCAATTGGTCGTTGAAGTTGCGAGATAATAATGAAAGAAAAACCACCCTTGTCACACGAAGTTGTGTGCGTTTAGATGGTTGATTTCGAGGCCTCAAGTTCTAAATCTGAGGTCTCGACATCAAATTCGTTGAAAATTTTACTTCTTTCTGGAAAACTATGGCACTGTAGAGGGAGCCGTTTCTCACCATGTTTTATACCATCAACCTCTCCCCATTACTCATCACTAAGAATGTTTTATGCTAATAATTACCGATAGTGTCCACTGCCTTTAAATGATGACTAGAGCAAGCTAGTTGCAGGTTTGAGATCATTTAAGAATTAAGGTTGTTTTATGTTGTGCTTTTTTCAAACACTGATGTGTAGTATCCACTGAATTTTCGACCTTGTGCTGCTTAGAAAGGGCATAACTTCATGGCTCTACTTTATTTTTACTGTTTAGTAAAACAAAAAACAGCACTCAGGAAAGCAAAGAGGTGTTGACTTCATGTAGGCCTAAGTAAATAAAGACAAGAAGTACATAATGCCACAGCAGGCAAAGCCATTAATTGGTCCACATTTCTTAGTTGACATGCTTGCAGGACGTCTCCTGTTTCAAGAAGGTTGTTAATTTTATTCCAAGTATGATGAGGTTAAAAACATGATTTATTTTCAGTATTTTTGAAAGACATGGTTTTGTTAGTTATGTTGCAGGCTGTCATCCCTCAGTGTAGTCACGGTGTGGTGATTGCAACGCTGGAGCTGTTGTCTCAGCAACAGATGTACCCCTCCCCAGAGCCCACCATCCCATGACAGAGAAGTAATATGAAGGTTTGAATTAATGCATTCTTTGTATCACCTAAGTGGGAACCATCCTGCTTAAGTCAAAATACAGGGTTGTGCTTTGCTGGGGAAGAAATATTTCCTTCTTCGAAAGATGGGCATGCCTTTGGCTAGATGGCATCCATCCAACAGTTCAGTGTATTTTTATCATGCTCTTTAGTAACTTTTCTCTTTCAGATGGCTGCCCATGATGTCCACCATATCTAGTTCTGGCAAGGTGAAGTAGGCGAACTATCCGATGTCCTAAAAGGACATAGTCACCAGAAACATGGACAGGAATCTTGACTTCTTCTTTAGTGGAGTGCTGATATTCTGATGACTGTCTGACACTTGAAGCTGAGACATAGTGTTGAGGAACACTCCTCTGACAGTATGCTGATGAGATACACTGTACAATGCAGATCATGGTGAGTTAAAACATTAATATTGTTTGCTCATGTTTGGCTTATCATCATTTTCAACTTGTCTTTAAAAGACAAAAGTGCTATTCACACAACAGCAGTTTAACTGAGGTCCCTTGCTTAAATTTAGCTTGGTTGTAAAATATAGTTTGACAACTTTAAAAGAGACCCTTGAAAACACTACAGTATTGTTTTTCTCACTCTAGGTACAATTTGTATTATTTTTACAACCATAATGCTACAATTTAGCAATGGATACTTGCTAAGTTGCTCTTGTTTGAAAGGGGCTAAAGATCTGCCACAGTGGGGGACATGCCAATAGGGCAACGGTTAAGTTTAATCCAATAGCTTGGTGTTGCTATCTTGACACCAGTAAAACTAGCTTCTTACAACCATAAAACCCGTTTAAATTACCCTTACAACAATGTGTATTAAGTAAATTGTGAATACTCAGTACTTTCCCAAGTTTTGTGAACAAAAGTCGGTGAATCTCTCCGGTGGGATTAAAACACAAGACCTCTGCATTGCTAGAGCAGATGTCACTGTAAGGGTTAAAACCAACATTTTTAGTTATTCGTAACCCCTGGTGCAAAAATCAACATCTATTGAAACAAATTTAGGAACCTTGTTATTACACAATAACCAATGGGTAAGTTCAAATTTATGCAGGCTTTTTTACCTGTAATATTTTGCATTTAATAGATGGTTGTTTTCAAGTCTTGAAAATTGATCATGTTGTGTGGTGTTCCTCTAACCATTTATTAATTTTGTTGCTGTTTTGTTGTTTATTATTTGTGAATTGTTGACACTGGAAACTGGTTAACAGGGCGAACCCCTTCTCTTTTCCATAAGTGCACTGGGTTCTTGATGTATGATAGGCACTGAACTTTTGACCTTGTAGTTTTCAGAGAGGGTTCAACTTCATGGCTCTACTTGCTTGTTAGTAAAAAAAAAAGAGACTTCATGTAAGCATAATTTTCCAGAAAGTAGTTTTTGTTGTGCATGTGTACACTGATTTGAATTTGTTCATGACATAATTAGTGCAGTTATTTGACACTGTAGAGAATGAAGACATGAAGCACACATTCTACAGTAAGCCATTAATTGGTCTACATTTCTAAGTTGATGCTTGCAGTCCCTTTTTCTGAAGGGTTGTTACCACCCATCATTCATGATGGGGTAAAAAAAAAAGATTTATTTTCAGTATTTTAGAGACATTGTTTTGTTAGTTACCTTGCAGGCTGTCATCCCTCGGTGTAGTCATGGTGTGGTGATTGCAACGCTGAAGCTGTCGTCTCAGCAAAAGATGTACCCTCCCCTGATCCTACCATCCCATGATAGAGAAGTAATATAAAGGTTTGAATTAAATTCAGAAACAGAATTAGCTGTTGTTAACAACTTACCAACAAAAAGGACCAATCGCATATGCAAAAAAATAGTGGATGGCTTGACGTTTCAACCCTAGTAGAATCTTTGCTTCGAGAAATGCTCTGCTTGGGTCGAAACGTCAAGCCATAAACTATTTTTTGCAAGGTTTGAATTAATGCATTCTTTCAATTGCCTGAAAGAGTACTATCCACTTAAAGTCAAAATACAGGATTGTTCTTTGCTTTGGTAGAAATCTTTCTAGCCGCAGAAGATCAGTAAGCCATGCACAAGTGTGGCTTCCATCAAACAGTTCAGTGTACCTTTATGATATCTCGCTCTATAGTATTGTTCTCTTTCAGATGGCTCCTAAGGATGTGCACCATATCTTGTTCTGGCTAGAGAAAGTAGATGAACCATCCATACAGTTGAGATGTCTTCCCACTCGGATGGAATTGGTCACCAGAGCACGGACAGGAATATTGACTTCTTCTTTGTGGAGGATGTGCACCATATCTTGTTCTGGCTAGAGAAAGTAGATGGACCATCCATACAGTTGAGATGTCTTCCCACTCGGATGGAATTGGTTACCAGAGCACGGACAGGAATATTGACTTCTTCTTTGTGGAGGATGTGCACCATATCTTGTTCTAGCTAGAGAAAGTAGATGAACCATCCATACAGTTGAGATGTATTCCCACTCTGATGGAGTTTGTCACCATCACAGGAGCATGGACAGGAACATTGACTTCTTCTTTGTGGAGGATGTGCACCATATCTTGTTCTGGCTAGGGGAGGTAGATGAACCATTCATACAGTAGAGATGTCTTCCCACTCTGATGTAATTGGTCACCAGGAGCACGGACAGGAATATTGACTTCTTCTTTATGGAGTCCAAACAATCACAGGTGACTGTCTTCCACTTGAATATTTTTTGGGCCGAAACATAATGGAGCAGTCCCCAGAGGTAAGACACTTTCTTAAAAGTCAGTTTGGAAAGTACTGGGTAATACATTGTAGGCATGAGATTGTTGCTGATTGTTCCAGATTGTTCCATCAGTCTCCTAACGACAGACGAAGTCTGAAACATTGAGCCCTCCGGTTATCTTCAGAACCACTCTCACTCAAAAGAGATTTGTCACCGCAAATTTTCTCACGTCTATTGTTGCTGTCTTGATAACTATTCTCTTGATAGACCCCTCAACAGGTTTTTTTTTTAATCTTTGCTTCTTGTCAAGGAGAGCTGCATTATTTATGGTTCAAAATATTCTTTTCACTTCCAGCTAGCAGGGACAATCTTGGTAGCCAGCCAACTCCATATTCAAGATGACCCAACTAATTGAGTGATCTATAAGACAGGGACAGTATGCTGATGAGATAGAATTATTGCAAGTAAAAATCTAATAAAATTTGCTGTTAAAGTAGTGGCTAATCAATATAACAGCTTCAGCCATGGTGTTGCTGTTTTCAGTTTTTTTTCTCTCAATTATTTTGTGAAAATATTGAGAGAACAAGCAGTCTATCTGCAATCAAACTGTTTAATGGCAACAAGTAAAGTTGTATAAACTCTACCATGAGTTTAATAAAGGGGTCATCTAAAAAAACAAAGTTTGCCTGAATTTATTTGCTTTTTGTCAAAAGAGTCCATACGTGTATCTAATGGTAAGGGACATTTTAAAAAGATTGTTTATCTCCACAAAAGTCATTACACGCTCAATGCTGTCTGAGTTTGAACATATTTTTTATGGTTTAACTTATCAATAACTCTTTTACAGACACTGGACACCTTTGGTAGTTGTCAAAGACTAGTCTTCTCAGTTGGAGAAGCTCAACATATGCATAAAATAACAAACCTATGAGCTCAATCGGTCGTTGGAAGTTGCAAGATATTAATACAAGAAAAAAATACCTTGATTTTGAGACCTCAAATTCTAAATCTGAGGTCTCGAAATCAAATTTGTGGAAAAATTACTTCTTTCTCAAATACTACATAACTTCAGAGGGAGCCGTTTCTAACAATGTTTTATATTATCAACCTCTCCCCATTACTCGTTACCAAGAAAAGTTTTATGCTAATAAGTATTTTGAGTAGTAGTGTCCACTGCCTTTAAGCATTTATTGTTGCAAATTGTTTGGTTTGTTTTTGTTGCAGCAATGTTTAGCATCTCCAAAGACATCTATCCATCACCAAGTAGAGGTCCAAGACCAGCCTTAGATAGAGGATCTGCAGTCTCCAGTTAAAGGTGAATCCCCAAAAGTACTTTGAGTAATTACTTCTGGTCTAACATTGCGCTCTGTAATAATAACTGCTGCTCTAGTTTGAACAATTCAACTACAGATATTTCCATGTATGACAATCGTTTCAAAGTTGAAAGTCTGATTTTCTTATAAAGCTTTGGAGTGAATGTTCGAACTGCCTCTAGCTACCGAGCAACCTCGGTAGTCTAGTTGGTAACTAGACACTGCTCTAGAATTGTAAGGGTCGTGGATTCGAATCCCACCCGAGTAACATGCCTGTGATATTTTTTCACAGGACTCTGGAAAGTACTGCGTATACAGTGCTAACACACATTGGTGTTTGGGTATAAATATTAGTTTCTTACTGATAACCCATTTATAAACCATAATGTTGCTGCTGTAATGTTTTTCTTAATTTATTCTTGAATAATTGAATGTATTAAACAACTGAAGGTAAAAGCAGGTCATCTGAAAGCTAGCTGACAAATAAAAAGAGTTCATGTTGGCACTACTTCATAAGAGAATTGTTTCAGGCATTTGCCCCCTCCCCCACTACCACCAAATTCAATTTGCTTGTTTGATAGTATTCCTGTTGTGCATGGTTCCTCCGCTTTTTTTGCTTTGTTCAATGTTTTGTTGCTGCAAATTGTTTGATTTGTTTTGTTGCAGAAAGGCTCATCATCTCCAAAGACATCTACCCATCAACAAGTACATTGTGTGTCCAAGACCAACCTCAGAAGTAGGAGCTGCACTCTCCAGAAAAGGTGAATTCCCTAACAGTGAACTAAAAACTAAGACCTGTTTAGAATAAAGCTGTACCAGGGTCTCATTGTAGCATTACAATTCATTCAAGGATGTGTAAATGTTGTACAGGGGGCATGGATGGCTACAGTGCGTAAAGTGCTCGCCCTTTTCCATCACCCTGGTTTGATACCCGGCCAAGGCAATATGTGAGTTGAGTTGTTCGTTGGTTCTCCGCTGTGCCACAAGGGTTTTCCAGGCCATCCGGTTCTCCTCCCTCGGGAAAATGTGGCTGGCTTCCAAGTGCAGCCTACTTCTCAGACACTTTCTTGCAGCGTCCTTCGCAAATCATCTCTGAGCTGTGAGTAAGGATGAATTGCCTCCCAAATTATTTGTTTGGTTGTTTTATTGTTTAACAGTCATTTCAGAGCTAACAAGCTTGGTTTTTGTTGGATTTGAACGATTTTCGGAAGGTACCTCAGCGAGCTTCATGTTAAACCAAAAGATAAAGAAACATTCCTAACTGTTGGTAATTTAAGTTGTCTTCACTTTGTTGTAATTGATTGATAGAATAAAAAAATGAAGGAATAAGCAAACTACGTGAAAGCTCCCTGATTAATAAATAAAATTCATATCAGCACTACTCTGTCAGAGAAATGTTTTCAGGCAGTTGCCCACCCCCCCCCAAAAAAAAAAAAAACACCTCCGACGAATTAGTGTTGCTTGTTTTGATTTTCAACATCCTATTTCTGTGAGTCATCTGTTCCTCCATTTATCCACACTATGCAAAGCTTCAAACAATTCTAAATGTTTAAAGCTGTTTTCAATGTTTTGTTGCTGCAAATTGTTTGGTTTATTTGTGTTGCAGAAAGTCTCACCATCTCCAAAGACATCTACCCATCCACAGGTCGATGTCCAAGACCGACCTTCGAGGAGCTACATTCCTAACAGATATGTTTTATATATTTTGTTCTGGTCCTAAACAGAGCAAATAGTAATTGGCCGAATTTTGGTTGCTGTGTTGGGTTAACCAGAAGTAAATATGATTAATTATTATTGCAGTTTTCCAAATTATTCAAAGATGTTTATATAACTCTGGCAAGCAAAGTTGATAGGTTCAGTGGTGGGCTATTTCTGTAGGGGTTTTCAATTCTTAACTGTTGCTATAAACTTAAATTGTAAATATTATTTACTAGATTAGATTTTATTTTGACAGTCATTGTTTAACTATCATGTTGCTGCTTGGAATGCTTTTCATCAGTTATTCTTGAAAATATTAAACAACTAAAGGTAAAAGCAAGTTATCTGAAAGCTCACTGATATAGAAATAAAGTTCTATCAGCAATACTTCATAAGAGAACTGTTTCAGACATTTGAACCCCCCTTCAAAGAACTATTTCAGACATTTGAACCCCCCTTCCAATTACATTTACTTTTTTTAATAATAACTGTTTTTTTTGCATTGATTCATCCAGCTATTGTTTCACACAACTCAGAAGTATACAGTGCTAATCTGTGCATAGGTAAAACCAGCTATTTGTTCACACAACTCAGAAGTATACAGTGCTAATCTGTGCATAGGTAAAACCATACAATTACTATTTTGGTGCCGTTTTCAATTATTTGTTGCTGCAAATTGTTTGATTTGTTTTTTTGTTGTTGCAGAAAGGCTCATCATTTAGAAAGACATCTACCCATCAGCAAGTAGATCTCCAAGACCAGCCTTTGATAGAGGAGCTGCACTCTCAAGTCGAAGGTGAATTTCTCACAACAATACTTTTATTACCTACTTCTGATCCTGATAGAGCTCTTTGGTAATTGTTCAAATTTTGTTGCTGTGTTGGGTTAACCAAATTATTCAATATTTCCCCTTCAATTGTTTATGAATGAAAGTGTCAATATAAATGCCTTTCCCCTTCAATTGTTTATTAATAAAAGTGTCAATGTAAATGCTTTAATGTTAAATCATAGTTTGAAACTCAAAATGTTGCATATCATTTGATTTTGTTTGTGTTCAGTCTGGCTGATTATCTCCAACTACATCTACCCTGTAATGAGCAGATGTCCAAGACCAACCTAAGCCGTCGGAGTCTCTTGACGGTTGCTACACCAGGATGCTGCATATGGCCCTAAACATCTCCTGGCAGGACCTTATGAGAAAGTGGAACCTCTATGCTGGCGCAAGACTACAGGAGAGATCTGCGAACACCGACTCAAGTTTGCTGGGCACTGTGTTCATCCCCTCTGAGCTTGTTGCTTGCTGAACCATCCTCTTGGAGACCACTCATCAAGGCAAGGCTTCTTGTGGGAGAAGATGTCTTTCATTCATAGACACCCTGAAACGAGACACCAGCTTTGCCAGCGCTGAGGAACTAAACTCTCCTGCAGGCTGGATCAACACATCTGGACAAAACTTCTAATATTTACTTCTGGTCCTAAACAGAGCAGTCTAGCAGTGTGCATAATTGTTGTTGCCGGGTTGGGTTAACCAAAAACAAATGTGAGTCATTTTCTTGCATCAATACAAATTATCAGTCATTTCCCTGTAGCCTTACAGCCATTTCGCAGTTGACAGACTGCGTTGTGTTTTTCAGTCTGCTTTTAAAGTGCTTTTATAGTAGGCTTTATTTGGAACATAAAGATCAAGGCAAGTTCATAGATTTTTTTATTTTAAAATTGCATGCTATTTGCAGGATAACTTTTATTTGGGAAGAGAGATATAGAGCAATGATTAATACAGTTCATACAGCACCAATCCCCAAGAGAACTGTTTCAGGCAATTGACATTTCCAAGTTTTACTGTTGTATATTTGGATTGCAGCAATCCAAATGGTATGTATGCATGAGTTCCTAGAAACCGTGACTCGAGTCAGTGACTTGGACTCAAGTTACCAATTTTGTTGACTTGTGACTTGACTTGACTTGGACAAAAATGACTTGCGACTTGACTTGACTTGCGCAAAAATTACTTGAGAGTTTAGAATTGACTTGAATATACAGTTTGCAAATTATCTTCATGAAAAACCAAGTCGCTTCCACACACGATGTTGTTTGTTATCATGCCCAGTCCCAGTACATAAAACAGGCACGAGATTGATTCCACCGACTGGCCACACTTTGGTCCTTGTCTGGTTTTCACATCCATATGCAGGTGTACGTCCAGTATGTACTGGACGGTCTGCAATCGGACTACTGTCACCTGACTTTCCACACACACACACGCACGCACACAGATCGTTGTGTGCTGACTTGTTGATGATGTTTTTAGTTTTTCACAACTGTACTGATGGCAATTAAAAAACAAAAATGCAAAAATTGCAAAAGCTTTGGTCTTATCAGTGAAGATACATCGCTACATAAAACAAAAATTACTTGTGTCTCTGCATGGTCATTAATAGTCAAGTATATTTTTCCCCCTTATTTTATTAAACTCATGCATTCATTTTTCCTTATTGAATAACACATCGCAAGTGGTTCCCATGGGGTAAAACAAAGGTAGTTAATGAAAAGATTTGATTTTACTTGAGTTTGTCACAACTTAATGAGAGTGGACTTATTTTGGGACATTATTTGGCGTGTGACTTATCTTGACTTGCAAAAATTTGACTTGTGACTTGACTTAACTTGACTTGGGAAATAATCACTTGAATTGACTTGAGAAAAAAGTCTTGGTTACAACATTATTTGAAAACATTTGTTGCTTACAATTTTGAGTTTTTTGTTGTTGTTTTTCACTCATTTTTTATTAAAAGTTTTTTTTCACAAATCTAGACTTGGAAGCAAGCTTTCTGTACTTTGACTGTTTTGATGATGGGTAATGTTTTTTAACATCAACTGTTACAGACTGTGTCTTTTGTTTGTTTGTGATGCAGCTTAACATCTTCAAAGCTCTCTGACTACAAGTAGATCTCCATCCAAGACCAGCCGATGATGAAGTAGCTACACTCTCCAGTGAAAAGGCGAGTTCATAACAAGATTACTTTTAATATTTACCCCAGTCTCGAATGGAGCTCTGTAATAATTATGCAGAATGCATGTTGTTACTCTTGTTTAAAGGCATTTTACATGTCTGGGCCTAGCGTCCTGCCTCGTTGGACTCAATTTTTGTAGTTTACGAAATATGGGTTCCAATCCTAAATCCTGGTTAGTCGCAACAGTTGTGTCCTTGAACTTGGCACTTTGCCTTAATAGGAGACTTTCCAACACTAGGTGGCAGCAGACATACCGGGTAAATTTCCATTGTTTACGTAGTTCTGAACATGCGCATAATTCTGAGAACAATGGATTTACCCGGTAAGTCTGCTGCCCTCTATCGTCACAGAAAGTCTCCCATTGCTTCTCTCCAACCAGGAGTACAAATGGGTTTTCCCTGTGTTTGCCAATTTCGAATAACTGTCCTTTCTGGGCAACAGGCTTTTAGTGGTTTGCTAGTAATAATTCGATGCCGGTTCACTGTCGTTTCTTGAGAAACATTCCTCTGGTGCTATGTCACTGGTTGCCAATGTCGATTCACTGTAGTTTCTTAAGCAACTGGCTTTTATACATGTCACTGGTTGCCAATGTCGGTTCACTTTCGTTTCTTGAGCGACAGGCCTCTGGTGCTAGTTGCCAATGCCGGTTAACTGTTATTTGTTGAGCGACAGGCCTCTGGTGGTATGCCATTGGTTTCCAATGTCGTTCACTTTCGTTTCTTGGCTGCCATTCCTCTGGTGCTCTAGTCACTGATTGCCGATGTCAATTCACTGTCGTTTTCTTGAGCGATAAGCCTTTGGTGATATGATGTCGGTTCACTTTTGGTCCTTGAGTGACAATTATCCGATGCTAAGTCACTGATTGCCGATGTCAATTCACTGTCGTTTTCTTGAGCGATAAGCCTTTGGTGATATGATGTCGGTTGACTTTTGGTCCTTGAGCGACAATTATCCGATGCTAAGTCACTGATTGCCAATGTCGCTTCACTGTCGTTTCTTGAGCGATATGCCTTTGGTGCTATGCAATTGGTTGCCGATGTCGGTTCACTGTCGTTTCTTGAGCGATATGCTTTTGGTGCTATGCAATTGGTTGCCGATGTCGGTTCACTGTCGTTTCTTGAGCGATATTCCTCTGTTGCTAGTCACTAGTGTGATGTCGATTTACTGTAGTTTTTTTAGTAACAGGCCTTTGGAATTGTGCTATCAGTTTCTGATATCGGTTTACTGTCGTTTCTTGAATGCAAGGCCTCTTGTGCTAGTCACTGGTTGCCGATGTCGGTTAACTGTCGTTTTCTGAGCAACAGGCCTTTGGTGCTTTGCCATTGGTTTCCGATGTCGGTTTACTTTCGTTCCTTGAGCAACAATTCTCCGGTGCTTGTCATCAATTGCCAATGTCGGTTCATAACCGTTTGTTGAGCGACAGACCTTTGGTGGTATGCCATTGGTGGTATGCCATTGGTTTCTGATGTCGGTTCACTTTTGTTTCTTGAGCAACAGGCCTATATGGTGCTAGTCACTGGTTGCCAATGTCAATTCACTGTCATTTCTTGAGCAACAGGCCTCTGGTGCTAGTCACCGGTTGCCGATGTCTGTTCACTGCGTTTCTTGAGCGACAGACCTTTGGTGCTATGCCATTGGTTTCTGATGTCGGTTCACTTTCGTTCCCCGAGCGACATTTCTCTGGTGCTAGTCACCGGTTGCCGATGTCTGTTCACTGCGTTTCTTGAGCGACAGACCTTTGGTGTTATGCCATTGGTTTCTGATGTCGGTTCACTTTCGTTCCCCGAGCGACATTTCTCTGGTGCTAGTCACTGGTTGCCGATGTCGGTTCATTGTCGTTTCTTGAGCGACAGGCCTTTGGTGCTATGCCATTGGTTTCCTATGTCGATTCACTTTTGTTCCTTGAGTGACATTCCTCTGGTCTTAACTTTCGTTCCTTGAGCGACATACACTGGTGCTAGTAGTCGATCACTGGTTGCCGATGTCGGTTTACTGTCGTTTCTTGAGTGTCAGGCCTTTGGTGCTAGTCACTGGTTGCTGATGTCCGTTCACTATCGTTTTATTAAAGGCAGGCCTTTGGTGCTATGCCATTGGTTTCCGATGTCAGTTTACTTTCGTTCCTTGAGAAACATTTCTCTGGTGCTAGTCACTGGTTGCCGATGTCTGAGCGACAGGGGTTTGGTGCTATGCCATTTGTTTCAGATGTCGGTTTACTTTCGTTCCTTGAACGACATTTCTCTGGTGCTAGTCACTGGTTGCCGATGTCGGTTCATTGTCGTTTCTTGAGCGACAGGCCTTTGGTTCTATGCCATTGGTTTCGATGTCGGTTTACTTTTGTTCCTTGAGCGATATTTCTCTGTAGCTAGTCACTGGTTGCCGATGTCGGTTCATTGTTGTTTCTTGAGTGACAGGCCTTTGGTGCTATGAACATTGGTTTCCGATGTCGGTTTACTTTCGTTCCTTGAGCGACATTTCTCTGGTGCTAGTCACTGGTTGCCGATGTCGGTTCATTGTCATTTCTTGAGCAACAGGCCTTTGGTGCTATGCCATTGGTTTCCGATGCCAGTTTACTTTCATTCGCTGAGCGACATTTCTCTGGTGCTAGTCACTGGTTGCCGATGTCGGTTCATTGTCGTTTCTTGAGTGACAGACCTTTGGTGCTATGTCATTGGTTTCCGATGTCGGTTCATTGTCGTTTCTTGAGCAACAGGCCTTTGGTGCTAGTCACTGGTTGCCGATGTCGGTTCATTGTCATTTCTTGAGCGACAGGCCTTTGGTGCTA
This sequence comes from Asterias rubens, assembly GCF_902459465.1. Taxonomy (NCBI): domain Eukaryota; kingdom Metazoa; phylum Echinodermata; class Asteroidea; order Forcipulatida; family Asteriidae; genus Asterias; species Asterias rubens. The sequence continues at coordinate 17,704,468 of NC_047070.1, read as the reverse complement.
TGCCATTGGTTTCCGATGTCGGTTTACTTTCGTTCCTTGAATGACATTTCTCTGGTGCTAGTCACTGGTTGCCGATGTCGGTTCATTGTCGTTTTTTGAGCGACAGGCCTTTGGTGCTATGCCATTGGTTTCAGATGTCGGTTTACTTTTGTTCCTTGAGCGAAATTTCTCTGGTGCTAGTCACTGGTTGCCGATGTCGATTCATTGTCGTTTCTTGAGCGACAGGCCTTTGGTGCTATGCCATTGGTTTCCGATGTCGGTTTACTTTCATTCCTTGAGCAACATTTCTCTGGTGCTAGTCACTGGTTGCCGATGTCGGTTCATTGGCATTCTTGAGCGACAGGCCTTTGGTGCTATGCCATTGGTTTCCGATGTCGGTTTACTTTCGTTCCTTGAGCAACATTTTCACTGGTGCTAGTCACTGGTTGCCGATATCGGTTCATTGTCGTTTCATGAGCGTCAGGCCTTTGGTGCTATGCCATTGGTTTCCGATGTCGGTTTACTTTCGTTACTTGAGCGACATTTCTCTGGTGCTAGTCACTGGTTGCCGATGTCGGTTCATTGTCGTTTCTTGAGCGACAGGCCTTTGGTGCTATGCCATTGGTTTCCGATGTCGGTTTACTTTCGTTCCTTGAGCAACATTTCCCTGGTGCTAGTCACTGGTTGCCGATGTTGGTTCATTGTCGTTTCTTGAGCGACAGGCCTTTGGTGCTATGCCATTGGTTCCAGATGTCGGTTTACTTTCGTTCCTTGAGCAACATTTCTCTGGTGCTAGTCACTGGTTGCCGATGTCGGTTCATTGGCATTCTTGAGCGACAGGCCTTTGGTGCTATGCCATTGGTTTCCGATGTCGGTTTACTTTCGTTCCTTGAGCAACATTTTCACTGGTGCTAGTCACTGGTTGCCGATATCGGTTCATTGTCGTTTCTTGAGCGACAGGCCTTTGGTGCTATGCCATTGGTTTCCGATGTCGGTTTACTTTCGTTCCTTGAGCGACATTTCTCTGGTGCTAGTCACTGGTTGCCGATGTCGGTTCATTGTCGTTTCTTGAGCGACAGGCCTTTGGTGCTATGCCATTGGTTTCTGATGTCGGTTTACTTTCGTTCCTTGAGCAACATTTCTCTGGTGCTAGTCACTGGTTGCCGATGTTGGTTCATTGTCGTTTCTTGAGCGACAGGCCTTTGGTGCTATGCCATTGGTTCCAGATGTCGGTTTACTTTCGTTCCTTGAGCAACATTTTCACTGGTGCTAGTCACTGGTTGCCGATGTTGGTTCATTGTCGTTTCTTGAGCGACAGGCCTTTGGTGCTATGCCATTGGTTCCAGATGTCGGTTTACTTTCGTTCCTTGAGCAACATTTCTCTGGTGCTAGTCACTGGTTGCCGATATCGGTTCATTGTCGTTTCTTGATCGACAGGCCTTTGGTGCTATGCCATTGGTTTCTGATGTTGGTTCATTGTCGTTCCTTGAGCGACATTTCTCTGGTGCTAGTCACTGGTTGCCGATGTCGGTTCATTGTCGTTTCTTGAGCGACAGGCCTTTGGTGCTTTGCCATTGGTTTCCGATGTCGGTTTACTTTCGTTCCTTGAGAAAAAATTTTCTGGTGCTAGTCACTGGTTGCCGATGTCGGTTCATTGTCGTTTCTTGAACGACAGGCCTTTGGTGCTATGCCATTGGTTTCCGATGTCGGTTTACTTTCGTTCCTTGAGCAACATTTCTCTGGTGCTAGTCACTGGTTACCGATGTCGGTTTATTGTCGTTTCTTGAGCGACAGGCCTTTGGTGCTATGCCATTGGTTTCCGATGTCGTTTTACTTTCGTTCCTTGAGCGATATTTCTCTGGTGCTAGTCACTGGTTGCCGATGTCGGTTCATTGTCGTTTCTTGAGTGACAGGCCTTTGGTGCTATGCCATTGGTTTCCGATGTCGGTTTACTTTTGTTCCTTGAGCAACATTTCTCTGGTGCTAGTCACTGGTTGCCGATGTCGGTTCATTGTCGTTTCTTGAGCGACAGGCCTTTGGTGCTATGCCATTGGTTTCGATGTCGGTTTACTTTTGTTCCTTGAGCGACATTTCTCTGGTGCTAGTCACTGGTTGCCGATGTTGGTTCATTGTCGTTTCTTGAGCGACAGGCCTTTGGTGCTATGCCATTGGTTTCCGATGTCGGTTTATTGTCGTTACTTGAGCGACATTTCTCTGGTGCTAGTCACTTGTTGCCAAAGTCGGTTCATTGTCGTTTCTTGAGCGACAGGCCTTTGGTGCTATGCCATTGGTTTCCGATGTCGGTTTACTTTCGTTCCTTGAGCAACATTTCTCTGGTGCTAGTCACTGGTTGCCGATGTCGGTTCATTGTCGTTTCTTGAACGGCAGGCCCTTGGTGCTATGCCATTGGTTTCCGATGTCGGTTTACTTTCGTTCCTTGAGCGACATTTCTCTTGTGCTAGTCACTGGTTGCCGATGTCGGTTCACTGTCGTTTCTTGAACGGCAGGCCCTTGGTGCTATGCCATTGGTTTCCGATGTCGGTTTACTTTCGTTCCTTGAGCGACATTTCTCTTGTGCTAGTCACTGGTTGCCGATGTCGGTTCACTGTCGTTTCTTGAACGGCAGGCCCTTGGTGCTATGCCATTGGGGTCCGATGTCGGTTCACTTATGTTCCTTGAGCAACATTCATCTGGTTATAGTCACTGGTTGCTGATGTCGGTTCACTGTTGTTTCTAAGCGACAGGCATTTGGTTCTATGCCACTGGTTTAGTTGTCAGGTCACTGTCGTTTCTTGAGTGGCATGCCTCTTGTCCTATTCCATTGGTTGCTGATGGCGGTTCATAATTGGTGTTAAAAAATTATATTTTATCACACTTTTAATAAAGATTTAACACCCAATTAGGGGGCCTGCCCAGTTTTATATACCCTTCATTGTATTGTGCAAATTAAAATTGTTGGCTTATATTTAGTTTTTTGTCTTCAAACTTGACCTTTCAGAGACGGAGATGTGAGGAATGGTTTCCTGAAAAGAAGTGCAGAATTGAATCACCACTGCTGATATCATCGAGGATACTGGGTATAAAGGAGAGCAACGCATATGAAAACATCGCTATCTTCAAGACATCTGAGCTGCAAGCAATCATGGATGAAACAATCAATATATTATATTGTCTTTAACAGTAAGGTATTATTAATGTGTTTTTATGAACTGAATAAGCTACAATGTATTCAGAACACTGCTGCACACCTGTTGTGGAACGGTCTACAAAAAATGAGCACATCATCCCTATTCTTAGCTGTCTCTACTGGCTACCGATCAAGGACCATATTGTGTTCAAGCAAATGTTGCTCTCGCTCCTACTTGTATCTCCAAACTTATAACCTTGTATTAAACACATCCTCGTTGTCTTCGCTTATCATCACAGTTTCTACTTCAAGCTCCCCACCGAGTCTCTACATCGCAATATGGGGGTCAATGCTGCTCCCACCTTATGAAACAGTCTTCATCTTATTGTTAGCCAAGCTACTTCGATCACTTCCTTCAAGAGTCGTTCTAATTATTGTTTTAGCTGTACATTCCTGTGTTGTTTTTATGGCGAGATGCTGAGGATCTTGGCCAAGGGTGAAAGTGCTGGTAACCTCTCCCCTTTTCATAACTTTTGTAATTTATGATGCACTTATTGTGCTTTTTAATTCTTGTTTTAGCTGAACATTCCTGTGTTGTTTTAATGGCCAGATGCTGAGGATCTTGGCTAAGGGTGTAAGTGCTGGTAACCTCTCCCCTTTTAAATATGTATTCTATTATTGGTATGTTACTTTTGTGTAGAGGTGTATATAGTCACTGGACACTATTGGTAATTCCTCAAAACAGTTTTTAGCGTAAAAACCTATTTTCTAACTAGCAATGGAGAGCCGTTGCTAGTTTGCAACATTGTGAGAAATGGCTCCCTCTGAAGTAACGTAGTTTTTGAAATAATAAAGACTTCAGCTGAAGCCTTTTTTTATGCATCTTAAAGCAGTCACACAAATTTATGCAACAAGGGTGTTTTTTCTTTCATTATTATCTTGCAACTTCAATGACCAATTGTGCCCAAATTTGTTATTTTATGCATACATGTATGTTGGGAAAGTGAGAATACTAGTCTTTGACAGTTACCAAATGTGTCCAGTGCCTTTAATAAGTATCTTTTATTATTGTTATTATGATTTTAATTGAACATCTTGTAAATAAGTAAACCATTGCAAGCAAGCACAAACGCGATTTTGTTTGCGCTTTGAAACTGCGATAAATTGCGAAATTGCATAATGCATTTTTGGAAGTTTTTTGGAAGTGCGGCGGTTAGATTAAAGGGACCTGGACACATGCACGTGGCATGTGGGGTCCTACTTCCGGCTCGGGCCACTGGGTGGTTGATCTTAAAGGTGCATTTGGGCTCCTCATCTGTCAGGATGGTGCCGGTGTTATCATAAGTATGGTTGACCAACGGAAGTAGTCCCTAGTCCTTTCAACTAGGGACCGCGTTAGTACGAGTAGGGAGGCTGTCCTGGCGCCGAAGTTGGGACAGTGGACCGGACCCGTCCCCTTAAGGGGCGGTGCAATTGGCTCTTACGATCTCAGAAAGCGTGTGGGGCTGGTATCCTGGAACCTGCACGTTGGTAGCCCTGCTAATTGAACTAAGCTTACCAGGATGACAATCAGCAAAATCTGATGACAAAAAATGCTTGCGATGGTGTACTTATAAATAATGGTGTACTTATATAGTTTTGTAATTATAAGCTTTTATATGAAACAAGTTTAGTTCTGAAATATATCTGCATTATATGTTGTGCATCACAAACAAGGATTTGAAGCAAAAAATGTGGGAGACTATATAGTGTTTTGAAGAGGTGTCACCCCAGTATGATGTCTTGCAGTGTATCCCATTATAGTCTGTCTCTTATCATGGGAGTATCAGCTCCTATAATGGTGACATTGTGAGAATGCACTTATCATGCGAAGGTGTGTGCCACTTCTGCATTTATGCGGAGGTGTGTGCCACTTCTGCCTTGTGTGGAGGTGCGTGCTGCTTCTTAACGGTCAAACTCTCTCAGGCTCAGGCAAAGATAGCCAATCAATAAGTTATGTTGAAAAAATCCCCCAAAAACAAATGTTAAATATAGAATAGAATAACCCTTACCCTAATCTTAGCAACAAGAAATACATCAACTGTAGGAGAATCCATCGTTTTGAAGGCAGGTCACCCAAGTATGATGTTTTGCAGTGTATCCCATTATAGTCTGTCTCTTATCATGGGAGTATCAGCTCCTATAATGGTGACATTGTGAGATTGCACTTATCATGCGAAGGTGCGTGCCACTTCTGCATTTATGTGGAGGTGTGTGCCGCTTCTGCCTTGTGCGGAGGTGCGTGCTGCTTCTTAACGGTCAAACTCTCTTAGGCTCAGGCAAAGACAGCCCATCAATTTACTATGTTGAATAAATCCCCCAGAATAGAATAGAATAACCCTTACCCTAATCTTATAGCAACAAAAAATACATCAACTATGGGGGAATCCATCGTTTTGAAGGCGTGTCACCCAAGTATGATGTCTTGCAGTGTATCCCATTATAGTCTGTCTCTTATCATGGGAGTATCAGCTCCTATAATGGTGACATTGTGAGATTGCACTTATCATGCGAAGGTGCGTGCCACTTCTGCATTTATGTGGAGGTGTGTGCCACTTCTGCCTTGTGCGGAGGTGCGTGCTGCTTCTTAACGGTCAAACTCTCTTAGGCTCAGGCAAAGACAGCCCATCAATTTACTATGTTGAATAAATCCCCCAGAATAGAATAGAATAACCCTTACCCTAATCTTATAGCAACAAAAAATACATCAACTATGGGGGAATCCATCGTTTTGAAGGCGTGTCACCCAAGTATGATGTCTTGCAGTGTATCCCATTATAGTCTGTCTCTTATCATGGGAGTATCAGCTCCTATAATGGTGACATTGTGAGATTGCACTTATCATGCGAAGGTGCGTGCCACTTCTGCATTTATGTGGAGGTGTGTGCCGCTTCTGCCTTGTGCGGAGGTGCGTGCTGCTTCTTAATGGTCAAACTCCCTTAGTCTCGGTCAAAGACAGCCCATCAATTTGAAGAAATCCCCCAAAAAGTTAGGCCAAACTGAAATAAAATGTTTGTGGTGTACTTATGAAGCTATGCACTTCTATTTTTTTAATTGTGATGTTAAACTTTATCGTGGGTGTTTACAGTACTTTTGGCTGGTTGTTTTTAGACCCCAAATAAGTGTTCACTGGTTAAATTTGTTGGTATAGAAACGAGGTTGCTGCTGATAGGTTTGAGCGTGAGTGGTGCGCGCATAACGATGTCACACGTTGAAATGTTGCGGAAATATCATATTTGTTTCGTCATATAGGTCTTGTTCTATGAAAGACTTGCACTGGAACGTGTTGTCGTGTTTTCTTCATAATTCACAGACAAAATTATATTACAAAATTTAAATAATTAAAATATAAATCATGAAACTTACTATTAATGATTTGGGCTTTGTAAATAACAAAGTCTGTTTCACAAAACAACTTATTTTGATTGGTGTTTTTTTACATTTAATTAGATCTTACCACTAACATCAAAAAAATGAATTAAATATTTTTTATAGTTTAATTATAACTACTATAACAATCTACCACATTACAAAGTAGCGTTATGAAATGTTAATCATACCCCCCAAAAAAAATCAAAAATCAGTAGAGAAAATTACAATTTATAATTCACAGTTTATAAGAATGTCATTTGTATAATTTATGAATTTGACAATATGTAATTAAGGGGTTGTGTTTTCTACTAACATTCCACAATTAAATTAGAACTAACATTTATTAATATCATTTGAATAAAATTGACACTTATAAACATATCCTCTGGTAACATGTTTATGACAACTTAAAAATTACATTAACAAAAGGGGGAAGGACACAATTGTTTCACTAAAATTAAAACAATAATTACAGTTTAATTTAATATTTCACATGTATGAACTTCATATTATACAATCGGTGGGGGCCAGGCCTACGTATAGATGAATATTATGGTTATGTTTTTATGACACACTTTAACTTTAAAATTAACTATATAAAATTATCTGCATTACAAACAAAAAAATACTAAGATATAGCTGAATGTGTACAATATTCTTTCAAATTTATGGGTAACATTAAACCTGATTCAAACATTGATGCTATAATATGAAATAAATAATAACTAATTTATCTTTGTTTAAATGGCGTGTAACGTAGGCAAAACAAAACATTGCTTGTTTTATTTTAACGTGCGCTGCGGATATCGGACGTTAATATGCATTTAAAACACGGTCGGTGCATCTATTAACTCAGGCAAAAAATATCCTATGATAACATTAGGACAAAAGGGTGAAGGACACAATTATTTAATTAATACTTATGAACTTAGGTATTAACATTGTATATGATCAGTGGGGGATGCCAGGCCTACATGAAGATTAATATTATGTTTTAGTTTTTAGGTAACAGTTTTAGTTTTTATGTTTAACAGTTTAATTTGGAAATTAACTATATAAAATTATCTGCATTAAAAAAAAACAATCTAACAGAGCTGAATGTCTACAATATTCTTTCAAATTAATGGGCAACTTTAAATCAAATTCAAAAATTAATGCTATAGTATGAAATAATTTCTAAAATAATTTATCTTTTTTATAAATCGAAAGTGAGACTTAAAGAGTTTCACAAAGACGTAAGATAAAATGGCGTGTAACGTCGGCCAAAAAATAGTGCTTGTTTTTTATAAACAAGCGCTGCGGATAGCGGACATTAATATGCATTTAAAACATGGTCGGTGCATCTATTAACTCAAAATATCCTAACACAGCCTTTGGCCAAAAGGGTGAAGGACACAATTATTTAACTAAAATTAAAACAATAAATACTTATGAACTTAGGTAGGAACATTATTATGTACATTGTGTAATCAGTGGGGGATGCCAGGCCTACATGTAAATTAATATTATGTTTTAGTTTTTATGAAACGGTTTAATTTGGAAATTAACTATGTAAAATTAACTGCATTCATTTTGTGCATCACAAACAGGATTTATGAACCATAGTTAATTGTATTTAAAAGTTGATGCTTTAATATGAAATATGTCGTAACAGCTAATTTATTTCAATAAACAGAAAGTGAGACTGATAGAGTTACGTCATAGTGTAAGATAGGCTTTGACGAGTTCATAAAATCTTGGGTAGCGTCGGTAAATAACAATATTGCTTGTTTTTTAATGATTGCGCGCTGCAGATATCGGACGTTAATAAGCATTTTAAGTGTGGCCGAAGCATCTATTAAGTCGGGCAAAAAAAGCAGCCTCGCTTCTGTAAGGGTATGATGTAAAACATCTGTTAAATTTGAATACCTGAGTTTTAAATCTATGTGTTTATAAAGTTTAAGTAAGCTTTGATATTATAAAAAACACTTTTATTGTATGATTACATGAAATATTACTTTAAGAAATGTTCTATTAATGAGGCATGTGTAGGAGGGTGCTGTTAGAGAGTATGAATAAAATGGCAGCAAGATAGCGGAGCACCCTCTATGCAGTAACCCAATTAAATCTAAAAGTAAAACTGTACATTATGCTATGAATATTGAAGTATGTATAAAACGCTTTAATGTGAAATAATTATTAGGAACTAATCCATTTCAATAAATAGAAATTGAAACTGAAAGAGTTACACTAAACGGTAAGATTGGCTTTGACGATTTAAAACAATCTTGGGTAATGTTTTTTTACGAACGCGCGCTGATATCGGACGTGAATGTGCATTTTATATGCGGTCGGTGCATCTATTAACTCGGGCAAAAAAAGCAGCCTCGCTACTGTAAGGGTATCTTGTAGTACATAATGCTTTAATATTTAATTGGTGTGTTTATAAAGTTTAATTAAGCTTTTAATTTTTTACAAAACCACTTTTATTGTATGGTTTCATGAAATATTACTTTAAGAAATGTTTTATTAATGAGGCATTTGTAGTAGGGGTGCTGTTAGCAAGAATTAATAAAATGGCAGCAAGATAGCGGAGCACCCTCTATGCAGTAACCAAATTAAATCTAAAACTATACCATATTGAAGTATGTATAAAACGCTTGCAGTGCGAGCTCTGTGTAGTTCTTGTTTGAATTAAAATAACTAGTATATTGTTTAACTCTGATGGAGTAAATTGGGGGGGGGGGGGGGTGGGTAACTTCATAAGAGAACACAGTTTTTGAACTGTTATTAGAGTAAATTAAATTTTACTTTAAAATTATTAAGGAAGACTATGCCATGAATTTTTGAAGTATGTATAAAACACTTGCAGTGCATGCTCTGTGTAGTTCTTATTACAAATTAATATTATTTTCAACTCTGATGGAGTAAATTGAGGGGGGGGGGGACTTAATAAGAGAATGCAGTTTTTGAACTGCTAATAGGGGAAATTAAATTTACTTTTAAATTATTAAGGAAGAAGAGTAACTTATTCAAATTTAGTTTGTACTTAAAATAAAGCACTAATAGACTTTAAATATAAAATGGTGGCAATGCGCACTTTGTAGTGGTTGGGCCAATGCGCAACCTGCTTTTGACCTGTAGTTGATTGCGCTTTACGCAAATGATGTCATGTGCATAAGGTCCATTAGGGTACCCTGTTAATTATTTTGTATTATTTATGTTGTTAGTTTAAATTGTAAACTTACTTGTAAGGTTTGTAGTCTTTGCGTTTACTTGAGAAACAAATTTGTTGTTATTCTTTGTAATTTTGTGATCTTTTTAAATGTTACTACTTTTGAGTATTAAAATATTTAAGTAGTCTAACAGGTGTATAGCTTTACTCGTTAAACACATCTGGTAATATTTGTATTGTTTATTTTTGTTCTGGAAATAAACCTTAATTTTAACATACACCAACTGACATGTCTTTATTCTATCTTTCTTCTTGTGGCTCTTGCTAAGGTCAAAGGTCATAGGGTTCATCTCAATTTTTTTTTGTTCGACCTTTCCATTCTAAGGTTTAAATATTAGTTCCGAGCAAATTTTTCAAGAGCCGCCGTAGCGCAGCGGGCTAGCTCACAGCCCCAGAAATCCTGGAGCTGTGAGCAGGGTGGGTTCAAATCCCTCCGGGGACTCTTTTACCATTAAAAAAAGACTTTTTTTATAATTCTGATAAAAATGTGCAGGGTTTGAACCGGGGACCTTCCACTCTGTAAGCACTCTCTCTCACTGCTGTGCTACTGAGCTGTTATAAAAATCTAACGGTTTTTGGAGTGATGAAGTTAAAAATGGCTGACTTAGAAAATATTTCAGAATTTATTTTCCCTGGCTCAACCCTTGGATTTCTAGCTGATCTGAGAGTTGACCAAGGGCCTACCAAGGGCCTTGGAGCTTGGCTGGTGGAGTAAAATTTCTAAGTGCTGAGGGGCCAAGGAGGTTGCTCAGTGGGCTAGGGTAAGGGTTGCCTATGCTCTGAGACTCCCGGGCAAGGGGCTGGGAGTTTGCTGGTTAGCCAGTGGGCTCGGTTGGTTGGGATGAGATCTTGGGTGATGGTAGGAATGATGATGGGCTTGACTGTTCGGGATGAGGACTTGGGGTGATGGTAGGGGTGATGATGGACTTGAACGTTTGGGATGAGGACTTGGGGTGATGGTAGGAGTGATGGGCTTGACTGTTCGGGTTGAGGACTTGGGGTGATGGTAGGAGTGATGGGCTTGACTGTTTGGGATGAGGGCTTGGGTGATGGTAGGAGTGGTGGGCTTGACTGTTTGGGATGAGGGCTTGGGGGTGATGGTAGGAGTGATGGGCTTGAATGTTTAGGATGAGGACTTGGGGTGATGGTGTAGGAGTGATGGGCTTGATTGTTTGGGATGAGGACTTGGGGTAATGGTGTAGGAGTAATTGGCCGGACTGTTTAGGATGAGGACTTGGGGTGGTGGTAGGAGAGTGGGATGGGCTGGTTGGGATGAGGGCTTGAGTGATGGAGGGAGTGATGAGATGGACGGTTGGGATGGAGGCTTGGGTGATGGTAGGAGTAATTGGGTGGGCTGTTTAAGATGAGGACTTGGGTTGAGGGCGAGTGTTGTGTTGGGCTGAGACGGGCATGATAAAGCTTGCGAGGACTAGGGGGGTACGTTGGGATGAGATGGTTGGTATCTGAGGGAGGGGGGTGGTATCCATTAAAGTGGGGACTCTATTTGGGTTCGGTGGGTGAGGTCTAAAGAGACATATTGCTGTGTAGAATTGTTTTAAAGTGCAGTTGAAACTATTAATTAAAAAATTAAAGTGGTTATTCTTAGATGTAATTTGACAGGGGTTTTCGTATTAAAGGTGTGGTATGATACTTTTTAGGTAATGTATTTAATGGGGTGGAACTAGTTCTATTAAAGTGGTTGTTATTAGATGTAATTTGACGGTAGGGGTTTTTCGTATTAAAGGTGTGGTATGACACTTTTTAGTTAATGTATTTAATGGGGTGAAACTATTTCTATTAAAGTGGTTATTCTTAGGTAAATTTAACAGTAAGGGTTTTTTGTATTAAAGATGTGGTATGGTACCTTTTATTTAAAGTATGTAATGGGGTCGAACTTGTATTATTAAAGTGGTTATTCTTAGATGTAATTTAATGGAAGGGGTTTTTGTATTAAAGGTGTGGTATGATACTTTTTAGTTAATGTATTTAATGGGATGGAACTATTTCTATTAAAGTGGTTGTTCTTAGATGTAATTTGACGGTAGGGGTTTTTCGTATTAAAGGTGGTTAATGTATTTAATGGGGTGGAACTATTTCTATTAAAGTGGTTATTCTTAGGTTAATTTAACAGTAAGGGTTTTTCGTATTAAAGATGTGGTATGGTACCTTTTGTTTAAAGTATTTAATGGGGTGGAGCTTTTTCTATTAAAGTGGTTATTCTTAGATATAATTTAACGGTAGGGGTTTTTCGCATTAAAGGTGTGGTGTAGTACTTTTTATTCAAAGTATTTAATGGGGTGGAACTATTTCTATTAAAGTGGTTGTTCTTAGATGTAATTTGACAGCAGGGGCTTTTCATATTAAAGGTGTGGTATGATACTTTTTAGTTAAATACTTTTAGTTACTTTCAATACTAATAATCCACAACACATTTTATGTAAAACAATAGCACATTAAGTAAGGGAAATAGAGAGATTTCTTTTTTTTATTTATAGAATCATTTTATTTGACAACTCAAACTTCAAAGAGTATATTACAATGTAAACAAAGTAATCTTAACATTATCAGCGTAAGACAATACAATTAATTTAGTTTTTCTTTGCAAAAACTTTGAATCTTTTGCAGAGTGATGTTTTATGCACTCTCATGACCCTTCTTGTAGCTAAGCACAACAAAGTAATCTTCACAGAGCTTTAGCTGAAAATATTGCTTAGCAGTTTCCAGCTCAGCAGAAATGAGCAGGATACCATACCAGTCACAAATTGTTCACATAGCATGGTAGTTAGGCTGGTAACCACCTCTATGAAATTGTGCAAGTTTTAAAATCCAAATACCAGAAATCATAGAAAAATCTTTTGCAACAGATTGTATTCTAGTAACACTTTTTACTATGAGGAATGTTTTCTTCCCCAACTGATTATGGTGCAACAGTTCTGTCATCGTATCAGGTATTCCCGTCAAGAAACTACAATGTCAGGTATTGGGTTTGGGGTTTTAAATCATGTTTTTTCCACTTGGTCAATTAAATAATTTATCAAGAAAATATCAAAAAGTCACATAAATTATTAGGCAAAACTTGTGAAGGACATTTTTATTTAAATGTCTAGTTTTTCATTAATATCAAATAATAATTTGCTTTTAAGATCTTTGTCCACTATGCAAATAATACCTCTTAAAGGCACTGTACACCTTGCGTAAGATTTGAGTGAGATATTACCTCTTTCTCAAAAACTATGTCACTTCAGAGGGAGCCGTTTCTCAAAACGTTGTATACTATCAACAGCACTCCCATGCTCATAACCAAGTAAGTGTTTATGCTAACAATTATGATGAGTAATTACCACGAGTGTCCAATGTCTTTAAGTCAACAACATTAAATGCAAAGATTATGGCTACTTATAATTATTGAGTTATGAGCTCCCTTTAAAAATTTGTGAAGCTTTAAATTGTGGAGTAAAATAAGTGTACCTTGCAAGAAATCTGATTTTAAGATAAGGTTTTTTTTCCTCCTGGTAACAAAAGTCTATACCAGACCCAGTATCTTTCTGAAATCTTAAAGCCACTCTTTCGAGAAGTATTCCAACCCGAGAAACAGTAAATTTTTCTCCAACTTTGTGAGTTCAATATAAACACATTGTGTGCTTGCTTGCAAATGGTGCACTTACTTTTTACAAGAACATTTACTTGAATGTTAGATTACTTCTGCCTCCGACATTAAATAATTAACATGTCTACTTACAAATGAAATCAACAAGCTTCTTGCTCATTTAGGATTCCTTCATTTATATAATACCTTGAAGACCGTGAGGTTTCAATAATACTACTTTTTCTCTCAAACTCTGAAGCTTTCAAGATTGTAAGGAGAGCTATTTCCTACACTCTCTAAGTTTTAGGATATGAGTTTTTTTATGCTGTGAGATGAAAACATTGAGGTGTCCTAAGATGTATAAACAGGACACAAAACAAGGAAGTCAAAAACTTTTATTTATGCTTCAAAATGTAACTCATTGCAATCTTGCTTCTTCATCTCTCCTGCGCCAGGAGTGTATTTAGGCAGACATGGCACATTAAAAATTCCCACTATTATTATATTTGTTATTATTATTTATTATTATTAAATGAACTAGCCATAACCAGGGGCATTAATTTGCCTTTGTCATTAAAATATGTTGATCCATTAATGATGACTCCATTTAAACATCATTTTATTTTCAGATCAACTTTGCCAAAGTGTACCTTAAATAAATTGGATCCGATTTGCCTGAACTAATTTTTGTATATTTGTTTTAGGTCAGTAAGGTGTACGGCAAATTTCAGATCTTTTACTTATCATCATACAATGCGAAATAATTTCATTCCTAGTTTATGGTTTAACTTGAGAAGAAATTTCAATGGTTTGTACTAAAAACCTTTTTAATTATTTAAAATTGTAATTTTGTACAGTTAAAGGGGTTTTGTTAATCAAAAACATGTTTCCTATCTTTTAAATCTGTAATCAATCTGTAGGGACAGACCTCTCATTTCGGGTTAGGCTGGTGCCAGCATTTCATCCCCAAAAATGTTGTGGTATGTGACGAGATATTCTGTTGGTATGAGTGCTGCAAAAACAGACCACCCTTTGATGTTAGTGTAAAACAACCACAGGTATTTTACCTTCCTCTTGCGTAACCCTCACACATATTAACAGGTGATATGTAGACAGTGGGCTGACTACAAGCAGTTGCAGGTCTCGGAAATGTGTGACAGGTAGACACCATCTACATATTAAGACAAACAACTGTTTATTATAAAGGTATATTTAGACTGTGACATTAAACAATGTAATTTTAGTTTTTCATGTACTAAAAAAAGAAGAAGATAAAGATGATCGAGATCGAACAATGAGATGTAAGCATTTGAAGGAACAGCCATTTAATTATGTTGAGGTATGTGTAAATTTTGTTTTCAAATTATTTACTTCCCAGATCCCCCCCCCCCCCCCCCCCAAGAAAAGTTGTTAGCATTTCAGTTGGTGTAGATATATTTTGTAAAATGCGCTTTATAAGTCTCGTTTATTATTATTATTATTATTATTATTATTATTATTATTATTATTTAACAGCCAAGTGAGCGGAATGTTTTCACAGGAGGGCAGAGCCTAATGGATCGGTCTATTGCATGAACTATCATGACAAAGTAGTGAAAAAGTAATGAAAACAAAACTGGGATAGATTCATGATTGATCCATCAGCTTTCGTAATGTGCAGAATAATTTCCGCAACCTTTTGTAAAGGAAGGGGAGAGCAGTTCATTTACCTGATTCAATGTAAATGGTTAGGAAGCTCATCAACTGCAGGTCTCTGACATCTTCTTGGTTTGTGAGTAAATCTCTGTGGAGCTGACAACCCTCACTGTCTGATGACTGCCCCAGCTATCAATGCAAACAGAAAATACAATAACTCTTATTAAGCTTTGAAGTAAGATCAAGTAATAAAGTACAAGGGCAGTTTGAACATTTACCATTAAAGATCAACTTCAACATTTTTAATAGTAATAATAATAATAAAGGCTTTTTATTCAGCGCTCAGGTCAGTCAGGTAGTGACGCTCATGGCGCTTCAGCATTATCACCCCTGGTCACTTGGCCATAAATAATTCCTTAAACTATCTCAGCTCCCTGGGAAGTATACAGCCTGTGCTGCCAAATACTAAGCTAATCAATCACACGAACCAACTCTGCCCTCACAGGTACCCATTTACCCTTGGGTGGAGAGAAGCTTATTGTTAAGTGTCTTGCTCAAGGACATAAGTTTCATGTGTAATAATTACATACAATTGAGTAAAACTCAGTCAAATTGGTTTCAACAAAATTATTTTGAGCTGTCTAAAATCTCAAATTAATGTTGGTTCATATAATTTAACTTAACTGTTGACGATGACAGCCCAGATTCTTTAGCATGTTTGTTTATAAAACCTTTTTGGACGGGTTTTTGTTGAGCCATTATAAAAAGTCTAAAAAGGCAACACTTTGCGCTATTAGTTATTGAACCCACATGTTGAAACTGGTTCTTACCTGTTGACGGGGAAGACCTTGCTGTACTTTGACACTGGGTAGAATGTGCATCATGCATCTACTATTGAAGAGGTAGACTTCATCTGACAATGGCATCCGTCTGTAGCTAAACAAAAATAAACAATATCTTGTAAAAGAGGTGTGTTGTTGTGCGTCTTCATCTGCAGCAACAATTTAATAAGGCTTTTCACCATTTGAGGGCGGCATTCAAGTCAACTGAAAACACTTGATTTTAACAATTCAAGCAAAATGAAAAAGATGGCCCATGTTTCTGTGATATTTTTTTCTCTCTCGCATGTCCACTGTTTTTTTTTTTTTTTTTTTTTTTAGGGGGGGGGGGGGGTTGAAGAATCAAGCAGGTGATGATTATACTCTTCTTTTTTATGAAACTCCATGTTCTAGAATAATGGCACAGATTTTAAAGTGTTAGAATACTTTAGAGATCATAGTGGCCTGAATCAGCTGTGACCTTAAGCCAGACTCTTAACCATTGCTTCGTACTTCAGATGGGACATAAAGCCGTTGGTCCCGTGTGTTGTGTAACGCATGTAAAAGAACCCAGTGCACTTATCAAAGAGAGAAGGGGTTCGCCCCAGTGCTACTGACCGTAGCACCTTGTGAGCCAAGATTATAAGAAGTCTAAATAAGCAACATTTTGCGCTATTAGTTATTGAACCCACATGCTGAAACATGTTTTTTTGTCACACCCCCCCCAATTCAATTTTACAGTTTGGTGGCAAGTAGGAGGTACAATAGAAGAAAGGTGGCAAGTTTGCCAATGGATGAAGGAAACTATGATAGATTTATGAACTAACAGCTGTTATAATGTTCACGACTCGGAGTTTCCCTTACCTTTTATCAAGGAGAGAGCAGTTCATTTATCAGACTCATCAACTCCAGGTCTCAGACATCTACTTGGGTGATGTGTAGATCTCTGTGGAGACGACAACCCTCGCTGTACCATACAAACAAATAAAACAATAACGCCTTATTAAGCAAGTAACAATAACAATAATAACAAGTAATAAGCACAAGGGTAGTTTGAGATTTTTCAATAAAGATCACCTCAAGCAAGATTTAAATGTTTGTTCTTTTGTTTTAAAACAAAATTGAGTGTGTAATGATTTACAATTATACACTCTTTTTCCTTTTCTATATATCTAAAATTGGGTTCACAATAAAAAAAAAAAACTTGTTTTGATCTGTGTCAAGCTCCGCAAAAATGCAGAGTTTTCATGAAACCAGCGCTGTGAGGTCTGGATACACGCATTGGAAGTTTCTCATTAGCGGAGATAAACGATCTTCAAGTTCATGATTTGACAAATTTTACATCACAACACAGACTGCTTTTACACTAGTATTCTGAGGAAGTGGTAATTCAGTGTTAATTTCACTTTTTGATTTTATGGGTCTTTAGTGCTGGGAACTTTGAAAAGCGCCACCAATGGCAGAAAAAAACACTAGTTAAAAAAATGAAGGGGGGTGGTTTTGTTTTTATAAAATTTCAACAAAAACTACAGAGAATTTCAACAAAAACAACAGAGAGAAGAACTTTACACTTCTCATGATGTATCTCAAATTATGTGGTTATTGATTTTGTTCAATTTAACTCTTGATGAAGACATCCTTGATTCTTTAACATGTACATGTATGTTTATAAAACCATTTTTTCAGAGGCCTATGTTGGGCCAGGATTTTAAATAGTCCAAATAAGCAACACTATTGAACCTCAATGTTGAAACTGGTTATTACCTGGTTCTTTGCTTGGGAAGACATCGTTGTACTGTGACACTGGGCAGCATGGACATCATGCATCTACTTTTGGAGTGGTAGACTTCATCCGACATTGACATCTGTCTGTAGCTAACAAGAATAGACAATATTATGTAAAAGAGGTGTGTTCTGGTTTTTCTTCATCTGCAGCAACCGTTTAATAATGCTTTGACCAAAGGGCCCCATTAAAGTCATCTCAACATCTTTCAACAATTCAGGCAAAATAAAAAAGATGGCCCATGTTTCTGTGGTTTGTATGTCCACTGGGGTTATTTTGTTGATTGAGGACTCGAGTAGGTGATAATTCCACTCTTTTTCGGGTGAATCTCCGTGTATCTAAGTGTCTGAATACTTTAGAGACCATAGCGACCTGAATCAGCTTGTACCAAAAATAACGCTCAAAGAGGCTGCAAACAGCTGCAAAAAGAAAATTGGTTTCATGGTTTTTTTTATGACAAACTATGCAAAGCAAAACAACCCCCACACTACCAGTTGTGTTTACTAGTTATCACTCTTGGTGAGAAAATTCACATGCAAAATTCACTTGATTTCTACTCAAAATCTGTGATACCTATTTGAACAATTCCAAGTGTAGTGCTATCTGCAACTTCTGAAGCATTAGATCGGTAAGTTTCATGATGCAGAACGTTGCAGATGGTTTTTCAAGGAAGTGAAAGGTTTTGATATCAGTGGTGCTGGAGTCAAGGATACGGAGTGGATTGGACCGATTTATGGGGCTAGGGCCAACGATACGGAGTGGATTGGACCGATTTATGGGGCTACAGTGTAACGTGTGTAACGTAGGCTATACGGCGCGGGTAAAATCGCCATTTTAAAAAGTGAATCCGCGCTTACCTAAAAAATAAACTCGTAATTTGTTGAAGTATTACAACCTATGCAAAGATCAGTTGAATTTTTCAAATGAGAAATACCTGAAGATATGTTCGATTCCTTTAGAAGAAGGAAGAGTGGTGGTTAATGAAGAAATAATTGACATTTACCTCGGCCTCCAATTGCTCACTTCGCATCGATACTCGCCTCGTCGTTGGAAATAGTCTGGCGCGCGAAGAACAGACTCAATGATACCGATTTCCGAATAATAGAAGTAACCGAAACACAAGCCGGTTATCAAAGTCGATATTTTCAAGAACACTAAATTTTGAAAACATAACGCTAATCGATAGGCAAAAGTAGCATAAAGATAACAAAACATGGAATCGATTCTAGGCAAAAATCGACCCTTTTTTGTTTTGGCAAGGAATATCAATGAGAAAGCCCATGTCTTCTGCTAGGCAGCAATGAGCAGGGTACCAGTCACAACAAATTGTACATCTCACGTAATAGTTTGACTGGTAACCTTATTCTGGTAAGCGTTTGGTTGTGCTTTTAGGTACGAAAGTGCACATACCTCGGTATTGCGCCCTCTTGGGATCAACACGGCTGTTAAAAAAAAGTTTATTTGAATGTATTTTCTGATAAAAACAATTTCGAGGAGTCTTGGAACTCTCGAGTATTCATTATTCCGGCATTCAATAATATTGTTTTTACATAAATAAATAAAAGTAATAAATAAATAATCAACTATCGTCGGGCGTCATGTAACTTGAACTTTAATAGTAGATCTTTGACCTAGTTTTTAGCTAACTTTTGTTTTACGAAGAAAAAAATCTTGCTAATCACAGAAAAGGTTACTGATTTGACTGGTGCCCCACTACACTGCTTAGCAAATAAATTTGTTTCATTTGTTTGTATTTTTTACTGCTTATCAGATTTATGAAATCAGTCCCATGTTTCGATCGTATGTCAAACACGTGTAAAACAAAAACAACAACATTGGTTGATCATTTCCCTGACTTCTCAGATGCTAATACAATTTAACAAAAGGCTGTACAGAAAGTGTACAGACTACCTGGTAGGAACAGAGACGCGTTGGGTCACCCACGTGGGGAAGGGTATCCTTCCATAATAATAATGGGGATCAATGGCAGGGAAAAGTCGGGTTCAACGGGGTGAAAAGAAACTGACGAATTTACCCGAAAACAAATTGGGAAATTGGCAGATAGCGACTAAAGATTGATCTGTTAAAAAAGTAATTATATCTAAAGAGCGAAGAAAACTGTGTGGGAAAAGAAAAGTTATTTGGGATATTGAAACCATACAAATAGTATAATCCAATTGATAAATTTTTAATTTCTCACTACGTGTCTATCAAAACAGGTGTTATACCTACTTCTCAGCGGATGGTGGTATTGATCAACTTCTAAATTCTCCATACGTTAAGACAACAAATCTCAGTTCTATTATTCTGTGTCTTTTATTTTCTTCTAGGGTCATTGTTCACTTAAGATAATAATATCACCATGTAAACACTGGTTTAATAATTTCACGAGTTTACCCCATGCAAGAAGACGTACCCGATCACCCCTTTTAAAATAAATAGTTTCAACTCTTGCAGGGCCCGCCCATTTAGTATCTAATATGGTCACAAAAGTTGGGCAAGAAAATTCTAGAAGGTCCGGCTTTGTTATGCAAATGTCAAAGCTGGTTGCTGATTGGCTGGGGGCTTGACGGAGCACGCCGGCCGGGGTCGTAGGTGAAAATCTGCATGATTTGCACATTTCAAAGAAAAAATGGAGGACTTTGAAAGTTTCCGTGTCTTTTATCTCTAAGAAACTCAGCTTTTCACCGGATTTCCGAGTTCGAACTACTACAAAAGTGCAATGGTGAGTTGAGATTTTGTTTGTCTTGATAATAAAAGTGCTGCAAAGAATTTTCATTCGCACAATTTGAAGAAATGTTGGATTTAACAACACAACCCGCAGGCCGAAAAGTAAAATAAATAACAAATGTGTTGACTAAATTATTCGGTGCGCAGACGACATTGTTGAAATGTGCAGGTTAGAATTACCGAATATGTTGTCCGAAACTTCTCCAAATTGGAAGATATTATGCACAACTAAAATTCTTTTAAAAGCATGCCCAAGTGCTACGGGCCCTTAGAAAAGAAAAACTGTGTTCCGGTTGTGTGAGTTTGCTGTATAGTCTTTTTTTTTTTACATTTTGTGAGGCTGAGTTTTGTAAACTTACTTTTTGTACAATCGTCCATGACGACCCGTCCAACCGTCAAAAGAGCATGCAAAGTGAAGCGAGTTTGTTCTGAAACTGAGCCTAAAATTCATGAAGCCGGTTAGCAGAACATTCTTTTCTAAACAAAAAGTTGGTGACGCACCAGTCGCCACAATATAAACTTTATGGAAAAGTAGCTGGTAAGGCTGTTCCTGCCAAGCAAGATTTGTCTGTGCTTAGCAAGTTTTTGTACTCACCCAGCAATGACCAGACTATCTAAATTGGGCCCTGGTGTCACTGAATAAAAACAATATTGTGCTGAAAATTGTTAAAATAATTTGACATGTATACTGTCATAACGATTTAGCTCTTTATATCTTACAAACATGTTTTAAAACACATTTCCAGAAGAAGTTGAATTATTTCAATGGAGCTGTGGCCTGTGCCTCCCATGTGGGCCCATTTTCAAAGCCTAGCGCAGAAAAGTTTTGCTAAACAGAAACAAGTTATCAGCCACTCCATGACAAGTTAACATTGTTTTGACTGGTGCCCCACTCAATTTTTGCTTAGCAAAGAAATTTGTCAAGTAGTACTTTCTGCTTGACATCTTGACAACTTTATTAAATTTGGTCCAATTTGATAAAGCCTGTCAGTGTAAGCTTAACAATTTGCTATACGTACAGAAAAATCATGCCTGACAGAAACTGGTTACTTTAGCCAACATTTCATAAATGTTTTTGTTTCTGCAATTCTCTGTGTTCAGACAGCTTTATTAAACTTTGCCCAGTATAATTGAAATTTGTGTTTTCCCTTAAAAAGTTAATTTATGTACCTAATGCATACAACAAATCAAAATAAATATGTGACGTTGACTGTCAATAATTGCCAATGTTATCGAAAAACAGTAATTATTACCGTATCTTTTTTCTTTTTACCACCAATTCGAGCCCATGCTGGGAAGCATGTGTCAGCAAGGTGAAGATGCCTGGAAACATGTCATGATTATACTCTGTCAGTCTGTGTCAATAAATCAAAATCAAATTGTTACACTTTTTAAATCCCACAGTTGACACCCTGTGTTGGTAAAATTCACTGCATGTTGTGATTTCCTCTTTGACGTTGCCACAAACACTGAGATTTCCCAATTATTACATGGTATATTAAAGTACGGGCATGGGGTCAAAAACAACTATTCGCTGCCTTTTTAGTTTTCACAAAGGGACAAAATGTTTGACCAAGATAAATTTTCAATAAACAGACACTCATCGTTTACGAATTTGTTTGTACTCCCCGTGCAGTTTGACAGTGTTCAACAGTTAATTACTCAACTCTTAAGTGCACAAGGCTGTCGCTAGGGCCCACCAAAAACACGTTCAAAGTGGCCTGTGAAAATCAGTTAAAACAACAACCCACGTATTAATATACTGCTCTCATTCAATTGTTTATAACCATTGTTGATCAATTTTGTTTAATGTGATAATCAATAGGGGGAGGTATTGAAAAATTTCAAGAAAAATATGGTTGAACGGGTTTTGGTTTAAACTGTGTGATTTCGCACTGAAAAGCGACCATCATCTCAACATGGCGTCACCTTTTGGACCAGATGAAGCACAGGAGTACCTTTTAATTATCACAAAATGATTCTGATTGAAAAGACAAATTAAATGACGGGTGAATATGGTATGGTAAACGATGGATACTATAATCACCAATGAACCTCACATGAATCACATATGGAGGCATTCTATATTCCGGCCAGAACCTGCTACCATGGATTTGTTTACAAAACTGCAGTATAATCCATTGCCATGGATATTGTTATATTAAATCGTTGCTTATATTACTTTGTTCATATTCTCAAATGCTATCTCCTTGGCTAAAAATAATTTCACTGGTTCAGATCTGTATCTTAAAGCAATCGCACAACATTGGTAAACAGTATAGTCCAAAGGCTCACACTTCGTGTATCACAATTTATATAATACAATTTAGGCTCAATTGGATCAGAGTGGGGAGAAAATAATGGGAAAACCCAGCCTTGTTTCCCCGTGTCGTGACATGTTTTTAAAATAAATCTGCTATTCTCGATATATCGTGAGTTTATAATTGGGAAATTGTTTTAATGTTATCTCAAAAAGTAATGCATTTCATGGAATAATATTTCAAGGGAAGTCTTTCACCATTACCTTCTGTAATTCTTGTAAGTTGTTTGTAAATCTGTGAACTTTGAATTCTTGTTCTGTTTAGAAAAAGTCAAATGGCTTTAACCAGGTAGGCCTACAGCACAAAGAACCACAGAGGAGTTGCATTGTCCGTTTTAATTTACAGTAAAAACAATAACATTAATCTGTTCACCAAAGGGTTAACCCTTTCAATACCATTGTCGAGTTTACTCGACCGCGCAATGCAAGCGCTTCCTTACCATTGTCGAGAAAACTCGACCGTGCGTCGTGTAGTGGCTCCGTCCCAATGTCGAGAAAACTCGACAGAAAAAAGCCTTGCCTTTGAGACATTGTATTTAATTTGTTTAGCGCCCTCTGTTGTTAGATTTTATATAGTCGGGTAGCTTGTTTTCCAAGCATTACAATGGTATGTATTGTATAGGGGGTCGCCATTATGATTTTCCGAGAAAAGTACACCTCAAGATTTCACGCTTCCGTTTTTTTTGGTCAAAAATCACCATCATGTCTGCTCATTGCACGGAGGTTTTGGCTTATATGTTTGCCTATAGTGACTCTATAAAAAGACTTGGGAAGTTCTATCAAAGTATCTAGTGAACATTTGGCATCAAATCGTGGTATTTCGTCGCCAGACATGCAGTCAGATGATGACAAAACCGGACTATATACCAACGGTAGCTAACTGGACCGAGCACGTCACCCGTTCAACGCCGTGGGCTTGGGCGTGCATGGCGGGCGGGCCTGGACCCACTCGTGCTGGTCGAAGTGACCGTGGTAGCTAAACACTTTCAAAACAGATAAGATTTTTCAGCAAAATAGGTTCCGATTATGGTACAAATGGAAATAGAAGCCTATAATAAAAACGGTTATATTTTCTGAGAAGTTTTTACAAACTTTTCTTGAGGAAAAATAGGTTGAAAATCTTGTTGTTTTTCTTGAGACAGAAATCCCGAATAAAAATAGAAGTATTTTTCAGCCAGAAATCTTGCAAACAAAATTAAGATTATATATACAAATTTGACATCGTAGGAAAGGTCATTTCATATGCTACAAATTGCATGCACAAAGTTTTTCAAAAAAATAATGTCTTTCCACAGAAAATCAAGATTGAAAACAGTACACACTGCAAATTGCGTTATATTTTTTTTAGTGTAAAAAAATACGGTACACAGCATTGTGACCTTTGTCAACAATGCGGTATCCGGTTGGGCGCTTGCAATAAACAATGTGGTATTGAAAGGGTTAAATAAACATACTGTGGTAAAATTTAAACATATTTACATGGTTAGGATCTCCACTTTCATGCTTGAACAAAATTTGTGAGCTCCCTTGCTATCGCATAATATTGGCCTCAAGCTCTCAAGATCCTCTTGGTCTACCATGGCCTATTTGTAGAACAAATCCCAAGTCTCAAAAACATCTACATGTCAACAAGGCTGAGAGCCAATCATTTTACAGTCTGACCATACTTTCTCTGTAAACAGGTAAATTGAAACCCTTACAGTCTCAATTCCTTCTTCAGTATCCAAAGTGAATGATTCAGAATGACTTGGGCCAGTAGGCTCAAATAACAGTTGCTCATTTAGGCCTACAAGGGCTCTTTCAAAAGCACATACTACTTTTTATTAATAAGGTGTGTTTGTTTCCTTTGCCTATAGCTCCAGTCTCCAAAAAATCTACATGTCAACAAGGCTGAGACCCAATCATCGAATAGTCTGACCATAGAAACTACTTTCTCTGTAAACAGGTAAATTGAAACCCTTACAGTCTCATCAGTTCCTTCTTCAGTATCCAAAGTGAATGATTCAGAAGGACTTGGGCCAGTAGGCTCAAACGACAGTTGCTCATTTAGGCCTACAAAGTCTCTTTCAAAAGCACATACTACTTTTTATTAATAAGGTGTGTTTGTTTCCTTTGCCTGTAGCTCCAGTCTCCAAAATATCTACATGTCAACAAGGCTGAGACCCAATCATCGAACAGTCTGACCATACTTTCTCTGTAAAAAGGTAAATTGAAACCCTTACAGTCTCAATTCCTTTTTCAGTATCCAAGTGAATGATTCAGAAGGACTTGGGTCAGTAGGCTCAAATGACAGTTGCTCATTTAGGCCTACAAGATCTCTTTCAAAAGCACATACTACTTTTTATTAATAAGGTGTGTTTGTTTCCTTTGCCTATAGCTCCAGTCTCCAAAATATCTACATGTCAACAAGGCTGAGACCCAATCATAGAACAGTCTGACCATAGAAACTACTTTCTCTGTAAACAGGTAAATTGAAACCCTTACAGTCTCAATTCCTTCTTCAGTATCCAAAGTGAATGATTCAGAAGGACTTGGGCCAGTAGGCTTAAATGACAGTTGCTCATTTAGGCCTACAAGGTGTCTTTAAACAGGTAAATTGAAACCCTTACAGTCTCAATTCCTTCTTCAGTATCCAAAGTGAATGATTCAGAAGGACTTGGGCCAGTAGGCTCAATTGACAGTTGCTCATTAGGCCTACAAGGTCTCTTTCAAAAGCACATACTTCTTTTTATTAATAAGATGTGTTTGTTTCCTTTGCCTATAGCTCCAGTCTCCAGAACATCTATATGTCAACAAGGCTGAGACCCAATCATCGAACAGTCTGACCATAAGAACTACTTTCTCTGTAAACAGGTAAATTGAAACCCTTACAGTCTCAATTCCTTCTTCAGTATCCAAAGTGAATGATTCATAATGACTTGGGCCAGTAGGCTCAAATAACAGTTGCTCATTTAGGCCTACAAGATCTCTTTCAAAAGCACATACTACTTTTTATTAATAAGGTGTGTTTGTTTCCTTTGCCTATAGCTCCAGTCTCCAAAATATCTACATGTCAACAAGGCTGAGACCCAATCATCGAACAGTCTGACCATAGAAACTACTTTCTCTGTAAACAGGTAAATTGAAACCTTTACAGTCTCAATTCCTTCTTCAGTATCCAAAGTGAATGATTCAGAAGGACTTGGGTCAGTAGGCTCAAATGACAGTTGCTCATTTAGGCCTACAAGATCCCTTTCAAAAGCACATACTACTTTTTATTAATAAGGTGTGTTTGTTTCCTTTGCCTATAGCTCCAGTCTCCAAAATATCTACATGTCAACAAGGCTGAAACCCAATCATCGAACAGTCTGACCATAGAAACTACTTTCTCTGTAAACAGGTGAATTGAAACCTTTACAGTCTCAATTCCTTCTTCAGTATCCAAAGTGAATGATTCAGAAGGACTTGGGTCAGTAGGCTCAAATGAAAGTTGCTCATTTAGGCCTACAAGATCCCTTTCAACCTTTACAGTCTCAAATCTTCAGTATCCAAAGTAAAGGATTTATAAGGACTGGGCCATGTTGGCCCCAAAACCTCATTACAGGTTATAACACTCTACTCTGATAAAGTATTTGGTATGATAGTGACATAGAGGATATAGAAGGATAGCGGCTACATGCTGGCAAAGATTCCTACTAAAATACTGCTCATTTTGCATCATTTCCACCTTGGAATGACAACTCTTAATTACATTAAAACCCTATCTGTAAGGCAGGTGGGGGGGGGGCACATGGTGCACTCCACCATATTTGTTCATAGCTTTTTATTGCTGCATCTTACCACCAAAAAACTTTCTGACTTTACGCAACAAAGTATCCAGGGTCATATTGTGGCGGAATAGTAGTTATTGTGGTATTTTCTTTGGGTCTTTCCCAAGAAAGTGGCAGTGATGTGGACAAAGAAGTCATTATTGTGGTCAGCTGTTGCCATGGACCTTGGGTTAAACAGTTGAACAAACATTTTAGTAATTATTTTGTTTTTTTACTGCAAACTTTCTACCATTTTAACTTTTTTGGGTCTTTCCCAAGAAAGTGGCAGTGATGTGTCAACCTGTTATATCCATTGTGGGAATACGGTAGCCACCATTTGCAGCAGTCATCTTGGTTTTCTGTTTTCAGTCTGTAACTTTGGATTCAAGTTAACTGTCTCCACTTTTTTAAATTTAATTCTCAAAGAATTGAAGTGAAAAACCAAAAACAGGTTTGTTTTCGTTTTTTTAAATATAGTTCCCTAAACAGTGGGAAAATAAAAAGGGGGTCACCATGTTGCACCCTTCCCTGTTATTCTGAAAAAAACCCAGTATCAAAGTGACCACAATCTAGCCAAAAAAAAAGGTTAAAAGGTTGGTTTGCTGATAATAAAGTTCCACCAACACCGATCCTCAAGAAAATTGTTTCAGGAAGTTCGGTTTCTGTAAGATTTTGTTATAAAAAAAGTGAAAGCAATTTATTTGAAAGTATTGAATGATTTGTAATGGAAACATTAATTTTGCAAAGTCTTCTGTTTGTTTTTATTACCGCAAGGCTTGCCGTCTCCAAAGATGTCTACACAAGAAGATGGGCTGTGATTAAAGGGGCACGTTGCCTTGGATTGGTTTATGAAAAGCGCTTGCTATGAAACGAATATGGTAGGAAAGATGTTTTAAAAGATGAATATTATAATGAGCCACACAAATATGCCTCGAAATTGTACGTTTTTCCTTTTATTTTGCGATCTAACATGGTCGGCCATTTGGTGGAGTCAAAATGGCGTGCCATGTTAGTTCACGACGTGTAAGGAGAGCTCTGTAATTTCGAAGGCATATTTGTATGGACTATATATTCTACTTTTAAAATATCTTTCAAACCATGATATGCATTTCATAACACAAGGTTTTAAACCCTTTTCATAGACCAACTCGCCAGGTCCAAGGCAGGGTGTCCCTTTAAGGAATTGCTCTCTCTAGTAAAAGGTAAGTTTCTAAAAATCGAAATTAGTATTATCAGTTAGGGCTGATGTAAACATTACACAAAATCTAGGAATGAGAAGCAATTATACATGATGCAAATCATGTATGTGTTGAACAAAGAAAGAGTGGGATTGGAACCAACAGCCTCCAGGTTAATGTCTTTTGGTCTTACTACAAACCCTGGGCCATTGAGAATGTCAATCTTGAAGTGGAAACAAAAGTTGAGACAAAAAAAAACCTGATAGACCCCAAAACTTATGAATACCAAATTGTAAACATTGTGGCAAACTGACTGGGTACAATTTCAATCTCCTCTTTAGGAGATTCTCCTCGTCTGTTTTCTTGTACAAAATTACTTTGTGGGGCCGCTAAATGTTTTTAACAAAAAAAGTGTGTTTTGTTTGCCTAACTGCAGCTCCAGTTTCATCATACACCCTGGCATCAAGAACAACCTTCTCTGTAAACAGGTAAGTTGGAACCCTACAATCCCAATTCCATCGGTATCCAAAAGTGAAGGATTCAGAAGGACTTGGGCCAGCCCTGTCTCGCACTGCTAATGAGCAAATGGGATGTTTCATGAGAGAAGTGAAACCACTGCATGTAGTGTCATAGATCAGGGCCCAATTTCTTAAAGTTTAAAATTGTAGCAACTGATGCCCCGCTTATTTTTGGCTTAGCAAAGTTGCTCAGCAGTTTTTTTTGTTGAACTGCTTTATGAAATTGAGATGCATGCAGGGTGTTTCTTGGTCAAACCACATTCACCCTCCTGGCCCACTCAATTCTATTTCACTACACACTCACACAAAGGCCATACCTAATTCCAGACATTCTTAGCTATTCTAACCTTTTGGGCTAATGTATTCTAACAAAAATAATTGCATGTGCGTTAACAAAATAATATTCACACATTATTTGCATAGTTGTAGACAAATCTGTACGAAACTTGTGGAAAGTGCACACATGGTCAATTTTTACTGTAAATCTACTTTCAATATTAGGTCGATGCTGCAACTTTTTTTGCAATTTGTTTGTTATGAACCATAAATTGAATGAATTTAATGACTTGGACACGACAGGTTCAATATAAATAATTGCCACGGCACAGTTATGTTTGCCAACCAGTGATTGCATACTGGCAGCCTTTACTTCAAAAAGTACAACAAATCATTTAGTAAAAACCCTTTTTTTTTTACTTTTTTTTTTTACAGATTTTGTAAAACCTTACCACAAAGGGCTAATTTGTGCCAACCCTGTTATACATTTTGTGATAGTTTAGCCACCCCCAAAAAATACCAACAAATGTCTGGAGTACATAACATATATTGGGTTTGTTCAGCCTAAAGCTGTTTGCTCCACTTAACAGTAAATCACGTTGATAAATCACATTGATGAGGCACCGGGTTTTACTCCTTTAATACATATTTTAGTTCAAATTTGAAGATATTTAATAACAGTTTTCCTTACATTTTTTAATCAAGACATATTAATATTGGTAAGGATCCAGCAGTTCTTTTACAATCTTTTGAAAAGGTGAAAAGCAGAGATCGTTTTAAACTAATAAAGGTTCTGCGCTCTCCTCATTATTAATCAAGGTTGTATTGTTTCGAGAAAAATTGAGAGTAAGCACAAAATACCTTTGTTTTATTTTTATTTTTTTCTAGATTGTGAAAAAAAAACTTAGTGGTGATACAATGAAATAACTGTCAGATTTTTATTAGTTTTTTTTTATTAAACAAAACATGCTTTTGTTTCATTTTCCTGCCTGCAGCTCCAGTTCTCCAAAAGTTCAACATGTCAACATGAATGTCTGAGACCCACTTATCATCATACATCTTGGCATAAAGAACTACCTTCTCTGTAAACAGGTTAATTGAAACCCTACAATCCCAAACCTTTCTCCAGTGTCCAAAGTGAAGGATTAAGGACTTGGGCCAGTAGGGTCTCATTCCAATCTTATAAAGTACAACCAATTTGTGGAGTGACATATAAGAAGAGGATATGGAAACGTTGATGCCACATGCTGGCAAAAATTCCTATGCTCTTTTCCCAAAAAGAAAATGATCCCCACTACCAAAATATATTGTGTCTAGCTTTTTCTTGCTGCATCTTACCACCACCACATTTGTTTACTTTAAGCAATACTTATCTACGGTAATAATTGTTAAAATAAAACAAAAGATTTTGGGGTCTTTTACTACAAACTTTCCACGTGTTTTTCCAAAGAAAGTGGCAGTGCTAGTCACCTGGGGTGGATTTCACGAAGAGTAAAGACTAGTCTTATCTCAAGTAAGGACAAGTTGTAAAATGTACAATTGTGGCAAGTTTCATAAAAATAACTCTAGAACTTTGGAAAATACAAAGGGGCCACTATGTGCCACACTTCTCTGTAAGTCTGAAACTTGTTCGAGGGAAAATATCAATTTGATCCAAATCAAGACATTCAACACTGAAAATAAACTGGATCCGCATAAGTTTCTTGGAGTAGTTTTTTTAAAGTGTTGGTGGTCTGCAAGTATTTTTGATAAAAATTCTAAAGTGAAAGCAATTCAATTGAAAGTAGTTAATTATTTTACATCTACTGTTTTTTTTGTTACAGGAAGGCTTTCGACGTTCCACATGGCAAGATACACTTCACTGTTATTTGAGCAGTCCTAGTGTTACCTTTTTTTACTTGTGCTTAAGAAAATCAGTTTTTTTAAATTTTAAACACCTCTCTGCTTCCTTTCCTGTGATTTATATTTTCGCTTGCAATTTGTATGAGTTTGTTGATGTGTTCCTGTTTGTGTGCATGCTTAACTGTTTTGTTTGTGAATGCGAATTCTTGCCGCTCAAAGCGTATTTCCGCCGCCCCAAAATCGAATGTGGTGGTTGGTATACCCATGGAGCTATAGCTCCATGGGTATACCTAAGCTGCAGAATCGCGGCCCATCGGGGCATTCTGCTAAGGTCACCACGATGCATGAGTTCAACGGTGTCTGCTTCAGCCTAAACCTAGACCTCTACTCCTGTTGTCAATGTGGAGCCTTCATTGGACAGCAACGATCTGTCACTTCTGGAATTGGTGAGTTTCTGCTTTAAATTTTGATTAAGGAACTGCACTCTCTAGTAAAAGGTAAATTCCTTAAAAGCAAATTCGTCAAGACCTGATGTATATTTTACACAAAATCGAAATGGCAAGCAAATTGCAAGTTACCATTATGCATTGTTTTTTAAGCCAGATTTGATACCTCTGCAGGGTATTTTGCTTATTTAACTTTTTGGCATCCATACAACTTTGTATCTGTAAACTTATTCTTTCAGAGCCAGAGATTCAGCTGTTCCCCGAAATCAAGTGAAGAGGGAATCAGCTCCACTGACATTGCTGAAGGCTACAAAGTACAAGGAGAGCAACTCTTACGAAAACATCAGCATCTAGTCATCAGAACACACTATAGCTGTTCATTGTCAAGTTATGAATGAACAACACTGTAATTTGTCTTAAATTTTTTCATTTATTCTAAACGTGTTATTAGGCCTGACATGTTTTAAGGGTTTTTTTCAATTAAGTTTTTAAACTACTTAAAACATTTCTGTAAATAAGTACACCATTGCAAGCAAGCACACATTATGCGTTTTTATGCGCTACTTGGCGATCTTAGGGCCTTGGTGGTGTGGCACTCGAATTGTTTGGAATCCGGAAGTACAAAGCATGGGAAATTCCAGACCTACTGCGAAAAGGGACTTGGACACATGCACGTGGCATGTGGGGTCTCAGCCCGGCCGGTTGTTTCACATCTGGTGGTTGATCTTAAAGGTGCATCATCTGATGTTATCACAAAATGGTTGACCAAACGGGTTAGTTCCTAGTCTAGGCCATGGGACTAGGGACCGCGTCTCGGGAGTAGGGGGTGCCCCCCTCAGACGGGGGCATGGACCTGGGCGCTCTTTAATTAGAGTACGAGGGACCTGATGATCTCCTGGGCGTGTTTTAGGGATGTCTTGGTGGTGCGGCGCTCGAATTGTTTGGAATCCGGAAGTACAAAGCATGGGAAATTCCAGACTTGCTGCGAAAAGGGACTTGGACACATGCACGTGGCATGTGGGGTCTCAGCCCGGCCGGTTGTTTCACATCTGGTGGTTGATCTTAAAGGTGCATCATTTGGTGTTATCACAAACTATGGTTGACCAAACGGGTTAGTTCCTAGTCTAGGCCATGGGACTAGGGACCGCGTCTCGGGAGTAGGGGGTGCCCCCCTCAGACGGGGGCATGGACCTGGGCGCTGATTTAATATAGTACGAGGGCCCTTATGATCTCCCGGGCGTGTCGGGGCTGGTATCCTGGGACCTGCACGTGGTGGCCCTGCTTTTAACTAGCCTTACCAGGATGATATAGGCAAAATTATGAACCAAATAAATTAAACGCTTGCGATGGTGCATTTATACAATACCTTACCCTTTACTCTCCAATGTATTACTGGCACAACTTTTCAGGTCATCAATTTCCTAATTGTGGTTTTTCAGCTGTACTGTTTGAAAATAGGTTAAAGTTCATTGCTGTGCCAGGCATTCACTCTTTTGCTCATTAAATTTTGGTTGCATGCCTGTTGCAACTAGTCAACAGAAAAAAAACATGTTTGAGTTCACTCTTGAGCTCTCACGATGAATAAAAAAAGAGGAAAAGGGCGTTTGAGAGGACTTGAGAAAAAAATAAAATAAGTGCATTGTCATGAATACATCTGAAGTCTTGTTTTGTGTAAACAAATTGCTCAATAAGTTTATATATTCATGTTGAGTCTGTCTTTTTATTTAATCTTGTTCTTTTGACTGATTTGGGACCATTTTATTTTTCGGTCAATTTTAAAAAATTTGCCTTTTTGGGTCAAGATTTTTGGTTTAAAAATCTGCAAGGGGTTAAACTTGTTCTTTTGAATGATTTGGGACCATTTTATTTTACAGCCAATTTGCAAAAACGGGCCTTTTTGGGTCAGGATTTTTGGTCTAAAGAACTGCAAGGGGTTAAACTTGTTCTTTTGACTGATTTGGGACCATTTTATTTTTCAGCCAATTTTTAAAAATGGGCCTTTTTGGCTCACGATTTTTGGTTTAAAAATCTGCAAGGGGTTGTTCCTTTGACTGGTTTGGGACCATTTTAAGTTTCGGCCAATTTAATGAACCTTTTTGAGTGGATGGATTTGGGTGCAGGATCGGAGAGGGTATCATTAGGGCAGTTTTTATAGCAAAACATGTAAAGTTTAGTCAAAAGAGGGCGCTATAACAAAAAACATGCATTTTTTTCCATCATTTTGATTGCCTAACAGTTTTTGTTATAGCGCCCTCTAGTGACCGTAAGTACTCGGCATCCAAAAGTTCCTAATTTTTTTTGCTATAGCGCCCTCTTGAGTGCGGGAGAACTTAGCCTCCAAAATACCTTGTAGAGCGCCCTCCCCGGCTTGAAATTCATGGCACTTTGGCCGTATTCAAAGTCATTCAAAAGAACAAGTTTAACCCCTTGCAGTTTTTTAAACCAAAAATCCTGGCTCAAAAAGGTCCATTTTTAAAAATTGGGCGAAAAATAAAATGGCCCCAAATCAGTCGAAAGAACAAGTTTAACCCCTTGCAGTTTTTTAAACCAAAAATCCTGGCTCAAAAAGGCCCATTTTTAAAAATTGGGCGAAAAACAAAGTGGCCCCAAATCAGTCGAAAGAACAAGTTTAACCCCTTGCAGTTATTTTAACCAAAAATCCTGGCTCGAAAAGGTCCATTTTTAAAAATTGGGCGAAAAATAAAATGGCCCCAAATCAGTCGAAAGAACAAGTTTAACCCCTTGCAGTTTTTTAAACCAAAAATCCTGGCTCAA
The DNA here is from genome assembly GCF_902459465.1 of Asterias rubens. Classification (NCBI taxonomy): domain Eukaryota; kingdom Metazoa; phylum Echinodermata; class Asteroidea; order Forcipulatida; family Asteriidae; genus Asterias; species Asterias rubens. Next base: position 17,671,042 of record NC_047070.1, on the reverse strand, counting down.
AAAGGCCCATTTTTAAAAATTGGCCGAAAAATTAAATGGCCCAGAATCAGTCAAAAGAACAAGTTTAACCCCTTGCAGTTTTTTTAACCAAAAATCCTGGCTCAAAACGGCCCATTTTTAAAAATTGGCCGAAAAATAAAATGGCCCCAAATCAGTCGAAAGAACAAGTTTAACCCCTTGCAGTTTTTTTAACCAAAAATCCTGGCTCGAAAAGGTCCATTTTTAAAAAATGGCCGGAAAATGAAATGGGCCCAAATCAGTCAAAAGAACAAGTTTAACCCCTTGCAGTTTTTTTAACAAAGAATCATGGCTCAAAAAGGCCCATTTTAAAAACAATTCCGAAAAATTAAATGGCCCCAAATCAGTAAAAAGAACAAGTTTAACCCCTTGCAGTTTTTTTAACCAAAAATCCTTGCTCAAAACGGCCCATTTTTAAAAATTGGCCGAAAAAACAAAATGGCCCCAAATCAGTCGAAAGAACAAGTTTAAACCCTTGCAGTTTTTTTAACCAAAAATCCTGGCTCGAAAAGGTCCATTTTTAAAAATTTGGCGAAAAATAAAATGGCCCCAAATCAGTCAAAAAAACAAGTTTAACCCCTTGTAGTTTGTTTTAACAAAGAATCATGGCTCAAAAAGGCCCATTTTTAAAAAATGGCCGAAAAAAAAAATGGCCCCAAATCAGTCAAAAGAACAAGTTTAACCCCTTGCAGTTTTTTTTACAAAGAATCATGGCTCAAAAAGGCCTATTTTAAAAAAATGGCCGAAAAATAAAATGGCCCCAAATCAGTCATAAGAACAAGTTTAACCCCTTGCAGTTTTTTAATTTATTTTTAGTCAGTACAGCTGAGAAAACACAATGAGGAAATAAGCTGATGACCTTAAAAGTTGTGCCTGTATTACATTGGATATTAAATTCATGAAAGTAAAGTGTAAGGTGTTGTATAAGTGCACCATTGCAAGCAGTTTAATTAATAAATTTCTTAATTTTGCTCATATCATCCTGGTAAGGCTAGTTAAAAGCAGGGCCACCACGTGCAGGTCCCAGGATACCAGCCCCGACACTACAAGACGTCCCTAAAACAGGCCAAGGAGATCATTAGGTCCCTCGCACTCTTTTTACAGAGCGCCCAGGTCCATGCCCCTGTCTGAGGGGGGCACCCCCTACTCCAGAGACGCGGTCCCTAGTCCCATGGCCTAGACTAGGAACTAACCCGTTTGGTCAACCATACATGTAATTGTGATAACACCAAAGCATCCTACCCGCTGAGGAAGATGATGCACCTTTAAGATCAACCACCAGATGTGAAACAACCAGGCCGGGCTGAGACCCCACACACCACGTGCATGTGTCCAAGTCCCTTTTCGCAATTAAGTTTGGAATTTCCCATGCTTTGTACTTCCGGATTCCAAACAATTCGAGTGACGCACCACAAAGGCCCTAAGATCGCCAAGTAGCGCATAAAAACGCATAATTGTGCCTGCTTACAATAGTGCACTTAAACTGTTTGTTTAAAAAAGGGAAAAAGACCAAAACATGTTACTAACACCATGAACACATCCAGAATAGTTTTCAAAATTTAAGAAAATTTATTGGATTGTCCTACAATAAACATCTAGGGTGTCCTGATGACTAGATGCTGATGTTTTCATAAGATAACATAAAGTGACTTAAGCTTGACAGGACTGTCAACTCACTAATGCTAGAAGAATTTTTCAAACACAATATGAACCTCTGCCCTCGGATTTAAACCCCACGATCAACAAAAAAAAAGCAGTTATACAAACTCAGGAATTTTACAATATTGGGGATAAGGTGGCCACAGACGCAAGTCTTTGCCGAATGATGATGATACATACTACAGCTCATGTCTATTCTGACATAGATTTGTGTACCAGCATAATGTCTGACACTCTCTAAAATTACCAGAAAGTTCAATTTGGAATTGGGTGAAAATTCTGTCACCATGGTCCTGTGGTTACTGCAGGACTTGCAATCAAAAGGTTGTGGGTTCAAATCCTACCAAACTCAAAAGCTGATTTCACAATGTCTAGTATAAGTACTGTCGTCTGGTGGAAATAAATGTTGTCTGGTTGTATTGATTGGTTACTGAATCACAATATCTTGATTTATGCAACTCATAAACATAGACAATAAATCAATGTTTGTTTGAGATTTCAACTTTGCTAGCTTGGTGTTTATATTCTTGTGGGAGTTTGCCGAGTTCCCTTGATGGAAAGCTCATAAAGACAGACACACACACACACACCAATACATGTGTACACTGCAGATTGAGGACATACTTTTCATACTATCCAATGGAGGACATTGCCAAAAGTCGAATGGTACCTATCGATGTGAGGACATAACACATGAATCCTTTTTCTTGCGGTTCACTAATGTGAATGTGTATACTGGCCTTCTAGGAAATGTTTTTGGGGGTGGTACACGATTTTCTTGTTCTTTGGGGGGGGGGGGGGGCAAGCCAAAGGTCTAGACTAATCATTTGGCTGTGCCTACAGAGTCACTCTAGGTTATGACTGTACTTTGGTGGTGCATGAGACCTTAAATTTGTTTAAGTGTCATCGTGTTTCTACAAAAGTCCTTAATGTTTCTCCAAGTTCTGGTCTGCAATGCCACAGGACAGGACGATTCAATGTCACGTTTTCCTGGAATCTTCTTCAGCAAAATGAATCTCTGCAAGCCCTCAGTTACGTCTTTCTTTTCCTGGGCAGTCCAGGGGCATCGCTTGAATTGTCGACGCTTGACTTGTCGAGCTTTTGGAGCTGGATCCGTTTGGGTTGGTGGCCTTCCTACAACACACAGGAAAGAAGAGGTAAATTAGTAAACATAATCAAATGGGGCGTATACATACCCTAAATATGTTCATTTTACCGATGTGCCGGTACCTGCAGAAAATGCCTGACAAGAAGCAGCCATCTTGTTTCATCCTACCGTACAAAATGAGTTGCCGAGATGGGCTAATCTAGACTAATCACTTGGCTGTGCCTACAGAGTGACTCTAGGTTATGACTGTACTTTGATGGTGCATGACACCTTAAATTTGTTGAAAGCGAACGGAGTCTGGCATCTTATCGCATTTTGGTCTAGGGGGGTAAACGGGGAATAGGACCAGCATATGCAAGAGACCTACAAGAGATATAGGCAGTCACAAATATTACAAACTTACTGGCATCAACACTGTCCTCCAAAGCTGGGTCACACGAGTCACCTGAATCACTGCTGTCCTCATCGCTGGTGAAGCCTTCTGCAATAACAAGAAATTAAACTTCTTAGCTTTGATTGCTTTCTGGCACACAAATAACAATGTGGGCCAATCCGTTGGGTTGGGTGTGTGGGGTTTGGGGTGTACAGTGAATGAGGTTCAAAGGGGGGAGGGGGGGGGGGTTAGGTGATGACGGCCACAGGCCGAGTTATCAGGCCCAAAAAACAAAGAGCAATTGTTACATTTAGGTATGCTTGCTTTTTGGCGTACACACCTAAACATGTTGGCCAATCCATTGGGGGGGGGGGGGGGGGGTGGAAGGGGGGGAGGTTGTACAGTGAATGAATGTTATTTGGGGGGGGGGGTACCACAGTTTGAATTAAATTGGAAAGACAAGTTAAAAACGGGTTTGTTTACCTCCAGTAACATGCAACTCCTCCAAAGATTTGCCATGTTGCGAAACCAAGTTGCCTCTCTCCAAGCTGAGGAAAAGTCTAGACAGTTTGGTAACCCTCTGGACAGTGTCTGGCAACTGGTAGTTCTCACGATTGACCCGCAAATCATGACCCATGAAGTCTGCAAGTCTTTCAAGCTGATGTTCATTCAAGGCCAGAATTTGTGAAACAGTCGCTACATGTTTACGAAGCTTTGTAGACCGCATGCTACCAGAATTCTCAAGGCCCGCCTCATTTGCATATGCTCGTAGACAGTCGCTTCCTCGTATATGACCTGAGCCTCCGTAACAACTTCGTGCGAATAAGAATATATTGTCTTGTGCCACTCCAGCTGCATTTCTATTTGCGACCAGAGCCTTCAACCACGCCATCACATCAGTACCAAGAAGCACAGGAACAGTTCTGCCCCTCTTACCAACTATTTCAATGACTTTGAACATTTTACAGAGGTGCCGTTCAAGATCAGTCATCACGCAATCACCATTCACAATGGCTGCACTACTGCGCTTGTGAAAATCTTCCAGTTTCATTTTGGATACTTCCCCCTGTCGTCTGCGGTTGAAGATAATGAGATGGCACAGTGTGACTTCATTCAATTTCTTCCAAGCTGGTGTAATTTCATGGCCCTTAGCAGAGTGTAGGAGCTGCACTTCCCTGTTGCCAGTTTCATGAAGGAACGATGAGATTTTCACCACATCTGCATTTGTGGGGATATCAGCACATTTGTTGCGCTTTCCTTGGTACAGTGTTCTGTGGGCATGGGTTGACACAAGTTCTGGCCACTTAATTTCACATAACTGCCTAACTGTTCGGCCTGTTCCGCTTTTTGCCTAAGATTAAACTCTAAAGCACTTGCTTGCAGTATGAGTGCACATCTCTTGATGGAATGTCCAATCTTGAGTGCTAGAGATGGAACGTGATACATCTGTTTTCCTTCACTGAAGCCGGCGACATCATGAACAGCCTTGACGATATCATTCAGATGGCGGGGATGCACGAATACTTCCAGTGATGCATTTGGTTGGTGGGTGTTTTTTCTCAGTTGTATAACAAGACGACCAAGTTCTCGTAGTTTGTTCCGAATGTAGCCATGTTGTGTAACATCGTGGCCAAGTCTGAGGTATTCACGTTTGGCAACTTCCAGAATCAAAGAATCATTCTTGACAATCAGACCAACATTGTCTCTCCTCATAGAACTAAGAACCTTGTTCAACTGGAAAGATACACCAGCAGGGGGTGGTTTTAACAAATCACTCTTGTTAGCTACTCGCCCCCTAACACGACCTATCCTACTGCTACCATCAGTCTGTGCAGGGAGAGCAGGCTTAAGTGGGCACTGATGACGCCAAAGATCAAGACGCACGTAATAGCCATAACAATGTATGCATGGTCCATATGCGTGTGGAGATGCTTCATGATTTGGTCTGTATACTATAATAAGGACACCCTTTCCCTCTCTAAGGACTTGGCAATTGTGTCTGTGATTACCAATATTGCGGATGTATAACAGAAGTTTCTTGCGGGCAGTAAAGTCGGTCTCCGATGCTATCTCTACAACTTCCCTCTCCTCTTTGTGACGCGACTGAAGATGACGGGGTAACTTGGCCTGAGGCTCATCACAGTAAAAGCAATAGTGTTTTTTGTCCCATTTCCTTTGTCCACCGACATTATCGGTCTGCATGACTGTTACGGCACACTTCTCACTAGAATCATTTGTTTCACATCCTACAGCTTCATTGCTTTGGTGAAGCTCGGCAGTTTCTAAAATAGCTTGTGGGTCATCGTCATTCCAGGAACTGGTGTTGGGGTTGACAGACCTTGAAGGATCAGACTGAAAAATAGCTTGTGGGTCATCGTCATCCCAGGAACTGGTGTTGGGGTTGACAGACGTTAAAGGATCAGACTGAAAAAAAACATGTGGGTCATCGTCATCCCAGGAACTGGTGTTGGGGTTGACAGACGTTGAAGGATCAGACTGAAAAATAGCTTGTGGGTCATCGTCATCCCAGGAACTGGTGTTGGGGTTGACAGACGTTGAAGGATCAGACTGAAAAATAGCTTGTGGGTCATCGTCATCCCTGCAATAGGTGTTGGGGTTGACAGACCTTGAAGTATCACACTGAAAACCTGATGTTTGATGGGCCAGCTAGCAAGGAAAAGATAAATGACATAATTAACACCACTGAGATATGATTAGGATTATGACAGGAATTAAATATATACGGTTGAGTGGATCAGCGTGCCCTTAAATTGATGACAAATAATACATAAGCACTAAGCTAGTCAGAACTTAGAGGAACACGTTGCCTTGGATCGGTCGGGTTGGTCTATGAAAAGCGTTTGAAACCGTTTGTTATGAAATGCATATGGTTAGAAAGATGTTTTACAAGTAGAATATAATGATCCACAGAAGTATCAGTACAAATTGCACGGTTTTCATTTTACGTCGCGAACGAACACGGTCGGCCATTTATGGGAGTCAAAGTTTTGACTCCCATAAATGGCCGACCGTGTTTGTCGACGAGGTAAAACGAAAACCACGCAATTTCATGGCATATTTGTGTTGATCATTGTATTCTACTTCTACAACATCTTTCTAACCATATAGATTTGATAACAAACGGTTACGGGACGCTTTTCAAAGACCAACTCGACCGATCCCAGGCAACATGTTCCTTTAAAGCATCCTTTCAAACAGTATATCCCATGGGGGGGGGGGTGACACGAATTGGTTATTATGCAGCTTTTACTATAAAGCGAGTCGCTTGCCGTAAACAGTAAGTGGTTTTGCACTCTTGTTACATTTAGAGAGGACATTTTATTGCCTCAACACGTAAACCTTGGCAAAACGTCTCAATTGTACAGAACATAATATACTATGAAGAAACATAGCATGTTATTAAATTCATATCGATGCAATTAATACATGACATCATCATTTACTCACCTGGTGCTCAAATAAGGAGCATGTGATGCCATAATCATTGTAACGCACACAGTACTTGATTAGTGACTTCCCTGAAAAATGAAAGGCAAACGGTTTATTAACTTGTATTTCATTTGGGGGGGGGGAAACATACAACTTTGTGCCATCTTTAAAACGTGCTCTTCACGTGATGTGGATCACAATAAGGGTATGGAACTGTAATTTTGTGTGTCCACAGTACAAAAGTAATGATACTTGTTTAAATACCTTTGGTTATGGAGGTGATTACAGCTGGATACCATGACGAGTCTGGAGGCCACAGTGCCATTACGCTGTCCCCTTCTTCATACTAGAAAGAAGACATACAAATTATGTAACATATCGATCGGTTTAGTGGAACATGTCATAAGGGTCGCACTAAATACCGACAACTCACGACCCCTCACGACGTAAAAAGGTCAACTCGTACCCAAGTCAACTCGTACCATATAACGTACAATGTATGCCGAAACGGAGAATTCCTGTGCGGCGTGATTTTATATAAGCGATAGTAAACCGTGTTCTACTTTAATACTTGCTTCATAACATAATGTCGTTTTTAATAATGTTAGATGTTCCTCTCGTTTCTGCTGAAAATCATTCAGATCCACTTTTTTAAGCAAACAAACATGTTTGATGTTCATCTCTTTTCTTAAAGACATAGACATAGGCCTAAAAATATACATTTCGTGTCATGAGATGTGTTTTCAACAAATCCATTATTGAACTTGTGGAATTCCAACTGGGGTACGTATTATTAGGGGTTGATTCTTAATCACATGCATAAACTTAAATGGGTAATGTCCTAAATCATTTAACTATGTGTTTGTTGACAAGTGTAAGGAATCGTTAACTGGTCAAACGACTGTATATAGTATAGTGATGTAGTCAGTACAGTAAGGATTACATGGAAATTTATTTACACTCAGATCACTCACCATTTCTTGTCTTCTCTCGAGAGCTGCCATGGGTCGAATGCTTGTCTCTAGGGTCCTGGTGGATGCAATGCACTCAATGTTTATGATGCGTCCCCATGACAGCTGCAACCGGCCACGCTACCCGACTCAAATCGAATAAGCTAACCGTCATGCATAAATGAGTTCAGGGCTCGGATTAGAAATGGCCGCCTCTACTACCTACAAGAAGGAAACTTCATATCAACAGAGGGCGATGTAACCATCCAAGAGTGCTAACCAGCAACAGAATGGTGTTAACTCACACATACTCCTCTCGTAAATGACGTAAACCGAGGATTAGTCCCAAAAGCTTAGATATCTCAGTGGCGTCCAAACTGGCTATAATGCTGCATTTATCACAATTTTTCAAAGCGAGGACGTCCTCGCTGTGCTAAAAGTCCTCGATGTGCGAGTGTGTATTCACACAGAAGACCTCGCTTCCCGGCGATGACAAGAACAGACAGACACATAACATTTTATTAAAGGAGCTTAACAGAATTGGTTAGTAACAAAATAAAAACGGTCATAGATTTTCATCAAACTTACACGGTCTAATGATGATGACAGTTAAAGAAAACATCCCTTGAAATATTTATGATTGAAATGTCATATTTGGTGAGAAATAAATAATCTAATTTCGCATTTGGAGTTTATTGCTCAGTGAGCCTTTCATTCATTTGTTTTCTTCCATCGATGTCATGCAAAATGTGTAATCAGTTTTTCACTATCCTCTCGTGACCCAGATCGATCTCAAACTTCTACACTCTACGGGTTTGTCAGTTTATGTTTATGGTGGATTACATAGAGTGCTTAAACTGCCATCTGTTTTGTTAGCAAAACAAATTCTGTAATGTTCATTTAAATGTTTTCGGGAATTTACCTTTCTTTGGAGAGTGGGTTCAGCAGTCTTGCATGTAGTTAGATCTCTTCATCTTCTTTGGATACGGTGAGCTTTTACTGCAACACAAACAAAGTGCAAACTTGACAACTTCTGTTTAAAAAAAACATTATTTGGTTGAACAAAAAAATCCAAGCATATTATATTACTTGGGTGGGATTCGAACCCACCCAAGCAATTTGCCACTGATTTGTTTTCAAAGAACTCGGGAAAGCACAGAGTGTAGAGTGCTTTTCCCACACATCAGTGTTATGGTTAAAACAAAAACACAAACAATCTTTATCCCCGATAAATTTAATTAAATTTTGGTCTAGTAAACATTTTGAATGAGAAGCCCTGTGGTTTTGTGGAGTTTTCCCCCCATTTTAGAGCCCTGACACTGTTTGAGGGAGCTTACATGTACATCGTTTGTTTTTTAAACCACATATCCATTCTCACCTTCTAGAGTTTTCTGTAATCAACCTGATGTTCTAAACTGCTTTAAAGGCAGTGGACACTATTGATAAAAACTCAAAATAATTATTATCATAAAACCTTTCTTGATTACGAGTAATGAGGAGAGGTTGATAGTATAAAACATTGTGAGAAACAACTCCCTCTGAAGTGACGTAGTTTTCGAGAAAGAAGTAATTTTCCACAAATTTGATTTCGAGACCTCAGATTTAGAATTTGTGGTCTCGAAATCAAGCATCTGAAAGCACACAACTTTGTGTGACCATGGTGCGACAAGGGTATTTTTTCTTTCATCAATATCTCGCGTTGCGTTCCTTGCAACTTCAACGACCGATTGGGCTCAAATTTTCACAGGATTGTTATTTTACGCATACGTTGAGATAAATTAACTGTGAAGACTAGTCTTTGACAATTACCAATAGTGTCCAGTGTTTTGAGGTAACTTGCAGATGGGATTTGAGGCATTGCATGTACAATTTCAAGTGGAATTAGTTGTGCGTTGCGACCGTTGGCGAACATTGGAAACTTTACACAAACACATTTCTGAGGTGTCGGCGAGTGGTTTTAAAAATGGCGGGCAAGCATTCGGTATTATTTTTTTGTCACAAACATAATTACAGTAGATATTCAATAATGTACAGATTTGAAATAACTAAGTCCATTAGTTGATGTCATGATGTACAGCTAAGAGGATATACATACAGCAAAAACAAAGTTAAAAAAAAAAATTACGTACGGTGTCGCCATCTTCATTTCAGGGCGCCGCCTTAATTATTGACATTACTAGTGCACACAAATCAGTCCAAAGATAACCAAGCGAACAGTTGCGCTCTGTTTGCCCTAGTGGAACGCACACCATGAAGAGTTGTTCTTCAGAGAACTGTCTTGCTATTGTACTCTTCTCAGTTCTGAAAGGAACTGTCCTGCTTTTTAACTACTACCTGGGCGGAAGGTAGAAAATATGCTAGGACTACTACTTTAGCAATATAGGATAGTGATTAAATGCACAACCCCGAAGTGAGTTCTTAATTGGTCTCAACATTTCAACTAGCTTGCTCAAGTCATCGTCACTTGCACTTTACAAACTGTACCTTGATCTAAGCAATGGCAGGTTCCAAACATCTCCTCAATTAAAATGTTATTCAAGTAAGTTTTCTACACCCCCCCACCTTTCCCCCTTCCACACCCGCCCTTTTGTCTTCAGTTAGGATGCATGAAATCATCAAAGAAAAGGTCTGTTTTAAAGGAACGTTACAGAATTGGTAAGAAACAGAAACCGTGAACATCAAAGATTTACATAAAACTTACACGATCTAATAATGAGGATAGTTGAAAACACCCCTTGAAATATTTCTGTCTGAAATGTTATACTTGATGAGAACCAAATGGAGCATTTGGAGTTTAACGATCAGTGATTGTTTTACTCAATTATATTTTGGCATCGATGCAATGCAAAATTTGTAATAGTTTTTTTTACTATTCTCTTGTGACCCAGATGGCCGAACGATCTCAAACTTCTACAGCTTTGTCAGTTTATGTATTAAATGTTTGATTACATAGAGTGCTTACACTGCCAGCAACTGTTTTGTTAGCAAAACCAATTCTGTAATGTTCCTTGAACACATCATCTTATTCATGCGTAACAATTTTCAAAGAGTTTCAAACTTCCCACCCCAACTCGCTAAAGGATAATTCTAATTAAGGCAAAACATCACCCCCCTGCCCCCCCCCCACAGTTTCGCCAATGGGTTATGATATTAATCACTGTTACATATTTGGTTTGCGGTAACACAATGTGTGTATCTACTTGCCAGGTAGAGTTTGTTCTTAGAGAACTGTCTTTCTTTATTCTACTACCGCGGAGTATATTTATCAGATGTGTGGGAGACTTCTAAGTTCTGGAAAGAACTGTCCTGTTTTAAAAAAATCTCTATTGCTGTGTGGAGGGGATCGACACCGTATTACGGATGCTCAGGCTGATGCAGTTTGGCCATGTGGAGAGAAAGGAGGATGCAGACTGGGTAAAGAGGCGTACCAGCGTAATTGTGGGTGGGTTCACACCAAATGCGCAAGATGTGGCAGAGCTCCAGGCAGGTAAAATGCAAATGCTTGGAGTTGTTGCAAGGGATGCGACAGACAGGGCCAAGTGGAGGAGAGCCACAGGGAGAAAGCAAGCAAACCCAGAACAGACTGGACAAACGGCATTAAAAACGTCATGAGGATGATAATGTTTTTGATTAATGAAAATTAGGTGTTTAAAATAAATCCACAACTCTCGATATCGAGTATGATAATTGTTTTAATGTTTTCTCAAAAAGTAAAGCATTTCATGAAATAATATTTCAAGAAAAGTCTTTCACCATTACCTTCTGTAAACCCTGTTAGTTATTTGTAAATCCCCCCCCCCCCCCCCCCACAGAAGTGTGGATGGGGTCTACTTCACTCTACAGGGTGTCTCAAAAAAGACTATACACTTTTCAAATGGCTGCAGAATGAAAAATATACGATTCTGGGGAAAACGGTTTGGATGTATGGATAGCTTATGGTCACAACTTTTATATGACACCAAAAACTGCGAAAATAATGTATGCCTGGGTGAGCACTGGTCACTTATGAAAATTAGGCTGCGCAGGAATTAGCCTTTTGAGCTTACAAAATTGATGGTGATATGATTGCAATCAGTTTGTGTTTGCCGAATGAATTATTTTATGGTTTATTTAACCATTTGTTTTATGCGTGAGTAAACAGGACTTGCATTTTTTTTCTTGTAGTATTTTAACTTTCTCAGTGGTGTGTTCATACATGTAGGAGTCAGGATGGTGTGATGGTAGGCCCCCTACATGTTGCAATTTCCATGTTACAAACTTATTTTGTTTTCATCTGTCACTTTGAATAAAAACATTCACCACACATTTCAGTTATAGAGGAGTTGAACATTTCATTTGTTTTTCTTAATAACCAGACGGGAATTACATAAATTGATTATTCAAATACGGGTTGTTGAAAGAAGGAATGTCAAAGATGTTGGCTATTTGTTCTTCAGGTTACCCATTGACCTGAAGTAGCTGACGTCTTGTAAGCTACAAAGGACTACCTCTCACAAAGGGAAGGCTAATTCCTGCGCACGCTAATTTTCATACCCTTCACAAAAGTGAGCAGTGCTCACCCAATCAAAAAATATTTTCGCAGTTATTGGTGCCATATCAAAGTTCAGTCCATAAGCTATCCGTACACCCAAACCTTTCCCTAAAGAATCATTTACTTTTAATGCGGCACTCATTTTAAAAGGTGCATAGTTTTTTTGGAGATGCACGGTACTTACCGATAGAGTCGAATTACTAATTTGCATATTCCTTATTCCGCGAAGCAATAATGCAAAGACTTTCACACACACAATAGCGCCCTCCATCGTCCTACCCACAACGCCCCGTGACATGCCTGCCACGGAGTCGTCTTCTTTTCGATGAGCCCTACCAAATGTAAGCACCCAAGGACCGAGTATGTGGGGAAGAAAGGAGGGATACTCTACCGGTAAGTATTCGTTCGTAGACTCCATCCACACTTCTGTAGGGGGGGGGGGGGGGTGTCTACTTCACTCTACTTACCGGTAGAGAGAGTCAAATTACTTATTTGCATAGACTTGCACCGAGGAAAGGCAGTGGGTTTACGCAGTACTACTGCATGTCTTAAGGGGGCGTATGACCTCGGCGCGCTCAAAAGTCCAGAGAACGCTTCGGGCCACTAAGCCCGATAGTGGTCCATGCCTGAACGGACAGGGGGTGTCGTCCCCACGGGTGAACAAAAAATTAATAAGTATTTTTAGCACTGTAATACTGTGGAAAACTCACCTAAACACAGGACTGGTGAGGTGGAACTTGTGTCGGAGCGCACAGGACGGCCTGCCCCACTAACTGCGCCCGGTGCTGGAGGGCATTGTCCAAACTCGGTTGGAATGCATCTCAAATTAAAGGTTGTTGATAAACTTACCAGTTGATATGGAGAAGACATCGTTGAATCTCGACACCTGTCAGCTTCAAATCAGGCATCTTGGAGGGTAGACTTCATTTGTCTGTAGCTAACAAACTGTAAATGAACAAAACAATACAAAAACATATCAATCAATCGATAAATGTGTATTTAAGGTTGTAATGTTGTTTTCCTTCAGTTGCAGCAACAATGTGTTTGATCACATCAACACAAGAGGGCGCCGTTTCAAATAAAAACCAATTGGTTTGCATCTTTGTCACATTATTTTAAAACCAGTTTGGTCTCCACAAAAACAGGATTGCATCAACTTGAATAAATAGATCATATGCAGTTGAATAATAGTTAAATGCACAACATTTTGTAGAAGCCACCACTAGAGTGTTGAATTATAATCATGTGACTGAACATTCTGCTGAGCATTCTGGAAAAAATACAGAGGTTTAAAGAAGCCATGTGCCTTATATCATTTTCTAATATATTTGGAGAATTTCTTTCAACCCTCATATCAATATTTATTATTAATAGTATCACTTAAACATCGGCTTGGTGATTCAATTATCAAACTGTTCAATGAACACTTTATTATAAATGTTAAGAAAAAAAAGGGAAAAAAACTATAAATAAAAATCAGATTTGAAAGCCAATCATTGTTCACACTTTTTATTATTTTTTTTTATAGGTGAATTATTATGGTAATTTTTAAAATGTCACAAAAAATAATTTGAATAAAATGAAGACAACTGCTGGCTATAGAGTCATAAGCCCTTTTCACACGACAACATCAAACTAGGGTCCTTAGTCCCCGGTGCCAGTTGTCTTGACCAAGGACGTTGGTCAAACTCAAACAGGACCTTTCACACGCCGCAGAAACCAACGTCCCGGCATTCGTCTTTTGTGGTGCTAAAGGTCAACATTGTTTATTGTCCATTTCACTGATCCGCATCGCCAACGTATGTACCAAACATTTGCCTGCACTGTCGTGAATCGACGGCCCCTAAAAAAAAGATTTGTTTTTGGACGAAGAATGAACGTGTAGTTGTGATATCTCAACGATTTCATGCTAAACACTGAAAACTTGCTCTCTTGAAGGAGTCGTGCACACACGTTCTCATGAACATGCTCAATGGTTTAACGTTATCGTATAACGGGGTCGAACATCTTTATTTTTTTGCACCATGTGTTTCTTCTTGCGCGCATGCGTGGTAGCTCCAGCCACACCAGGGTCCTTCGTTACCCAAGCAATGTTCATTCACACAGCACACACAGACGATAGTGGTGAAAACTCATAACAAAAAGAAATTAGGGGGCCATGAAACAAAATGGAGCAATTGGAACGTTGTGATCATAAGAAACAACGGATTAGACACCTGCAAGCTGGGAGTTCATAGCTCCCGTGATTTAACACCTACAACCCCCACGAGACACGGCATGGCATGAGCGGTACGTAATATTCCACAAGGCTTACGTTCCGATTGCCCAACGCCGTGGGGCCATACAAGCGTCCGTGAAGCGTCCGTTACACGGACTCTCTGAATGCTAATCTTACATTCGATTTTTGACCATTATTGACGATTTACACGTATCCATAATCTGAATAGGTAGACTATACTTGAAATTTCACTGTTTTCCTAATGACCACGGGATCACTTTGAGCAAGATTATTAAAAATAGAGCGCCGATCATATTGACCTTTGACTCGATCTAGTGTGAATAGTAATCTTCAATTCGTCACGTGATATGAATATTGCATACATATATTAATAGGGCCCAACTCCTTCAATATCCTCATTGCTGAAGTGTATGACAAAGAAGGATTTGGGTTTTTAGTGATCTGCAGCACAGGAGGATTTTGAAGGCTTTGGGACACTATGAGTTTGTATGAGGATGAGATTTAGAAGGACTTGGGCTATTAGGCTATTTTAACAAAGGAGGATTTTGAAGGTATTAGGTCTCATGTAGCTTGGCCAAAATAGGATTGTGAAGGTTTTGGGCTCTTACCGGTGGAGACATATTATTTTGTTTGGCAACTGAAATTTTCTTTGTTAGCTTGGTCATTGTTTTAGGGTTACATGCATTTAGGGTGTTCATTGTATGCCACACAGGCTTTGTAAACACACCATTCATGCCATTGGAATCTTTGGTTCTCAAGGGCATTGTCCTGGCCATAATACAGCTGGGCACTTCCATTTGTTTGCGGTTAATATTATGTAAAATTATAAACTGATTTAAATAAAAATAAGCCAAATTCAGTGAGGTACATAGGTCAATGGGTATCAACAATATGAAAGTTTATGTGATTTTAATATCAAATCAATGAAGAATTATGTAATAACTAAGTGCTGATTCCCTATAAAAGTCAGTGCAGATTGCTACTCCTCCCCTGTCTACTTCAGACAACCATTGAGTTAGCATGTCGTCAAGATAAGCGAGAGCACTACAGCAGTCTTTGACTCAAGAGGAGTCCGAAGTGTTTACGAGAGCTGCCATGGGGAAGAATAAAAGGAAGAGTGTATAAAGGTGCAAGCAGAGAGAAAGGAAGAGGGAAAGAACCCCTACCAAAGGCAAAAGATGGAGGTTTTTTGCGTCGTCAGGCTTAGGCAAAAAGACAGGAGTTAAGAAGCGTCGTCTACACCAGTGCCAAAGCTGCTGGTGTCCGTTTGGGAAAAAGATACCGGGCAGTTGTAAGCTCCTCTGAGAGTGAGGACGAACACCTGGACCAGGCGGTGGGAGCGATGATGGCGGACGACCAGTGTGCAGAGTCATCTAGGCAGACCGATAGCAGTGTTGTAACCGAGTGATGGTGATGACGGTGATGATCCTGGCCAGGATTATTGGGGTGATGAAGATGGGAATGATCCCGACGTCTCTGATTCGGATGATGATGAAGACGATGAAGAGGTGTACAAGGCCGATGAAGATGAGGAGGACGAAGAGGATGAAGAGGAAGCGATGACATCCCTGAGCCTGCCCCAAAGGCAAGAAAGAAACAACAGACACCAAAGGAAAATGTCAAAAAAAAGAAGAAGAAGAGTGGCAGAGCCAGAGTCTGACAACGACCCAGAGCCTCCCATCGCACAAGCACGGGACTACCCCTCAGATGACCATGGCTGGACAAGATCCCTCCAAAGTGTGATGGTGCGGCCCTTCAAGGGTAAAAAGCCACTCGGTGCTTGCTTCAAGTGTTCCTCATCGGCCCTGAAGTATTTCTTCGAGTTGTTCCCGCTGAGGTTGTTTCTTCTTATAGTCAAGTGGACAAACATGAAGATAAGAGCAGCGGGAAAAAAGGCAACCAACGTAGCAGAGATTCGGGCTTGGTTTGGGCTACACATCCTCATGGGACTGATTAAGCAGGCCAACTATAGGAACTACTGGTCGACCCACCCAGCTCTGAGGAATAACCTGATTTCTGCAACCATGGCAAGGAACCGGTTCAACGTACTCAACACCTTTCTGGCCTGCAATGACCCAGACAAGAATCCATCCTACTTCCACAAGGCCCACCAGTACAGATACAAGAAAAGACACCCCCTCTACCCACTGGAGCCAATATGGGAGTGTGTCCGACAACAATGCCTCCACAAATACAACCCGGGAAAGAACTTAACGATCGATGAGGCAATGATTAAATATCGAGGCTTCAAGGCATCAGTAAAGAAGTTTTTATGTCGCTAAAACCCATCAGAGCTGGCTTTAAGGTCTACGTCCTTGCAGAATCAACAACTGGCGCTATACTTAACTTCATCGTTCATCCATGGAACAATAACAAGCCGACAAAGATGACAGCTATTGCTCTGAAAGTAGCCAAACACCATCTTGAGCGCTACCACAACATCTTTACCGATAGGTTGTATACGTCAGTGGAACTTGCTGAGCTTCTCCTCACCAAAAACACCTACCTCACCGGCGCAGTGAAGAGCACAAGTAGAAGACTCCCCAAAGACCTCATCAACTCAGACAAAAATCCCAACAAACAGCGGATGAAGAACATGGCGAAAGTTCCCCGAGGCACATTTTACAGCAGGCAGAATGGCCAGATGGTGGTGACGGCATGGAAAGACAGCAGAATCATGCTCACACTGTCTACCTGTCATCAAGGCTGGCGTGACCCAGATATCCACACCCTCACCCGCAAGATACCGGACGACATCACTGCCCGAAGAGTAGCCAAGATAATTGCTGCCCCCCCTCAGGTATGTATTTTCCCTGTACCTTTCATCAGATGCTGTCATTACATTGCATTGTGTAGCGTATTTATATTGGAAGTTGTAACAATTTTTCCTTTTTTTCATCTTTAGGTGTGTGACTAACACAAAGTACATGGGCGGAGTGGACAGAAGTGATCAACTCCGTGCCTATCACACATGTTCCCACAAATCACAATATTGGTGGAAGAAGATACTATTCTTTACTATACTAGTGGATATCGCCAGGGTCAACGCCTACATAGCGTACAAGCAGCATCACCATATCGATGCTCAGTCCACTGAGGACAGTGATGTCAGTGATGTGCCAGCACCTTCAAAGCCCCTCACACACAGCCAATTCGTCCTGTCTTTGGCCATGGACTTCATTGATGGCTACGCCGACGGCTCAAGCCACCGTCAGAGCAAGGCATCGCTACCTGTCGCTCAACACAACATAGGTGGCCACACCTCATCAAAGATGCCAGGGCTCTACCCCAAAGGGTGCAGATGGTGCATCAGCAACATCGGGGTCACATCATCAGGACGATTCAAGACAACGAAATTTGGATGCAAGCAGTGCATGCTAAACCTATGTCATGGAGCTTGCTTCATCAAGTTTCATGAGCATGCCATCAAGCCAGCGACCGACTCAACCTCAGCAGTAGACTCCAGCACGTCTAATGAGCGCTCCAAGCAGAAGAAACGAAGGAAGACAGATAAGAGAGAGAAGAGGAAAAAGAAGAGTCGGGGAGAGAAGAAACACAGGATGGAAAAAGAGAAGGAGTAAGAGACGGATACCAGATAGAAGGCCAAGAGCAAGAAGTACGAGGAAGAAGAGCAAGAGGAGAAAAGTAGAGTCTCCAACAAGTAAATTAAAAGAAGTAAAAAAAGGGAGGCATCCCCCACTAGCACTGTACATAAAAAGAACCTGCGAGCAAGAAGAAGTAGCAGACTGAGAGAGGAGAAAAAGAAAATCTCCCACCTGTAAATAAAAGAAGTCTCCCACTGTACATACAACCCCCCCCCCCCCAAAAAAAAGGCAATGATGACATCAGGATATTTTTCAATCTGAGTGGGCGATGAACTTATGGTACGGACTCCACCCTAAAATATCTGTTAACTGAGCCAAGAAAAGAACAAAAAGAACCTATTCAAAATGGCGCAAATATCGAATATCATACACCAAGGGCCCCAACAGAGCTCTAAACTAAATCATAAACACATAAGGATTTAGAAGGATTTGGGATAGTATGTTCAATACAATAAGGAGAAGGATATTGAAGGATTTGGACACTTCAAACGACAACTTCAAACGAGGTTTACGACAACTTCAAACTGGATTTGGGCAGTATGTTTCCGAAGGGTTTGGTCTGTTAGTTAAAAGTCATTTACATAGTCTGGCCACGCCTTCAATTTGCAAATGTCCAAGACCTTGGTGAGCACAGACTCTAGACATGGTGAGATCTAACAGAGAAACAGAGCGCCCGCTAGCGTTCGTTCATTACAAGCGTGTACAGTTTTTACCGTGCATAATCGGAACGTTGGTTGTGTGTGACCACGCAACACCAATGGTCTTGGAACCAAGACTAAGGCATCAGTTGACATGGCATCATTATTTTTTTTTTTTTCCAATTAAAAAAAACCAAACATAATACGTTGAAAACAGGTGTATTAGTTCTTAATCATAGTGAACGGTGTGCAATGCAAACGGACAGCGCGCACACGCACTGCAACATTGTAACACCCGTGTTACAGAACGGTTTGGGATAACTTTCCGTATGGCGCCACCACTTTTTCACGGGTTGTTCTAAAACCCCCTCGACCCCCACGACCCACGACCAACGACTCTCCGACGTCTGCCCCGTGTTCGAAAAATGTCCCAATTCCGAATTCATAAAATGTCGCTTTACGGCCGAGTAAGAATTAAGTCCCCGATTTAGAATTCACAGTGTGTGATCCGCGACGCAACTTCCTTCCACGACTAGGCTTGACTTCAAGTCTGAGACTGCGGTTATATTTATCTGCATCAGCCACACAGAATTGGGAGTACTCTCCGCTTCCGCACGACAAGTGCACACCGATTGGGGACCCCAAACACGTCCGTGTGGCCATTCGGTCGGTCGGGCGGGTCATGGATGTAGAATTCTACCTCCATGGTCGGATCTACAACCTTGAGCTCCGCTTAGAGCAACTAGTAGTACCATAGTACACAGGACGAGGGGGTCGAGGGGGTCGAGGGGGGTTTTAGAACAACCCCTTTTTCACTCATTTTTACAAAAAGGGATATATCAATCAGGTAAATTAGATACTATATTATTTTATTTCGAATGAAAAAGTGGTGGCGCCATATGGAAACTTTTCCATGGTTTAGCCCATCAACAAAATAATGCATTTGCAAAGCTATGCGACAGGTTCAAAATATGAACCTGGGATTTCGCTCCGGGATCTGGTAAGTTTTTGTCCATTTTTCTTCTAAATATTTCCTAAAATAAAATGGTGTTTTGAGTTTTATGGCAGGCTGCATTAGACATTGCGGATTAAGTTCGTACCCTCAGAATTTGTGTCATGCTTTTTGAAAGTGGTAAAAATGGGGCAAATCTGGTGACTAGCTGTCGAAATTGTACGTGTTGGACCAGATCAACCGTTTCCGCTCAAAGGAATCTCGTAACCCTCCCGCCTGGCGGCCGTCGGGTGGAGGGTTGCATTATCGCAACTAGCTACCTACGAATCTGCATATTATTACTATTATTAGTGAGTTATTATTATTATTTTTATAGTGCTATAATATTATTATTATACCAAAAATTCATCATTTTTATAAATGTTTGATTTTTGGGCATAACCTTCGACAGGAAACTTTATTCTCAGCATGATTAAGCCTGACGAAAATACAGACCGCGAGTAAACAGCAGAGCTTCTGTCACCGCTGGAGCTTGCACAGTCTGTCTCTCGGTAAACGGGAAGCAAATTTGGGGTCGAAAACATGTGAGTGTAGTGCCCAAAATGTCCCTAAATTCCCAGGTTCAAATTCCTTTACAACGAAAACATCGCTGTGAACGTTGTGAAAAACAAACTAGTAACTCACCATGAACTTGTTGTGGTGTAAATGTGTCCTTGAAACTCAGTAAATGGTAAAACCTTGAATTTGCTGGAGAGGAATGTGAGAGACTGTACACAAATGGTCCATTCATTTTGTTCTTTAAAAATGGCGGCGGTGCAATGTGCCCATCCCGTGTGTCACGTGATCATAATATGCACTGCGTTATTGAAAACAACTGAGGGCGTCCTCTACTCATTATTGGACACAGAGCCGATGGGTGTCACGAGGGTGAACCCCAGTACATTTAAATAAAAGTCCTATCCAACCAACGCTAAATTGTACATAGTTTATTAATATATTTTGAATTATTGTTCAAAAATACACAAACAATATTTAGAAGTCCCCCGCTCATTAAAAACAAAAACAAACAAAAAATGCATTGACATATTATTGACTTCAGTTTTCCTGAATTATATTTTATTGGGGTATTAACTCTGGGGTCCCCGAGCCTTACGGTCGGTGCCGCATGCAATTATGTCCTCTATGCAATACTATCCGGAGGACATTATTGCATATATGCAATAATGTCTATGCAATAATGTCCGCCGGACGGTTTTGCGAAAAAGTTTCCGTATGGCGCCACCACTTTTTCATTCGATATGAAATAATAGTATTTAATTTACCTCAATGAGATATCCCTTTTTGTAAAAAGGAAGAATGAGTGAAAAAGTGGTAGCACCATACGGAAAGTTGGTTTGGCATATGCAATCGTGTCCGCCTGGACGCTACTGCATAATGCAATTGTGTCCGCCCGGACACATTTGCATATGCAGTTGTGTCCGCCCCGTGCAAAACCGTCCTTGCAGTAAATTTAAAGCCCTTGGTTGACGGAACACGTTCGCCATTTATTACAAGCTTAGTATAAGTGCATGTCTGAAGGACATGGGAAATGTTTGGCCGTTGGGTATTCGCTGCAATCATAAAATACTTGAATATTCATGCTGCATTATGTAGGTTCAGTGCATGCACGCTCGCTTCATGGGCGTCAATCGGGGGGGGGGGGGGGGGCAGGGGACATATCAAATGTGTCCCCCCCCCCCCACTTTATCATGAAGCCCAAGTTTTGCACTGTGTAAGACGAAACCCTGTGTCCCTATATGGAGAGACGCAGTTTGTACCTGCGTCATCCTGGCATGTCCCTGAATTCAAATTTCAAAGTTTTAGAGCGTCTTCCAGACTTCTTGACACCGAAAATTAAAAGTAGGCGGCTGTGCTTCGAAACGAACTCAACAAGCCTCCCTAGGGGATTTTTGTGCACAGAGAAAATCAAAAGTACAACGGGTCATATTCACCCAAAATCATTGCCCAATCTTAACAAGTTAAGCACCAATGGATGGACAATTTCAAGGGCTTTCCTCTCGTACAAAACTTAGGGCTATGGGGATTTTCAAAGCGACGCTAGAGGCCAGGGAGTAGACCCGACACACCCCATAAATGTGGGACATTAATGCATGAAACACACGGCATGTGGCGATTATTGGAGAAAACAAAAATATGCCTTGAAAAAAAAGCCCGGACTTATAAAAACTTTCAGCTATGCTTTTGAATCATTCTGGAACTAAAAACGATAGAGAGACGCAGTTTGTACCTGCGTCATCCTGGCATGTCCCTGAATTCAAATTTCAAAGTTTTAGAGCGGCTTCCAGACTTCTTGATACCGAAAATTTAAAGTAGGCGGCTGTGCTCCGAAACGAACTCAACAAGCCTCCCTAGGGGATTTTTGTGCACAGAGAAAATCAAAAGTACAACGGGTCAATTTCACCCAAAATCATTGCCCAATCTTAACAAGTTTAGCACCAATGGATGGACAATTTCAAGGGCTTTCCTCTCGTACAAAAATTAGGGCTATGTGGATTTTCAAAGCGACGCTAGAGGCCAGGGAGTAGACCCGACACACCCCCTAAATTTGGGACATTTAATGCATGAAATACACGGCATGTGGTGATTATTGGAGAAAACAAATATATGCCTTGAAAAAAAAGCCCGGACTTATAAAAACTTTCAGCTATGCTTTTGAATCATTCTGGAACTAAAAACGATAGAGAGACGCAGTTTGTACCTGCGTCATCCTGGCATGTCCCTGAATTCAAATTTCAAAGTTTTAGAGCGGCTTCCAGACTTCTTGGTACCGAAAATTAAAAGTAGGCGGCTGTGCTCCGAAACGAACTCAACAAGCCTCCCTAGGGGATTTTTGTGCACAGAGAAAATCAAAAGTACAACGGGTCAATTTTACCCAAAATCATTGCCCAATCTTAACAAGTTTAGTACCAATGGATAGACAATTTCAAGGGCTTTCCTCTCGTACAAAATTTAGGGCTATGTGGATTTTCAAAGCGACGCTAGAGGCCAGGGAGTAGACCCGACACACCCCCTAAATTTGGGACATTTAATGCATGAAATACACGGCATGTGGTGATTATTGGAGAAAACAAATATATGCCTTGAAAAAAAGCTCGGACTTATAAAAACTTTCAGCTATGCTTTTGAATCATTCTGGAACTAAAACCGATAGAGAGACGCAGTTTGTACTTGCGTCATCCTGGCATGTCCCTGAATTTAAATTTCAAAGTTTTAGAGCGGCTTCCAGACTTCTTGGTACCGAAAATTAAAAGTAGGCGGCTGTGCTCCGAAACGAACTCAACAAGCCTCCCTAGGGGATTTTTGTGCACAGAGAAAATCAAAAGTACAACGGGTCAATTTTACCCAAAATCATTGCCCAATCTTAACAAGTTTAGCACCAATGGATAGACAATTTCAAGGGCTTTCCTCTCGTACTAAAATTAGGGCTATGTGGATTTTCAAAGCGACGCTAGAGGCCAGGGAGTAGACCCGACACACCCCCTAAATTTGGGACATTTAATGCATGAAATACACGGCATGTGGGTGATTATTGGAGAAAACAAATATATGCCTTGAAAAAAAAGCCCGGACTTATGAAAACTTTCAGCTATGCTTTTGAATCATTCTGGAACTAAAAACGATAGAGAGACGCAGTTTGTACCTGCGTCATCCTGGCATGTCCCTGAATTTAAATTTCAAAGTTTTAGAGCGGCTTCCAGACTTCTTGGTACCGAAAATTAAAAGTAGGCGGCTGTGCTCCGAAACGAACTCAACAAGCCTCCCTAGGGGATTTTTGTGCTCAGAGAAAATCAAAAGTACAACGGGTCAATTTTACCCAAAATCATTGCCCAATCTTAACAAGTTTAGCACCAATGGATGGACAATTTCAAGGGCTTTCCTCTCGTACAAAAATTAGGGCTATGGGGATTTTAAAGCGACGCTAGAGGCCAGGGAGTAGACCCGACACACCCCCTAAATTTGGGACATTTAATGCATGAAATACACGGCATGTGGTGATTATTGGAGAAAACAAATATATGCCTTGAAAAAAAAGCCCGGACTTATAAAAACTTTCAGCTATGCTTTTGAATCATTCTGGAACTAAAAACGATAGAGAGACGCAGTTTGTACCTGCGTCATCCTGGCATGTCCCTGAATTTAAATTTCAAAGTTTTAGAGCGGCTTCCAGACTTCTTGGTACCGAAAATTAAAAGTAGGGCGGCTGTGCTCCGAAACGAACTCAACAAGCCTCCCTAGGGGATTTTTGTGCACAGAGAAAATCAAAAGTACAACGGGTCAATTTCACCCAAAATCATTGCCCAATCTTAACAAGTTTAGCACCAATGGATGGACAATTTCAAGGGCTTTCCTCTCGTACAAAAATTAGGGCTATGTGGATTTTCAAAGCGACGCTAGAGGCCAGGGAGTAGACCCGACACACCCCCTAAATTTGGGACATTTAATGCATGAAATACACGGCATGTGGTGATTATTGGAGAAAACAAATATATGCCTTAAAAAAAAAGCCCGGACTTATAAAAACTTTCAGCTATGCTTTTGAATCATTCTGGAACTAAAAACGATAGAGAGACGCAGTTTGTACCTGCGTCATCCTGGCATGTCCCTGAATTTAAATTTCAAAGTTTTAGAGCGGCTTCCAGACTTCTTGGTACCGAAAATTAAAAGTAGGCGGCTGTGCTCCGAAACGAACTCAACAAGCCTCCCTAGGGGATTTTTGTGCACAGAGAAAATCAAAAGTACAACGGGTCAATTTTACCCAAAATCATTGCCCAATCTTAACAAGTTTAGCACCAATGGATGGACAATTTCAAGGGCTTTCCTCTCGTACAAAAATTAGGGCTATGGGGATTTTCAAAGCGACGCTAGAGGCCAGGGAGTAGACCCGACACACCCCCTAAATTTGGGACATTTAATGCATGAAATACACGGCATGTGGTGATTATTGGAGAAAACAAATATATGCCTTGAAAAAAAAGCCCGGACTTATAAAAACTTTCAGCTATGCTTTTGAATCATTCTGGAACTAAAAACGATAGAGAGACGCAGTTTGTACTTGCGTCATCCTGGCATGTCCCTGAATTTAAATTTCAAAGTTTTAGAGCGGCTTCCAGACTTCTTGGTACCGAAAATTAAAGTAGGCGGCTGTGCTCCGAAACGAACTCAACAAGCCTCCCTAGGGGATTTTTGTGCACAGAGAAAATCAAAAGTACAACGGGTCAATTTTACCCAAAATCATTGCCCAATCTTAACAAGTTTAGAACCAATGGATAGACAATTTCAAGGGCTTTCCTCTCGTACAAAAATTAGGGCTATGTGGATTTTCAAAGCGACGCTAGAGGCCAGGGAGTAGACCCGACACACCCCCTAAATTTGGGACATTTAATGCATGAAATACACGGCATGTGGTGATTATTGGAGAAAACAAATATATGCCTTGAAAAAAAAGCCCGGACTTATAAAAACTTTCAGCTATGCTTTTGAATCATTCTGGAACTAAAAACGATAGAGAGACGCAGTTTGTACCTGCGTCATCCTGGCATGTCCCTGAATTTAAATTTCAAAGTTTTAGAGCGGCTTCCAGACTTCTTGGTACCGAAAATTAAAAGTAGGCGGCTGTGCTCCGAAACGAACTCAACAAGCCTCCCTAGGGGATTTTTGTGCACAGAGAAAATCAAAAGTACAACGGGTCAATTTTACCCAAAATCATTGCCCAATCTTAACAAGTTTAGCACCAATGGATGGACAATTTCAAGGGCTTTCCTCTCGTACAAAAATTAGGGCTATGGGGATTTTCAAAGCGACGCTAGAGGCCAGGGAGTAGACCCGACACACCCCCTAAATTTGGGACATTTAATGCATGAAATACACGGCATGTGGTGATTATTGGAGAAAACAAATATATGCCTTGAAAAAAAAGCCCGGACTTATAAAAACTTTCAGCTATGCTTTTGAATCATTCTGGAACTAAAAACGATAGAGAGACGCAGTTTGTACCTGCGTCATCCTGGCATGTCCCTGAATTTAAATTTCAAAGTTTTAGAGCGGCTTCCAGACTTCTTGGTACCGAAAATTAAAAGTAGGCGGCTGTGCTCCGAAACGAACTCAACAAGCCTCCCTAGGGGATTTTTGTGCACAGAGAAAATCAAAAGTACAACGGGTCAATTTTACCCAAAATCATTGCCCAATCTTAACAAGTTTAGCACCAATGGATAGACAATTTCAAGGGCTTTCCTCTCGTACAAAAATTAGGGCTATGGGGATTTTCAAAGCGACGCTAGAGGCCAGGGAGTAGACCCGACACACCCCCTAAATTTGGGACATTTAATGCATGAAATACACGGCATGTGGTGATTATTGGAGAAAACAAATATATGCCTTGAAAAAAAAGCCCGGACTTATAAAAACTTTCAGCTATGCTTTTGAATCATTCTGGAACTAAAAACGATAGAGAGACGCAGTTTGTACCTGCGTCATCCTGGCATGTCCCTGAATTTAAATTTCAAAGTTTTAGAGCGGCTTCCAGACTTCTTGGTACCGAAAATTAAAAGTAGGCGGCTGTGCTCCGAAACGAACTCAACAAGCCTCCCTAGGGGATTTTTGTGCACAGAGAAAATCAAAAGTACAACGGGTCAATTTTACCCAAAATCATTGCCCAATCTTAACAAGTTTAGCACCAATGGATGGACAATTTCAAGGGCTTTCCTCTCGTACAAAAATTAGGGCTATGGGGATTTTCAAAGCGACGCTAGAGGCCAGGGAGTAGACCCGACACACCCCCTAAATTTGGGACATTTAATGCATGAAATACACGGCATGTGGTGATTATTGGAGAAAACAAATATATGCCTTGAAAAAAAAGCCCGGACTTATAAAAACTTTCAGCTATGCTTTTGAATCATTCTGGAACTAAAAACGATAGAGAGACGCAGTTTGTACCTGCGTCATCCTGGCATGTCCCTGAATTTAAATTTCAAAGTTTTAGAGCGGCTTCCAGACTTCTTGGTACCGAAAATTAAAAGTAGGCGGCTGTGCTCCGAAACGAACTCAACAAGCCTCCCTAGGGGATTTTTGTGCACAGAGAAAATCAAAAGTACAACGGGTCAATTTTACCCAAAATCATTGCCCAATCTTAACAAGTTTAGCACCAATGGATAGACAATTTCAAGGGCTTTCCTCTCGTACAAAAATTAGGGCTATGTGGATTTTCAAAGCGACGCTAGAGGCCAGGGAGTAGACCCGACACACCCCCTAAATTTGGGACATTTAATGCATGAAATACACGGCATGTGGGTGATTATTGGAGAAAACAAATATATGCCTTGAAAAAAAAGCCCGGACTTATAAAAACTTTCAGCTATGCTTTTGAATCATTCTGGAACTAAAAACGATAGAGAGACGCAGTTTGTACCTGCGTCATCCTGGCATGTCCCTGAATTTAAATTTCAAAGTTTTAGAGCGGCTTCCAGACTTCTTGGTACCGAAAATTAAAAGTAGGCGGCTGTGCTCCGAAACGAACTCAACAAGCCTCCCTAGGGGATTTTTGTGCACAGAGAAAATCAAAAGTACAACGGGTCAATTTTACCCAAAATCATTGCCCAATCTTAACAAGTTTAGCACCAATGGATGGACAATTTCAAGGGCTTTCCTCTCGTACAAAAATTAGGGCTATGGGGATTTTCAAAGCGACGCTAGAGGCCAGGGAGTAGACCCGACACACCCCCTAAATTTGGGACATTTAATGCATGAAATACACGGCATGTGGTGATTATTGGAGAAAACAAATATATGCCTTGAAAAAAAAGCCCGGACTTATAAAAACTTTCAGCTATGCTTTTGAATCATTCTGGAACTAAAAACGATAGAGAGACGCAGTTTGTACCTGCGTCATCCTGGCATGTCCCTGAATTTAAATTTCAAAGTTTTAGAGCGGCTTCCAGACTTCTTGGTACCGAAAATTAAAAGTAGGCGGCTGTGCTCCGAAACGAACTCAACAAGCCTCCCTAGGGGATTTTTGTGCACAGAGAAAATCAAAAGTACAACGGGTCAATTTTACCCAAAATCATTGCCCAATCTTAACAAGTTTAGCACCAATGGATAGACAATTTCAAGGGCTTTCCTCTCGTACAAAAATTAGGGCTATGTGGATTTTCAAAGCGACG
Organism: Asterias rubens; assembly: GCF_902459465.1. Classification (NCBI taxonomy): domain Eukaryota; kingdom Metazoa; phylum Echinodermata; class Asteroidea; order Forcipulatida; family Asteriidae; genus Asterias; species Asterias rubens. The sequence continues at coordinate 17,643,300 of NC_047070.1, read as the reverse complement.
CTAGAGGCCAGGGAGTAGACCCGACACACCCCCTAAATTTGGGACATTTAATGCATGAAATACACGGCATGTGGTGATTATTGGAGAAAACAAATATATGCCTTGAAAAAAAAGCCCGGACTTATAAAAACTTTCAGCTATGCTTTTGAATCATTCTGGAACTAAAAACGATAGAGAGACGCAGTTTGTACCTGCGTCATCCTGGCATGTCCCTGAATTTAAATTTCAAAGTTTTAGAGCGGCTTCCAGACTTCTTGGTACCGAAAATTAAAAGTAGGCGGCTGTGCTCCGAAACGAACTCAACAAGCCTCCCTAGGGGATTTTTGTGCACAGAGAAAATCAAAAGTACAACGGGTCAATTTTACCCAAAATCATTGCCCAATCTTAACAAGTTTAGCACCAATGGATAGACAATTTCAAGGGCTTTCCTCTCGTACAAAAATTAGGGCTATGTGGATTTTCAAAGCGACGCTAGAGGCCAGGGAGTAGACCCGACACACCCCCTAAATTTGGGACATTTAATGCATGAAATACACGGCATGTGGTGATTATTGGAGAAAACAAATATATGCCTTGAAAAAAAAGCCCGGACTTATAAAAACTTTCAGCTATGCTTTTGAATCATTCTGGAACTAAAAACGATAGAGAGACGCAGTTTGTACCTGCGTCATCCTGGCATGTCCCTGAATTTAAATTTCAAAGTTTTAGAGCGGCTTCCAGACTTCTTGGTACCGAAAATTAAAAGTAGGCGGCTGTGCTCCGAAACGAACTCAACAAGCCTCCCTAGGGGATTTTTGTGCACAGAGAAAATCAAAAGTACAACGGGTCAATTTTACCCAAAATCATTGCCCAATCTTAACAAGTTTAGCACCAATGGATGGACAATTTCAAGGGCTTTCCTCTCGTACAAAAATTAGGGCTATGGGGATTTTCAAAGCGACGCTAGAGGCCAGGGAGTAGACCCGACACACCCCCTAAATTTGGGACATTTAATGCATGAAATACACGGCATGTGGTGATTATTGGAGAAAACAAATATATGCCTTGAAAAAAAAGCCCGGACTTATAAAAACTTTCAGCTATGCTTTTGAATCATTCTGGAACTAAAAACGATAGAGAGACGCAGTTTGTACCTGCGTCATCCTGGCATGTCCCTGAATTTAAATTTCAAAGTTTTAGAGCGGCTTCCAGACTTCTTGGTACCGAAAATTAAAAGTAGGCGGCTGTGCTCCGAAACGAACTCAACAAGCCTCCCTAGGGGATTTTTGTGCACAGAGAAAATCAAAAGTACAACGGGTCAATTTTACCCAAAATCATTGCCCAATCTTAACAAGTTTAGCACCAATGGATAGACAATTTCAAGGGCTTTCCTCTCGTACAAAAATTAGGGCTATGGGGATTTTCAAAGCGACGCTAGAGGCCAGGGAGTAGACCCGACACACCCCCTAAATTTGGGACATTTAATGCATGAAATACACGGCATGTGGTGATTATTGGAGAAAACAAATATATGCCTTGAAAAAAAAGCCCGGACTTATAAAAACTTTCAGCTATGCTTTTGAATCATTCTGGAACTAAAAACGATAGAGAGACGCAGTTTGTACCTGCGTCATCCTGGCATGTCCCTGAATTTAAATTTCAAAGTTTTAGAGCGGCTTCCAGACTTCTTGGTACCGAAAATTAAAAGTAGGCGGCTGTGCTCCGAAACGAACTCAACAAGCCTCCCTAGGGGATTTTTGTGCACAGAGAAAATCAAAAGTACAACGGGTCAATTTTACCCAAAATCATTGCCCAATCTTAACAAGTTTAGCACCAATGGATAGACAATTTCAAGGGCTTTCCTCTCGTACAAAAATTAGGGCTATGGGGATTTTCAAAGCGACGCTAGAGGCCAGGGAGTAGACCCGACACACCCCCTAAATTTGGGACATTTAATGCATGAAATACACGGCATGTGGTGATTATTGGAGAAAACAAATATATGCCTTGAAAAAAAAGCCCGGACTTATAAAAACTTTCAGCTATGCTTTTGAATCATTCTGGAACTAAAAACGATAGAGAGACGCAGTTTGTACCTGCGTCATCCTGGCATGTCCCTGAATTTAAATTTCAAAGTTTTAGAGCGGCTTCCAGACTTCTTGGTACCGAAAATTAAAAGTAGGCGGCTGTGCTCCGAAACGAACTCAACAAGCCTCCCTAGGGGATTTTTGTGCACAGAGAAAATCAAAAGTACAACGGGTCAATTTTACCCAAAATCATTGCCCAATCTTAACAAGTTTAGCACCAATGGATAGACAATTTCAAGGGCTTTCCTCTCGTACAAAAATTAGGGCTATGTGGATTTTCAAAGCGACGCTAGAGGCCAGGGAGTAGACCCGACACACCCCCTAAATTTGGGACATTTAATGCATGAAATACACGGCATGTGGTGATTATTGGAGAAAACAAATATATGCCTTGAAAAAAAAGCCCGGACTTATAAAAACTTTCAGCTATGCTTTTGAATCATTCTGGAACTAAAAACGATAGAGAGACGCAGTTTGTACCTGCGTCATCCTGGCATGTCCCTGAATTTAAATTTCAAAGTTTTAGAGCGGCTTCCAGACTTCTTGGTACCGAAAATTAAAAGTAGGCGGCTGTGCTCCGAAACGAACTCAACAAGCCTCCCTAGGGGATTTTTGTGCACAGAGAAAATCAAAAGTACAACGGGTCAATTTTACCCAAAATCATTGCCCAATCTTAACAAGTTTAGCACCAATGGATAGACAATTTCAAGGGCTTTCCTCTCGTACAAAAAATTAGGGCTATGTGGATTTTCAAAGCGACGCTAGAGGCCAGGGAGTAGACCCGACACACCCCCTAAATTTGGGACATTTAATGCATGAAATACACGGCATGTGGTGATTATTGGAGAAAACAAATATATGCCTTGAAAAAAAAGCCCGGACTTATAAAAACTTTCAGCTATGCTTTTGAATCATTCTGGAACTAAAAACGATAGAGAGACGCAGTTTGTACCTGCGTCATCCTGGCATGTCCCTGAATTTAAATTTCAAAGTTTTAGAGCGGCTTCCAGACTTCTTGGTACCGAAAATTAAAAGTAGGCGGCTGTGCTCCGAAACGAACTCAACAAGCCTCCCTAGGGGATTTTTGTGCACAGAGAAAATCAAAAGTACAACGGGTCAATTTTACCCAAAATCATTGCCCAATCTTAACAAGTTTAGCACCAATGGATGGACAATTTCAAGGGCTTTCCTCTCGTACAAAAATTAGGGCTATGTGGATTTTCAAAGCGACGCTAGAGGCCAGGGAGTAGACCCGACACACCCCCTAAATTTGGGACATTTAATGCATGAAATACACGGCATGTGGTGATTATTGGAGAAAACAAATATATGCCTTGAAAAAAAAGCCCGGACTTATAAAAACTTTCAGCTATGCTTTTGAATCATTCTGGAACTAAAAACGATAGAGAGACGCAGTTTGTACCTGCGTCATCCTGGCATGTCCCTGAATTTAAATTTCAAAGTTTTAGAGCGGCTTCCAGACTTCTTGGTACCGAAAATTAAAAGTAGGCGGCTGTGCTCCGAAACGAACTCAACAAGCCTCCCTAGGGGATTTTTGTGCACAGAGAAAATCAAAAGTACAACGGGTCAATTTTACCCAAAATCATTGCCCAATCTTAACAAGTTTAGCACCAATGGATGGACAATTTCAAGGGCTTTCCTCTCGTACAAAAATTAGGGCTATGGGGATTTTCAAAGCGACGCTAGAGGCCAGGGAGTAGACCCGACACACCCCCTAAATTTGGGACATTTAATGCATGAAATACACGGCATGTGGTGATTATTGGAGAAAACAAATATATGCCTTGAAAAAAAAGCCCGGACTTATAAAAACTTTCAGCTATGCTTTTGAATCATTCTGGAACTAAAAACGATAGAGAGACGCAGTTTGTACCTGCGTCATCCTGGCATGTCCCTGAATTTAAATTTCAAAGTTTTAGAGCGGCTTCCAGACTTCTTGGTACCGAAAATTAAAAGTAGGCGGCTGTGCTCCGAAACGAACTCAACAAGCCTCCCTAGGGGATTTTTGTGCACAGAGAAAATCAAAAGTACAACGGGTCAATTTTACCCAAAATCATTGCCCAATCTTAACAAGTTTAGCACCAATGGATAGGACAATTTCAAGGGCTTTCCTCTCGTACAAAAATTAGGGCTATGTGGATTTTCAAAGCGACGCTAGAGGCCAGGGAGTAGACCCGACACACCCCCTAAATTTGGGACATTTAATGCATGAAATACACGGCATGTGGTGATTATTGGAGAAAACAAATATATGCCTTGAAAAAAAAGCCCGGACTTATAAAAACTTTCAGCTATGCTTTTGAATCATTCTGGAACTAAAAACGATAGAGAGACGCAGTTTGTACCTGCGTCATCCTGGCATGTCCCTGAATTTAAATTTCAAAGTTTTAGAGCGGCTTCCAGACTTCTTGGTACCGAAAATTAAAAGTAGGCGGCTGTGCTCCGAAACGAACTCAACAAGCCTCCCTAGGGGATTTTTGTGCACAGAGAAAATCAAAAGTACAACGGGTCAATTTTACCCAAAATCATTGCCCAATCTTAACAAGTTTAGCACCAATGGATGGACAATTTCAAGGGCTTTCCTCTCGTACAAAAATTAGGGCTATGGGGATTTTCAAAGCGACGCTAGAGGCCAGGGAGTAGACCCGACACACCCCCTAAATTTGGGACATTTAATGCATGAAATACACGGCATGTGGTGATTATTGGAGAAAACAAATATATGCCTTGAAAAAAAAGCCCGGACTTATAAAAACTTTCAGCTATGCTTTTGAATCATTCTGGAACTAAAAACGATAGAGAGACGCAGTTTGTACCTGCGTCATCCTGGCATGTCCCTGAATTTAAATTTCAAAGTTTTAGAGCGGCTTCCAGACTTCTTGGTACCGAAAATTAAAAGTAGGCGGCTGTGCTCCGAAACGAACTCAACAAGCCTCCCTAGGGGATTTTTGTGCACAGAGAAAATCAAAAGTACAACGGGTCAATTTTACCCAAAATCATTGCCCAATCTTAACAAGTTTAGCACCAATGGATGGACAATTTCAAGGGCTTTCCTCTCGTACAAAAATTAGGGCTATGGGGATTTTCAAAGCGACGCTAGAGGCCAGGGAGTAGACCCGACACACCCCCTAAATTTGGGACATTTAATGCATGAAATACACGGCATGTGGTGATTATTGGAGAAAACAAATATATGCCTTGAAAAAAAAGCCCGGACTTATAAAAACTTTCAGCTATGCTTTTGAATCATTCTGGAACTAAAAACGATAGAGAGACGCAGTTTGTACCTGCGTCATCCTGGCATGTCCCTGAATTTAAATTTCAAAGTTTTAGAGCGGCTTCCAGACTTCTTGGTACCGAAAATTAAAAGTAGGCGGCTGTGCTCCGAAACGAACTCAACAAGCCTCCCTAGGGGATTTTTGTGCACAGAGAAAATCAAAAGTACAACGGGTCAATTTTACCCAAAATCATTGCCCAATCTTAACAAGTTTAGCACCAATGGATGGACAATTTCAAGGGCTTTCCTCTCGTACAAAAATTAGGGCTATGGGGATTTTCAAAGCGACGCTAGAGGCCAGGGAGTAGACCCGACACACCCCCTAAATTTGGGACATTTAATGCATGAAATACACGGCATGTGGTGATTATTGGAGAAAACAAATATATGCCTTGAAAAAAAAGCCCGGACTTATAAAAACTTTCAGCTATGCTTTTGAATCATTCTGGAACTAAAAACGATAGAGAGACGCAGTTTGTACCTGCGTCATCCTGGCATGTCCCTGAATTTAAATTTCAAAGTTTTAGAGCGGCTTCCAGACTTCTTGGTACCGAAAATTAAAAGTAGGCGGCTGTGCTCCGAAACGAACTCAACAAGCCTCCCTAGGGGATTTTTGTGCACAGAGAAAATCAAAAGTACAACGGGTCAATTTTACCCAAAATCATTGCCCAATCTTAACAAGTTTAGCACCAATGGATGGACAATTTCAAGGGCTTTCCTCTCGTACAAAAATTAGGGCTATGGGGATTTTCAAAGCGACGCTAGAGGCCAGGGAGTAGACCCGACACACCCCCTAAATTTGGGACATTTAATGCATGAAATACACGGCATGTGGTGATTATTGGAGAAAACAAATATATGCCTTGAAAAAAAAGCCCGGACTTATAAAAACTTTCAGCTATGCTTTTGAATCATTCTGGAACTAAAAACGATAGAGAGACGCAGTTTGTACCTGCGTCATCCTGGCATGTCCCTGAATTTAAATTTCAAAGTTTTAGAGCGGCTTCCAGACTTCTTGGTACCGAAAATTAAAAGTAGGCGGCTGTGCTCCGAAACGAACTCAACAAGCCTCCCTAGGGGATTTTTGTGCACAGAGAAAATCAAAAGTACAACGGGTCAATTTTACCCAAAATCATTGCCCAATCTTAACAAGTTTAGCACCAATGGATGGACAATTTCAAGGGCTTTCCTCTCGTACAAAAATTAGGGCTATGGGGATTTTCAAAGCGACGCTAGAGGCCAGGGAGTAGACCCGACACACCCCCTAAATTTGGGACATTTAATGCATGAAATACACGGCATGTGGTGATTATTGGAGAAAACAAATATATGCCTTGAAAAAAAAGCCCGGACTTATAAAAACTTTCAGCTATGCTTTTGAATCATTCTGGAACTAAAAACGATAGAGAGACGCAGTTTGTACCTGCGTCATCCTGGCATGTCCCTGAATTTAAATTTCAAAGTTTTAGAGCGGCTTCCAGACTTCTTGGTACCGAAAATTAAAAGTAGGCGGCTGTGCTCCGAAACGAACTCAACAAGCCTCCCTAGGGGATTTTTGTGCACAGAGAAAATCAAAAGTACAACGGGTCAATTTTACCCAAAATCATTGCCCAATCTTAACAAGTTTAGCACCAATGGATGGACAATTTCAAGGGCTTTCCTCTCGTACAAAAATTAGGGCTATGGGGATTTTCAAAGCGACGCTAGAGGCCAGGGAGTAGACCCGACACACCCCCTAAATTTGGGACATTTAATGCATGAAATACACGGCATGTGGTGATTATTGGAGAAAACAAATATATGCCTTGAAAAAAAAGCCCGGACTTATAAAAACTTTCAGCTATGCTTTTGAATCATTCTGGAACTAAAAACGATAGAGAGACGCAGTTTGTACCTGCGTCATCCTGGCATGTCCCTGAATTTAAATTTCAAAGTTTTAGAGCGGCTTCCAGACTTCTTGGTACCGAAAATTAAAAGTAGGCGGCTGTGCTCCGAAACGAACTCAACAAGCCTCCCTAGGGGATTTTTGTGCACAGAGAAAATCAAAAGTACAACGGGTCAATTTTACCCAAAATCATTGCCCAATCTTAACAAGTTTAGCACCAATGGATGGACAATTTCAAGGGCTTTCCTCTCGTACAAAAATTAGGGCTATGGGGATTTTCAAAGCGACGCTAGAGGCCAGGGAGTAGACCCGACACACCCCCTAAATTTGGGACATTTAATGCATGAAATACACGGCATGTGGTGATTATTGGAGAAAACAAATATATGCCTTGAAAAAAAAGCCCGGACTTATAAAAACTTTCAGCTATGCTTTTGAATCATTCTGGAACTAAAAACGATAGAGAGACGCAGTTTGTACCTGCGTCATCCTGGCATGTCCCTGAATTTAAATTTCAAAGTTTTAGAGCGGCTTCCAGACTTCTTGGTACCGAAAATTAAAAGTAGGCGGCTGTGCTCCGAAACGAACTCAACAAGCCTCCCTAGGGGATTTTTGTGCACAGAGAAAATCAAAAGTACAACGGGTCAATTTTACCCAAAATCATTGCCCAATCTTAACAAGTTTAGCACCAATGGATGGACAATTTCAAGGGCTTTCCTCTCGTACAAAAATTAGGGCTATGGGGATTTTCAAAGCGACGCTAGAGGCCAGGGAGTAGACCCGACACACCCCCTAAATTTGGGACATTTAATGCATGAAATACACGGCATGTGGTGATTATTGGAGAAAACAAATATATGCCTTGAAAAAAAAGCCCGGACTTATAAAAACTTTCAGCTATGCTTTTGAATCATTCTGGAACTAAAAACGATAGAGAGACGCAGTTTGTACCTGCGTCATCCTGGCATGTCCCTGAATTTAAATTTCAAAGTTTTAGAGCGGCTTCCAGACTTCTTGGTACCGAAAATTAAAAGTAGGCGGCTGTGCTCCGAAACGAACTCAACAAGCCTCCCTAGGGGATTTTTGTGCACAGAGAAAATCAAAAGTACAACGGGTCAATTTTACCCAAAATCATTGCCCAATCTTAACAAGTTTAGCACCAATGGATGGACAATTTCAAGGGCTTTCCTCTCGTACAAAAATTAGGGCTATGGGGATTTTCAAAGCGACGCTAGAGGCCAGGGAGTAGACCCGACACACCCCCTAAATTTGGGACATTTAATGCATGAAATACACGGCATGTGGTGATTATTGGAGAAAACAAATATATGCCTTGAAAAAAAAGCCCGGACTTATAAAAACTTTCAGCTATGCTTTTGAATCATTCTGGAACTAAAAACGATAGAGAGACGCAGTTTGTACCTGCGTCATCCTGGCATGTCCCTGAATTTAAATTTCAAAGTTTTAGAGCGGCTTCCAGACTTCTTGGTACCGAAAATTAAAAGTAGGCGGCTGTGCTCCGAAACGAACTCAACAAGCCTCCCTAGGGGATTTTTGTGCACAGAGAAAATCAAAAGTACAACGGGTCAATTTTACCCAAAATCATTGCCCAATCTTAACAAGTTTAGCACCAATGGATGGACAATTTCAAGGGCTTTCCTCTCGTACAAAAATTAGGGCTATGGGGATTTTCAAAGCGACGCTAGAGGCCAGGGAGTAGACCCGACACACCCCCTAAATTTGGGACATTTAATGCATGAAATACACGGCATGTGGTGATTATTGGAGAAAACAAATATATGCCTTGAAAAAAAAGCCCGGACTTATAAAAACTTTCAGCTATGCTTTTGAATCATTCTGGAACTAAAAACGATAGAGAGACGCAGTTTGTACCTGCGTCATCCTGGCATGTCCCTGAATTTAAATTTCAAAGTTTTAGAGCGGCTTCCAGACTTCTTGGTACCGAAAATTAAAAGTAGGCGGCTGTGCTCCGAAACGAACTCAACAAGCCTCCCTAGGGGATTTTTGTGCACAGAGAAAATCAAAAGTACAACGGGTCAATTTTACCCAAAATCATTGCCCAATCTTAACAAGTTTAGCACCAATGGATGGACAATTTCAAGGGCTTTCCTCTCGTACAAAAATTAGGGCTATGGGGATTTTCAAAGCGACGCTAGAGGCCAGGGAGTAGACCCGACACACCCCCTAAATTTGGGACATTTAATGCATGAAATACACGGCATGTGGTGATTATTGGAGAAAACAAATATATGCCTTGAAAAAAAAGCCCGGACTTATAAAAACTTTCAGCTATGCTTTTGAATCATTCTGGAACTAAAAACGATAGAGAGACGCAGTTTGTACCTGCGTCATCCTGGCATGTCCCTGAATTTAAATTTCAAAGTTTTAGAGCGGCTTCCAGACTTCTTGGTACCGAAAATTAAAAGTAGGCGGCTGTGCTCCGAAACGAACTCAACAAGCCTCCCTAGGGGATTTTTGTGCACAGAGAAAATCAAAAGTACAACGGGTCAATTTTACCCAAAATCATTGCCCAATCTTAACAAGTTTAGCACCAATGGATGGACAATTTCAAGGGCTTTCCTCTCGTACAAAAATTAGGGCTATGGGGATTTTTAAAGCGACGCTAGAGGCCAGGGAGTAGACCCGACACACCCCCTAAATTTGGGACATTTAATGCATGAAATACACGGCATGTGGTGATTATTGGAGAAAACAAATATATGCCTTGAAAAAAAAGCCCGGACTTATAAAAACTTTCAGCTATGCTTTTGAATCATTCTGGAACTAAAAACGATAGAGAGACGCAGTTTGTACCTGCGTCATCCTGGCATGTCCCTGAATTTAAATTTCAAAGTTTTAGAGCGGCTTCCAGACTTCTTGGTACCGAAAATTAAAAGTATGCGGCTGTGCTCCGAAACGAACTCAACAAGCCTCCCTAGGGGATTTTTGTGCACAGAGAAAATCAAAAGTACAACGGGTCAATTTACCCAAAATCATTGCCCAATCTTAACAAGTTTAGCACCAATGGATGGACAATTTCAAGGGCTTTCCTCTCGTACAAAAATTAGGGCTATGGGGATTTTCAAAGCGACGCTAGAGGCCAGGGAGTAGACCCGACACACCCCCTAAATTTGGGACATTTAATGCATGAAATACACGGCATGTGGTGATTATTGGAGAAAACAAATATATGCCTTGAAAAAAAAGCCCGGACTTATAAAAACTTTCAGCTATGCTTTTGAATCATTCTGGAACTAAAAACGATAGAGAGACGCAGTTTGTACCTGCGTCATCCTGGCATGTCCCTGAATTTAAATTTCAAAGTTTTAGAGCGGCTTCCAGACTTCTTGGTACCGAAAATTAAAAGTAGGCGGCTGTGCTCCGAAACGAACTCAACAAGCCTCCCTAGGGGATTTTTGTGCACAGAGAAAATCAAAAGTACAACGGGTCAATTTTACCCAAAATCATTGCCCAATCTTAACAAGTTTAGCACCAATGGATGGACAATTTCAAGGGCTTTCCTCTCGTACAAAAATTAGGGCTATGTGGATTTTCAAAGCGACGCTAGAGGCCAGGGAGTAGACCCGACACACCCCCTAAATTTGGGACATTTAATGCATGAAATACACGGCATGTGGGTGATTATTGGAGAAAACAAATATATGCCTTGAAAAAAAAGCCCGGACTTATAAAAACTTTCAGCTATGCTTTTGAATCATTCTGGAACTAAAAACGATAGAGAGACGCAGTTTGTACCTGCGTCATCCTGGCATGTCCCTGAATTTAAATTTCAAAGTTTTAGAGCGGCTTCCAGACTTCTTGGTACCGAAAATTAAAAGTAGGCGGCTGTGCTCCGAAACGAACTCAACAAGCCTCCCTAGGGGATTTTTGTGCACAGAGAAAATCAAAAGTACAACGGGTCAATTTTACCCCAAATCATTGCCCAATCTTAACAAGTTTAGCACCAATGGATGGACAATTTCAAGGGCTTTCCTCTCGTACAAAAATTAGGGCTATGGGGATTTTCAAAGCGACGCTAGAGGCCAGGGAGTAGACCCGACACACCCCCTAAATTTGGGACATTTAATGCATGAAATACACGGCATGTGGTGATTATTGGAGAAAACAAATATATGCCTTGAAAAAAAAGCCCGGACTTATAAAAACTTTCAGCTATGCTTTTGAATCATTCTGGAACTAAAAACGATAGAGAGACGCAGTTTGTACCTGCGTCATCCTGGCATGTCCCTGAATTTAAATTTCAAAGTTTTAGAGCGGCTTCCAGACTTCTTGGTACCGAAAATTAAAAGTAGGCGGCTGTGCTCCGAAACGAACTCAACAAGCCTCCCTAGGGGATTTTTGTGCACAGAGAAAATCAAAAGTACAACGGGTCAATTTCACCCAAAATCATTGCCCAATCTTAACAAGTTTAGCACCAATTGATGGACAATTTCAAGGGCTTTCCTCTCGTACAAAAATTAGGGCTATGTGGATTTTCAAAGCGACGCTAGAGGCCAGGGAGTAGACCCGACACACCCCCTAAATTTGGGACATTTAATGCATGAAATACACGGCATGTGGTGATTATTGGAGAAAACAAATATATGCCTTGAAAAAAAAGCCCGGACTTATAAAAACTTTCAGCTATGCTTTTGAATCATTCTGGAACTAAAAACGATAGAGAGACGCAGTTTGTACCTGCGTCATCCTGGCATGTCCCTGAATTTAAATTTCAAAGTTTTAGAGCGGCTTCCAGACTTCTTGGTACCGAAAATTAAAAGTAGGCGGCTGTGCTCCGAAACGAACTCAACAAGCCTCCCTAGGGGATTTTTGTGCACAGAGAAAATCAAAAGTACAACGGGTCAATTTTACCCAAATCATTGCCCAATCTTAACAAGTTTAGCACCAATGGATGGACAATTTCAAGGGCTTTCCTCTCGTACAAAAATTAGGGCTATGGGGATTTTCAAAGCGACGCTAGAGGCCAGGGAGTAGACCCGACACACCCCCTAAATTTGGGACATTTAATGCATGAAATACACGGCATGTGGTGATTATTGGAGAAAACAAATATATGCCTTGAAAAAAAAGCCCGGACTTATAAAAACTTTCAGCTATGCTTTTGAATCATTCTGGAACTAAAAACGATAGAGAGACGCAGTTTGTACCTGCGTCATCCTGGCATGTCCCTGAATTTAAATTTCAAAGTTTTAGAGCGGCTTCCAGACTTCTTGGTACCGAAAATTAAAAGTAGGCGGCTGTGCTCCGAAACGAACTCAACAAGCCTCCCTAGGGGATTTTTGTGCACAGAGAAAATCAAAAGTACAACGGGTCAATTTTACCCAAAATCATTGCCCAATCTTAACAAGTTTAGCACCAATGGATGGACAATTTCAAGGGCTTTCCTCTCGTACAAAAATTAGGGCTATGGGGATTTTCAAAGCGACGCTAGAGGCCAGGGAGTAGACCCGACACACCCCCTAAATTTGGGACATTTAATGCATGAAATACACGGCATGTGGTGATTATTGGAGAAAACAAATATATGCCTTGAAAAAAAAGCCCGGACTTATAAAAACTTTCAGCTATGCTTTTGAATCATTCTGGAACTAAAAACGATAGAGAGACGCAGTTTGTACCTGCGTCATCCTGGCATGTCCCTGAATTTAAATTTCAAAGTTTTAGAGCGGCTTCCAGACTTCTTGGTACCGAAAATTAAAAGTAGGCGGCTGTGCTCCGAAACGAACTCAACAAGCCTCCCTAGGGGATTTTTGTGCACAGAGAAAATCAAAAGTACAACGGGTCAATTTCACCCAAAATCATTGCCCAATCTTAACAAGTTTAGCACCAATGGATGGACAATTTCAAGGGCTTTCCTCTCGTACAAAAATTAGGGCTATGGGGATTTTCAAAGCGACGCTAGAGGCCAGGGAGTAGACCCGACACACCCTCTAAATTTGGGACATTTAATGCATGAAATACACGGCATGTGGGTGATTATTGGAGAAAACAAATATATGCCTTGAAAAAAAAGCCCGGACTTATAAAAACTTTCAGCTATGCTTTTGAATCATTCTGGAACTAAAAACGATAGAGAGACGCAGTTTGTACCTGCGTCATCCTGGCATGTCCCTGAATTTAAATTTCAAAGTTTTAGAGCGGCTTCCAGACTTCTTGGTACCGAAAATTAAAAGTAGGCGGCTGTGCTCCGAAACGAACTCAACAAGCCTCCCTAGGGGATTTTTGTGCACAGAGAAAATCAAAAGTACAACGGGTCAATTTCATCCAAAATCATTGCCCAATCTTAACAAGTTTAGCACCAATGGATAGACAATTTCAAGGGCTTTCCTCTCGTACAAAAATTAGGGCTATGGGGATTTTCAAAGCGACGCTAGAGGCCAGGGAGTAGACCCGACACCCCCTAAATTTGGGACATTTAATGCATGAAATACACGGCATGTGGTGATTATTGGAGAAAACAAATATATGCCTTGAAAAAAAAGCCCGGACTTATAAAAACTTTCAGCTATGCTTTTGAATCATTCTGGAACTAAAAACGATAGAGAGACGCAGTTTGTACCTGCGTCATCCTGGCATGTCCCTGAATTTAAATTTCAAAGTTTTAGAGCGTCTTCCAGACTTCTTGATACCGAAAATTACAAGTAGGCGGCTGTGCTCCGAAACGAACTCGTAGTTAATTCTACATTTAATTCGATATCTATGTCTCATTCAGGTTGTGTCACGTGCAAAACCTGAATAAGCACAGGTGCATGTCACGCCCATTTAGAGGCAGTGGACACTTTCTTTGGTAATTACTCATCGGATAGCCATTTTCAAGGTATTTCTTCTTGAACTAATTTTAATGATATGAAATGTATCTAAGCGGGGCCAGCAGCCAGGAAGTAGACCTATTACCACCCTAAAGTTGTATGCATGGGCTAGACACAAAAAGCAGATGAATTGTTTTGTTGAATGGTTTTAAAATAAATCTGAGCCGAACTCTTCAATAACTCTGAAATTAAACATGCTAGAGACACGGAGTCATTGTACCCGACACTACCTGGCATTTCCCTGCATCCGAATTTTAAAAGTTTTAGGGCGGCTTGGACAATTTCTTGATAAAGTGGGAATCAGAACTGTGCTCAACAGCCTCCCAAAAGGGATTTTTGTGCACAGAGCTGTCTAATAAAAGTTCACAGATTTGTTATGGTCATTTCGACTCCAGACTAATGCCCAATCTCTACAAAATTTACCGCGTCATCAGTTAGCCATACGTACACCCAATTTATTCCCTTTGTACATATGCTAAGTTACTGGTTGAAGTGATAACAATGCTGTACATTCTCTGTGATCAGACACAAGGGCTTGGCCACAAAACATCGGTATTTCTCATGCTTAAAAGGTACTGTGCCATCTATATAGCCAAAGGAATGTGAAACGTTCAGTGTTTAACTCTAACTGGTACAATAGATTGCATAATGGCTATAGAACTAATTCTGGCCAAAAGAATAAGCTCAGGACATACCGTATCTTCAAACCCAGTTTGAGTTTGAGTTATATTTACGTTGTGTTAATTATAATATCGCCATTCTTTGGCCCAATTCAGATGCTCTTCAGCTACTTATTGAACTATAGGGAGGTTCATTGGGTTAGAGTCAAACCAAAGAATTGGCAAAAAGTTTCCGTATGGCGCCACCACTTATTAATTCGAAATGAAATGATATAGTATCTAATTTACCTCAATGAGATCCCTTATTGTAAAAATGAGTACAAAAGTGGTGGCGCCATATGGAAAGTTATCCAAAGAATTTGCCCGCATTGTCACCTTGATGTTGAAACTGAAATTCTGTTGTTTGCTTTAAATTTTTTATTGCCCATTAAATAACGACCTTATGAATATTATGCTGGTTTATGTTATTAATAAATACAGAGACTTTTAAATTCTTGGTAGGGAAGATAGATGTAAGTTTTTGTATGGACACTCCTGATGAAGCTATAATTCATTGCGTTGCAAAGTATGTCTTTTTATTTACCGTTAAAAAAAATCAAACTGTGTGAACAAGGCTTTACCAATGTATGTTTTTTGTTATTAGTTAAAGGAACACGTTGCCTTGGATCAGTCGAGTTGGTCTTTGAAAAGCTTTTGTAACCGTTTTTTAATACATTTGATTAAAAATATATTTTAAAAGTAGAATATAATGATCCACACAAGTATCACTCATAATTGCGTGGTTTTCCTTTTACCTTATCGACAAACACGGCCAGCCATTTATGGGAGTCAAAATATTTTGCTTCCATAAATGGCCGACCGTGATAGTTCGTCAAGTAAAAGAAAAACCACGCAATTTTGAGGCAAATGTGTGTGGATCATTGTATTCAACTTTTGAAACATCTTTCTAAACCATATGCATTTTATAACAAACTGTTACACATGCTTTTCAAAGACGAACTCGACCGATCCAAGGCAACGTGTTCCTTTCACACTCATTTCCTTATGACTTCTTCACTAATCGTTATTCATTATTACAATGTTACCCTCCCCGTTTCGGAATAAAAAAAATTCAATTAAAAACAATTAACTTAGAGTATATGGACAGGCGGGGGTACGGCTGACAACAGCTTACCACTTGCTGAGTTAGACACGTCCTGCCGTGTTCAGACGCTATCACTCGGCGCTCAAAATGGCGGCAAACTTCACTGTTTCAGCTCTCCTTCAGACGCATTTCCTGATCATATATCCATGCATGTCCTGCATCAGTCCATAGACAAGTTTTGGGAATCATTGCTACCTTCTTGTGACGGATGCTAAGACCTTTGATGAAGCTGAACAGTATACTGTCAGAGTTTGTCACGCCTTGGCAGACCACTCCCAACCGACGTATGAGCCAAGAGAAAAATGGCGGTAAAAGGGTCTTGTGTGGAGATGCGTTATGGCCCCTTGTGGAATGACACGCCTTGCACCGGGGTGTTGAGATTCATGTGTAAATGACCTGAAACATTTCAAGCATACTATGTTTAATTAAGATGAGCACAACTCGTCAAAAGTCATCGGGCAGGTTAATGAACATAGGCATGAATGAAATGTAATAATTGTACCTGTTTGTAACCTGTGGATGGGGGACAAAATTAAGAACTCGTTATAAGTGCTGAAATTAAAGGCAATGAACACTGTTGGTTATTATAAGTGCTGAAATTAAAGCAAGGGTGTTTTCTCTTTAATTATTATCTCGCAACTCCGACGACCAATCGAGCTCAAATTTTCACAGGTTTGTTATTTTATGCATATGTTACGATACACTAAGTGAGAAGACTGGTCTTTGACAATTACCAATAGTGTACAGTGTCTTTAAATAAATTGATAGAGTAAAAATCGATGCATGGTGTAAAAGTATATTTTAAATTAATGTTCACAATCGCTCGTGGTGGTCTGTTTCTGTTCCCTATTTTATTTTATTTAATCTTCAATGTATGCTTTAATTTTATTTTGTACATATCAGATTGTTTTTATATAGGCTATATGAATATTTCTAATTGTTTTTTATCCTTTCCTGTAATTGGCGGCTCGTCCGCTGTTGGTTTGGTCAATAGAATATAAATATATATAAAATATAAAATGTCCATCAGTGCACAACTAAACACAACTTACTTGTAAGCGCAAGAAAATAGTAAGTTGCCGGACGTTTAGACCGTAGCAACAAACATGAACATGTCACTATTTGTTTTGTTGTCGTTTAGCCTTCGAGAAAGATTCTGATGGATCGAAACGTCAGGCCACTAATATGCTTGTCATTTATAATCAGGTCCTTTCGGTTGTTAAGCAGTTTGCAGCTTACTAGTTTCTCAAACTTTTATAAGCAATGAGTGCGTCCGATTAGCTTCCCCGGGTCGACCCCGGTCTGCCCCAGGTACGTTCGAATAGCTTTGACGTCATTCTAGGGGATCACCCAATTCCCAATTTCATAGAGCTGCTAAACATGAACATTTGGGTAGCATGAAATTTCTTCCTTGATTAAAACAGGATTACCAACCAAATTTCCATTGGTTGCATTCTTGCTTTTTTACTGTTGTTTGCCTATCTTGACAATGAAATAAAAATTTGGTTGGGAAATCCTATTTGTATCAGTGCAAATTTTTCATGCTAAGCAAATTTCTGTTCTTAGCAGCAAATTGGGCCCGGATCGGCTCCGAGTGCCCTTCTTTGAGATCACTTGGATCACTTGGGACTGGCCCGAGGTGCATGACGTCACCACGAGATCGATGGCGAGTGATCGTTCGGGAGCTCTTCTCAGGGGCTCTTCACCCGAATGCGCACCGCATTACGGCAGGGATCGAGCTAATCGAACGCACCTATATTTGTTGTGATCCCGTCAGGGATCGAGCTAATCGAACGCACCTATATTTGTTAGGATCCCGTCAGGGATCGAGCTAATCAAAAGCACCTATATTTGTTGCGTTACCAGCCAAAATACCATCTCACAAGTACGACTTGACTGGTACATCCCCATCCTGCTTTAGTTTGCTCTAGCAGAAGCAAAACAGGGCCTGGGGTGGGCTGGTTGTCAAACAAGGGAAATTCTTTTTGCCCAACGATTTATCGATAGTTATCTAGAAAATAAGGGGACTTGTCTCCATTCTTTAATGGGGGTGTTCACGGAGGGTTGGTTTTTCCTTACAGCTAATTCTTCATCGTACATTCCACACATGTTTCCAAAAGTCTTCAAAGCAACGACATGTTTTATCACAATGCTATAATTTAACCGTTTATCCATATTGTATCTTATTTGGGATCGTCCCCTCCTCTATCGCAAGAAAAGTATTTCCCTTTAAAAAATGTGCGTTGCCCTTCTCAATAGAGATATGCAAATTAGTCAAATATGCTATGCTTTTGAATCATTCTGGAACTAAAAACGGTAGATGTAACCGATCGGTAAGTGTTTAACAATCTGTATGCATTTTGTGAAAGAATACCCAATGTTGACCATCAAATCTTACATCAAATTCATTCAGAATTGCCTATCCCCCAGACTGATCCCCCCCCCCCCCCCAATCTATCCTGCCCATCCCACCCACTGCGGAGCAGCAGCAGCCACGCCCCTTCGAAATCTCCACCACCACTAGTCTGGTACCTTAAAATAAACGCGCATTTAACGTGCACTATCAGCATTAGCGGTACGGTTACCAGGTCAGTTTTACAGGTGGATTTTACTGTGCAGCCTTTTTCGAAGTTTCCGTTTTGTAAAGTCGGAGAAACGACTTCCTTCTTGCAAGATGGCTGTTAGCTTCTTAAAACACAAAGATGCACTCATGAAAGCGTGGAAAGATGTCTCCGACGATAAATCCTCAACGGACTGGTGAGATGATTTTGAGATTCACTTTATCAATTTACCGCAGTACAACATAAACTGAGTGTGGGTTTTGTATTTGGACATTTTTGACCACTGTGACATTGTGCAGGCATTTCCGGGTTCGCTTTTCGTGTGTGTTGTTTGCTAACATTTCCCGTTTTAAATCAATTGGATGCCATTCAATAGTTGATAGCCACTAGAAATGTGTAATTAATGGGTTAAGTCTGTGTGTGTGCATTTCATTTTCTGTAGACACTATCAATCATCACTGTAGTATTATATTAGGACCACATCTCATTTCATAGCTGTGATTTTGCTGTGTGGTGCCCTTTTCTTTCAAGTTCCAATACAAGTTTACATTTTCCTCAATAGATAATTGCCCCTCCCTTACCATAGGAAATTGCTGTACCCCTTCAAGAGTGAAGTTTTAGGTCTGCATTATTTGCTTTGTGGCTGAGGATGCATCTGACCTGTCAGAGAAAATCACTGTAGACGACCCTACTCGCAATGTAAACAAACGTCAGAGAACCATCACAACTTTACTTAACACCCCCTAAACCAGGCAGGTACATCCGACCTACCCCAATCGAAAGTTCAATATCAAATAACTTCAAAGAGTGCTTCAAGTTTCCCTGGTGCAACACTAGCCCAGGTGCGACTCCTTCGTTGCATACTGACTGACGTCCTACCAGGGCTAGTAGGTGCAACACCAACAAATTCAAGTACTCATTTGTCACTAGAACAATTATTGACTGGAACCACCTGGAAGAAAACGTCTTTCAAGCTAAATCAGTCGACTTATTCAAATCCCTCCTTAGTCGCAGTCCTCTCTCCTCTGAATAATCTACACGAACACCCTCTCTCGTGTGCTGCGTTTGTGCCAGTTTAGGTTTCTGCAACGTACACAGATGCAACAGAGAAAGTGGACAAAGCGTACATATTTATGAGTAGTAGTAGACTGCAATTTTTGCACTAAAAAGATACTTGACCAAGCCTGATACTTCACAGAGGCAACAAAGACGATTGCCTCGATGCCCCCTGGTTATTGCCTTGGTGCCCTCAAAATGCTCCTGTAGAAGTTTACAATTTTCCTCATAAAGTCATAGGGTGCCCTTTAGGAAAAAATGCCTCGGTGCCCTTGCCATACAGGCCTGCTTGACAATCACCAAAAAGCTGTAATGTGTCAAAATATGCATTGGTCTGACCAGTCATGGCATCTTAATGCCAAATGAAAACATGACATCAACTTTTGTAAAGATAATGAAGAAAATCCAAAAGCAAACGAGCATTCAAAAGTTCATATAAAATGACAAGCCTAGAATTATGCAAAATCCACAGAGACTATGACCATCGTTCCCCCTGGTCTTGGCCTTGGTGCCCCTTCAAAAGTTTCATATTGACTCTTATGTGCATGTTAAACTGGAGGTCACTGGTTCAAGTTCCACTCTAGTCAAGTTTTGCTTGTTCAATCCCAAATTTGTTTCCGATATTGTTTCAATCAATTTTTCTGTTTTCACCAACAGGGCGGTGTTTGGTTATGAAGGGAAAACTTATGAGCTCAAAGTTGTGGAAACAGGAGGTAACTACTACACCAAAATGTATTAATTGTTTGGTCATGTTCATACTTCGTACTCTGCATGCCTGAATGTTTTATTTCTGACTGCATTTCTTCATGCAAAACACAAGAACACAGCCAACAATCGGAACCAACATTGAAAGGGGGCAGGGGGGCCCAACGAGATATGGCTGGGATCGTAGAGTGATTTAGAAGAACAGAAAGAATTTAACTGGTATGTTTTTTCTTTTTCTTATAGAGGATGGGCTGGAGGAGATGGTGGATGAGCTTAGCGGGAGCAAGATCATGTACGCTTACTGCAGAGTAGTTGATCCAAACACAAACCTACCCAAATTTGTCCTCGTCAATTGGGTAATTTTTTTTTTTAATATTGTCTTAACTATGATTAGAGATAGATACACATTAGGCTATTAGATCTTATCACTAGCAAATAATATATTCCTTTGTAGTTTACCCCTTAATATTTTAAGAGCTATGTATCTGGGTCCCTTCTAAAGCAAATAAATCTAGTGCCACAGACACAGGGTACGTTCAGACGTGGGGTTAAACTAGTCCTTAATCCGAGCACCGCGGGTGTCCAAAAGATAAACATAACTTAGTCCAAAATTGGCTTGCGTTCACACAGTGAGTTTATTGTGGTCAAGCGGACTAAACTAGCCCACGATGTTGATTATTGGGTCATGCATCGGCGAACCTTACCATTGCTGGTTCCGGTTTGTTACATTGTCCATGCGTTTTCCACAGGGTTTCGATCCGCTATCGTCTCTACGAACCTCATGGTCATCATGTATCCATCATTAAAGACGGCTAAATCAGTTCATATCCTTGCTTGGCCCCAGCACAAACGCAATTCTATTGTGCCCGCTGAAGTTTCCGTTCCACACTGCCCTCGATGAACGAAACATTTACACGTTGTTGTTGAAAGCTTCAAATTATTTTTGAGTGTGAACTTTTGTAAATATATCACAACTTAGTCATTGAGAAGTCGTAGCCTACACACATTCTCATGTTACGTTAAAAATTGTTTTTCAATTCAACATTAGTCTGCTACTCGTATAACTGTTACGTAAAGTTGTTGAGGGCAGGAACCAGATACAACCTAGTTTTCGAACCCAAACTTTGGTCTTAATTGTCGATCCTGTGTGTGTAGCTTAGCTGTGATTAGATGCCACTTTCTTCAAAGCAAAACCAGTTCGTTATCATAAAGTAGCGTTGCACACAGAAGAAGTGAATTTAAAAACTAAATAGTGCTACTAAAAATGAGAACTTGTTTTCGTGCGACGTCCATTTCAAACATTTTCGGCGAAGGGGAATACCGGGGCCCCAACACTTAATGGTAACATAAAGGGAAGGCAGCGGAGAGACGCAAGGAGATATTATAGTATAGCTCCATGGATTCATGAAGACACCACCAAATACTTGCTGCCGATCCATCCATACACGTGGAATGACGTCACCTTTGTTGCCGCGGTCATTTGGGCTAAAATAGACCGGAAGTAGCAGGTCAGTTGCGTTCCAACGATGGTTTACTGGGCCTCGCAGCGGGGGGTTGGTCGTAAAACCTGGGCTAAGTTAGTCTAGTCCACCAATTTTTTTGGTTTAGTTTAGCCCAGCTCAGTGGGTCAAATTAACCCTCGCGGACCAGAATATTGCGTTCACACGCAGGGTTAGTTTAGCACTTTTGGATTAAGGACTAGTTTAACCCCACGTCTGAACGTACCCCATGTATGGTTACTTGACACCCAAATTGCTGGACTGATATGGTCTTCTGCAACTTTGTTCCCAGGGGTGATCTTTCTGACCGTGACACAAAAGAGGTAACCCACAAAGGAGGTATCAAGTCAGACAACAACTGTTCCCATCTCATTCTTCTTTTATCATGTGATATGTCTGACTGCATGCAGATTAGAGAGACCGTGAAAAAAATGAATCATTGAAATGGAATCCAGTAAAAATAGTTGCATTTTGACGCAGGCCTACTAAGTGTCCTACAAGCGCTCCAAAGTTTCTAACAAGCGTGTACACGAAGAAGTCAATTTTGGTAGCCAATCAGCATTGATTTTCAGTCAATCCGTACAAGGGGTTAGTGACGAGAGATATTGACAAAGCACGCTGCCCATGCTAGCAATTTGGGTGTCAAGTAACAATAACCATAACCATTCTGACCTTCCTGGCAACGAGTGGTGTTGTCTTTAAATGGTTTATTACTCACTACGCCCAGAGTTTGTAGAATCAAATCTCTTCTGAGTTAGAAGTACGTTCACTAAGAATGAAGATATTTATTTGGGGTGTTTTTAAATCTTTTGAATCCATTACAGCAAGGAGAAGGAGCTCCAACCAATGTAAAAGGAACATGTGCCAGACACACAGTGGATGTTGCCAAGCTACTTAGAGTAAGCGTACTTGTTTAAAATATAGTAGATGTTCAATTTGAATCGGGAATAAAGACTTTTATTTGGTTTTACCCTAACACCGATGTGGGTTTCAAGCACTGTATAGGCCTACTCAGTAATTGTTTGAGTTATTCAAAAAGATATGTGAGAGGCACCCTAACCAAATTGACAGAACAGGTAGACCACCAACTTGTGGTCTGTATAGCTCATTTGGTGGAGTGCAGGCTCGTTAATCCGAAGGTCACAGGTTTTCAGTCCCACTCTAGTAAATTTGTCTTTGTTCAACGCCAAATTATTTCAAATCTTTTCTTCGGTCATGTTTATTTACTCTTCATCATGTCTTTGATTTCTTTAGGGTGCACATGTTACTATCAACGCTCGTACTGAGGACGACGTAGAACCAGAGAGCATCTTGGAGAAAGTTTCCAAGGCGTCAGGTTCCAACTACAGCTTCCACAAGGAGAAATCTGTTGAGATGGTAGAGCCTGGCCCAGTATCATCCGTTTACAAGAGGACTAATGCGGCAGCGGAAATCAAAGCCAAGAGAAGTGATAAATTTTGGTCTGAGACAGAGGTATGATTTTGTTTTTATATCAAACAGATAAGATTCAAAACCCTATACACACAGTTATCACAGACACGCAAAGGGTACCAGACCTTCTAGTCCCAGTTCTAATGATAAGTGCCATCTATAAACTTGTTTTTGTTTGATTACTCAGAGGGCAGAGGAGCAACGTCGAGTTGAAGAGAAGAAGAAGCAATCTGCCGAGCTTGAGAAGATTGATGCAGAGAGAAGAAAGAGGGAGGAGAAAGAGGCGTCACAAAGAGATGTTAAGATGGCTGATAGGATGAGATCAGTTGACCAACAGAAGTAAGTATTTTTTACATTTTTTTTTACTTCCCAACGCATATCATAATCACTCTCATTTGGGTTCAGCATACCAGGGGCGGATTTCGCAAAGAGTTAAGTCTAGCTTTATCTCGAGTTGGGACGAGTTACTTGTCCTAACTTTGGACTAGCCTTAAGTTTTTAATAACTTCTAGGACTAGTCCTAAGTTAGGACCATCTTCTGAAATCACTGGGCTTTTCAAATCAGGCTTAATGCTAGACAGTATTGACTTGAATTAACCACTTGGCATTAATCAGCTTGGGGTGTAAGCTTGGGCGGTTCCAGAAATTTGGGGCTCGGTTCCGGTTCCGAAAAAAAAGCTCGGTTCTGAGACATACCCGGTTCCAATTCAATATAAAACATAAGCCGCCCGTCCCGAGCTCACACACACACAATTGAGCCGATCTATTTTAACTGAAAATAACCAAGTTAATCAGACATCGGTCCCAAGCTCACACACACACAATTGGAGCCGATCTATTTTTAACGAAAATACCAGAATACCCACCCCAAGTCAATCAGACATCGTGCCACCGAGCACCTATAGACCTTATGCATTGACGTCATCCAGCCGCCATCTTTGAGGTCAAACGGTGACGAAACAATCAAAACGCACATAGATTGACCAATGAACAATCTCGTTTTGACCTCAATGCGGGGGCGCCGTACTGAAATGACGTCATGTGCATAAGGTCTATTCTCCCTGCATTTAAACAAGTCTTTGATTTAGCCGGCAGTACGTCCGTAGTGCAGTACGTCCGTAGTGCAGTACGTCCGTAGTGCAGTACGTCCGTAGTGCATGCAGTGTGTCGTCTCTGTACATACAAGTGTACATGCCTGTACATGCATACAGTACTGTGTGTTTTGTGGGTGGGGCAAGCTTTTATGAATATGGATATATCGGCAGCCAATCACAACGTGCTGTCTATTTGGACTTTGGACTCTGTACATGTACATGTATATGCATGAGATATACATGTATAGATGCCTATGCATTGGAGGGGGCTGTGCACTGTGTATGCAGCCACACGTGATAGTTGATACTCATGTCGGCTTGAAGCCTTTGCACACTGTATCTGCGGTCACCGCTTTCAACATCAAGCCTCAATTTCTAGAGCCGGTTCGTCGCAGGATCGGCTCCACAGAGCCTTTTATAGTTGGGACTCGGTCTTTTAAAATCGGAACCGACAAAAGCGGGTACCCGGTTCCACAGAAGAGTGGAACCGCCGGTCCGGTTTTCAATTTGGAACCGGGTAGAACCGGGTAACCGAAGGAACCGCCCAAGCTTATTGGGGTGGGTTGTATGCTCCCCAGGGAGTTGAGAAAGTTAGAGGAATGGTTTTAATAGGGATGATAAATGTTGTGAAGCCTCTTTACTTCAGCTACTGCAATATATATCATGTATAAGAACCAATTGTGATTAACATTCTAAAGACTTGTGTGGTTAGAATAAGTGTACTCTTCATATAGATAAAGATTCTAATGATTTGAACTACATTATCCAGGCAACAAGAGAGAAAAACACTGGAGCAACAAAGACAAGATGAACAGTTAAGATGGGTGAGTCATCTCTAAATAGATTACACACAAGCCCCTCAGAAAAAAAGGACATTACAAACATGATTGTCAGTATCTTCTGTTTCGCTGTGTACAGGTGAAACGAAGTATAGCACAGTAGGCACACACTACACAATCAAATGTCCGGATGGATATATCACGTCAGCCGCTCAACTGCCAGCTAAAATTGAGGGTGCTCTGAAGTTGTTGTTGGCGCAACAAACTATCTGCTGTAGACCAATCAAGACAAATTTGCGTATTTACATGTGAAGTGGTTAAACCATTTAACCTCAGGTCTTGAAGTTGATTGGAATTTTGCAAGGTTTTTCTTTCCCCCAGTGATAATGTGTTTTCTTTGATTGCAGGAGAATAAGCAGAAGCAACAAGAAGCGGATCCTTCTTCCAGAACTCGTCCCGGAGGTGTTAGTAGTCGCACCAAGGTACACAATAGGGATTTGTTTTGTATGAGTTGGCAGTTTGTCATGGCAGAGTGGTCTAGTACACTGGACTGAAGCTCTGGTGTGTCTGGTCAGCAGAGTGTGGGTTCATGTCTCTGTTGTGACACTTGTGTCCTTAAGCAAGATACTTAACCACTGTTGCTTCATCCTTTTGCTGTAGGTCCTTTGTGTTGTGTAATGCATATTAAAGAACCCAGTTACGAGAAGTGATTTGCCCTGGTGTGTCTGGCAGTTGCTGCTGAATGCGCAGCGGCACATAAATTTTGTCTGATTATTCATAGTTTTTTTTTAAAACCTGTCTTAGATTTGGAATGTTTCTCTCTCTTCAAGCGCCTTGAGTACCCTATCGTTAGATAAAGGTACCTTGTCCATTTGTGCGCTATATAAGACTATATCATATTCATTTGTTGTAGGAGGCTGCGGAGATGGTGGCACAAAGAGGAGAGAATCCCCGTGCAACATTTGAGCAGAGAGGCTCTGAACCTCCACCCCCTGCTAGCCGTCCCAAACCACGAGCAATGCCCGCCGTACCTGCACCAGGCCCTGAGCCAGAACCTGAGACTCGGTACGAACCAGAACCAGAACCACAGTATGAGCCTGAGCCAGAACCAGAACCGGAACCGGCTTATCAGCCAGAACCTGAAGAACAGTATGAGCCTGAGCAAGAACCACAGTATGAGCCTGAGCCAGAACCACAGTATGAGCCTGAGCCAGAGCCAGAACCGGTACCGGGACCGGCTTATCAGCCAGAACCGGAACAACAATATGAGCCAGAACCAGAACCACAGCAAGGTGATTGTCAATGACTTCGTTTTTCATAACGATACACATCAGGCATGATATTCTTTCAACTTTAGTCTGATTTCCGATTTGTTTTACCCTTTGAAAAAATACAACAATTGTGATTGAATAGCCTTGTTATCAATCAGATGGTCCTTCTTTTTTCCATGAGCCAGTCATCATGCCTGAAAATTTTCAATTTTTAAGGGACTTGGATATTCTAATTATGTCTGTTTCAATACAAACATAACTGCTAATGAAATACAATGAAGTTCAACAGAATAGTGTACAGTTTATCTTTATAACCATTTCTTTTCAAGGCCTGATACTTCACATAGGCAACAAAGGCAGTTGACTCCATGCCTTCTGGTCGTTGCCTTAGTGCCCTTGAAATGCTCCAGTAGAAATTCTCATTTTCAACATATAGGTACCCTTTACCAGAAAATGCCACGGTGCTCTTACTCATACAGGCCTGTGTTTCTGTATCAATTGGAGTAATCAGCATCTACAGAATACTTCTTGGGTACTTCCCTGCTGAGATTTAATTCATTTCTAAATGTGTGATCTAGGTTCGATCTTAACGTTCGATCCTAGTCAAAATGAGAAACATTTCTTTTTGTGTGAAAACTGTTTGTTGAGAACATTGTATTTGAATCCATCCATTGTGTTAATATTATTGCTGTTATTGTTGAAAGAAATATGCATTTATTTTGTATGAAATCATAATTGAACCTTTTTTATGCTTTGTTTCCCATGTGATAACCTACCTTGTTTGACTCCACATTGTTGTAACAAGTTGCCTCATACTATTTCATTGTTTGATGTTATGTATTGCATATATAGAGGCTCATGCATTACCTGCTATATAAATGTCTTATTATTATGCTTGAATATCTCGTATTATTATTATTGTGATTGCTATTTCATTTTATCACAGCATGCAAAAAGAAAGATCATATTTTCCGGTAACTCCTCAGCCTTAGATCTTGGTGTTTCTTAGGATCCTCACTGTTCCCAAGAGCACTGCCTTCTGTAACAGATCTACCCTCACATTTGGCCCTATTTGTTGTTTTATTATTGTTATAACCTTTTCCAATGAAAGATTATTGTCTGTTTCTTTAGAAGTTTAATTAAATAGAGTAGGCCTACATTTATAACCAAAAGATGTACCGTACTTTGAAATGGGGACTGTCATGATGATCATGGCAAGCCCATGGGTTGCACACAGAGTTTCAAACCCTAACCCAGTTACTGTAAGCGGACGCACTGGTCGCCTAAACACAATGTAATAAATACTACATAAATGGGAGACTTTGGAACTCTAGGTGGCAGCAGATTTACCAGATAAATTTACAGTGTTGACAAATAAATTCTGAGCATGCTCACAGTAACAAGAACAATGGATTTCAACTGGTTAGTCTGCTGCTGCCTAGCATCCAAAAAGTCCCCATAAGCCATTTCGAGGTATGGTGGACACAATAGGAGACTTTCCAACGCTAGGTGGCAGCAGACATACCGGGTGAATTTCCATTGGTTACGTAGTTCTGAACATGCGCATAATTCTGAGAACAATGGATTTACCCGGTAAGTCTGCTGCCCTCTATCGTCCCAGAAAGTATCCCATTCTATGACACCATTTTGTTTGGTAATGTTCTCTGTATACAAACTGTGCACTTCCACCATACCTCAAAAAGGCTAATACTGTGATGTGTTGACCAGTGTGCACGCGTGCAGTAACTGGGTTAGAGTTCCTAATTCCATATACAGCCACATGCCGGCCTGCTATGATCCTAACGACAGTATTCCCTTTAACTTGATCTCAGTATTAACATTTTGCTCTTATTTACTCACCCATGACTTGGCTACTATGCAGAAGTTCCACCTACAGACAGCTGGGGTGGTGAGGAAGCAGCCGTTGATGAAGGAGGCGCTTATGACGATGGTCCTCCACCAGCTGGAGATGAACAGAGAGCAAGGGCTGTCTATGACTACCAAGCAGGTAAGTCCCTTTCCATTTCGTACCTCCTGTGAGCTCATTGTTTTCTGAGCTCACTTTCTGTGAGGTCATTGTTTTCTGAGCTCACTGACATTGAACTGAGCTCACCTTCTGTGAGCTCATTGTTTGCTGAGCTCATTGTTTGCTGAGCTCATTGTTTTCTGAGCACATTGTTTGCTGAGCTCACCTTCTGTGAGGTCATTGTTTTCTGAGCTCACTGTCATTGAGCTGACCTTCCATGAGGTTATTTTTTTGTTGAGCTCATCGTATTGAGCTCATTGTTTTCTGAGCTCAACATATGTGAGGTCATTCATTGTTTTCTGAGCTCACTCTCATTCAGCTCATCGTTTTTTTCTGATTTTCTGAACTCGCCTTCTGTGATGTCATTGGTTTTTGAGCTAACTATCATTGAGCTCATCATTTTGCTGGGTTCAATGTCATTGAGCTCATTGTTTTCTGACTTTGAGGTCATCGTTTTCTGAACTCATCCCCCACTCATTGAGCTCAACACCTTCTGAGAGGTAAAGGTATTTGTTTTTTGAGCTCACATTCATTTGAGCGATTTGTTCTCTGAGCTAATGGGAGCAGACTCAAGAACTTTAAAGACAAGACAAATTCAAAATGTGTCTTTATGGTTTTCTCATTTACAGCTGATGACACAGAGATAACCTTTGACCCCGATGACATAATCACCGACATCGAACAGCTGGATCCTGGTTGGTGGAGGGGGACAGCACCAGATGGTACGAACGGGATGTTCCCGGCTAACTATGTAGAACTCATATAAAGAAGAAGGGTACCATACATCTGCATGTGCCTTGCTGCTTAAGTGAGATACACTCAATCAACCTTTAAGAAATCAAACTAAATGTAAAATCAAGAAAGATGAAAAAATGATATTGAGATATATGCAAATGTTTAATCATGAGATACTTACATAAATTGGTTAGACCTAAATTATGCCAAAGCCTGTAATTGTATTATCCTTGCTCTGAAAGCATGACAAAAAACGGGGCAGTTCTAAAATTGTCCAATTTTGTTAGGATGGCCAAAAAAGGCTTTGTTGTTTTATACAAACTCGTAGAAAATCATTCCAAATTTGCCTAAAAAGCGTCATTTTTGTTCTAAGTATTAATCAAGTTAACTCACTATAGACAAGAGGTAATTTTATCTTAAAGAGAGAGGGCATTATTAAATTTTGGGAGGGGCTTTGGTGTGCAGAAAACAATGGGTTTTACAATATTGTTTTTATAAAATAACCTTGCAAGAAACTTTGATATAGTTTATTCGGTAATGATTTAGTCCAAGATGTGACAATAAAAATTATGAATGATGAACTTCCTATAGCTATTTTCTACAAATGACGCCAACATTGGTAGTGTATTACACATTTGTACTTTCTCTGTCCTGTGGCACACATAAATTACATGAGGCAGAAATTAAAATGGCAAAAACATGTTTACTTTTTTGTGTGGGGTCTCCACATATTGACGGTAATCTCATACTAACATAAGATTCTGTCGTTAGAATTTACTTTGAAAAGGTAATCTATGCCCAGCCTCTCTACGAGGTGCAGCGCGGCAAATCGAGTCATTGAGCAAGGCATTCCGAGAGATAATGGCGTGCAAGATTGTATGCCACTGTGAACGTGGTTGACGTATGCCGTCTTTGCAGTCTGAAGTAGCGAACTTTGTGCAGGCTGCAAATGCGCGTGCGTGTGACCCATGCCATGACTTGCCCCCATTGCCCCGGGTCACATTGCCTCCGTGCCCTGTGAAATGTTCCAGTACAATTCACTCTTCAAGGTGCCCTTTACAAAAGAAAAATACACCTTGTTTTTTTTATGAACATAGGTTTCGCAAATTACTCACTTTCTATGTTGATTATTTACAAACTTGTCTATTAGCGGTTTATTGAATAAAATTGTGTAAGTTTACTCTAATCCTCAGCCTAGAATATCTCTTTTATTTTATTTTATTTTATTTTATATTATTTTATATTATGTTTCCATATACTTCTAGGTATGTAGGTACTCTTCCTCTGCCCTCGTATGGTATTTGCTAAGAAGGTACAGCCTACAAAGCTACATAATAGACTTTTAAATTATTGATATACTCTTTGTCAAAATACCTTTTTTTATTTTATATTCATTATAGGTCATTATTCCCTATTCCGTACTTGTTGCTAACATAGAGATAGAGACCCACGGTGAGTCATTTATGTTCCCACAAAGAATTATAATTATTTTATGGTTCACGTTAAAAACATAGAAACTTGACATCCACTGGCCAAATTATAAGTATACACAGACAATATAAAAACTATTAAGTTGCAAAGGGTGAAATAATCGAGAACCTGTCCCAGTATTGTGATTGAGGGCGCTGTTTGACTGACCAGTAGTGTTTTTTCTTCTTCTGCAGCGTTTAAAACTGCCCGGTGATCTTTGTAAATTCACATTTCCTTTTATACTTGATTTTCTCCGACATCTAATGGGATTATTGTCGTGAACCTTTTTGTAGTGGAGTCTGAGATCTTTTTGTAAAAGCAAAATAACGTTTTGTTAAGCAATAAATAAATGCGCATGATAAGTTTCATGGATACTTCCTTTGTGCTATCTATTTTGCCTTTAAAGACGTAAAGACTTCGCCACATCAATTATGTTTTCGATTCTCTCTTGCAATTTATGGCGTTATTACAATGATTGTAATATTATAAACGTTACAAATTCTGATGCAAATGCAAGGGCAGTAAGCAATTTCTGCTACCCCGCCCCGCCCCCCCCCATTTTTATTCAAGAATCAATGCAGATATTTCTAATTGTTTGAGCTCGAGTGACTTCATTTTGTACATACTATATTTAGTAAACCCCTAGGTACAACTATGTGTAGACTCTTTTGAAACGAGTGTATGCTCTGAGCAGAGCCGGTGTTGTCTTGACGTTTCGAGCAGTATACCCTGCTCGTCTTCATCAGAAGAGTATTCAGGCGAAGATTATTTCGGTTACCCGTTGATACCAGCCCTGTCTCTATTTCCTAAAAGCTGTCGCTTCACACTCGTCTGAGGAACTGTTTTGTCATGTCATGTCATGATTAATCTGTGTTTCAGATTATATGCATCATGTCATACAGTTTACCTAATCGAGGCACTTTAGTTTGTTTAAGGTGTCATTAAGGGCGCCACAAGTTGACTGCGGGTTCCTGGGTCTTGGATCTCGGTCTCCATCGACGGTGTCACGGGCTGTATTAAAGTGACGGGGGAAACTCACCGAAAGTACGGGCGGGTTTTAATGTAAACTGAACCCAGGTTTGCACTCTTGGAGTGTTTATTGGACTCTGCTGACATTTTCAGCTTGTGTGGTTTGGGAAGTAATTGTTATACGCTTATCATAACATACAAATAATTGTGCACATAATGATGTGATGGGTCGTACTTTGGTAGCCGCTGATGTTCATCCTATTTAGGTTCTTGTTGATTTAACCCCATCCTTTTATACGAGTATTAGGAGACGTCAAACATAAGTCACAAGTCGATCAGATCAAAGTTTTTTTTTCTTCCCCAGAATGATTGTTCCCTGCTGTTGAGAATCTGTAGGCGATATTCATAAAGATATGCACAAAACGTTGCCGCAAAATGGCGCGCACGAGCAAAAAGATTTTGCTTTGATTTAAAATGTGTAACTAAAATATGACCACCGCAGCCAATAGCCGAAATGCGGCTAGAATACATAAAAAGTTGCGTTCCAACATTTTGTATAACAAAAGCCTTAACATTTTAACAAACAAACAAAACTAATTAAAAACCAATAACTCAATAAGTTGTAAGCATTTCATTAGGGGGTTATAATGATGAGTTGGAATACTCTTTTCATGGTTTTTGTTTTCACATCACGGGGTCGGAATTATTAGATTGTTTGTTTGTTCAGTTGAAATGCATGTTCAGACCCCTGCCTCTTCTTGTGTTGTTTTGTCGTAAGCCCCCCAAAATGTTGCCTACCAAACTAGGGTTACAAACAAATAAAACTCCGCCATGTCACACATACAAGTTGTGACTGGTTTCCTACTCACTTTGTTGCTCACCTTTGCTTAGCCGAAAACTGCTGGACAATGTTTTCTGCTTAAGGAGCTCAATGAAAAAGGCCTTAATGTAGTCACCATCTTTTTGCATCGAACCAATCAAGTCAGATTAAGCGAAGACTTAAAGAAGATGCAAGAATACCCACCGCCCCAAACATGTTGACGACGCGTATGAGCTTACTGCTTTAAGTGTCTATCTTATTGAATTCCATTTTCAAATAATTCGGCTGTGGATAAAAAGTCTCTCTTTTTACCGCTCTTTTTGTATAATTTCCTGCTCTGAAAGGGTGAACCCGCACACGAATTGTGTGACTGATTATGTCATCAAGGGTAAAAGACGGGAAGATGGCGCGGAAATTACTGAGGCGGGCACCGGCGATCGCCCCTAGCGGCCGGGGGGCCCGGGTAGCGAGGGGACTGAAGAGGATTTTAATCTCGACACGGTGAGGGTGGAAATTGATCGCTCAAAGTCGTGTTGATAACAAATCAATTAAAAGGTCCTTGGAAAGGTTCAACCACAATAATGAGAGAGTGGTGGTATCTCTTTGAGAAGTCAATTCACAAATCACCAAATAATATGATGCAAATATAGAAACAATTTAGTTTATTTACATAAGAGCATTCTCATTAGCTCTAATATTGTTTTGCAATGGGAGATCCAAGAGCACTTAGGTTTTTTTTTCATTTAGAGACAGGGTCTTATTTGATAATGACACTGAAAAGGTTCTGTAATTGTTTTATCCGAAAGCCTATACCCGTTCTATAAAGAAGTTAGTAGTGTAAGCAGTCCGCGAAACTCTTTCGTGTGAAGTACCCAGTTGTAACCCTTTGGTCAGAAATCAACAATGAAAATACGAAACAAATTTTAAACCTCAAATGACATTCGATTACCATGAGAGCTTTTTGTTGTTTTTTTACTCAGCAAGTGAACACTGTATTCAACTGGAACTTTCACTTTTAGTTGTATCTTTATTGATGATTGGGCGTATAAGCCAGCAATACGTTGAAACAAACCAATCTGTGACCTTGTTTTAAGTATATGTCGAGACTTAACTTTTATGAATTTGTTTTTCTTATGTAGTAGTAAGATTACGCGGCAACTTTGTAATTAACGTAACTGTCAAGAGAAAAGTAATAACCATTGAAACTTTCCTGGTAACGAGCACTGGAGAGGTATTGATATTATGAATTGTTAGAAACGTCACCTTTAGAAATGTATTTTAGTTTTAGAGAAAGGGGTTGCTTAAGAAATACAAAAATGAACCTGCGAAAGGCTTCAGGCATGAAGCTTTTCTCAGGTATATACCAAAAGTATTCTGCCCTTTATATGATGCAGTGCTTTGTTCACTCAAATACAACGTATTCTAATAGCACATTGGTTTTCTTCTAGTACAGTGGGATACTTTATATTGTTCACTCACATCAAATGTTGGCATCATGAAATAAGAGTCTCTATAAAAAAACAAATATGATGAAACATTATTCAGCTTCATTTGATCAAATTTAAGCCAAACGATTTGAGTTATTGCCCAAGACAAATTAAAAAGACATAGCATCAATCATTATGCAATGAGTGTGGTTTATTCAAAAGTACTCTTAACCCTTTTTGGTATTTAGTCAAAAATTAAAACACTTTATTCTTGACCTTCACCAAATTATGTGCAATCTAAAATGAATTACCCTTTTTATTCTCTCATCGAGATGAAAACCCTGATGATTTCGTTGGGTAATCTGAATTCCTATGTGATCATCAATCAAGGTGGTAACAAACACAAAGCGCTTTGGGAATTAGCCACCGGAGTGACGCAATCTAGCGAGCATGGCCGGCACATCTAGAAAGGATGCTCATTAAAGATCAATTTAGAACCCCGCACATGCGTGGTTGCTGTCTCTCCCCCCCCCCCCCCCCCACTCGATTGGAAGATCAGCTGAACTTGTCCCGATGAGTTTCTACTTTAGCGGTTGACACATCCGATACTTGACTCGATCCATCTCACTTTCTCATCGCTTAGAGCCCCCCTCTTGCTGGGCCGTGTGCGTGCGTCTAGCAGCGGGATCATCTAGCCGCGGTGGGTGGGGCGGCCGAGGAGGAATCGAAGGGGGAATCCAGCTCTGGGGATGCGCTGATCGTTCCCAGATAGCTTGTTTATGAGTTGCAATTAACCAAACGGAAGACAGCTTCAATGATAAGCGGCTCTCAGATGGAAATAGAGAGAAGGGGGACGGGCGGCGGCAGAGGTTGCGAAATGAAGAGAGCGTTTAAGAGTCTTATAAATTGGCGGGTCGATTTGCTCTTCACACCGGGGCTTGAACACTTCGACCATGACGTTGGAGAGGGGATGGCAGAGACACTATAGCCCTCCGTCCCTCCGGGCTATCCGGGAGTCTTTGAAGCTTTTTTTCATTTTCATTCAGTAACAAATGAGTGATTGATTGGTTATATAGTTCGTAAAAGGCTCTTTGGGTACCGGTCGCCAGGCGTATTTTTGAAGTGGGGCAAGAGCTTCTTATTGCTTTGCCCGAAAGCTCCTCTAAAATCAGACTATTGGATTCAGCAGACAGGGCTTATTACAAGCAGTAAGACCAGGGATATAAACCTACATCAGTTATGTGCAGACTCTCTCGAGCTAAAGAAGGAGTTGCAATGAGGGGACGATAATGGTTTTTAGTTTGAAGAAGAGATGGCGTAATTATGTGTTCTCTAAAATACTCCAATCAAATTATGTTTATGATGGTAGAGCTGGCAATGAACATATAGGCATGAAAACCTCCTCAGGCATTTGAATCACACGATTCTATGCGACAACTTTTTTTTCTTTATTTATTTGCGATTTCGATGACGAATATTGATCCAAATTTTTCTCATGTTTGGTTACACACAGTGATGATATACTGGTCTTTGCCAATTACCCAAAGTATACCCTGCCTTTAAGAAGCAAACCTTCAAGTTGTAGAAAAAAGTCACTGATAACTTCCATTGAACTATCTGTTCATCAACTCATTTTCAGTCAGTAGCAACAAAATATAAAATTGTCAAGAAGTGGACAGAAAGATTCAACGAGTAACCGCTAGCATTTCAGAGGGGGGGATTCGAACTTGAGTACCGGGGGAGTTGAGTGACGGACTACGGGAACGTGCAATTCGTGATAAAACCCGATTCTGAGCGTCAGTCCGGCGTCGAGTCGCTTCCGCCTGCTTATTTGTGTAGCCATGCTTAGATACAACGCAGATCATCAATCGCGAATTTATTATGGTAAAACACGCGACTGTATCGTTTACCGCCCCATTATTGCGCGAGCATTAAAACGAATGACCGATTAAAAACAGTTTAGAAGAAGAGCGGCCGATGTTGGGGAGTAATAATAATAGTTCATGAAAAAAAAAGCTCTTGAAAGTTCAGTGATAGGAGTCAGGAGAACCGGTTTCCCACAATGTCGTTGGAATTGCGCTATTATTTCTAACAAAATTGTTTGGTAGGCTTGATGAAAAAACTGCCAAGACATTGCTGGGAGATGCCGTTTAAGATTATTTACTCAACCATTATTGACGACCGAACAGAAGAGGTAGCCCCCCCCCCCCAAAAAAAAAAAAAAAAAAAAAAAAGAGGAAAAAAAAGAGAAAGTTTTATCGGGTATTGATTAAGTCAAGGGAGAATAGTAGACAACACCCCCATCCTATTATGCAATGTAACTAAATACCGTCCTCTAAAAAGTCACAGAGTTTCTATGTATCTTGGTTCATTATTTACCCCCGCTGAACATGACTACAGTGGCACGATGACAACTTGACATACATGGGTTGCGTCGGTGTTAGAGGTCGGCTACTCTCCCGGCGCCAAGGGCGTCCAGGCTACCCCCCGAGACACAACCGCGAGGGGGTGAAGTCAAAAATAAAAGCTCATACAACCCGTCAGTCTCGGTCGCTCCACGGCTCATTTAAGCGGGGTTCGCCTGGTAAATGCCCAGGAGGTTTGCGGTGCACCCTCAAGCAAAAACAAGTACTTATAACAAAAAAACAAGTACTAAGTCAGTTGTTTTTAGCAAAGAGGTTGGTAAATAAACTTGTGAGGGTTTTTTTGATGGAAGAGAAAAAAGATTGATGTCCATTGAAAATGTGTTAACGTGTATACATAGTGAAGACACTGTGCTTTAAATAATGACACTTAAACAAATAATCAACCATTAATGATACATGCTGTCTGGGAAAATCACAATCCTCTGGGTTTCGAAATTGTATTTTCAAAATATGGATTTTAGAAATCGTGGCCCTGACTCAAATTAATTTAGACATTGTGCCAATGTGCAACGACCAGGCAGGTATTATACTCTGACCTGAAACAAAATGTTCAAAACATTTCGAAAATTAGCCGGCTACCAACCAATAATACCACGTGCGTTGCTGGATGAAATGCTGTTACATCTGGCTTAAAGGCACTGGACACTATTGGTAGTAACTCAAAATAGTTGTTGGCATTAAAACGTATTCGTTAGCGAGCAATGGAGAGCTGTTGATAGTATAAGACATTGTGAGGAACGGCTCCCTGTGAGATAACAGGTATATTGTTTTAGACAGATACATGTTTCACTCAAATATTGAAAGACTTCAGGCCTGAAGCCTTTTTTCGGCATCCGAAAGCACGCACATTTTGTGAAACAAGGGTATATTTTCTTTCATTATTTTTCTTGCAACTTTGATGCAAATTGAGTCAAACTTTCCAAAGATTTGTTACTTAATGCATGAGTTACACCAAGTGAGGATACTGGTCTTTGACATTAAACAAAGGTGACCAGTGCCTTTAAACGATTTCAGACCCGAAGCCCATGTTCTGCATCTGAAAGCACACGCTTAATTGTGCAAAAAGAGTATTTATTTTCTTTCATTATTTTCTTGCAACTTTGATGACCAATTGCGTCAAACTGTTTACAGATTTGTTAATATTATGCCATGTTGGGATACACCGAATGAGGCTGGTCTGTGACATTTACCAAAGGTGTTCAGTGCCTTTAATCAGAGTACAAATGGTGTGATCAAAGCAAACAGCCAAACCAATCGTACAGGATTGATTAGGAATTCCAGAAATAAAAAACTTTCCAAAAACGATTGTCAGTTTGTTGATTACTGTTTGGTTCATCTGGGTGACAAACGACGACTCTTTTATGGTCAATTTAAATACCTATTAAAACAACTTGGACCTTAAAAACATCACCCAAGATAGTCCTTTGTAAAACGAAGAGGATTGTGTTTGTTTTTGTTTAGATTTCTTTCGCCTACACTTCCAGTTTTGTAAAAACATGCCTGGACAGTCTTGACCTTTTCTACTAATGGTTAATTTCCTCATTCATTTTAAAGTAAGTTAATTAATACGCTCATGAGGGCATAAATTCCGCGGGATGGATTCCACCATGATATCATATTGGCGCCAAAAGACATGATGGATTGACAGACAATATTAATATATATTTTAGCGCCTTTTAAACGAATAAATCAAGTATACTTTTGTAGGAAGCGGTTTTGGGGTCGAGTGTTGACTTGGACTTTTATAAACACAATTTATTTATTATCACCTCCCCCACAGTATCCTTCGGTCCAGTTTTAACTGCCCTTATGCGTGTGAGAAGGCATTGCACGCAATGTCGGAAGCCTTTCTCAGGCATCTGAAAGCACACAACTCCATGTAAATAAGGGTTTGTTTCCTTTCAATATTTTCTTGCAATTTCCATGACCAATTGAGCCCAAATTTTTGATAAGTTTGTTATTTTACGCATTGTAGGTTACACCAAGTGAAGGTACTGGTCTGTGACAACTACTGAAAGTTTTGAACAGCTACCTGAGCATATTCGATTAACGGGAATGCTTTTTAAACTTGTTTATGATGTGTATCGTTTAATTTGATATGTGTACTCTTCGATGTTTTCGTATTGATCAAAACCAATTGGGCTTCAACCTAAAAAACAACAACCTGGAATTACGTTGACGGCGTGCGACAAGAAGACTTTTTGACGTCATCGTAGTGAAATCGTATGCTGATCTTTTTGAAAAACATCGGAGAAAGGGTTTTCAATTATAGACTTTAATAATATTTTTGAATACAGAATCCTCTTGAGGGCGGTGTGTAGGATTTTCTATGGAAGTTTTTCGAGCTGCTTATCTATCGCGACATTCCTCGCTCTAGATCTTCCTTCGTGCAGTACGCATGCCCTTAAAATCACTACAGTAGGCATGCGTGAAATAAGCTAGCTCACACTGATTATTTAAGTTTCTACAAGTCGTGCAAAGTAGGCCTCTTTAAAGAAGATGTTCTGGAACTTAGATCAAGACGCTTACAACATTACTACGCCTAAGAAGAAGGTTTCAAACCTCCGACTTGGACAGTAACTTAGTATAATGCTTAAACAATGTGTTAAGTAAAACGATAAGTGTACACCATTTGTGTTGTACCCGTTAGTCTTGTATCCTGACTCTCTCTAATAAGTTTACATCACGAAGCTGTGATGCTGGTTATCTTTAAAATTAGGAGAAGTATGTCACTTCATACGAGTCTCTTTATGTGAAACTCTAGATACTTAAACGATGATGTAACTAACTACTAACTGATATTTCATGGTGTATATAACACTTGGTAATGCAAACAAATGCTGCTACGTCATTTGGTACTCGCTTTGAACAAAGATAAGGTACACTGCCGAAATTGCGGCGTTAAAATTTGGGACTTGCCCTAACTTGGGACTTGCCTTTGGGTTTTAATAACTCCTAGTCCGTCTTCAGTTACGACTATCTTTGTGAAATCGACCCAGGTTTAACAAACTCTTGACACCGACCCCGACAAGAATAAGACTCTAAGACAACTTGTGCCTCGCTCTTCATGAAATTTAGGCTATTATCATATTATGCCATAGGTAGCAGGCCAATCAAGTTTACTGAACCCCATAGGAATATCTGGCCATCTAACCTACATCTGACATATAAATCACTACCACCACAAAGACATAATACTTACCGATTGTATCATCATCTCCTCAAAGGAAGATGTCAATAATTTTTAAATCATTATTTTCCTTGACAAGCTGGTGAGGAGTTCATGTCATATTCATGTTACTGAACTCCCCAAAAAGAAAAAAATATCGCGTCGCCGCACAACGCTGCACCCGCTATTTTATGTCAACATTTATATTAGGCGTGTAATTTGACAGAACATTTGGGTCGATTTGTATATGGCTTGATTATTTTTAGTGGGGATCGCCCAAACAATAAATCCAAACGTCAACTGTCCGGGGTACTACCGTCGGGTAATATGGACAAGGCTTGTGAGAGAGGGACATATTTTGTGTGTACTTCTTGTTGAGGTGTGTAATCAAAGGCTGTTGGACGTGATTAATGTAGTAAAGTAGAGCCTCTGTACGAGAGAGCCATTAATAAGAAATGGCCGGTACCACCTACCACACAAGGAGCATCTCACTTTATACACAACAACACCGTTGAGGTTCCCGACCACACAAAGAGCTCACTTCGCACTCTAGTCGGGATTTCAACGCTGTGAGTTGGTCTTTTCTTACCCCAGTGGTTTGGTGGTAAACAAGACGAAACAAATATACTGGGCTCTTGTACTTTATCAATAGTCTTTCTTAACTAAGTCTTTCTTAACTGTAGATATTGATGCAAGTTTTATAGAGAAAAGTTAAGACCTCCCCAATTTTAATTTGTGAGTAGAAAGGCAATATTTTTGTTTTTAACTCAAAGAACATTTTAGTCTCGCGATTGTGAATGAAGAATACATTCTTGTCAAATAGTTCGCCTTTAAACTTTAGATAAATCTATTCTGATCTAAAATCCAGAGACGATTTGAGTCAGTTGAGATCGTCTAAAGTTGTTGTCGTTTTTATTTTGTGCGTGCTTTTTTTTTGCTCCCCTCTAGCACCTCGGGCAGAATAACCCGCTCACCTTTACCCAAACTGCTAAACTTTCAGATTAGATAAAAAACAAAGCCACTGAAAAACAAATCTGTCCAGTTGTAAACGGGTAATTATACGAAGGTGTATCCCATACCTTTAATGAAATATGCATGAGACCAGCTAAGTGCAGTGGCATTGGCGATGTGTTTATGCTGTCAAGCTCTGGGCCTGAGAGGAGAAGAAAGAAGAGAGGATAAGACATGAGAGCAGATGCTTATACGTGAAGGTGTTTACTGTTCCAAGTGTCGTCACCTCAGTATATTAAAGTATTGTTTGACACTGTTAGGTATTCTGAGACACCATTTACCGCCATTGACCCAACTGCCGGTGAGTGGTCCCCTCTCGGTTGGCCCAGATTGCTTGTTGTTTTAGGACTGTAAACTCTACGTGCACACATTGTACATTTTTTATGAAGCCATGTGTCAATGGATGATTTGAAAAATAAAGGGACAAGACAAGTTTGGGTATAAAAGCTGGCTGAGGTTAATTTCCTTAACAGAGTGGTGAGGGTCAGGTTTATACGCTGAAAACCTGTATTCTTCAAAAACAAAAATGCGCTCATTTAAAAAGAAAACGCTGCTCATTCTTAAAATTGCGCTTATTCTGAGAGAGGAGGCCGGTGAAGGCACGGAAAGGATGCCGTCCTTTCCACCACAAACCCCCGGGCAACATGGCTGTAACTTGCAGGACCATTTTTGTGTGGTACTGTGTGAACATATAAAAGGCAGGCAACGAAGGCGATTGCCCCATGCCCTTGGTCATTGTCTCGGTGCCCTTGAAACAGTAGAAATTTGAAATTTCCTTTACAAGGGGAAAATGCCTTGGTGCCATTGCCCTTTCAAAAACGGAGCATACAGGCCTGACAGGTGTATATTCACTTATTATGATCTCTTTTGTAAACAAAATATGTACGAAACAAATGCCCCCTTTCGTTTGGATTTGACTCGAGATGACGAATACATCTTGCAGTTCAAGTGAACTTTAAATAGCATTAATTTGTCAACACGCCGACCCTACACGTAAATAAAGTGCATAGATAAAATAGTTGCAAGTCGCCAGTGAAATCCAGCCTGGGTCGGGTTGTATTTCGAATCAATCATTTCCATTTGTCCAGCAGCATGGATTAAAACAAAAAAAAATATGGTTTTTATTTCCGAAGGAAGTCTTTTGGATATACACAAAATTAAATTTGATCTATAGTGTAAGTTGTCCACCGATGATAATATCCCAAAATACTAACAATACGTCATAGCTATGAAACTGATCGAAGTCTACCTGATTTCTTTTTTACGTATAAATTTTTGATTTGAAAACATCTTTTTTTACTGAGACCTGTAGGGATAGTTGGAGCACCCGAAAATTTTCCATTTTTATTCCACGGAGAAGGGATCTGTTTCGAGTCAAAGAGTCTTAAAGGTTGAAAGAGGGTTGTGTGTTAATTATGTGAAATCGGAGGGGCCTAGGACGCCCTCTTTCGGCCGTCTTAAAGGAGATTTGAAAAATCTGAATTTGCAAAGCTCCCTCGAGTAATTGTATTCAAGAATAATTATGCAGATTAATTGTTTGTTGTTTGATTAATTAGATGATCTTTCCCACAAGGGTACACTCGGCAAGACTCCTATCATAAACACCAACGTTGGCAACAGCCAATCTCTCTCATCATAAACATTGGTGTAATGTGTATGGTTATGAATTGCATAAACCAAGAATTGGTGAATCAATAACTACAAACTACAGTGAAATCAGTGTTTATCTAGGTAGGATTCGAACCCCCAACCTTGTAATAGCAAGATTGATCGCATCCACCAACGTACCTTTGTACCTTCCGGAAAGGTACTATTCAGTTGCCCTGAAATGTTTTTTGCGATTTGTTTATTTTATTTTTATTTATTCGCCATTCGCACTTGACAAAATACAATGCAGAGCAAGGCAATAATCAAAATCAACATACAATAGAGTCAGCATCAAATGTCAGGAAAAAAAGTTAATCTTATACCTATTAACTTCGTTTCCTATTCTACTGGCTTATACAAAAACAGTGAGAGTAATTAAAAATATACTATTTTATATACAAGAGATAAATGCGGAATAAGTACAGACCTAAATGTTAAATCCAGATCCTGAAATAAAACCGACGGCTGTTCAACCGTGAGTGGATTCCATGAGTCGTACTGTCAAATCACTAACAAAGACTCGTTCTGACAATTTAAAGAAACTCAGAGTTTCTGGTCAGTTTTACGCATCAGATTAAATTGAGACTAATTTTCTGACACCACACACACAAAAACGGTGAAAATGCAAATCACCCGGTCGAATAAACTGTTTCCCCACCCACGCCATTCAAGTATAGACATTGGACATTGTGACCTCGCCTAATTGCAGTATTCGTCAAAAACGCCGGCAGTGTGATAGGCTCCGTTAAACAATTATCGATAAGCCAGGGAGAACTCCTTCAAAAAAGAGAGTGTTCCTGTGGATTCTGACTAATTTGCCGCAATCATTAAGAAACGGGAGTGAACAAGTGAGAGGGGTAGCTCCACTCCACTGCATCTTAAGTCTTCCGCTGTTCAGCGCTTCGTTTAGTTTGCTGAACAAATTGATTAGAAATCACATCTACTACTCCACACACTCAAACACGAATCCGGCGGATGTTTCATGTCACTAATTTATTGTTTAATCACATGCAGCGAACATGAAAGATGTGCCGTTTTCGGAACATTATAGGGGTGCAGTTTGTGTCAATGATGATTATACTTACTGTTATAGTGAATGTTATTTTGGATATTATTTAAGTTGTCATGACTTATATAAGCCCTATATAAATGTAATTGAAAGCGTCCATTTGATTGCTGTGAGTTGCTTATCAGTAATCAACAGTGACATAGTTTCTCAGTTCTTGTCTCGGGAGAAGCTTAGCTTGAGGGGCTATCGGAGCGGGTAGTAATGCCGTACACGTACGGGCTGACGCTGCTGCCCCCAAGCAACAATATCCTTCACCTTGGCCGCCACTTCCAATTAATATATTTAAATTGATGTTATTATGAAATTAGTGAGCCACCTTCACTTATTGCCCCGCCAAACATAATTACCAGCGAATTAGCTGACTTGGGTCCTCAGCTACCCCTGTGAGACCGAGGAGGCAGTGTTGTTAATGAAAGCAAAGGATCGGGCGGTTCGTTCCCCCTGCAACCCGGCGGGCGATATCGTTGCCCACTGCCCGTTCACCCATCCACCGTGTAATAACACGTTTGCTCAATTACATTCTGTAATTCAGTTCCACGTTGACATTTGTGATTTTCTTCTTCTTCTTCTTCCTTCACCCTCTTCTTCATTTCCTCCCCCTCTTCGTCATTACAACTGGACTCCAAGCAAGCGGGGATAACTTCATTGGGCATGCAGCGGCTTTTCAACGGCCCCAATCTAGGCTCTCAAGCATGGTCCCGGGCAGCCACTGTGGCAGAAATGCTGAAAATCATCCCGTCCCAATATGCTCATGTCCTCCCTCGTTCCTTTATGTGATTCTCATTCGCAAGTCAATCAGCGGAGTCAATCAATAACGAGCGGAGAGCCCCGTGTCATCATCAGGTTTCTCAAATCAAAGCCGATACAAACTATAAAAAGCAAAGTTCCTTGATGCCAACCCTATATATATACGTGCCACAAATAAAGCTATATTTTTTTCTCGGAAGGTTTTTGTGAAGTGTTTCCCGCCCATTTCTTGACTTAAAGCGATT
The DNA here is from genome assembly GCF_902459465.1 of Asterias rubens. Classification (NCBI taxonomy): domain Eukaryota; kingdom Metazoa; phylum Echinodermata; class Asteroidea; order Forcipulatida; family Asteriidae; genus Asterias; species Asterias rubens. The sequence goes on along the minus strand of NC_047070.1, from coordinate 17,599,279 downwards.
GTAAAACAAACGCATTGGCTTTTACGTCAGTCTTAGAATCCATAAGCTTTGTGTGTTCAGTGTGCGAGCAGCGTAAACGAAGCGTTGAGCTGCATCGAGAGAACCATGCAGCCTTGCAACCAGCCGGGGCAAACACTCCCCAAGCCCCCCGTGGAAAACCACTCCAAGATTTCCCTGGGTAAACATTTGTACAGAGCGCGGAGTCTGTGACACCGCATCACATCCCGCCAAAATCATTGCTCAAGAACAAAAATGTGAGTGTATAAAGACAGAAGTGAAGTATGTGCACTTTCCCCCTGAGGATCTCCCTTCGGTGTAGATGCTTATACTCTTCTTCACTTCTCTTCTATCACTGGCTCACTTTCATCTCCCTCAGTCTAGTTTTTCTCTCTCTCATCCAACGAGAGACTCGGGCACTCGGGGTTGCCGGCGGGTAGAACAGCTATCAGTGAACGGGTCGGCTCCAAGAGCGCGGCGCTAATCGCTCGTTTACCCGGCCTAGGCGATGCTAATTGAGCTGCCATTGTACCTTGCTCCCACCTGGGCCAGGTGACGGCCCTATCGAACACCTATTAATACATTAGAACTGTCATCGTATGCGGGTGCAGGGTCGCGCCAATTGGAAATCAAGAGACTCTCCTGACGAAATTGTAGACATGAGCTTGGCAAAATGACGACAAGCCGCGGGTTGGTTTGTCGAAGAAGGCGCCCATAGCCCCCTGGGGATTTAAACTTGCACGGAGAGAGTAGAAATAGAGGAGACACAAGTAGGAATTATAGAGCAGTTAAATATCAACAATGAATGCTTACTCACAGTTGGTGAATTTATTCAAATCTCGGTTTCAATAATGGGTCTTATCAATCTGTCATCGCCTTGCTTATGTTTATATGAATAATGATTGTTACTGAGTACCATTAATTTGGTCACAAAGTGGGGTTAGAGATATATCGCCTTCTAGCCTCGCTCTGGTTACAATAGAATGGTCTCTTAGTAGGAGGGTTGACTGTCGACTGTGCGAATGCAATCGCCACATGACGCATGCTAGCATTTTTTTTTAACCATTCAAATATTCATGGCAATACTTACTTTGGGTTGGAGTTCTACATCAGCTTTTGATATTATAAAGTATTTTGAGAAACTTTTCACTTCGAAGTGTTGTGTTTATGGAAAAAATATCACTTTTTATCCCTCAAAATTTGAGTGAGTCCAAAGTGTAACCGTCAGTAACTTGTCTCATAAAGTGTACTCCCATGGGATTATTCTTCCTAATATTCGCGCAGGATTTTCGGCGATGTCCAAAAAAACGCAACCTCCTTCTGAAATCATGTTATTTATTTATTTATTTATTGTTTATCCTGGGAAATCCGTTCAGTAAGAAAAACTCAGATCCCAGCCAATAACAATCTACAGAAGTGCACTTAAGATAAAAGATTAAAAATTTACACAGAAAAACATTGCACATTCATTAGTTTTGTTACAGCCTCAAAGTTCGTTATCAATTAACATGAGATTGACATTCACTGTTGGAAAGTAAAAGTACAAATAAAAGTAAAAGTATAAGTTGAAATTTTGATAAAAAGATTGAAACTTTTCTTACTATGGATCAAGGCCCAAAGTGCACGGAAGTAGGTCCACTAAACCACAGCCTTGTTCCCTTAACCCTTAATCATAATAAGAGATCAATCGAGAGCGATTTATTCTGTTTCGCCGCAATCTTGTACTAGACCAACCTCTTCACTCATTATGACACTGTAATAATTCCATTTCCCCAACACTTTGTGGCGCCCTGCTCCCAGCCTTTTATCCGAAAAGTTTAATTAGAAAGTCAGATAAACAAGAGTTGAACTTCAGTATCAGAATCTGACTTGATTCTCGTTCTGGGTCTAGCTATAGTTGACCCCAAAATGGGTTAGATAGTATTCGTCTGAAAACGTGGATTTAAAACCCCATACAAATATTCAGCCGGAAAAAAGAGGGTACGATTTAAAATGAATGTGATGTGGTTGAGATGTTGTGGTTGAAATTATTGTTCAAGGTATCTTGCCATTTGTGATATTCTAATGTTTTCATAGTAGTGGGCATATAATTTTAAAGTCTACAATCTCAAGATAGGGCCTAATTTCTAAGTAAATAAGCATACAAAAATTACGCTTACCAAAATAAGGTTACCAGCCGAACTACCACTACCACGTCCAAGTACAAGTTGTGACTGGTATCCTGCTCATTTCTAATGAGCACCAAATTCTAAGCAATTTTCTGCTTGAGTAAAGTAGCTCAATAAAATCTGGCCGTGTTCAGTTACATTAGCAGTATTAGTCTTTAACTTTGCACCAAGACTGTTTAATAACCACGTCAGCCTTTCCTATCGATATCGCGAAAGTTCCAATAACTTAATTTTCCATTGGGGGAATACAAAATGATTACAGGGGTGAACCTACCACAAAGTATTACGATTTTTTAAAATTATTTCTAAGCCCGGTCTTACTTCTTTTGGTCTTTCTTTCTTTATTTTGTTTACCAATAATCTAACACCCAATTGGTGAGTGGATTTAGCAGTGGCCAAGCTAGCAGGCTGTATGTAGCCTGGAGGCACTATCCTAGACTAATGGACAGCCAGGCAAGCCAATCTCGAGGAGAGAGGAGCAGAAAATGTATCCTGAACCAGGAGTCTAGATTCAGTAGCGAGTCCAGTCGACTAGACGAAGCAGCCGTAGCGGCCTTGTATTACACGCCAAGCGTCGTGCCGTATAAGTATCGCTGTGACTATCGTTATCGACAAGCCGTCCACGGCGAGCGCTGCACCTTGTTTCTACTGTAACTGAAGCCGGCAGGAGGAGACCGGCATATCGGATTTTTCGAGGGCAATTTCCATTCCCCACAACTTTTGACGGACGTGAGTCGATATGGAAAGCTGTGTCTGTGGTTTTGTCTTTTCGCTGATTTTTTCCCTCTCTCCTCTCCCCCACTTCTCCAAGAGTCTTTCTGGCGCACGAGTTGTGGTAATTATTTATCGGTGGTTTTGACCGGAGTCCCGTGGTATATGACAGACACCTGGGTTTTTTATCTTCCTACTTTACAAATTTAATCAGTCGGCAATTAATCCTTTCCTCCATCCAACCCCCCTCGTATCTATTTGCAGATTCAGTGGAAGAGCCCACACATATTAAACGCCTGCAAATCAATTAGAACTGCCCCCGTAACCCTCTCATACTTTCTTGAAAAATGCTCAGATTTAATGACAAGAACCAGTTAAACCCGTGAGCACGGAAGCAAATGAAGAACGTTTAGTTGTTATACTGGAAACCAAAAATCTAAACAAAATTTAAGAGAGTAACGAGTAAATTGATTGGTATGCATTTCACCTTCTCTATCATATTGACCATTTTGTCACCCCTTCGCTGCCACGCTCCTCATAGATCCTATATTGAAACTGTTGGCATTTTCGAAACCTCGACTTTGACTCCGGCTCTGGCTTGGGCTCCGTTATCATTTTGGAGCAGTGTACTTTTTGCACGGTGTTTTTAACATCAACCGAAGCCCGTACGTTCAAGGCGCAACTCAAAATCAAAGTTTCATTCGAAAATGAGAGCTAACTCTCTTATGACCAAACGAAAAATAAAAAAGAGATGTCAAAACAAAATCGAGCTTGCAGCACCATGCTGTAGATCTACTGCTAAAGTCGCCATTTTGAACAGCATTTGAACTAGGCCCAATCAACTTATAACTAAGGACGCTGAAATCACATTGACGTTTGACTTGTTATCAAGATTTTCTTTTGGTACAAAATTCATTTTCAATGGAAGATTGATACCATTATCAACTAACCCAATAAATAGTTTCATTAAAATTTTGACAAAATTTCCCCTAAACCCTTATCATAAAAAAAACTTGTTACCACAATGTTTCAAAAATTCAAAAGCTCTTGGTTTGAACCGGGGGAAAATGTCGGGCACCTTGATTGAAAACCGTTCAGTTTCAAAAGAAAAACATCGACTTAATCTTTTGTGAAAAAAAAATACCACCGAAATGGCTGGCGTTTTTCTAAGGCAATGTATGCGTAATGTGACGCTGAGTGTAAATGAATGATCACTAAACCCGGTCCACCCTTCCATTGAGCTTGCAAAACCGCTGAGCCTGTTATTTTCTCTCCGAGTCTCTTTCAACCCATAGCTCCCAGCGCCAAATCAATCTTTTAATTGCAGCAAAAGGGATCGCCCAACAGTCCATTTGACTTCAATAATAATTGAGGCATACTTTGATTAATATTGTAGTCGTGGGGGCCGGGGTTGGTCTTTATTGTACAGCTAAACGTGTAGATAAGCCTGGCGCTGCAGGGAGGTGACAACTTTTATTTGCGTGTCACGGACTGATATGGAGAGCCGCTGGCCGGATGGTTGCCGTCACCAAAGCCCACAAGCCCGCTATGGTGTGTTGGTTGTGCGGTGTGGTGCAGCAACGGAACTCATATGTTTCTTCTACGGCCAGCCTCACCACATTGTGCAATTGAAATATAATATCAAGCAATTCAATTTATCTTTCCGGCCTCTTTCTCTTTTGCCTTTTTTTAATTTCAAATCTATTCTTGCTTTTGAAAAAAAACGAACGCTTATAGTGTCGGCTTCCTTTTTCCTTTTCTTGATGAATATAATACTTGGCGATATTAGCATATCTAGTAGGGATGGACTAATAATGTTATTGTATACTAATTTTCATCCGTCCATTTACATAAATCAACGTTGTGAAGAACGGCCCTATAAGGCATTTGGGTATACGATAACAAATATCGTATGTGTTTGAAAGTGAGACTGGCAGGGGTGGTCTGGAGTCCTGTCCATGTATACTGAGTATAGCACCATAAACATTGGTTTGCGATGAGGGATGCTGATCATTATGGTATGTAAGCATTGTTTTGTTTTGATTGTACCACAAGCCATCCCAATCAAGAGTCTATATCTTTTAGAAGAATCGGTTCTTTGTTGTTGTTGTTGTTGTTGTTGTTGTTGTTGTTGTTGTTGCTGCTGTTGTTGCTGCTGCTGTTGTTGTTGTTGCTGTCGATGATGGTACTGTTACTACTGTTGCTGTTGTTGTTATTGCTGCGGTTGTTGGTTGTCATTTGTTGAGCTGTATGTCTCTTGTTGTTTAACACTTCAGCTTTCCTTAATCTACTGGTCAAACTAAAAGACAAATCAGAAAATTGTGTTGAGATTTCGACTACATAAAACAGCCGTCCAAATGAGTCATCTTTTTTACTTCACGGATGGGCAAATCACGAACTATCCAATGGTGCATTATCAGCAGCAGCAGACAGAGAGGGAGAGAAAGAGGGAAGGGAGAAAGGGGCAAGAAAAAACCCTCAGTGACGTGTCATAATTGGAGTTGTTTAGAAGGCAGTTTTATCATTGTGATGACAATAATTGCAGGTTTTGTGTCAACACGGGCCACTATGCAGAGGCAGGGTGCGTAACAGATTTGACTTGTACCAGAGGAATGGCTGACTGCAAACTCTATACATGTATACGTGATGGTCGGCCCAACCATGCAGATATTCATTTTAATTTAAGTTGATTGAATGATTATTAAAAAAAAGGGCCAGGTGCATTGCAATTTCACATTTTTTTCTGTGTGAAGTTGACGGTTTCTGATGAATTATTATAGAGGGAGGGTCTGTATCTGACCCCCTTACCCCCCTCCGGAATTATAATACAAATAATTCATGAGTTTAGGGGTGCCTATCTTACATATTGAAATGATTACCATAATCACTTTTACTGATGCCCCCAGCGTAGTTTAAGGACAGATCTGATACTTGTATAGTGCATGGTGATTTCTCAGCTGCTTACGGCAGAATGCGTTATGTGCTCGGCAAGTGAAATCGACCCCATCAGGTACATTTTGGTATAATTGTCTTTGTGATGATGAACGGAAATTGGGGCGAAAATACTATTGAACCCTTGCAATTTATTTTTTAAACAGTAATTTGTGTGAACTTTAAAAACTGTATTTTCAAATTTGTGTGTGAAACCATCCAAAACAGAAGAGATCAGACTTGATCTTTGTTTCATAAACCCTATTTCTCCAGATACAGTTTTCAATCAAACACGTGGGTGATGTCTATATCCCATCTCGTGTTGGCACCAACATGGAATCCAACACCTTTTACTAACTGGCACAAATAGCTATTAAGTGGACACCCACTTAAGAGAAATCTCAGCCGAATAATCAGTTTCTCTCATAAACCCGTTGTTCCCCAAACCGAAACTTATTTAGAAGATAATTTACAAATCATTGTGACATTGGTTGTAAACATGGCGGTTTAGAAGTGCGTATTCCATAACAATCACCAGGGACTTCTGTGTTATTGTCTCGCTAGCCATGAGTGCTCCCCACTCGTTTCTTCCACCATCGAGATGGGAGATATTGGTCAAATTTATCGCTCGTCAAGATGCATAAAGACGGCCATTTGTACTTCCTTTTGTCGACATGTTACACACAGATTACCTCGTAATTTTGTGGAGTAAATTGAAAGTGTCAGTGAAATGTTTCGGTTTGGAGAGGGGGTAGATGATTGTTAATGGATTGCAGGGTGAAACGTGCTCCCGATGGCCCGGGCAAACAGATATCAACATATCATGAATTGATATTTCTAGAATTAGTGACTTAATGGGTGTTTAATCCCTGGGGTGTGGACTCACGCAGAGACCCTTCAGTACGTTGGCTCTACTCGGGACGAACTCATAACTTATGTAATTTATAGGCAAAACATTTTCATTGGTGTTAAAAGAGAAACAAGTATAACTTCGAAGCAACATCCTTAGAGAACTTATTATTACTAAAGACACTGGACTCCTTTGGGAAGTTGTCAAAGACCTGTCTTCTCACTTGGTGTATCTCAACATACGCATAAAATATCAAACCTGTGAAAATTTGACTCAATTTGTCGTCGAAGATGCGAGAGAATAATGGAAGAAAAACACCCTTGTCGCACAAGTTGTGTGATTGGTTTCGTGACCTCAGCTGAGGTCTCTTTTTTAGTTAAAATATTATTTATTGAGAAATTACTTCTTTCGCAAAAACTACGATATTTCAGAAGGAGCCGTTTGTCACAAAAAAACACTATAAAAAAGAGCTCTCCATTGCTCGTTACCAAGTAAGTTTTTATGCTTATTAACACTTATATTGAATAATATCCAATAGTGTCCAGTGGGCGCTTTAATTTTTTTTTCTCTTTCACCTACTCCTTCATATACATTCGAAATTCCCTTTTACGAAAATGAACCCACCAAATGACAAGGAAAAATTGATAAGAGCAGATTGCGGTCAGTTTCCCTTGTGGTTTATTATTTTGGTATCTAAAATAAAGTTGGTCACAAACTTGATTAAGCTTGAACGTGAAACAATGACGATTGTGCAACAAGGTTAACATAAAAACATTATTGTCAACCATCTAGTTGAAGACACCTTTTTGAACTCCTTCAAAGAACAACATAAATTGACAGTCTTATAGTTTAAAAACTGTTACCCTCGGACTGCCTCGGACTTTGAATCATTCAGGCTGAAGTAAAAGATGACCCACTTAAAACTTCTAGACCATTTGAGATTTTGAAAACGTAACTCACTCCTAAATCCCACCATTGCTACTAGTCCGTTTTATTTTATAAAAATGTTCTACTACTCTCTCCTTGCCTTCTAAACATTTTCCTTTTACATTAACCCGTTTGACAATCTGTATCCATCTAGTTTACGTGACAGATTAAAAGATAACAGCTAATCCCAAAACGTCGCCTGATTTTTTTGACAACTTAATGCAAAGAGAAATGAGACATTGATGAATGGATTCATTATTAGACATCAAAAAAACATAGCTGCTACAAAGCATATCACCATCCATAACCACTCTACCCATGCTTCTTATATGCAAACTTTTGTTGCCTATACACACACAACCTTATGCCAAGGCAATTACAGTTACTGCAGATTAGAGGCTTCAACTGTAACAATGTTTCCTTTCAGCCTTCGCCGTGAAAGTCGAACTCTTTTTAGGTGTATAAACCCCAACTTTCCAGCGTTTTGAACCCATGGTGAATAGATTGGGTAAAGGTTACTAAATCTATTAGGAAAACAGCCCGGGGTGTGCCTTGTTGTGAGGGAGTGTAGAAATCTTTTGATCAAACTAATAGGTTACAAACTCGTGTTAAATGCTGCAGGAACAAGCTTTTTGTATGTAAATATTTAATTTGAATACTAAAACCTTGCATTGATACAAACAGATGAAAGTAGAATTAAAGAATTTTATTTTTGCAATTTTCAAGACTGTGACTCAGATTGACATCTTGTGTTAAAGGATAAGATTGGAAAGTAGTAGGATTTTGCTAATTTTAAGTCCATTAAATCTGTGTTTATCCACAAAAGCTTTCATCGAAGAATTGAAGATAATTTTCAGAGTGCTGAACTCGTAATAAAAAGTAATGTTTTCCGAAATGTCAGTCCTGTTTACTCTTGTCAGTAGAATTGATTAAAAAAACGATTGCCAAGTGCCCAAAATAAAGCACTGCATAATCGCTAGACCTTTACGCCTTTTGTCATCATAAATTGTCGAGTTTTAAATGCGATTACGACAACAATTGAAGACACAGTTTAAATTACAAAACTATATATGGTCAATTTCAAATCAAGTGCCGAGGAAAAGTTCTTACCGCACTAATCTTGCCTTGAGCCTAGCCGTTGACTGCGCGATGTAATTCGATTTGTGGTATAGTCATTGTGTCCTGACCATTGTCTGATTTTCTATACGCGTGCGCACGATTAGACTGCGAAAACCAAAAACGCATTACTGGGACCCAAAAATGCAACAATTTTGTCCTGAAATGGAGCTTATTAAGCCACAAGTATGCCCATTGTTTGATGCAACCCGCTAATACCGACCCAATTTATAGCCCATGCTTTCGTCTGGCTGTTGATGCTAGCTAGAAATACTAGGTCGGCTAATGTTTTATCTCGCCATTTGCTGGAGACAGGAATATTATTGCTATTATTTTATCTTGCTGCAGTTTTATAACTTGTCATATACATTCTAACTGAAAGGTTATTATGTCTCTATCTACATCTACATCTATTCAGCTACTTGTCAAAGCCTGCTCAGCATCTAGACAAGGGCAAGGCCTTTTCAGCATAATACGACCCGTGTGTACACCAATCAACGAGTCTTGTTGACAACACAAAGTATTCAGTTTCGAAGATTTTAATTTTTGATGGCGTCTTCATCTTGTCCCCCTGGTTTTGATTGGCTGCATATTGCTCAACAGCACCTTGTAGACCATTGCTTGGTGCTATGTAAACGAATTGGTCCCATACTTCAAAACATAGCTCCACAACAACTTGTAGGCAAGTATACTTGAAGTTGAAGCGCTTTGAGTGCCACCGAGTGACGGATAAGAGCGCTCTATAAGAAGCCATTATTGATTGTAATACTGCTTGTTTAAACAATTTGTATCTTTAAGGTTTTAAAGTAAGATTGGGTCTTAGAGAGTTATATATATTGACAGTTTGGAGTTGATAATTCGCTCGGGTGAAATAAACGCTGTCATCTCTTAAAGGCACGTTTGGTAATTGGCACCATTCTCACTTGGTGTATCACAACATGCATAGAATAGAAAACCTGTGAAATTTGGACTTATTGGTTATCGAAGTTGCAAGAGAATTAATGAAAGAAAAACACCATTGTTGCGTAAATTTATGCGCTTTCAGATGCCGAAAAAAGGCTTCAGGTCCTATGTCTTTTAATATTTGAGTGAGAAATTAAAGAAGATGTTTGTTTTTTTGAACGTAGATCATTAGCCGGTTGATATTGCTGAATTAGATCATGTATTTGACATATAGAAGGTGTGTTGTTGTTTGTCATTCCTTTTGTTTTGGTTCAGATGATGGTTTAGAATTAAACCATGCTGGAAAAAAAAAACTGTACAAAATAATCTGACGGTATTTTGGCGCGTATTGTTATCACATCATGATGGATGAAGTTCTCCACCATCACCGTGCATTTACACGCGCAATCGCCATGTTGAGCAAAGTCGACGGGCATTCGGTATTTCCTATCTAAATATAATCAAGTATAATTTACATTCTGAGGCAGGGACCTCTGCCACACTAGTCTACCCTCTCAACCAGGTTTGTCATTTAAATCAACGGTTTGTTATGGGTACTTTGCAGGGCGGGTTAGGACCTTTGGATTCGCACTTAAATCATCCATCGGTGTTGTTTATTTCTGCGGGTTCTCTCGAAGAGCACCGTCCCTTTAGCCCAGATCTTACAACCAGGGACAGGGCCACATTGGTGGTGATATATTACCGATTATTCGGAGACTTTTTTAATGATAAAAGTTCAGAATACTCCAAATGTGAACAACCGCTATTTAACTCGTTGTCTCGCGTTGCTCGACCCTTGTTGAGACGCTGCGGCTATAGTGCTGAATGTTTTATTAGGTAGGAAAGCCAGTTAGAAAAGTTGCTGGAAAAACTTCTAAAATTGAAATAACAAACAAATACCGCTGTGTGTTTATTCTGAGGAGGGGTATATTAGCTCGACTGGATGAGATTTAGTGCTGAGGTGCTTTGACGAGGAACTAACTGGTGAATTATGTAAATTTGATTTATTTTAGTGCTTCGGGAACTTCAGGAGAAAGCGGGTTAAAGTAATGAAAGATGGATCCGTGTAGGTATGCAGCAATGCGACTCTCGTGCAAAAAGACAAACCATTTAGAGGAGCAAATCTGATTTGAAAAAAAGACCCAACCGTTTCTTCTCAGACCAATTATTTAGCACAAAAACATTTGCTAAGCGCAAAACAATAATGCAGCATTGGAGAAATCAGCCGAATTCCTAAACACTACTCCGCGGTAGTAGAATATAATAATAGCAAGACAAGTTACCATAAACATTGATACCTCACCATGCAATGCCTTAAATCCCATAAAACAATCGAGCTGAACGGTTTTACAGCCAAAATACCGAACCATGCGCATTGTTTATGAGGTGTCTCCAACTTGTTTTCCCCATACACGACAGAAATTTGCAAAACACCTTAGCTGTGAAACTTAGCCCCGATGTAACACCGTTTAAACACAACGCACACGTGTATTTGTTGTTTTAAATTTGCAGCCAAGCCAAAATAAACTGAGACTCAGGATTCAGGGTTTTCTTACATTCCTCTCCGTTGCAGAGAGAAAACATCTTCTTAAGCGCTATTCACACGACAGCAATTCACAATGGTCCCATGCTTAACTTTAGCATGTTTTTAAAACGAAGCAATTTTTTGACAAGATTTAACAAGGGACCTTGGACAGTACAAAAATTATCACACGGTGTACATGCTAAAATATCGCAAGGGACCCCTGTTTAATGGCTCTCATGTGAAGGGACTAAAGACAACTAAACTATCATTTCACTTCTTGTGCCAACGCGTATGTCTGTAAGACACAACAATTGAATTTGATGCAGGTTGTATTTTCAACCATTGAGTTGCATGGCACACGATACTGCCACCATGTGGAATTTCTCCCCTCCATGCTGCGACCAACACCCCAAGAGAAAAAAAACAACACACACATAAAAACCACACGCTACATTCGAAGCCATTTCCAGTCCATGATGTGTTTCTTTCCCTTCAATTCTCCTTCCCGTCTCACAGATTGCGGCTCTAATAAATTGATTGCAGAGTTTGTGATTGCTAAAAAAGAGATAGATAGAAACGAGAAAAAGGACTTAAGATGTGCTCTCATCGGCCTACACTCTGGCGAATCTCAGCGACAATAAACAAAGCTGCAGATATAACATCAAACAGAAAAGAGCTCGTGGGCCCACGAAGCGTGGCTTGAGTTCGTGTCTATACATGCACATTAGCTTAACCTACAGGGACTGGCAGTGCAGAGTGGATAATGGGTGTGAGTAACACGGGTCTAAATGACCGTGATTGCCCGAGAGTACTGGCCGGTGATGAGCCATAATAGCCGAATTCATCGCTGTTTATTACAAACCAATTCATCCAAATTTATGAAAAGTGGTGACGGATGAATGGCTGAGACATCAGGGCCGCTGGTGGCGAAGAAGGGTGGCGCTTCAAATGACAGAAAGAAAGGAAGAAAAAAATGTTTTTTATTTCCATTATAGAAGCTAGAAAGGAGATGGATAGAAAAAGAGCATTACGGTAGCTTCATAAATTCTCATCATTGAAGACGAGGCTGCCGGCGTAGATAGCAAGATTCTAAGAGGTCGGTCTCGGATGGCTCTTTATCTCCAATACCCCCAAGACGTTTGGTCTTTGATACATGGTCGGAAATTAATTGTCGAGAAAGAGTGTGGCGCACCATCTTTGATAACTCCCTTCAAAGTTGGTTATGTCTTTCCAAAAACCATTTACCCTATCGGTTGCTTTTGACGGATCAGTGAAGAAGAGTGAAGATGCAAAACATCGCGGTCCCGATGATGCAGTCTCCAATATCAGTCAATTTGCCAATATTTAGCACATCGCGAAAGGCTTTCAGGTCGTAGGTGATGATGTATGGGTAATACTTGCCCACCCATGTAGCCATCCATACAAGCAAGAATGTCGCACCACCACCACACTCTCACTGAGTGTGTGCCATCATCCATGGTCCCATCATGTTACACACACATGCAGCATGTGAACGGGGCAAAACGTTCCTCCCTAAATCGGCAACTTGACTTCTTTTTTTTGTGTCTGAAGAAGAAGAAAACTGGAGCAAGATGAGTGAGAAGTTGTCAACAATATTTGTCATCTTTAAATTGTTTGAATTGGTCTTGATGGGGAGGGTGGTTCATTCCTTTAGAATAACTAGATTAGAATGTGTGTTCTGTAGTAGGCCTGCCCAGGTTTTCATCGTGTAAGACAACGCGAATTAAAAGGACAACTTTCAAGATTCTACTATAATAAGAAGTAACTATAAATAGAAACATTTACTGCTACAACCATTGTGTTTTGGGAGGAGTGTTGGCTGTGAGAAGAGCCGGTTTGGTCTCGACGTTTCGAACAGTATAGTCTGCTTGTTTGTATCGTTTATCAAGAACTCGTTTAACTTTGTGTTAGTTTGATTTTGACAGCTAAAGGCTGGTCAAGGACGAAGGCTGCGAGATATTGAGGACAATACCGAAATATCATGCATTCATTTAGATCCAGGCCTATATCCATGATTTATTGTAAAGAACCCCAATAAATATCTGATAATGTAGTCTGAGCTAACACGTTGTTGTCAAAAAGAAAATACTAAGTTGACAAAAAGCTGTACTTTCGCTCGCTCTGAGGCAGTTATAGTGTTTTAGATAGGCCCTGTTTCTCTGTACATTACACTTAAACATATTACGACTATGGGCGTGAACTGCAACCATAATGTTTTCGAATAAAACTTTATCGCGGTGCGGCCGCAGCTACTACCGAACCATTCGAACGACACAGACAGGGGCTCATCAAACCTCGTTCCCAGGGGCTAGGTGTAGTCGATCTCGCCGCGCCATTTTCACCCAGCATGCATTGTAAGTGATGAGATGTATTAATACGCTGCCCCTGGTAGCGAGGCTTGGGGTTACGGTGGTCAAGCGTGCGTTTTGTTGGTCGTTACCTATGCCTGTCTCAGTCAAAGGTCAGTTATTAACCAACGGTTAATTTAACTGAAACAGTCATTAGTTACAACCGCCAAAACGCACCCAAGATAGTCTGTGACACGTCTAGGACCCCGTAGTACCAACGTGAAATGGGTACTGACTTTCACACACAGACAACAGGTAAACAGACCATTTTGTCTGTTCCAGTGGCGTCACGGTCACCCATGCCCCATCTCCGCTGCTACGGTTGACCCATATCAAAATGAGTATGGTTAAATGTGACGTAATATGAAGCGCCACCCCGTGGTTTGTTTGCGTTTGATGGAACAAACAGTAGTTTGCAATCAGACACAAGTAGTTATCCCAACTTCTTAAACACAAAATAAAGCTACATTTTGTAGCGATATTTTTGCTATTTCGAAAAGACCTAATTTAAACATGTTCGGCGTTCACTGGCATGCATGCAAGCCGGTGCACTATTTTCCTGCGGGGCCATTTTCACCAATAGACCCAGGCCATTATGGTGTAGTTCATCTTTACAAAACTCTCATTCAAACCAATGTGTACTAAATTGAAGGCTAGCAGGGGAAATAGTCTGGTACCTGATTTGCATTTAAAAAAAAACATTCATTATACTCACCAAAGCATACAGGGAGCACGGCCAAAAATAGCCAATTCTTAAGATTCTTCGATAAATATCTTCATTTATAAGTCAAACTGTGTTAATTGAAAATACTTTTGAGACACTTATTTTCGTCACAATGCTATTTCAGACATGGTTTCCCTCCAATATGAATTCTGCGGACTGATACATCGAAAATGCATGAATCCGAAACTGCCCCATTATATCAAAATCAACTTTAAAAAGGCAACAATTGTTCCGTTAACACAGTAGGGCAGACTGCCTTCAAATTGAAGTGCTAGTTACTGGTGCAAAACGAACCAACTTTTATAATAAGTAATTTTTGTATTTTCTACTGGTACTGTGCATTCTCTGTGCCCCCCCCCCCCCTGCGATATGACTGAGCCTATCAAGCTTCAACATTTCAAAATGAGCAATCGCTGGCAGAAAAAAAGTGCAGCTTAATTGTGTGTTTCTTTCGTGGGGGCGATAGTCAATCAGTTTATAGAAGTGACGTGCATTCTTCATTAGTGCCATAATCATGGGCAATTTAATCGCAGAGATCTTATCACCAGCCTCCCAAAAGCAGCCATTAATTGCTGACCTCGGAATTGTACACGGACGGCGTGCGGCCTTACCCGTAGTACTGATCGCGATAAAGTTGATGCGAACTGAAAGTTGGTTTCGGTTGTGACAAGACGGACTTGGAAGTTGGTTTTTCGTTTTTTTGTGTCACACGGTGATAAGGAGTGAGCAGTTTAACCTTGTAAAGTACCGGAGTTCAAAACAGAGGCCTGCAGTAAATAACTTGGTACAATAGCAATTTTTTGTTCGTTGCTACTCAAAAGTGGGTGGGGGCAAAACAGAATGTTGGCTTAAACGATGAGTATTTTGCTTAACGGATACAGTCTACCAGCTGAAACGTCATGCGTTGTAGATTGGTTTTGCGGCTGGTACCCTTAATTGCTGCTTAGCATAATGGTTGATTGCTGCTTACCATAATGACCTGCTGAATAGATTCTCCTTCGAAACTGAGCTCATGTATTTTTTAAATTATTTATTTATACGCTACTTCATCGTACAGAGGCAGAAACCAGACTCTGAAGAATGTCAAGTCAGTTTGTTGCATAGCAAAGTCCGATGAATACTCAGTCAGTAAATTGAATAGCCAATTCGACGAATATTTAGTAAGGGAATTGCATAACCAAATTCGATGAATATTCAGTAAGGGAATTGCATAACCCAATTCGATGAATATCTAGTCTACACATTGAGAAATCAAATTTGATGAATATTTAGTCAGTAAACTGAAAAAACCAAATTCGATCATTCAGTCAGTAAATATTCAATCAGGGGAATGAATACCTGATACATATCCAATGCGGGGGGGGGGAGAACACACTAACAATAATCAACAAACTTAGTCTATATCAATACTTCTTATATATAAAACTGTAACGTTCTTTAATCAACACAAGTACTGCATCATGGTTTCATTTCATTTACAAATAATCTACTTAGTATTTATTTAACGTTTATATAAATGTGACTTTCATTTCTATGTTTTGTAATACAGGGCTTTTAGAACATCTTATCGTTTTCTTTGGACCATTAAGCAAACAATTTACTTAGTACAAATATTACAGCCACACGATATAAAAGTATAGTGTTCGTAAAATTCACAGTTAAACTGCAATTACACTGTTTTTTCGGTTAGCTGCCTCTTGAAATGTTCAAATTCAAGTTTACATTCCCCTTTGTAAGGCTGTTTTTTTATCAAGAAGATTCCGTTTAACCCTTACACGAGAGCCGTATCGGAACCCAAATTCACAGAGCCGCTTAGAAACAACATGTAGCTAAGCACAACATAATTATTCTTACAATAATAAGGTTACCAACCAAACGTTCATGTCATGTACAAATTGTGACAGGTATCCTGCTCATAACAGATAATTGTTGAGCAATATTTTCTGCCACTCTTAGTGAAACTGGGTCCAGGACTGCGCAAGCTAAAAATATTTCAAGAAGTCTAAGAGAATTTTCCGAACCGCATTTCTGAACCCGAAGGAGGGGTACTTTTTTTCAATTACAACGACTTTAAGAAAAGTACTATGACTCCCGTCAATGGACGCACTGATATGATCTAGGTCATTGTTTACCAAAAGCCCCTTTCGCACGAGTGCAATTTAGCAAGGCTCCCTTGCTAAATTGTTCAAATGTACAATGTGTACCTCAAATAAAAAGATGTTGTTGTGTGTGTCCAAGGTCCCTTGTAAAATCTTGTCCACATTGCTAGTTTATGTCGGAGATCCTGACCTAAGTCTCGACCAAGGATGAGTGCGAAACTTCCGTGTGAAGGGAACCCAAGAGCTCACCTAACACGCCTGCCGCCGATTTCACAAAACTCTTCCTAACTTAAGATTAATCTTAGGACTTAGGACGAGTCCCAACCCTGCACTGTAGCATGCAGACCTTAAGATTAATCCTAAGTTAGGAAGAGTTACTCGTCCTAACTCGAGATAAGACGAGTCCTAACTCTTTGTGAAATCGGCTGCTGGAATTACACGGTCTGGAATTGCCACTGTATCTGTTGACTTGGCCATGGTGCCCTTCAGATTCTCGTACAGATTCTCATTATTTAGACTTTTCCCAATGGAAGCGTGCCCGTTACAAAATGAAAAAGACCTTGCCCTCTCAAAGATGAAATTAAACAGATTTGCATTCAACAGATCAAAGCACTCAAATATGGTTAGTACAGAAGAGTAGTTTCGCCGAGTATACAAACTATATATGTTTAAACGTCTCCATGACATTGTACCCAGATGTCAGCAGGAACATATGTAAAATCATGAATCAAATTAAATGGCTTCAACCTTCAGTACTGTGTTACATTAACATAGCTAGCATATCGTTAACTGTTATTCATATTCTATTTTAATACGTTGGACCGATGCGCCTCTTTGGCTAAAATGCTACATTTTACAAATCTATAACAGTCAAAGCTAATATGTGTAAAGTAAGAAGGCTTTCAACTATTTCGGGGGGGGGGGGGGGTGAGTCATTTCAACTTAGCCCCGCTTCAACTTAGGGCCAGTTGTAAAGAGCTCAAAAAAATATTTGCCGATACATCGCGAGGAATTCGAGATTACCAGAAACAATCTCATCACAGAGGGTGAGATACAGAAAGGTTTAAAGTTGTTGCATTGTGCGTGGAAAACAAAACAAATTTGTAAAAAGCAAATTGTTTGATCGTAAGCTCTCTTAACTTGGACCCGTGTGCTTGCTGACAAATGAGTTTGAAGATGCAGTTTTAAACAAAATAAAGGATACAGCATGAAAGTAGTGTCACTTCCTTAATATTTATCTTATTTTTTAGCAGTGGCTTATATGGTAATTTTTTTTCAGTTTCCTGACAGAAAATCCTGACAGAAAAAGGGTCACATGACGAAATGTCAGGTGCTTATTTTACACTGTTTTGTACTCTTGTGTATTTGGTTTTCCCTTATCAATGTTTGAACCCCTTACCCTCCCAAAACATTGTGGACAAGTTGACGACAAATGTTTGTGCACCACTCAAACTTAAAAAACTTAACTCATATTCTCTTAAACTGGCAGCATGAACGTATTAGTGGAGCAGCTGCTCGCAACCCCAATTGTTTATGTTTAATATTAAGTAAAATGTTTAGATGCGAATTGATGTGGGCCAATATTCCGAGTGATGCATTTAAGTAAACGAAACTTATAAAGAATGGTGTCCGATGAAGTACATACATGAACAATAAAATGTTTACCAGTGTTTTATACAGACCCTCTTGACATCACAGTGTTTCGGATAAAAAACATTACCCTTATATATAACCTTGTAAACAACTACTTTCCAATTAAGACAATTTTAAATCGGCAAGCGACATTTAACTATAGGTCCCATATTTGTTCCATAGAAAATATTGACACATGACATTTAAAAATATATAATCACATTGTTTCACTAAATAGTTGTGCACAAAATGACAAATATTATTATCACCCCACACTTCATATTATTTTACTTTTCACGGATTAAGGTTTCAGGAAACTGGCCGGCCCATTTCCGAAGTCAAACACAAATAAATAAATAAATATACTTTTGGTTTGCGCTTATAACAAGAACAGTACGATGTGAATATCTGGTAGAAAATGTCAAAGGGTCAGTGAATCTTTTATCCTATCCTTCCGAGAACTTAAACGTTTAATTCAAAAGTCTTTTCTCGTACCAATTTATTTATTTATAAATTTGTTTACGGTTTAATAATAGTCTTTATACATTAACATTATACACGTATATTTCCCAAAATCGAAGGAGATTTTAGAGTTCATATATAAATATATATCACAAATTTCTTAACTCGGCAATTTTTCCCCTCCAAAATGTTTGAATCATCAAACAAAAACCAATGCTGGTGGACTTAAAGGTCCATAGGCACACGGCGATCATCGCCTGCACGGGAGCATCGTTTATTAGCGGTCCATTGCACTTCAGCCTGCCCGTGTAAAGAGACTAACAGCCCCGTTCCCACTGGCTGCTATTTACGGCACAACTGCTAAATGAATGAGTCATTTACTGTTAAGGGTAGGGGGGCTTCGAAATTATAATAAACAAGAGCCCAGGTTAAAGTTAAAATTCTCCATGATTTCCCCCATCAGAAAGCTTGACAATAAGCTCAATGAATAGCCTCTTTGCAATCGACGATGGTACCAATACGAACTTCGGGCCATGCCGTAGGAGTTTCTGTTGTTGTCTTTCTTCCACATTTCTCAACCTCTGACAAAAACTGTCCCCGAAATCGTTGCAAACTCGGTCTCGTGATGCGAGTCGCTTTAGTTTCTGATCATGTATGCCTGGTGGTTGCTTGATGGTGGTAGAGTTCAACTGCTAGAGTTCAGTCAGGTTCCACTTTCCATTGGCTCACAAAATCCTCCCGCCAAAAATGTGTCACAATCGGAGTTTTAGTGTCAGACTATCATAACGAGTTTTGCTGTGTCTCCATCCGCCACCTACTCACGTGATGAGACCCTTTCTTCTTGGAGTCTTGTTCCCCTTCTTCTTCCGTCTTGATTCGCTTGTATTTCGTTCTCCGATTTTGGAACCAGACTTTGACCTATTGAAAGAAAAAATAATATCAAAGAAATTGAATTAAGTTTAATTATCAATCAAACTGGATTCTACGGTCTGGGGCCAACAAAAGAAAAAGAATTATTTCTTTCAAATTTTCCATTACTTTTGACACAATATGGGGGTGTTCGTATGATGGTCTTATTTTCTGCACAAATCATTTCAAAGTCGGCATAGATTAATCAAAGTCCTTAGAGTATTTTGACACAATGTCGTGGAAATAACTTTTTTGTGCAAACACATAAAAAAAGGGAAAGGTTTTGTAATGGAACAGTGTTACCATTGCCTCAGTGCCGTAAGTGGGGTGAGTAATTACCGCAGAATCGTGCCTGATTTTCTATACTCTCGACAAGTACCTTTATAGTAGTGCCATTTAACTCAGACTTCCCTTTTAAAAAGCATTGCAATTAAAGTCATTTTAAAACGACAATAGATTTGGATTTTATAGGCGAGTAGCAGGGACAGAATTAGTGGTGGATTGCGCGAGGGGAGTTTTCAGTCTAATCGCCCTCGGGCCATCCTGTCTTCCCCAGCGCTGTGGCACGCGGGGGAACCGTGCTGGAATCACGGCGTAGGGAACGGCTAAATTGCGCTGGCCGACCATCCATCACGGGGGCCTGTTGGCGGTATATACCGGGCTCTACAGGTATACAGGCTTCTCGATCTCTCAATCCCAGGCAACGTTATGAGACATGCTTTTCTTCTGTACCGCTCTACTGACAACGGAAGTCACAGCTTCCTCCTAAATTTAAAAGCACTTCACTTCATCGTCGCTTGATTACCATTGAGCTTGCTCCAAAGTCTTCTTTCTTAACCCATAGTCCGGAACGTCTGCGTGTGAGACGGGACTGTAATAATACTACTACTACAGGACTCTTGCCAGGCGTGTGGCGCGAAAACTAAAATAATGACATTGACTGTGGGGACTGTCTGACTCTCTTGCTCATTTCCTTATATGGACCCGAGAATATTATCCACATTTCTGAGGTGATAAAGAGAGTGCACCGACACTTTCAAAACTATCTTCTTTTTAAAAGGAATGCTGAACTGTAGAATTTATGAATGAAACACATAAGCAAGTCCAAGTTAACATTATCGACAACATTATCACAACCCACTCAAAACACATTCGGTTGCTGTCCACGTATACGATACAAATCAATAATATGGTGTCATATTTTTTTGTTTTACTGTTTTTATACGCGACTGCATTGCACACATTTTGTATTTAACTGTTTTTCGTATGACTGGGAATAAATTCGATCTTGTACCTTGAAGTGACCGTCCGGCCTTTGGCCAAATCTCATTGAATAAAAAGAAGGTAAATCAATTGAAACAAAATTATGGACAATCGTGATTTGAATTTGATTGCTTCTTGTAGTTGGCACAATAAACATTTATTTTGTGTAACTTTCCCCAAAAGATAATTGGTGCGGGTTCAGTTTTTTGCCGATAAGGGATTAAAGGTTGCCGCACAGCTCGTTCCCATTATGATTTCTCCACGTCGAGGAATTGTTGAAGAAGAAACAACCCAGTTAAAGCGAGGCCAGCCTTACAACTTATCATCGTACCTGTTAAGTCAAGAAAAATCATCGTCTGACTCAGGGCCAATGAATCGATAAACTCAGATTGAATGTAATGTGCCGTAAAGAAGAGGGGAAAACACAAATCATTGGGAGCGGCGCTCCTGAAAAGCCACGCCGACAATAATCGCGGCAGCCCCCATGACATTCTAGGAGTCTGTGGGAAAACATTTCTCAACGAGGTAATAGCCATTCAATTGAGTAGTATCGCACCCTACCACAAGGCCCTTGAACACATTGTCAAAAATAATATCAGATACAATGCCAAATTGACACGTTGGTTCCAACCATGTAATTCTGCTTATCTTCATCGCAGAGTTGTGTAAATAGTATTTCTTTGGCGATGAATCACACCTAGGGACGAATCTCTTTATTTTCTTAGGTCTTCCCAAGTTGTAATGAGTGTCACTACCCAAAGTTAAAAACAACATTACGGCACAACTGTATTATGTCAATAGCTAGCTCCATGTTATTCACCCATTCAATGTTAGTGAAGTTGAGTGTGAGAAAATAGGCCTGAGAAGATACATGAAACCAACTATTCCCCGTTTTTTTCTTCAGAAAAGCCTGACACAATTGGGTGTCGTGCGTTTCTGAATTTCACGCGTGGTTTGTGCCTGGACCAACTTTCCACCCAAGCAGCTTTGTTGGTTTGATGATCATTTTTTGAAATCATATTGTTCTGATCAAAAGAGTGACTGTCCCTTTTAACACCTTCATGTTCAGATAGTTTTTTTTTAAACTGCATCAGTACACGTAGATGATTGACAAGGAACCGCCCACGATTTCACCGAATGAACTTTTACAAAATGGATACTGTTTTTCCAATTTCTTGAATGAGAACCAGAGGGTGTTTCCCAGAAGTGTTTTCGAGCAGTATCATCCCTCGACACTCCCCTGTCACCGGGTCCTAGTCTTTGTTCACCATTTGTTTCCCTCGTGTGAGCCTGCCACACCGAGTGGGTTCACATCCCCACAAGGTCACCAGACTAGGACTCCCCACCCCTGTTGTATTATTTTTGTGAAAATATGTTTCATACCAGATAACGCTTATTGAAAACAAACATTTTTTATAATAATACAAACATGTTTATGATTCAGACTTTCTTTGGTGGGTGTGGGGTTCTGATGAGTAACAGTTATTAAAAAAACAACAAAAATATTATTGTTTGTTGTTGTTTCTAAACAGTTGTTTGAAACCTCGTTTTCCCTACAACAAAATGTGATGCACAAAACCTTTGTCGCGAGGCTCACACCTCCATCGGGTAGCGCCATTGGTTTGTGGCGGGAATACTTATCGCTATAGTTTAGTAAGCAGTATCTATTTTTATTTTCTACTAGTTTGTATTTTTGTAAAGGTTCTGGCAACTTTTTTGTTTCTTTAACAAAAGGCAGTTTAAGATAAAAACCATCATTTTACAATTTTAGTCAGAAAATCTTACTGATTATACTAGAACCAATACATCTTGTTTCTGTGAAATATTTCCCACTGAAATGATTTCGAGAAAACTGTATTTGAAAACCTTTTTAAAAAGGCAACGCGTGACTTTGGTTGTTGCAACCAAAATTTAGGACAAATTGTGTTATATGGATATTCGAAAATTGTGCATGTTTTTTCACTTTCTATCGAATTAAACAATGGATAAGGCCCACATGTTTACAGGAATGTTATTTCATGTATGATCACATAAAAGAATTTATTTCCTGTTGATCACATAAAACATGATCAACGTCTGCGACTATTTTTGTCAGCTCTACATTCATAATAATAATAATAAATCTTATAAAGCGCTGGTATCTAGAAAAACTATTCACTGCGCTAAAATATGACCAAGGGAAAAATTAATGGTAGGCTTGACTGAAGAGGTAAGTTTTGAGATTGGATTTGAATGAAGAAATGTCAGTTTGTGATCTAAGGGTGACAGGCAAGTCGTTCCACACAAGGCGGGGAACTGTTCACAGCGTCAAGCTCCAAAACCCCACCCCAACTCTGAACACCTGGAGACCGGGCTTGTCGTTAGCTTATCAAACGCCATATCGTATCACCCAATGGTACCCATCAAATCATAGCTCTTTGATACAAAAAGAAAAACAAAAACCAGTAATGGAAACTCATAAAATGTTGAGACTTGCTGACTATCGACAAATACCCTGATTAATATAACGTAACTGACTCCAGTCTTATCATTGCTATTATCAAGTAACGATTAAATGACGAAGACCTGAATTCTATCTCTATATGATATGGCTAACGAGAATGTAAAATGTGTATTACGTAAATAAACTTTTTTACAAAAAGAATTAACTTACAACAATTATTTGTTTCGTTTTACCCCGTTGAAATGTTTTCAAACAAATGAGACGTTTCATTTTAAAGTTGTCTCGAACTGGTGAGTTAATAAAAAATAATTCCGACGTGTAGCCTTTCTTGTTGATGTTCTTTTCATGCACCCAAACAGAAACTTGCGCATGGCCGCCTTGTGACAAATTTGCAACAAAAACAAGTATTTAATATCTCCCCATCTGACTGGAAAACGATAGTTTTTAACACTAAGAAATAAGACAAACTTTATCCAACAAACGTAAGTTGTGGTTTCGTTCGAAGTGACGTCATGTGACATTTTGCACTTTGTCTGAGTGGATGTGATTATGCAATGCCGCAAATGCATGAAGCAAGATCAGGTTTATAACCTTACAGTGAGAACGATGTTCTGTATAATAGCAAACGAATTTAGTCTTGTTTAAATTCGGAACTCATTTTGTCATTGCCATCAAACGCAGCTCGGACCATGCTCGGACCAATCAGAAACAAACGCTGTTAAATTCTGAAATATAGCGCCCTCTTCGGAGAGACTGAGTTGTACTCACATTGTGGGTCACATTGTGCGTAAATCAATGCCAATGAAATGTTTATAGGACCTTTCGATCCCAGCATTTTGACATCCTGACTTCAAACCATACGCACCCCATTGGGTCACTCGGCACTATTTTCTTTCGAAGGGAGGGAGAGAGAAGGGGGGGGGGGCATATCTGATGTTCACCAGAATGTGTAAATATGGTTTAGCAATTGCCTTGTTAAAGATACACGTTGCCTGGGATCGGTCGAGTTGGTCTTTGAAAAGCGTTTGTAACCGTTTTTTATAAAATGCACATGGGTAGAAAGATGTTGTAAAAGTAGAATACAATGATCCACACAAACATGTCTCGAAATTGCACGGTTTTCCTTTTACATCGTCGACTAACACGGTCGGCCATTTATGGGAGTAAAATTTTTGACTCCCATAAATGGCCGACCGTGTTAGTTCGCACAGTAAAAGGAAAACCACGCAATTTCGAGGCAAACTTGTGTGGATTATTGTATTCTACTTTTAAATCATCTTTCCAACCATATGCATTTTATAAAAAAGGGTTTCAAACGCTTTTTATAGACCAACTCGTCCGATCCAAGGCAACGTGTTCCTTTAAGATAAAATAAAATAAAATCATACCCAACCGCGTTCTTTCACGAGAACGCCCGTTGCGAAGATATATTCTCGAGTTTTCTCGTCATTTTTTTAACCCAAACACGCAGGATAATCAAATTCAATCACCCCCGCCATCTACCTGTAACACACTAAAAATTATGCTGCACATCAAAAGCGAACTTTGTGTACACTAAAAAAGCTACACACTTTAGTATTTATAATACAACCAATCCTCAACGATACGAAACTGTGATTGATGTTTCACATTGTGATCGATTAAGAAAAATGGTCCACACAAAAAACAGCAAACCACTTCAAATCGAAAGGACAAGTTACTCATTAGCTTTTCTATCTCTGCCAAAATCAAATTGTTGCTTTCACTTTTCTGTTATTTCAACGCGGGCCGCGATTTCGAAAGTTGACACATCTGTTTCTTTGAGCTTGAAGCATCCATTAGGACTGCGTTTGGTTAATAGTCGGTTAAATAGTTTACGGGAATAGTACTTTGTTTATTATTTCCATTGTTGTGAACCTTTTATTTTGTATTAAAAGGAAAGTAAAACATTAGCTTGATTTGGTTTTCTTTTCACCGTATACTGCGCTGAAGATCCGTGTTATATCGAAACAAGTTGATCATAAAATCAAAACATTTGAATGTTTCGAAACTTGACGCGGTTTTAATTTGAACCTTTGACCAGTATTCTCCATACACTGCAAAACCCTGGGTTTTATAAATTGCCACTAATACAGAAGAGAGAAAGGAGTATTATTTTGATTTGATTTTGGTAAATACATGTAACAAATCATACCCTTTTCCACACCCAGGTTTCTGCAGGGTTCCTTACTAATGCAGGGTTCCTTACTAATATTAATTCCAAGCTTCAGCTCCCCTTAATTATTTTCATCAATAAATGTTTTCTTTTTGTATAGCCCTTAATAGCAAGAGTAGCTGTAAGACTTGTTTGTGGCAACCTGCACATCCTATAAACGTATCCATTCAATTTGATCTCAAAATAGTGCAATGGCCATGAACTGGTTTTCATTGCCCGTAATGTTCACCGTTTTGTCATGTCGCACTGTCGTGTGTGTGCATTTATTAATAGGACTGCATCCATTTTAGTGAAAATAAATGGCACAACAATAATTATGCTTGTGTGTTTGCACACTCCACCATGAAGCGTTTAGGCATTGAATTACAGCGTTGTTTAATTTGTGTAGCCCCCCATATCTTCAATAATCCATCGCAAATGCCACATTAAAAGCCTTTGAAGTCGATAACAAAGCGACAATTTGTCTTTACAGCCAATGACTTATTAGTATTCCTAATTGTATTTATTTAAATTATGCAGAAACCAGCATACGCACATAGACCTATAAGAATAAATCATCTCAGCATGATCGCCATAATTAGTATTTTTGTGTGAAAAGTTTGTTTATCAACCACCAGCCTGATCGGTCGAGCCCCAGCCTCCCCTGCTTGTTCAGAAACACATGATGAATGATCATAGGTACATATCAAAAAACAGTTTATACTTTTGTTGTCCAACAAAACAACACATTGCTCTGATCGCTTCTCAAAACCCAGAAAACACTCGCACTTTCTGCTCACGGGATGTTCCGTGAAAAGATTTCATATACGACCGATTCGTTGCACACAATAAAATGTCCGAACCGCCATAAACGCATCTGAATGAAGGTGAAAAGTAAATGGAGAATTTTACAACAGGAAATGAATTGTTTGGCGTACAAATTTGCTTTTATAGTTAACCCGTGGTGCGATATATCGTTTTCCACTTGAGGGACGCGCTGGGAAAACATGGGGCTGAAATGAAAGTGCTGTTTTTTTCCTAAAAGCATTTCATGATTTCTGTTGGACTCTTCCGGAAGGGCAGGATATGAGCGTGCTGACACTGCAAAGTGGCCGTGTATTGTGCTATTTAGACCCACTAAGAGTGTTAATTCTTTCACGGTGAGTTACAAGGAAGCACCGGGCATTATATCTAGCACAGATGACGCGCTGAAAAGTCAAGAAAAACAGAGCAGCAGAGCACATGAAATAAAAGATTCAACAATCCAGATGAACTTGTTCAATGATGAGAGCAGAGCAAAGTTTATGCAACAACAAAAAACACGAAAAAGAACAGAACATGTGTGAACTTTAGAAGGAAACCTAATCTAGATATGCAAGTTCTAAACGACGATTTTGTCCAATGGTGAAAAAACTGGGAACACTTTTCAACAAAGCTATTATCAGTTGACATAGGGAATTGTTCATGATTTATTTATAATGTAGCACCCTTAATTACCAGAGGGTAAGCCAAATCAGTAAACAGATGTGCCACTCGCTAAATTGAAACAGTATCCAGAATTCTCCTTACCCAATGAAGATACTGGGCGAAATATCTTTGAAGGACTTTGACTTCGAATTCAAAAACATGATTGTCTGATTTGTTTATGATAAAGTAAGATCAAAGAGAGATTTCCTTTAGACTTCATTATATAGGTCTCTGCCCTTTTGAGGAGAAGAGGGGGGGGGTAATAAATTCCAAAGAACTGTCTTACGGGGATGCATACTCCTCAGGAGGTTTCAGAATACCTCTGGCTAATGAACGGGGTTTAGTAATGGTGTAAAGGCGCCTTGCTACTTATAGCTATAAAACAAAAAATGTAAGCCATTAAATTTGGTTACAAACATGTATAATAAAGGCCATATCCAGGTGTATACGAAACCAATGTATAACAACAAAATAGAGTTGCTCAATGTCACCGTGGGAAAATGTTTGCAATGTTCCGTTTTAGAAAGAGATCGGATGCCAAACTAAATACCATCGTTTTCCGTTTGAAAGCATTCACATGTTTCCTTTGTGACAATCAGCAAATCATTAACCGCAACCCACTACAACAAGAATCAGGTAAATGTCATTTAGTTTGTACAAGTACAAAAACTAAGAGGGAACATGGACAATGTAGTGTTGGGTATCTATCTTTAAATTCAGAAGTGTGCATTATACCCAGCAGATGCTGAGAGTCACGACATTTTGTTCAGTATTTATCATGAAAATAATCATGTGTTCTTGTTAAGGGGTTTGAGCTAGCATTGATCAGGCATAGCACTTGCATGATAACATAGTCGGGACGATTTTTAAGATCTATTCTTTGTCGATCATATTTAAATTTATGCAAATTTTATGCATCGATTTGATCCATGATTGGCTGATGTGTGACGAGAATATGATTTGTCCGATACATCGTCGTCGAAAAAGAACAAAATAGCTTTTTACACGTACCACAGACCGTTGTATAGGAGTAAACTACCAGCAAAAATGTTCTTTCTAAAGTGATTTAGTTTAGTCAAATTTGTGCAAATGTTATGCAAAATTTGTCCAACGATTGGCTGAGTGAAAGAGAACGAAGAAGCTATTCCCACCTGAAAACATATCGCTCTGAGAAACCGCTGAGATTGTTTTCTTCAAATGATGTTCTTACTGCTTTGTTTTATATATAACCCATAAATGCGCTGACTCACTTAGATTCAAACACGCTACCGTTTCCTTTTGCTAACAATGTTTTCTCTTGCTGTGTTAGGCTATTTAATTCAGCGTGTGTGCGCTGCCTTCACACATAAAGAAAAAAAACCAAATCTTAAGAAAAAGCCATCGGAATCTTCTCTTAATGCTCAAATCAAAACCACATTACACAAGACGTATCGCTTTAAATAAAGCTTAATGTACCCCGGCGGGTTCTGGGCTGGCTGACGGTTCTGCGGCCCAGCTCTAATAGAATAATCGAGAGCAAATCTGGGCCCCAAATTAAGTTTTGTCGGCACGAAGCGAGGATCTGACGGGAGTTGTTGTTATTACACGTTGCACTCAATACTGGAAATGGTGCGAGATGGGGCTACATGACAAACAAAATGCATAGCGAATGTACACAATGCCCGAAGCGATAAGGTGTTCTATGTGGGGAAATTACAATGCAACTGTATATTTTCAGTGTGTAGATTGTCTAGTTTTACTTGGCATGGGGAGGGCCCGTGCCAGGGCTCTCAATCAAGGATGATATCTAACTTGTGTATTGACGATGCCAGGCCGTTGTTTCAGTTGTCATAATATTTTCATCCCGCGATCCAATTCAGCACACCTCCTGAACATTTGTTTTTTGCCAAAACTCGGCAATTGAAAGTGTGCATTACCCAAACCAATGCATAATTGCTTTACTATACAAACAGAGACCTATAGAGTCAGATGTGACGGGGAAAATACAACAAATGCTAACAGAGATACAAATTTGTTTGATACAAAACATTACTGAAATTGCTATTAGTTCCCGTCACGCAAACATCACCGTGAAAATATTGAATTCATTTCAAAGCCTTTTCCCATCCAAACCATGAAACCATACACTCGTCTCAAGGTCAACGCTAAATTGGAATCACGTTCAACGTGGGTTCCCCTCTAAACAATGTTAGTTAATAAATAAATAAACAAAGAAACAAACAAGGGGCCTTGTTCAAACCAGAGAAATTCGGTTCTACGGAGAACTACTTTTCCCCCACGGCCGTTTTGGTACAAAGCGAAGTTTTTTACTCAGGCCCCAAAGATGTGTGTTCAACGTGCATGCTCTCATTTCATTAGCGAAGCCATTTTTAACATTGATCGCCATTTTACACACTATCGTAAATACTCGGTGCGCATGCGTTAACCTTGGAATGAGGTGCATGCTGGTCTAGTAGGCGACCAAACTTTGTTGCTAACTAAGGCCCAGAATGCACTTCGTTCTGCGGCAAACGCTCGCGTTCACAGTAGTTAGGAAATGTGGTGTTAAAATGTCGAGCCTTTTATATCGCGTAATAGCAAGCCCGTGGCTTCACGCGTTGCTACGACTAAAATCATTATAAGAACAAAAGAAAAGAAAGGCAAAACCGGCCTGTAAAGTTTCTTTGAGCAATGATTAAAGTGGGCGTGTTTTGCATTATGTCCATCATACCACCACAATAAGAATCTATATATTTTTGGTTTGCGGTAACACCATGTGTGTATCTACTTGCCAAGTAGATTTTGTTCTTTATAGGGAACTGTCTTGCATAACATTGTACCTTTCCTTTAAGAAAGTGTTGTTCTTTAAGAAAAGTGACTGACCTGAGTTTCAGTGAGGTTAAGATTGGCAGCTAGTTGTTTTCTCTCGGCTCCTACGACGTAATGGTTCTTCTCGAAGGCTTGCTCAAGACGCAGAAGCTGGGTCGGCGAGAAGGCCGTTCGGATTCTCTTCGGTTTGCGGAAAGGATGTTGGAGGAAAAAACCGCCGTTCGCGAGATCTCCACCTGTGATAATAAAAAAAGAAAAATGAAATGTAATGCTTGAAATTACATCAGAAAAGGGTGGGCCTCGGCAACCTCGATCTCAAACCTCTATCCCCCATCCACAATCTCACTTTCAATGACCAACATAAAAGGAAAAGGACACAAATTTTGCCTCGTGTGGAATACCCTTCAGGTCGTTTTTGAAGTGATCCTAAAACATTTTGCTATTGTGGCATCCTCTGACTATCTCTTGAGTTTAGTCCGCTCGTCAGCTCGATCGACCAGCCATGAGATATGATACGGTGGTCATTGCATATCAACCATTGAATAAAAGCCCGGGAAATCGTTGCTGTAAAGGGCCACTTAACGGCCAATTTGACGGTCGATGGACGCCCCCGGGTCCTACACGGTTAATCTATAAAAAACGCGCATTTTTGTAGGGATCATTTTGTCGTCTGCACACTGGGTAAGAATAGCCGTGCATTCACGGATAAAGCCAGCTGCCGCGCCGTATGAAATATGATTTTGGCCCGGGAAATTCGACCAGATTCTTGGCAGATAATGGTCGAAGAGTTTCAGGGATGAATAGAGATGTCTAAAATTTAAGAGGAGTTTCTTTACAAAGACACGGATGGAACTCATTGGCCTCTTGGTTTGCGTGTAGAGATAATATAATTACATACTTGAGAAAACAAATTTGTCTTAAAGGTTTGAAGTGATAATTATAGATAAATTTCCAACACTGGAAATGCAGTGAACCGAGTTTAAGGAACTAAATTATAACACGTCATTGACGAAGGTAATCAGTCATTTTGAGATAATGGCTAGTACTAGGATTGCACTTTTGTGTATTAAGACAAAATTACCCAAACCTTTAGAGCAGTGTCATAATTATGAAAACCATATCTCAGAATGTCTACTTGAGGTGTAGAACTGTCCAAAACATGAAACCTCGCAACCTCATCACTCGTGTATACAGTATGTGACACTGCGCTATGTTCTTCTGCAATGACTTGAAGTGAACACATTAATTTGAACACGTTACTACAGTTTCAATTCTCGCAAATTCCAATGCCTCCACGATTCCAAACATTACCCGTGGGCATATTTAAATAAATGGCATACCGAAATCACAACTTCGCCCCCAGCCCGCAATCGCGAAACGGTTCATCTTGAGAGCCGAACGAAAGAGACAACTTGGATATTATGATTATAACAGCCTGCCTGGTTTGTGTTATTTTGTTTTAGTCCGGCCAGGCTATGGTGGTATTAACACTATATCTATACGAGGTTTACATATTGTAATAAGAGATCTTTGACTAACTGTCTTACCGCTGTCTGTTTGGGGGGAGTTTAGGCCTTCAAAGAAGGCCGCGGGTAGCCCCCAGCCAGCCCACACCGGCGATGTATAAAGCCATGCAATCATCGCTTAACAAGGACAAACAGATCGGTTTTGTTTTTAATTGCTTTGCCATTCTTATCAGGGTAAGTGATGTTAGATAGGGAGCGGTTCCTCTCTAGTCTTTTATCGAAAGGGAAGATGTGCGACAAGTGTAATGCGACCAAGAGTCAATTTGTTATAAGATCGGATCTGGAATTATTAATTAATAAACACCTCAAATAAACACTGTTATAGAGACCCCAGCCTGTGTTTTTAAACCCACCGAAGATGTTTTGCAGTGTTGTTAACATCTCTAGACACAAAATAGTTAGCAGTTGTTGACGTGCTCGAGTTTTAAAAGGCGCTTGGCACGTTTGATAATTGTCAAACCAAAGACATGTTTTCCCAGTTTATATGAATAAAACAACTGTGACAATTTGGGCTCAATTGGTCATCGAATTTACAAGAGAATAATGAAAGAAAGAACACCCTTGTTGCATTACTTTGTGTGCTTTCAGATGTCTAATAGAAGGCTTCAGCTGAAGTCTTTTAATTTTTCTCAAAAACTACGTTCTTCCGAGGTAGCCGTTTCTCACAATATTTATACTATCAGCAGCTCCAGCTCTCAAATGCTCGTTACCAAGTAATTGTTTGTATGCAAACAATTATTTTGAGTAATTACCAATAGTGTACAGTACCTGTAATGTAAATCTTTGTACGGATGACAAAGCTCTTGGGCGTAGGCCTACTGCAAATAATTGTCCCTCATTTAAAGTCACCTGGAAGTGGTATTTTTTCAAAATAAAGCTTTTGTCACTAATATATGTGTTTTGATGAGTGGAATGTGAATAAACAGTTAACTAAGGTTTTAAAAAATCAGTTCTTATGTTATTTAAAAATTTAAGAGTAGACCCCGACCCGAGAGGGCGCTGTTCGTGACGTCAATCGAGGCAGACTTTGCCTGTAATGCGTAGAGTACACACAATTGCAAAGTACATGTACGGACCAAGTCGTGAGTTTGTACGTTTCAAAAAACAAAAACAAAAATTCCCGGCACTGCCGACCAGGTGTTATTGCTGCTGAATGCAGAAAAACACTTTTTTCTTTTTTAAATGTACCAACTCACGACTTGGACGCACATGTACTTTGCACGTGTGTTTACTATACGCATTGCAGGCAAAGTCTGCCTCGATTGACGTCACAAAAGGGGTAGGCAGAGTCAGCCCCCCAAACAACTTTATATATTTTTTAAACATATAAGTCGTGACAAACAATTACTAAAAAAATTGTTTTATTGTTCGTAAGCATATACTCTTATGTTTGAAAGAAAACAAATTCTATTTCCAGGTGACTTTAAGAACAACTTTTAACTTTTAAAACCCTTTTCTCACCCTCAAGATCAGTGACTCATTGTCAAAGTTTACATCTGATTTGAACCTCAATGGCTCAGACGATGCCATAACCACGCCCTCTAAATTCCGTATTATGGAATAACAGCTCTACTCAGGTTTCACTTTAATTTGCTAACATTAAAGTAGTATCTTTTGCTTTATCATGAAGCATTCCTTAGGCAGAACCCGATGAGAGGAAAATACCCCCCCCCAAAAAAAAAAAAAAAACAAAAAAAAAAACACACAAAAACACACACAAAAAACGTACAGATAACATGTAGGTTCTTATAACCATTAGCAAAACGTCTATGAACTTTTTGGTATGTAATAAAAGATAAGTTCACAACATCATTAACCAGAAATGTATCCGGGTTTCAAAAAGCCAATATAGATAAAGCTTGGAAGTGTATTTGAGAAACTTTAGTAATAATATTTTTTTTTATGAATCTCAGTTACAAGTATTTAGATAAAATATTACATACTTTGCGAGTTTGTTTTTGATCAAATGGAACTAAGACACATATACGAAGGTATCGTGCCGTAAAATAAGGTGACTTTTGCAGATTTTTGTATGAATGGTGGAGCAATACTTTGTCCGTGGTCGAAGCTGAACATATTTAATCTTCCTTGTGACATTTGGGTAATCCTTTACCTTGACAGATCATGAAAACGAATAATTTTTACCCAGGGTTTTGCGGGGCAACTTTGGCAGCTAAGTCCAGCCCTATATCTTTTTAATATTTTACTGAAAAACAAAAGGCTCAATAACTATTTTATTTCTATACATTGATGCCAAAAACACTGTAAAAAAAGTAAGCCAACATCGTTCAAAATGATTTGTTAACACAGAAATTAAAAAAACACAAATATTTTCACGCAATGTTTGTGCTTAAAAATCCACACATCATCATTAGGCTAAGAATATAGCAAAAAAAAATCAAGATTAACTTTAAATGTAAAGATTGATGGTTAATTGTTTTTCCAAACAGAATACCATGAAGTTTCATGTTACGATCTTATAACACTGGTTAAGAAAACACAATGAAACCCTTCCACATATCTATGGTGCCAAAGTTATCCCATTTTTTACTCGCGTATAGGGGTGAATCATATGCCCTTTTCGAACCCACGGTTTCGGCTGTAAATTGGGCTTCAGGCTCCGTCCTCTCGTCTGAAGCCCTCAGAGTGCGTACACAAAGCACGCGCAATTGTCAAAACAACCGCGGAACCAAGCTAGCCTGTGCCGAATCTAGAGCCGAAACCGTCTTAGTATACTGGAACCGGTTGTTACTTTAAGGGGTGAGAAACTCCATTATAACAAAATGGCCTTTCAGTTGACTGCAGTTCGATTGGAACGTCGGCAAAGTTGTCTCCACCAACTTTTCCGAACTTGGGTTGTGTTCACGTGTATTGATTCTCCGACAAAAACACAGTGATTATTGCACTATTATAACTGAATATAAGTTATAACTAATATTACATATGTATATCTCTGCCTGGATATGAATGCTGAACTAGTGGATTATTGATTGCACTTAGCAACATAAACTTTAAAATACAGAGATCTATACTCTAAAGAGCCCGCCAGATAGCAATCGAATGAGCAACACTGTGGCTCTTTTCGAATCCACGGTTTTGGCTTTGGATTCGGCTTCAGGTTCCATCCTCTCTCGTCTAGAGCCCCGAGCGCGTACACGCAAACACGCGCAATTGTAAAAACAACCGCGGGGCGAAGCTTTAGCCTGAGCCGAATCTGTAGCCGAAGCCGTGGTTTCGAAAAGGGCCTAAATTACCGGGAGTTGACTGAAGTCTAGTTACCGACTCGTTGTGACAACTAACAACGGCCTCGGCATTATGATTCCAAATGGCTAATTAATTCATGTACAGGTCCAGTATACGAAACAAACGTTTGTACGAGTAATTACGGTAAAGCGTATACCGTTTACAAAGCTATAAAAACTAATCACGTACTTTGTAATAATTGGATTGCCAATTGCCAGGAAAAACTTGAAGCAAAGGGTCGTTTGGATTAATTGGCAATCCATTGCCATATTATTGGGTTTTGGCCTGTTAGGATAATTGGTTGGCATTATACTTGTTGCTTTGAAATTGATTATTATTTGTACATAGTATTAATTTAGATTAGGTGGAAACTGACGTTTGTTTTATCATCTGTGATTCCTGTTGAGCAGATCGATTTGGGTGGTTTTTGATGATGATTGTAACAATACAATGGTTTCCTAGAATGACTTTATTTGGAAAACAATATATATATAACGAGTAGGACCTTCGTTAGATGCATACAAATATTTATCTGTATTAGCGACCTGACTTTTTTACCAAACCTTTGACAATAAGGGGCGACATTAGTGACAATACTTGAAGATCCTCAGTCTAAAAAAATGATTTTTAATTGAAAACAAAAGTTATCTAAAAACAGTTTTAGTTGTGTTGCATGAGCCAAATAAGGACAAATCTCAGACAAGAAGGCTTGACACCAGACATGGAAAGCCCCAGCCTCTGTAACTGTGTTACCTGTACCCTCTAAGCTTGCATATAACCCCTTAGCTTATAGACTTAGAGAAATGCGAGAGAACTACTGTTTAGGATTCAGGTTTGCGATAAATTTTGTCTGAAGGTTAGAAACAATTATGCTTTAAATTGAAATCTTTTGGATTTCAACCATTGAGGAGTTTAAAATCCTACAGTGGAATTATTAACATTATATTCGTTCATAAGTTTATTGCGGGGAAGACGGTAAGTGTTGCACACAATATTTAGACTAAAGCCAATGTCTTTGAATTATGATAACATCAATAACACCACTTCTCAAAACTGTTTCACTTTTAGTCAAACACGAAATCAATGAAAACGGTTTTCATATAATCATTTGTTATGAGATAATTTGTAATTAGAATAACATGACAGTTCGATCGATGTTCTATGGATAACTACTATATGACTAGTTTTGCCCGATAATTGAGAGGGAAAACGTTCCTTTCACTTTAGAGTAATTTCATATAACGGTATATACGTTTAATTTAAAGGGATTAAAAACGGCAATTTGCCACTGGGTGTGTGTAGGGGATATTTCTACCCGCAGTGGCTGAACGATACGATCGATGGTGTATAAAAAAAACCATGTCAATACCGCACTGAGCAGTCGGCTAAACCCCTTATTATTTTTGTGAATGGAGTAAAGTCAAGCCGTTAACATGTGCAAACTCTATTGTGCTTTGTAATGCTTAGTGTTTAGAGGCCTCCGTCCCCTATGGGGCTATCGGGAGGATTTGGCCCCCGTAATAACACTGCTTACTTCCACTGCATAAATCAACGCCATGGTCTCGGAGTCTTAAGACCGGCCATGAACGGCCCTCGCGTGGCGCGCAATTCGTAAAGCGATCGTCACAACTGACGGTACCGTACACAATGCCCGGCTGAAAAGCAACTTAAACTTGAGCATTCAGTGGATCGATTTTGAGCAAAAGCTATTCTTGGAAATCGAACTCATGCTCTTCTTGAGTTGTTTATAAAAAAAAATGCAACTTATTATTCGGTACTATTAAAGAAGTGTATTGCAATTTTGTGAACTCAATGCTCTTAACTCTTCTTGAATTGTTTATGAAACAAAATGGCAACTTATTATATACGGTCCTATTCGAAAAAGTAAAAAAACAAAAAAACAAGTAACGTTGAAAAGGTGTTTTGCACATTTGTGTGGAAACAACAACCTTGCAAAAGTATTTCACAGGGTTCTGCAACTAATCTTTACACAAATATTGATGTGTTGTTTTGTGTGCTTGTTACAGAAAGAAAGTAAATTGTGAACTTAAGGTTGGCTTATTACTGACGTCAAAACACAGAGTGAACCAAGTCATCTGAACTAAGTCATCTGATGAAAATTTAAAGGCACTGGACACTATTGGTAATTGCTCAAATTACTTTTTAGCATAAAACCTTACTTGGAAACGAGCAATCGAGAGCTGTTAGTAGTATAACAACATTGTGAGAAGCGACTCCCTCTGAAGTTATCGTAGTTTTTGAGAAAGGTAATTTTTCACTCAATTATAAAAAGGCATCTGAAAGCGCACAAGTTTATGCAACATGGGTGTTTTTTCTTTCATTATTGTCTTGCAAATTCGATGACCAATTGAGCCAACACTTTAACATGTTTGTTTATTTGTTTGTTTGTTTGTTTGTTTGTTTGTTTGTTTGTTTGTTTGTTTGTTTGTTTGTTTGTTTGTTTTGTCATGTTGGGATTCACAAAGTTGGAGTACAATTGCCATAGGTGTCCAGTGGCTTTTTCAGTGATGCCGAAACAAGGCTCACCTAGGGAAACTTGATTAATTATCTGTTTTTATTTATAAACATAGAGCTTATTTCGCATTGTAGACGGTGATGATGTCTGAAATCAAGTTTAGTTTTGTAGAATAACAATACAGAGTGGATAATTCAATGGACAACAGTTTATAGTAGTACTACGGGGCTGATCTCAAGAGCTAAAGGGTGTAAAACATCATCATTACAAAGCAAAGTGTGATGGCACAATACAAATCAATACGGCGCTATTTACAACTCATCTTAATAAGGTGATGAATCTTAATGATTTTTAAATTCGAGCCCAGCATACACTTAAAGTACAACTTGAACTGAGGGACCAGTCTTTGGAGAATGATAGATCTGTAATCAATGTTAAGTTGTGTGTAACCTAAACTTCCTTTGAGGCAGAAATGCAAGAATAACAAACTCTCTTCCTCTAAGAGGTTGATTATTTCAATCAAATCCAATCAATCAGGTGATCGTGTGAAGTTGCAAATAGTTGAAAATGAACTTTCATTCTGCCTGGTTAAAGTTTTTCAAGGACTTCTTCACCATCAGACGAAGGGTGATCAAGTTTTTTGGACAAACAACTTTATGACGTTATCTTGTTTACATGATCTGACATTGTAATTTACACCACAAACACGCTGTATTTTTTGCTTGATTTTAAAGAGCTTGGTACACAAACGTGTGATCAAAGGAATATGGTTGCCCTGAACTATTTCATGGATGTTATATTGAACAACTGTTTTGAATTGACACGAAGAGATAGCTGTAAAAAAAAAAGAACAAAAAGCAAAGCTGTCTGAAACAATCCTATTTATGGAGTACTTTCGTGCTTTTTAAATTAAAATTGTGGTGAGTTTCCGTCATTGCTTGCTAGTTGTTACTTTGACGAGACCCTGTAAGGGGCTCTTTACTATTTTTTTAAACACAAATGTTGACACTTTGCTTGTTCGTACTACAGACTCCCAGTTACTGGGTCTATTGTTGGATACAGGTCGTGATGGGTCTGTATAAAGATAAAACTTACCTGGAAAACCTCTGTGTCCGAATAACCTATTCCGTGCCAGAAACCAAGGGTACAGTCCGAACGGCTCTCGCCGTGGCGGTGAGCCGAATACCCCGGCCAGGGCTGACGGGTGATGCGGTGATGGGAAGCCGTGTGGCGGCGGCATACCGAACGGCTGCGGTACGGGAAAGCCAGGGTGGGCTGCCGGGGCGCTTTCTGACGGGTAGCCCAGCTCAGACGGGTACAGTCCTTTAATCGAATGCGGGAAAGAGCTGATGAAGGGTGACTCTGATGCCGATGTCGGGCTTGGCTTGTGAAGTCTGCTGATGACGATAGGGGTAAAGGGCGTCGGTGAGCCCACCGACTCGGGCGACGATGTGGTGGGGGCAGGGGGAGGATTTGGGGGACTTGACGGCTTCGAGACCAGGGACTCGATGCTGAAGCAACTGGGCTTTGAAGGCGGGGGTGGTTGATAGAGATCTACAGCAGACATGGTGTCAACAGTCAGTGAGTTAATTGTCATGAGAACTCAGTTCAATTTCACGATTTGATCACGATCCTTTCAGTGCACTATTTTCGTGAATACACACGAAGTAACTGCTTCACGAACTGTTCTGTTTTGAAGTGAACACAAAATATCACTCTGTAGAAAACAATTACAGCGCGAAATATCAAACCTCATGGATGGTTTCTGACATCATTTTCCGTTAAATACACCCATTGTCAAGAAGTAGTGTCAAGAAAAGATTGCTGTATGGAAATTCCAAAAGAGTGATCAGCTGGACTTTCTGGCCCAAATTGGCTTCAGGCATAGAAGAGTGTTTTCCTGTCCAATGTCCAATGATGACTGCAAAGTACTGTAGCAAGTAGACGGTCCCACCAATGTGTGGGTGTGCGTAAAAGTAGATTGATAGAATCGCATCTAAACGTGAAGATGGCTCTAGTTGGCCTAAAGTGAGAGGCAAAATCAGCTGGAGTAGCCCACGGGATTCACTGCACCGTTAAGTGGCGGCGTGACTCTCTGGACTCAGACTCTGTTCCTCGCTGGTTTGTTACCTGTCAACGCCGTGCCATTTGTATCACACTGATGAAACTCCCCCACTTTAGTCAGCTCTCTGCGCAAGATAGCTAGCTACCATACCACGCTACACACAAAACCTATCCAGCGAGCGGCAGTCTAGCCCTAAAATCTGCTAATCGTTCCATTTGCATAGTTACTACTAATTGGGCCATGACAGAGTACGCGGTCTGACACGGCTTGAGAGAGCGTGAAAATGATTGGCTGGCCAGTCACCGTGAGTGGATGACGTAGTTATTAGGCAGTCCATACACAACACATGCACTGGACCACTTCCAGCGTAGTTTTTCTGCGTGTGTGGAATTGGTCCTCTCAGTGATTAGAGTATACGCGTACTGAGGAGTGAATAAATTCCACGGGGCCCAGCGCTGACTTGGACCCCTACCATTGGCACAGCGCCACCGGTGGGATTTCCTGACATCATTGATTGTAGAGAGAGGATACAACCCGGTGTTTCGGTGTAGTGTTGTCACAAACACAAAGCAGCAAGATACTCTTTATTGTCAAACCATGGAGCTAAACCAAGGGCACAACACATAGGGAGAATAATAGTTTTGAACAATGTTATTATTGACGCGTTATTCCTCAAATGTAAATAATGTTTTCGTTTGTTGGCTTTTGTATCCTTTTTACTGGTGGTTGATTATGTTTTCATTTTGCGGAAGGGGGGAAAATATCCGGTGAGCGAGAGGGTAGAAGACAAACGGTGTTAAATCGGTTGTAGTATAGCTTTAGGTCTAGTACCAACCATTTTTTTCTCACAGAATTATTTATCAAAATAATTAATAATAAACAGTTGCAATCTGCTTTGCGAACCAAAAACTACATAATATGTATCAATGCAAATAATCTGCTAGGGTTAAGGAAGTGACGCCATTTTAAATTGTAAATTTAAAAAAACGAAAAACACTTGAATAAGAAACTTTGATCCAACGAGCATATCAAAAGAAAAAAGAAAGAAAAAAAAAAAGAAAAAAAAAACTAAAACACAAACAAACATTTGTGGTATTCTAAACAAAACTGCGTCATAAAAACCATACTTGTCTTTCTTTGTTTTCTCGTGAATTATCCCCAAAGCGATAAAAGTGGTTTGACTTGAGTTATTATTGCACAATAGAGATACTTTGATTATTTCGTCCTTACCAATGTTTTGACTTGTCACTAAAGCACGCCGGCCAACATTGGTAATTGTCGAAGAAACGAATCACTCAACATTGTTCATGAAATTAAACAAACTTGTAAAGGGCAATCAGTCATGAAGAGCGAAATAAGTGAAACGTTACTTTATTCTCATTCAAGCATCGAATGTTGAACTCGCCTTTTCAAAATTTATTGTTTTCCTCATTTTGGAAAAAAATATTAATAGCATTTCTGGGAAACTATCAGTCAGGTATGTTAGATTGTAATTTCTTGGAAGTATAATTAATGTTCACCTGGAAACTATATGATAAATTCTAGAGTGACAGTTATTAATGTGCTAGTGTATTTAAATTGCCCACACATCATCTATTGATCATGACCTTTGACCCACACGAATCTTCGCTGCTCACTCATCCCGATTCTCATTTAACCATTGGGTGTATACACTTCATAAATAAATCCATAGCTTATGCACCCCTCTCGGAATACAACATGAATAACCCTCTCGACCAAAATAATTAAATACAGCGACATGCAACTGTAAATATACACAGTGAATTTGTCTCTTCTGACGGCATGCCGAAGCGCGGACCCGAGCTCCCCTCTCGCAAAACTGTCAAGTCGGTACAAACACTCGCCGGTCTCAAAAAGACACAACAAATTACATCGCCATGGTAACACGTCCGTGTAAACGCTGAATACATGAGGGGAAATTAGCACTTTTGGTTAAACATCTCACTTCGGTTTTGTATACAAATGGGGACTTTAATTTTCCTGATTAAAATGCTGTGACAGTGTTTAATGGCAAGG
Organism: Asterias rubens; assembly: GCF_902459465.1. Classification (NCBI taxonomy): domain Eukaryota; kingdom Metazoa; phylum Echinodermata; class Asteroidea; order Forcipulatida; family Asteriidae; genus Asterias; species Asterias rubens. The sequence goes on along the minus strand of NC_047070.1, from coordinate 17,558,416 downwards.
TTTGTGTTACATGGGGAGTGTTGTGCCGGGGGATCGAGGAGCTGTGATTTCGGCACAGGCCATGTACGCCGGTTTGTGAATGATAACCATGGTGGCCTATTGATAGACATAATATGAGATTGTGAGTAAGGCCTGTCACACTGACAGGCTTAATTACATATAGGCCTAGCTTAGATTAGTATAGCCGTGCTCTGGGAAGTAATCCACAACACTTATTTGCTCTTCAAATTTTCCTTTCTTATTGTGGTTTCAATTACTATAGTGTGTAAGTCCTTGATATTCCTCACTGTGATTGTTTGTTTTGACTCTATGGTAATGATGCAGTCGCCACCTTTTCGCTAACAACACTGGGTCAGCCATTCGTTAAATTGGGATTTGGGGGCAAAACGGACGCGGTTTTGTTCCCCATCTAATCCCGTTTCCTCTTTTTTTATCGGGGTATTGAAAAGGAGGGTTGGCCTGTATCCGGTGGATGATATTGAGCTTAATAGTAACACGAACCATACGGAGCCCGAGAAGTGCCATCCACCTTGTTAAGATCATGCAGGATGATGATATTAGCTTCATCGACCGCCACATTTGAAATATGAACAAAGGCAAAGTGCACCCTTGTACGCGCAGCGCACAACTCTCAGCCGATGAAAGCCTTGCATGTGTGCACGTTTGATCAAAGATGGTGGTCAATGACTTCATGTGTGCGATCTGTCTATTGAGCTTACACGAACCCTACGGAGCCCTAGAACTGCCGTCCCCCTTGGTGTGACCCTGAGCTAACTTCAACGGTCGGATGTCGACGTCATGAACTAAATGTGCCGTCTTCAAGATGTATTTTATCTTGAGTTGTTAACATCATGAAAGTAGGATGTTGTCTTCCTTGAGGATGCGTTTCTCTCGGGCTCTCAACATGTTGGGGATGTTATCAGATCACTAAGAATTATCTCGGGAAATCGACATCCTAAACGTTCAGGATTGCGACATCCCAAGATGACTTATCTTGGGAAGTCGAGATCTTACTCTTATGGTGTACTCTATCTGGAAATCGACATCCTACGTCTAGGGTGTCGTCATCTCAAGTTATCTCGGGACGTCGTCATCTTTGGATGTCGACATCCTAAGATAAAGTGTATCTGAAAGTCGACATTCTACTTTCAGGATGTCGCCATCCCGAGTTCAGTGAAAAATCTTGAGGACGAAATACGTCAAGATGTCGTCACCCCGATATAATTTATATCAGGATGTCGACATCTTACCTTTATGTTTTTATCATCCCTCAGTGAGTAGCTCAAGATCTCAACAAGTAGGATGGCACTTCCCGAGCTCCGTACAGACCGGTTTGGTTAATGTTTGTCTGATTTGGCGGAAACCCAGATGGCTCTTTACCGTTTTGCATTATACGAAAAAGGCGATAGCGTAAATTAATGTATCATCACAGTCAGTATGCGAGGAGTCCTGTATAGTTACTTTTTGATTGAACAGTGCGGGTAGATTGCTAAAGACCCACACCTGAAGAGTGATTCACGAAGACAAACTGTTTGAAGTTTATCCCTGTATAGTTTCAGACGGTTAGATTGAAATTTAACAAGGCTTGTAAGGTCGGTGGAAATGAAGGAAGTCTAATAGTGACAGCACTTATTGCATAAACAGACATGGGCCGTATACAATAGCTGACAGTTAGTGGTCACTCGACAATTTTGTGGTCCGGCCAAGAGTACTTCTTTGACCGGGGGACGTTGCGCCATCAGTACGCTACGCTGCCTACCGGACACTGACAAGAGAGGACACCATAATTAACGCTAAAGAAACAGACGGGATAAAAGACGGGGGTTTATTTAATCCGGGAACAATTCGAGTAACTTACAATTAGCGAGCTAATCTACCCCCTTGTCAATGATCCTATGACACGGCATCCGACTGGCTTGATCTTCCCCTTGTTGCTATTCTATAAAAGGTCTGCTCGCAATCAATCGGGTACCGGGTAATCAATACTCCAGCAACCCTGGGTTTGGACGCGATCTCCCCGGGGAGATCTCTCCCTTAACTTCCCCTCCCCGCTCCTGCTTATTTTTCTCCTTTTGAGAGGATGGGGATGGAAGTCAATCTTAACAAACTTAATCCACTCTACCCCCGGTCAATAGACGGGTATCATGCGCTTCAGAAACACCGGGTCCATTTCTTGTCGGAAACCGTGAAAATGCGATGGACATGTCACCCGCACGTGTGTTGGTAAAAAAAAAGCAACCATCAGTCATCAGGACCAACGAAGCTAAAATCTATCGTTCCTGCAGCCATATCGGTTATTACAAAACATTCAAACTGAATCTGTATGCATTTAAATCAAGGCGCATTATTTCCTGTAGCTATCAGATTTGGTTGTTTAAAATGAACAATGGATTGTTCTGTTTTACATCTCTAAGATGTTGTCAATAACCATGGCTGGTAGAGAAGTTGTTTACAAAGTTAAGGGGAAAACCATAATGTGAAAAACAAGCAAGAGTTGCACTCTTTACATAATATAGCGAAAAGGTTTAGCTATGTCTAACTATTGATTGACCTGTCTGTCTTACTGGATTGCTGTACTATACTGTGGGTTTGAGAGCTATTTCTTTACTAGATACCTTATTCTGATCCTTTTAAACCAAAAAACTTTAAAAGCTTTCTGAATTATAACTTTGTTGCTCATCATTTATCCTTAATATGTATAATCCGTTAGTATCTGGATAATCTTAAAGCTGTAAGTCTGGATCAGACTAAGCAGGGATAGGATGGCGTCAGCAAGTTGACTGTCGGGATCTGCATAATGGTGAAAACCAAATTTCAGTTGGGAATATAAACTAGCAATCGGTTCAAGTACATTCAGATCTGAATCGAGAATTAGCGTTTTATTACGCAGTCACTCATCTTGTCAGAATAACTCGGTTTTACAAAGTTAAATCGGAGTTGAGTTTGTGGTTTGATGATGCGAAAATGAACGTTGGTTTTAGGCATACATATTTTTGGTCCCCTAAACAGACCGCTGTATTAAGTCAATTGTTTTTGGCTACGACTATAGGCTAAACTCATTTTCGTAAACTTCCCATACACGGGCAGTGTCCATTCGACGTAGTCACTTCGGACGCGGTCATAAAACGGCTGGGAATGAGCAAAAATAGTCGGACCCTTCTAGACATTCAGTCTTCACAAATTGTATCACAAAATGGAAACACAACCAATACGATGACAGGCGAGTTTGTTGTACCTTGCGAGTGTGGCGGGTCTGGGTTACCACCATCCATGACCACGCCCCATCACAACTATAAAAGAGGGGAGGGAGGAGGAGGCAGAAGTGAGAAAAAGAATGAGAAAAAGCATAGACAAAAAAACAACATGATAGGTCTGAACTCTAAAAGAAGATTGAACAAATTGACAGATGTGATTTGACTTAAGGGGAAACCTAAATATTAGGCAACTGTGGAAATGCGACGGGGGCAAAATGGTGATGTGTGAAGTGATCTTTTTACTTCTCTCCAACAGAAACCTATTTTTTTCTTCTTTGCGTAAAATAAAAGTGAAGGAGAGAAATCAAAGATATGTCGATTATTGCGATGGTTACAGGTAGAGCAAATTGAGCGCACATAATGGAATGATTTCAACCAAAGGGTTTTCCCTTTTCCATGGTTGAAAACTAAAATGATGGGCGAGGAGGTAGGAGGGGGGGGGGCGCAGCCTGTGAACGAAAAGAAAAAATTAGCACGTTAATTTGTTGGCTGTTTCATAAAGTGCATCGTAGCAAATTTCTGACGATAAAGGTTCAAGGTGTTTGAGACATGCACCCATTCAGGCGTTGTATTGTTCCACCCTAGGACAAACAATCAAGGGTTAGGTCGCAGGCATTTAATGTAATTGTTTCGTAATAGTAATGCAAATTCGAATTGATTTGCAGGAAGTATGGAACGCCTGTGGTCTCAACCCGCCCGAGGGGCATGGCCAAGGCGAGAGAAACAGTCCCGCAAATTTCGTTACATTGAAGTAACTTGTGGCCCGCCGCGGGAGTTAATTCCTTCGGCCTGGTTGGAGTTTTTTCCCCTCTCCCTTTTCCCGTCATTTTCCTCAGCGATCACGGTGTATGAATCGCTGGTCCCATGGAGTAATATGCACTGCATGGCTCTGCTGTGTTACGTGAAGCCATTCTAAACTGATTTGGAGGCACCTAGGAAAGAAGGAGGGGGGGGGGGACACACGACACACACTTGACGGGGAAAGAGCAAGGCTCGTTACCCAATATGATCAGTGCTCGAGCCTTTCTCAGCGAATCAGTTATACAGGTTGGAAGATTTCATTTGTGACAATCAGTGGTGCGTTCAGTGGCCTTTAAAAAACCTAATCGATTTTATCTGTTCACATTTTCGAGCTGTGAAGCATCCCATCCAGTTTATATACTACTCAAAGATATAGACTTGATTTCTCAGGGTCTCTCCTCTCCTCAGGTTTTTATTTTAATCTATTCTGGTATAAAGTAATCAATAGTTCAGAACTGGAGCGATAAATGCTATTACAGGAAGATGACAGAACACTGTAAATTTACCGCAAGCTGTGGTTTAAAAGTAAACTGCTTTTAAGTGATTTTGTTGTGGGGGTGTGTTTGTGTGTGTGTCGTGTATTTGGAAATTGCCAATCATTGAGTGGTCTGATGTTGTCTTGAAGATACAATCTCACTCAACCTAAGTGGTCTGATGTTGTCTTGAAGATACAATCTCACTCAACCTAAACTTTTGGTATTGATGTTGTCTTAACCCCTTTTTAAAATTTTAATGTTGGATTTTTTTTTTACTATTAGTAAATATGACGTATGCAGATTTCCCATCTGTATCTGGTTATAGAGTGCACATAAATTAATTAATTGAATTGAATTAAGCTTTTAAACCAAATGATAATCAAGCTTAGTTTGCAAACAATTAAACGCACAAGAGTCAGTTTACAAACGGCGAATCGGTTATACACATTTTACTTTATAAACCTTGTAGTTTTAATTGATGTATATTTAGCCCAATTGACGTCAATAAGCACAGTTGACGTAATGTGACCTTATCAAATACTAATTGACAGTTTCTAATTATGTTTGTTTTGCCGGTTTTTCAAAAAAACTAAATTCTTTAGAAGCACAGTTTTAAAATGAAAAGAAAGAACCAGTCAGTTTATAAATAGTCTGAAACTCTTTAAAAGGGTATCGGTGCCTAAGATCAAAAGATTCGCCACAATCAAAAATGGTCCATGGCCACTGCCTGGCGACGACTTAAACATCGTCAATAAAAAGCCCAAAACCTCACCGTGGGACCGCAGACAACCTCCGAGCGAACAACGTTTGCCAAACGCAGTAATTGTATAGACAACATAATATGGAGACCTTATAACGTTAATAAGACAAGAAAAAACCCCAAAGACCAGAGTTTAAAGTCGCTATTTTTTGCTGTATGACATAATTATTTTAATTTTGCCTTGGACAATGTCGCATTTAGCCGTTGCCGTACAGACGCTGACAATGAAATTCAGTTGTAAGGACACCTTTAATGAAATTGTTTTGCGTCATACACAATTTTTTGTCTTGCTCTTGCGGCGTCTTTTTTCGGAATTGGCCCAAAATAACGATATCTAACAATAGGTGGGGAATTCTTTAAATTCACACCGGAGTCATTTTTTATCTAATTTGCAAAAATTACTGCTATTTTGTCAGCGCAAAATATTTTGCCCAAACACTGAAAAAAAACCAGCGAGAACAAAATAATAGAACACGGCAACTTTTGTTCAGTTTTGCCCACAGTTTCTGACCCCATTTCAAGTAAATCATAAAGCAGAAAACATTGCTAAGTAAAAAACTGGGTTTTTTTTATTGCTGCATAAATACCGGATAGGGGCCTACTTAAAAGAAAAACCAAATCTCCAGATCCCGGGAAAATTGACAATGTTAAGTTGATTGCCGTTTGATTAAATACTTCCACAAGGGCACTAAATAAATATGTAACATTTCTCACGCGTTATGATCTTAAAATCTCACACCATAAGCTTTTCCTGATGAATATGTTTACATAAAATCCATCGCAACGAGCGGATCTCACGTACACCTTTAAAAAAAGACACACTCATAGACGACGCCACTTCTCCTAATATGCTTGTGGTATAAACCAACATTACAAATAGTCCCGAACTATTGAAGCAAGGAGACAAATTATGATATGCCTTTCGCCCCAGTAAGCAACAATCTGTGTATTGTTTGAAGAGTAAATACACTAAACAGTGATTTTAAGCATCATGTCCGGTACATTAACGCACAATAATACCGCAGTAGACACAACTGAATGTAAACACTCCTTAGTCTCAATTCCAGTACGCCCTGGCCTTCGCCTGTAAATGAAGCTCTTACGTCTTTTCACATGGCTAGCCCTCTTTTGTCAGAAACCTGTCAATAGTGTTGAATCGTGTATGAGCTTTGTTTTTTGTTGTCGATTTCCCCTTACGTGGTTTACTTTTGTCCGTCCAAGTCTGGGTTTGATTTCGGTCGAGTAACCCGGCTCGGAGGGCTGATATAGTAACAATGTTGACAGGTGTATTCAGTTTGTCCCGTAGACCAGACGGAAAACATTGAATAATAAAATAACCCCCGCATTTGTGTTTATGGCAATACAATCGCTATTATACACTGATTTAACTAGTTAAACAACAACTCTCACTTTGACAGTATCAGATTTTAATGCAAAGAAGGTCAGGGAGTCTGCGCAGTACAAGGTCAAGGGTAATCGATTGACGTCCCGTCTCCCCAAAGATCTGTCATCAGTCCCAAAAGCTGGACAAACAAGCCGTATGGTGTGAATAGTAAGTGGTAGATAAATATGTAGAGAAGAAAGCAGCCATGCGCGACTCACGATGACTGTGAATAACTTGATTATTAAAAAAAAAACTCGCGCCAATATGACTTGATAAATCTATGCACATCTTCTGTATTGACTTTGCGTTGATTACTGCGTGAAGCTTGGACTTCGAGAACAGAAGCACATTAGCATAGGTTTTATTGGCGGTGCCGAAGAAGTCATTGAGGATGAATTCGTATTGGCCACTTGTACCAAACGGATTATGGCTTAATCCTCATATTTATCTGAAAATCCACTGGCAATTCACTGTCTCGAGATGATTATTCGTCTTGGACTACCCGTAAGGAACAAAATATGGCTCAATCCCCAGAATTTCAAGTACATGTTCTTAGAAGAGTTTATTTTATCCAATCTGCAAACAAAAATCACTGAAAATCTTCATAAAAAAACCAAAACAGTTTAAGGTAAAATAGTCAGCACATAAACTAAATTCAGAGAATTGCGGATAAATGCATTTCTGCTGGCTTATTTACATGTGTAAATCAGTGTATTAATTGGTTTTCAAACACTCCGTATGTGCAAAAACATTTACTTGCAAAAGAGACTAGCATATTAAAGTTCCCGGATGTTCCATCCATGTGACCTCGTTCATGTACATCAAGAACGAGATCATGGGTGATATATTATGTGTAGAATGACATGCATGGCGAAATATAACTCCATTATCAATTACATAATTCCTACAATTACTCAATGTGAAATATGATTTACTGGGCGTAACAATAATTTCACCCTTTTTAAATCACTCCTCAAGAAATCCCATTTGCAAACTGCATTTTCTTAAAAGGTTTCGTCAACTCCAAGGATGGTGTACCCACATCGCGGAATATGTGATTAAAAAATTAGCGGGGAAAAAACAGAAGGCTTCAATTTGTCCAGATCAAGTTATCCATACACCGTTGCTGCTGGGTATGCACTTAGTAACTATATGACTGCAGTACGTAGTGATGATCGGGCAAGCGGACCGTCAGAGGAATAGACTGGCAAATGTCACTTCAGAACCTTGTTAACTGCGGCCCGTACATCAAATTTAATTTGTTAATTTGTGCGCCGATAACGAATCCGTGAGTGTCTAAATCATAACACAGCCATCTGAGATCTCTCTCCCCCTTCTCGTTTCAAGGTCAAACCTCCCTCATGAATATTCAGGAGCATGCTGATTGAATTGCGCAGGAGTTAATTGAAAGTTACGGGACTGCTACTCTGGGGGCCAGCGGGTCGAACCGTTTTGGGATTGTTTGAAACGGTTACATGATTACAAGTCAATTGTGGGAAAAGTACAGAACAATTAAATGCAATAGACTGTCCTGATTAAGAAAGAAAAACATGACAACAGCGTCCTTGAACCTGATGCATGCTCAAGGTGCGAAAATAATGGCCAGTTGGTTGGTGCTCTGTACTGGGCCCGATGTCTTAGAACTGCTTTAGCAGAAAAAATAGCTAAGCACAACACAATTATGCTTACCAGAATGAGGATATACCAGCCAAACTACCAATTCACATGTACAATATATGGCTGAACTGGTCTGGTGTTCTGCTCATTTCTGCTTAGCAGCAGGGTTAAGCACTATTCTACTTAAGCAACTCTATAACAAAGAACTACCAATCCACATGTACAATATATGGCTGAACTGGTCTGGTGTTCTGCTCATTTCTGCTTAGCAGCAGGGTTAAGCACTATTCTACTTAAGCAACTCTATGAAGTTGGACCCTGGTCACACGCTTCGTGTTGGGGCTATGCACATGTACATAAAAGTATACATGCAATGCAGCCTCGAAGCAGAATACAGATCGAGCTGCCAAGATGGCCGTCAAGCAGAAGTTCAACATGTATATCTGAAACTATACCAGTCTTTATTGCAGTGCGTACTTCATTGCTTCAAAATCAGCGCACCATGATGGTTGAATCACCCAGAATCCTTTGCGCACCGATCATGCGTATTGAGACATGTGTATGTCTCATTTTTCATGTTTTTAACGAATTCAGAAAATGCATTTTTCATGTGCATCTTTTTGATTTGAGTTTTGTTCGTTTGCGTTTTGTACAAGTAGTTCGGTTTCAAGGTATTTTGGGAAGCGCTTGACATTGTAGGATAAAACTGGACTTCACAAAACCTTTAATGAACCGTCTCCTTTTCCGGTAGTTCACTTTGATGATTGTAAAAATAATTATTATTTACAAGGGCTGTAATGGCATGTTTTATGCAAAAATTAGTTAATCTAATATCCACTGTGTTGCTTTGTATGCAGTTCAAATGACGCTAATTCCCTTTCCATATATGAGATGTGTAGAAAGAAAAATACATAAATTTTACCTTGAATTTCAAAATCGACGCCTTTGCGGCTCGTGGATCAGTGATTTAATTGTATTAATAGTAAAGTCCAACGGGTAAAGCTAGTTGCATGGATCCCCTGCTGTTTATACAAGATTGGTTGTAAAATCATACAAATAGCGAAAATTAAAAATGGAAATTGATCAAACGCATAAATATTTAAAGGGATTCCTCGAGTCCCGTGGATGATGAATATTGACGAGTCGTCGCTGTTTGATTTCCCCCTTAAATATACAATTGACATTCATTTGGAATTTCGTATTAGTATTTCTAGTAAATATGAATCAGTATACACAACGCTATCACCATCAACCGCATGCAATAAAAAACGGGGGAACAATTTGTGTGCGCTGTATCTATACTCCAAACAATTACATTTGCCCCGTGCTTAAATCAACAACGAAATGAGTAGCGGAGGATCCTGCCGACGATCCTGGACCACGATCCCGCGCGGATCCCGGACAAATTGCTGAGCATGATTTGATTAGTTGGGTCCCCTGTTACCGAAGCAAATTAACGAATTTAGCAAGTCCTGATGATGCATTAATTGGTGGTTATACACCAGGGACTCGGGACCCGACCGAGTATCATAAACGCAGGGGGAAATGTTTGGAGCAACAAAATAATATATGGTTGTGATTAAAGATGAGGATCTCATGAACACAAAAAAAAAACAAAGTGAAAACTCGGTTGTTATTGGGTTGGAACACGTATTCAATATCGGCAATCTCAGTGGGCCAATCTATACGTTGTGGATTTCACTAAGTGGGACAATTTACTTAGCCCAAACTTAATATACTTTACTTAGTTCCTTTCATATAATGACTTTTAATTAACATGAAGTTCATAGTTAAAGACAGTTAACATATTTTGAACACGGTGGTCTAAAATTGTACAATTTCAAAAACAATTTGTCAAAGATGCATGAACTTTTACCGGTATGAATGTGCAGTTGATCGTAGTGGCTTAATAACAGAAAGCTTGATACAGTATTTCAGAGTGCATTCGGGCATTTTGCTATAGAGCGGGAAAAACCCGCACAACCGCAAAAACATAAAAACTATACCCACAATAAATTTTACTTTCATTTGATTATCATGAACAATGAAGAGTAAAACCGTTCTTGAATAAACTTGAAGAATTCTTCATAAAGCGTGTTGTTCATGTTACTTTGACAAGAGAAGAAGTTACGCCCCAATGAACGACGATTGCGGGGGGGGGGGGTAGGTTCTTCCATTTATCTTTCTCACAGATATCGCGGCCAGAGTATAATTTGAAGTTAATAGGAAAGTTTCCCACTTTAGAGTGACAACTTGTGGGCTGTACGTAACACCTTGTAAAGAGCGCCGTTTCATCGGCGCCTTCTCGGAGCTGAACTAATTTAATCAAATCCGCAAGTTTGTCACCTCGAAGCGCCCACTTATAAGGTTTGTATACGATTGGCTGGTGCAATTAATTGGGACAAGCCTAGCCAATCTTAACACCTTGCCAGTCAGTTTAAACCACACGCAATATAAACCGTAAAGGAATTCCCCTCAAACCACATTTCAAGCACGGGAAGCTCGCCATTGTCGAACATGCAAAAATTACGTATAAAGAGTTTTTTAATTTGAAAAGGCAATTTTTTCTTCTGAGGAGGAGGGCTAGGTTAGCCTTGCTGCTCGCCGAAGGCAAGTTCGCGGAATGGTTAGATGCTGTGCGCACGTGCGGGATCTAAACCCAGGCAGTATAGCTCGCCACACTACACAAATGGCGCATATGTCAGATGGCCCCGTCCCTCCGTGGATAATAAGCAGTATGATCACTGCGTGAAGTCCTCTGTCCAAATATTGCGCTATCGACATCTACATTAGGAAAATAGTCTTTAATTTGGAGTAATTGCAAAACACTCATCTCCAATATCAGTTTATTTGGAGCCGGTGGCAGATATTACACAGAACCATCATCCACACCTATTATTACGTTGGCGGCTCCGTACTCAGCTGTTCCTACAAGGTGAAGCAGATATTTCTCCCGTACGGGGGTCGTTAGTTTGGGTTCGCCATGCTTGTAACAACACACCGAGCCAACCGCTGTCTAATCGATGCTTTAATAATCACACAGGGAGAAAAAACCCCCTTAAAGTGCCTGTCTCTTCCCTGGACCTCAGTCGTATAAAGGCCTGTCTGATTTGAATCTTGAATAGTGAGCTGTGCGTCCTTATCTAGCAAGCATCATCATGTTAGATTAATCGCGGCCAGGCCCACCAATTGAGCCGCAATTTTGTGTGTTATTTGGTGAGAGCAGAAGGGGTGTGTGGGCTCAAACAGTGTCTGTTGGTTGTGCCAGGGTACCGTCCAATTGTCCAATCGAAGGTTTATAGCATGTTTTGTGGTGATTTTGAAGCATTCTTTTAGAATCTGTATTTTCTTGTGATTCAGTGCTTGAATTGTTCTTGTTGTTTAGCTAGCTGTCCTTAATTTTCAATGTGCGTTTTAAACATACTCTAGGTCTATGATTTCGCCCAAAGGTTGCTCGACATAAATTATTTCTTTGTTTAATTTTCGTATGGCGAGTCTTTCTGTTAATTGTTCATTGTATTATCCTTTCATCTTTTAGCCTTTATATTTTCTTGTCAAAACTTGTTTGTGTCAACCTTTTATTTAAATTTATTTTAAATTGCTCGTTCGTTTCGGCATGACTTTCGCACTATCTCATTTAAAGGACTCATTTAAGAAACATTATGACGAGTGGATAATGAATAACCCACTACCAGTATTTTACCTTTAAGTGATATTAGCGACAATCATCAAACTGTATAGACGTTCTCGTCACAATTGAAGGAGCGTCGCTTGGCTCGATCGTCTAATCATCGATCGCCATTTTTTTTTCTACAAGCAAGGTTACACGAGCAGATGAAGTGACGTTGTAATTGGTATAATAACCGGTAATCGCATATCAACAAATCCCTACCGCTACATTCACATAGTATCACCAAAACCAACTCTTGAATTTCCTCAGCAATCGAAGGCTGCTGCCTGCTGAGATTGGGAAATTATTTATCTGTGTCAGCAATGCCCGCCCACATGTTGAAGGATGGGGTAGGGGAACGAACTTGGGTTCTGATAGCCGTTGGTTATTGATGCGACCGCTTTGGGCAGAAGTGATTGAAAACAATGTTCTTTATTGTTGCCATTCTTTCAGAGTCCTTTCGTATGTAATCGAGTTTAAGGAACAAAACTGTTGCCTCTGACAATGATCATGGTTTGTTCACGACGTTTCAACTTCAGTGTGCTCTGGTCTTCATTCGAAAAACCATTCACAACGTGATAAAGCTACTGTTTGGTTGTCTGTTTGTCTGTTTCGTAATTCGATCCTCTTGTTTCAAACACATAATTATGCAAAACGCAATTGGTAAGTTTACAAAATAAACATTTTAAATATCATTTCGTACAATTTGTTCGGTATATTATTTGTCTCGGTTTTGCAAGACAGTGCTCATCTTTTGTTGATCTTTATCTTTATCTTTTAAAACATTTGCGATGCCACACCATCTTGGACGGTCGCGGATGAGAAATTGACAATTTACCTTTTTGGTTTGTTTCTAGATTAACCGAGACAACCCATGTAAACAGTTGATGTTTGGCCACAGTCCGCTCAATTTACATCGAACATATGCAGGTATTGACGATGAATAATAATAAGTAGTAATTTCGGCATAGATCCAAAACATACTGCAAAGAGATTATTACAATGTCATCTATAAGGCCAATGGGCACATCAAGGTCACTATAAAACACATTCTCTATTATGACACATGATGTTGTGTATAAAGAGACCCAGCAAAGATGTCAAATTCATGTACGACAACACTAACGGTTGATGGACATTGGCGGGAACCTAGCGCAGCGTTGACGAAGACAACCACCAATATTTACCCACCGCCAGCAGAAACCGCACTCGCTAATCAAGCGTATGGTTATTTTGTTGTTAACTTAATTGCAAAAGAACACCAGGCCGTCTGCCGATTGGTAATTTCACAGGAGAAACGGCAATTGCACGGGAAATTGCACACGTAATTTGGGAAGAAGTCACTAAAAAGTTTGCCTAATTCAATGACGGGGGAGAGAACGTTCATTTATTTCTCCGTTCTTAACAGAAGACGTAATTTTCAACTCGGCGTGGGGGTGCTCTTTCGTTTTTTGCTCATCAGTGCCAAATGAAATGCACATTTTGCCGAAGTTCCATAGAGCGTGTCTGATGAGCGATGAAAATTGTTACCACGCAAAGTACAATTGAAAATCATGTTGTTTTTTTCTTTCGTCAAAAGAAGGCCACACTACAAACTCTTGACAATTTCAAATTGATTTTGTATTGATGGGGAAAAGAAAAATCATGCTTGACTTCTTTGACAGTAACAGCTTCCCGTGTATTGAAGAACTATTGACTCAACTCTCAAATAATTACCACTGTGACGAAAAAGTACACGTGTAGATCGCGATGCAGCCCGGCCCATTGAAACGTTTTTAATAACGTGGAGTCGCTGATACAGCTTTGGGTCAAATAGAGCTTCCACCTGTACAAGATCACAATAATCCCGCGAGCACTGCCAGTTCTTCCCTTTTTACCGAGGAGGTATTTTTTTCGAGTGCGAGAAGAGCCGAGGCACAGCCGGGGCCACCAATCCAATTATGCCCGTAGCTTCTGCCAGACGCGCACGCTTGATAGAATTAACGAAGAAGCGAGCCTCTGCTGCTTTCCTAGATAAACAAAACAAATTGCATTAAGAATCCCGCGGAAATAGAACAGCTACACAGGGCCCCAAATCAAGTAATTAAGGGTATATTTCTCATCATTGCCAGCAAATTTGATGTGCTCAGGTTTTTTTGAGATGGTTCTCGTGTCAGAATTATGCCCGTAGGTAGAAACTTATTTATCACTTAAACTTAAATTTCGGCCTCCTGGTTTTTTCTTCCTCCCTGTGTATAGTGAATGCCTTGTGTATGCTAGTCATTGAGTCCTACACTAATCAGAAATGAAATCGGTATATATAATTTAAAGGCTATAGGCATGTAGAGGGGTGCGAAAAATTGTCGGGTATTGTAATCTGGGTATACGATTATCATGGCTAATGTTTGAACAAGGCCTATGTTCAAACTGTGATGTGGTTTTATCTGGAAATTAACGAACGATTTTAACCCTTTCGGTCAGACTCAGATAATGGCACCATTTATAATGAGAATTTTTCCGTTATTAAAATTTACCTTTGTGGGATAAAGTCAATGTTTATCTCCGATGAGGTTTACAGTAGCAATATGTGCACATCTCATTTGACTTGCGTTGGTTCTGAGAAGAACTGGTGGTTTGCAACTCGACGTTTCGATCAGTATGCTCTAATCTTCATCAGGAAGATTTGTTTTTTTGCATAAAGAGAAATGGGCAAAGGCACTATCTACAATTTGTGTACAGTATAATACTCAACAGCGTGATCAACCAATGGTTGTGTACAGTATAATACTCAACAGCGTGATCAACCAATGGTTGTGTACAGTATAATACTCAACAGCGTGATCACCCAATGGTTTATTTTAAAAAATACAATCATATGCCCACACTGCTAAGCCGAGCGAAAGAAATTCCTTCTTGTTTCATTTCAAGTAGCCATTGTTACAGGTGTTTCGAAACTATGCACGGTAGTCTCTTGCATCATGCGATGGAGATAGGCTGGTACCTCATCCCCACTTTTAAAAGCTTATAATATCAATATAGACTCTAGACACTGTTTGTGATGACCCCCCCCCCCTAGCTTAGATTCGGCTGTACTCTATCTATTCCAGGGATCCCTGCACCCCAAGGTCCTAATACACACACACTCCCCCATACAACCACCTACAACTCTTAAGTAATGTCACCAATAAACTCAAGACGACAGAATGATCTTGTTACGTTGATATGATTCGACTTAAGGAGCTTTGGTAATAACAGCATTAATGTGGCAGAGAGATTTGCGTCATATGGGACGGGAACATCCTATAGGAAAATACACACAGAGGGAGCTATGCGATTATTTACCCATCTACCCCTGATTAGCCCGTGATATCCTACGGCGCTTACTGGCGATGGTTCCTTCGTACTCCTCGATCTTCCAAATCGGCTTTAGACCAAACTATCCAGTTTTGTGGGAGTAATTTTGATCTCATTTGTCGGATAATGCCAGTCATTTGTGACAGATTGTTGGTCAGGAGAGGAGATTTGGGGGCAATTCCACATTGGGACAAGCCTTTAATGGGGTTTCCTAGACAGTTAGACACGTTCTACTTGCCACGGGATTGACATGACAGTTATACCATTACTAGTTGATAAAAGTCTGCGTTGCAGCTTTCTATCTGGCAGGAAATGTGCATTGTACTTTTGTGCTCTTCTTATATAGATGAATTTACTCCTAGATCCGAGCAGAGACAATATTATGGAGACTGATGGTGATGTAGTTCACTTGATTTGTTCTTGTTCGTCATCTTTAAGTTTCCATGGCACATTCGACCTCATATGAAATGCATGAGTTTCATACGGGCAATCATTTGTACCGGTATTTGTTCAGTAAAGACAAATCTAACTAAAGGCAGAAACGGGTAACCGGCCAGAATTCATGCAATAATTATTCCTGCTACCAAGGGCCTTGTCGCACTGGACAAACATTAACGGAAAACGTGAAACAAAATAACCGCACTCAGAGGTTTCGGCAACTTGCGATATATAGAAGCCTTCTTGTCGAAAAATAAACAAAAAACACGGGCGAATATAGGGTGTCTGCCCATTGGGTTGTGCGATAACTGGATCGAAAATGTCGTACAGCAGTCACGCAACAAAACGAAAACTGGTCCCTCGATGTCGAAGCTTTCTCAATATACAGCTTTGACCGCACTGCACATGCAAAAAGGAAATACGCCTGAAACAGAGGAGTAATGTTTTTCCTGAAAACTGTCTTACAAGAAAATTAGAACGATGAATGTGTGAATGTTTGTCTTCTTGAAGATTACCTGGAACTGTTTGCCGGTAAATGGTCTCGTGTGGCATGGCTCTTTTGAGGAGCAGAGCAATTGGCCAAGCAAACTCACGTGCAGTCCGAGTGCAACACTTTTGTGTAGTCACAATATATAATTATTGTTTATACATGACTTAAACATGTAGGTCTATATGACCGAAGCCTTTAAATTTAGTGAAATTGGCAAAATTGTGCAACGCCATTTCGATCGTTGATTTTATCAATAGATTTCACCCCGTACTAAACAATTGTGGATCCATAATATATTAACTCAGTGCATAGCAGAACTTTTATAAATTAATTAAGAATAGTTTGCGCGTAATTCAGGTTTTTAAAGAGAAGTTTTCCACAAAAGCCCGCGACAGAACATCTATAGATAAAGGTTGAATAGACATTACGTTAGAGGGGGAGAATATTTTGAACATTAGGCGTAAATTCGCCAGTTCGGTCGAAAACGGGCATTGTGCACAAATCAATCGCACATCACAAATTCCAACCGGCGTTTCATTTCATTTTCTTCAAGAAAAAGTGAGCGAACGGGCGATAAAGGGAAATTACAATCGCTGAAAAATGACAGCAAACAATGCGTTCTACCCGGCTTTGTTTCCCTGATTCAATTTAGTCCTTATTGATCAGAGTTAATGATATTATATATTTTTTTCCTCAAAATGTGCCTGCCTTTCTATATAGAGTCTCGGCACAGGCAAGGTTTTGTAGTTGCTTGTAACATAAAGGAGCGCTGCCAACAATAATACAATATCTTACACCAAAAGAACAAATTTTCTCATTTTCTATAAATAAAAAACGGTCAACAAAAAAGACCCTAGGCAATTTGACAAATCAATTACAGCTATTCCGGCCCATTCCAGTGCCAATTTCAACAGGAGCGACAAAAGGAGGCATTCGCTAAAATAAGTAAATTTCCCTAACCACAACCTTGAATTTTTAGCTCTTACTCACCTATGAGCGTCAGAGTACAGAATATGCAATTTAAATTGACAAACTTGATCGCGTTGTCCCAAATTAGTGCGTAACTGGCCTTGACTTGAGGGATTGATACCACATCGGTTAGCACTCTCTGACCAAATAGGTACAAAGAAACCTGTCATTTCAACTTAGCTTTCATAATGTATCACAAAACTGTACTTAAGTGTCTGCAAAAGTTCATTTCCAATACTGTATGGGACAATTTTAAACTCAAAGCCACAAACTCACTCACGTCTCACCAAAAACCGGTGTTGTAGTATTTCCAGAGGTCGATTTCACGAAGAACTTCGGACTAGTCCTAGGAGATATAAAAAACTTAAGGCTATAGTCCTAACTAACTGGAGATAAGACTAGTCTTAACTTTGTGTGAAACATTTGTATTTGTCCAATTATTTATCACCACTCATGATAGGCATTTAGGCATAATCTGGTCCCCTACCTCATATCGGCTGCCAATATGTTCACCCGGGATAGAATATGTCTGGATTCAAGTCAGCAACCAGACCATTTTCTGGGGTCAACCTGAGCCAAAACTTAGGCCGTGTCCGAAACGACGACTTCGGCTACAGCAACGTATAGATCAGCGCGTCTACCAGTGTTGAAGAATAGGCAGACGCGCGCGATCTAGCCGTAGCTCTAGCCAAAGTCGCCGTTTCGGACACGGCCTTACAGTTCGACTCGTTACTAGTAACCATGCATGTTAAGGCAAATGGTCACTAGACTGGACGACCAACAATGCATTGATATGCAGTGATTGGTTCTTCGTAAATGATTTATGATATTTGTTTTATCGTATAATGTGTCGTCTCGTTCCCTTTTCACGCGTACTTTTTCTGGCACCCCGCCCCCCTCTTGTATGCCTTAAAGGCAGTTGACACTATTGGTAATTGTCAAAGACCAGTCTTCTCATCAGAATATCTCAACATATGCATATAATAACAAACCTGTGAAAGTTTGAGCTCAATCGTTCGTCCAAGTTTCGAGTTAATAATGAAAGAAAAAACACCCTTGTCACACGAAGTTGTGTGCTTTCAGATGCTTGATTTCGAGACCTCAAGTTCTAAACTTGAGGTCTCGAAATCAAATTCGTGGAAAATTATTTCTTTCTCGAAAACCGCGTCACTTCAGATGGAGCCGTTTCTCACAATGTTTCATACTATCAACCTCTCCCCATAACTCGTTACCAAATGAGTTTTTATCGCAATAATTATTTTGAGTAATTACCAATAGTGTCCAATGCCTTTAACCGAGTGCTTGAATTCACAATGAGAATTTTAGGGGTCACTTCTGTATGTACAGTTGAGAAAATAAAAAGGGAACATTGAGGATGCCCTCTGCCCTCATATCGGGCATGGTACACTGTTTTCGAGGGTGTGCGTGGGTTCGAACATCACAGATATACATGGGGGTGCCAATTGCATCTAAACACACACTCTTATTCAATTTGACTTTTGATAACAAAATGAAGAGCAACTTAATTTGTTTTACAACAACGATATGATTTTTTCTTTGATTAAGCAGACATATCCGGTCTGCTGGTACCTACGTTTTGCCGAACTGATACAATGCTATACAATGAAGTATAGACCAGACCCCCCCCCCCCCAACCACCAGCAGAAACAAACTCGAGTGAAAGGAACGTGTGACGAGACTGGGTTACATTACAACACCCTGGGACTAAAGCCTAGACTAGCCAGACGTCTATCTCTAACCATTGTTATTTTGTGGAGTACGGTTTATAAAGCCGCCCACCTCTTTTTTGTTACCGACAACAACAAATGGGTAATGGGTTCACGAGTTACTGGGTTAGATGTAATTTTTTGTAACAGAGGTTCCAAAGAAATGTGGTATTCGATAAGTTATCCATATTTCAAGCATGTGGAGCTGTAGGGTGTCTTTCAAATCACGGTCACCGGTCACTACTCACTAGTTTGTTTTATCTTACCCCCCCCCCTTCTTGTTTGATCCTACCCCCCCCCCCCACCTTGCAGAGTAGACATGGTTCTTTATGTTCAACACAAAAACAACATTGGGTTTTGATGTATGGTTTTGATGGGAGACAGTCATTGAAAAGCATTCGAACAAATAATATTTATGTCTTCATCTACGTTTTTTTTTTTTTTTTGCCGAAAAATTCTTAGAAATGTTGACATAAACTTGAGATGAAAAATGCGGTATGTCGATCCACTTGGTGGAATGTTACATGCGCTGATTGGGTGCTGAATTAGACATTTTGCCATAGCTAAGCCTCATTCGTACTTTTTAAAACAGTTTAATTTTATACATTTAGTTAAATACAAAATATAATTCCAATCAACATCAACATCAGCAGCAGCATCGGCAGCAGCAACACATCAACATCACCACTACCACAATTACCACTTCAACAACAACAGTTTAACTGCATACAAACCAAAACTAAACACATCAGTAGGAATTCTGTGCTCTCGGTTTATGAAAATAGTGTCTTTGAGGGAGAGATAAAATCAGAAACTTTCCCCTCGAACCTTCGAGATAATTTTTTTTAATTTGGTTCAGATATTCCTCCCATAACCTTGAAATTTTCATTCCCACGACCTGCCTGCAAAAAAAAGTATACGAGTGCGAAGGTCACGAAGGTCGCGAAGGTCGCCGGGCAGAATGAGTGTGCGGAAACTACTTCTTCCTAGATCCTCTGTTACGAGTCAGTAGGCAGTTTGAAGATAAACATTGACCAATTAATATCAACTGTAAGGAAACAAAGGAATAGTTACACACCTCACGGCTCACGGATCCCCCAAAGAACCACCAAATTATAAATAACCACTTTGGATTCCTTCTACGGTTCATCGGATCGTTTGATGACCACGGAAATGACAATAATTTGCCTCATTGATTAAACTCAGAGAGGCGAAATCAAAGTGGTGTCCAAGATGTCCTTGAGTAGATGTTTGTAACCTCTTTAACTTCCGAGTATATTTTGACAGATTTTAAAAACACTACACCTATTTGTAATCAGCATGGGCGAGTCACGAGGCGTGAAGGGCTGCACAAACAACAGTCAAAGTCAGGTGCTGATTATAGAGGTGGGCGCAGCGGGCGCACGCCCCGTGCACCCGCCCTAGTATTTTCAGCGAGTGACAAGCAAAATGACTAGAAAAGCAAGTGAATTCCTAATGAAAACTCTTAATTTTTTTCACAGGCGACCATTGGGTCTGGATCCCACGCTTAAGATACGTATTTGCTTCCCCCCGTGACAAATCTTGATCCGCCCCTGAAAGTGGTCTTTAACTCAATGGAGCTCATCTGCCGTCGTATCGTTACCGCGTTTCTTGTACGATGTATGTTCGATCTTTGGCAACCATAATTGTACTGGAGCTTTTCGCAGATTCAAATGATATTGTTGATGAAAATTGACCCCTTTCTCTACAGTACTATAAAGGGGGTTGTTTCTGACACTGCGTTAAGCAACAGCTCTTTGGATAATCATTAATGTTTGAGTAAATTTAGGTATACCCTCACTTTGACAACTAAACATTTCTAGTTTATAGAATGCAAGCAGTATTCTCTAAATAATTAATTTGACATCTTTCGGTATACTCATGTCACTTCGTGCTCCTGGGCGGTTGAATTTCTTGAGTGTCATCCACAAAGCTAGTGGATTATAACGGTTAAATAATGGTTTCAATTGGGTATAATGGTATACAGTAAGCAGAGACTGAGATCATTGTGGGGATAAATCGACGATAAGGCTCAGTAAAAACAAAACTTGTTTAGCGTCCTGCCTTTTTGAAAACAGGAAGGAGGCGTTTTGTTCTTCTTTTTCTTCACAAAATCGCCGATCGCACATTTTATAAGACAACCGACTTGGCTGTTTAAAAGAAAATCGTTTGAGATCGTTAAAGTGTATCCTTTTTTCGTAACAAAAAGAAAAAGAAAAAAAAAGAAAAAGAAGCGGCCTCTTAAAAGGAAGCAGTCGGGTAGCTGAAACACAATATCTTTTGGGGGGCCTAATGCGCTAAAACCAACAGGGAGGGAAACAGCCCCTTAAACGGCTTCTCTTGTAGACACCAATCCCTTCCTCGATCCCTCGCCTCGGATCGTACCCTAATCCCAAATCCTTCAAGATGTTTTCTTAAAGATTATAGCGGCATTTTGAATGAGATCCAATTAGAGACACGGCTGGGCGTTTTGGGCTACCGGGGAACTGTAGCGGAGTCCAGGGGAAGGGATGGGGCGTGGAACCTCCTAATTGGCCTCAATATGCTCTAGTAATCGTGCTACGATTTCGTGAAACCATCTTTTAAGTTGTATGTGAATAGAACTTTGCCTCTAATGGATAAATTTGTATTGAGATTGGACTAATGGTTGTAGGCTATGTTGAACCGTTTCTGGAATGTTCAGAACAAATGAAAGGTGGGCAATTTAAGTATACATTCATACAGTGTGGGGAAGATAAAGTAACTAGAATGTTTCAGCGTTGTTGTTTTTAAGCCTGTTTTGTTCCCATGTTTTCTTCTTCTCAAACTCTGATACACTGATGCACTGTTACAGGAGTGCACCACACCCATCTTGAGGTATTTTGGACGACCAAGACTCTCTTGTTTGGCGGGAGGTGTAAGGGCATATTTAAGAATTGACGCTCGGACGTTTGGAATATTTTACACCCGTGTATGAGGGTGTTTTATTTGGGGAGTGAATAACTCGACGGACCATGGGACCCCCACTATCAACTCTGAAATTATTTGGTGGGGGTGCACCCACCGCGGTGTAAGTCTGTATGTTCAACCATGATGGTTCAACCATGATGGTTCAACCATGATGGTTCAACCATGATGGTTCAACGCAGCCGGTTGTAGGTAGTTGAAATTAGCCTCCTTTGTACTCCTGCAGTAATCCCCTTATTACTGTAGCTCCACAGGTCTTGAGGATCCCGAAGCCCTTGATGCTCAGGAGTCAAAAGACCAGACCGCTGCCTCCAAACTCCCTTGGGTATATCACATGTCAGCTTGGAGAAGTTTCGCCTCAGCGATGTTCATTAAAAGGGGGAAGTCCTGTTTGGGAGCATTTAAGCGGATTGGGGGTAACTAGACAATAGGTCGTTAACAGAACGACGAGAGATGGGAAAATAATAAAGTGGGGAAATGATTAACATGAAGACATTGGCGGATTACCTCCAGCTCCCTTGTCGAACACACACGCACTATAGTGTGAGATGAGTTGCGCTCAAAGAGCACGCGAGCTTTCCCGAGTGTTTGGACATCCGGGCACCTTGCGTATCAGCTACTGTGTTTATTTTGTTTGCAGTATCTTTGTTGTTTGCTTTTCCATTTAAGAACTTGCAATAACAACTTAATACAAATAATTATTTAATAATAATAACTGCATAATAGTTTCCATCATTGAACATTGTGTGAATCAAGCTTGATTCACACATTGTGGCATTGTAGACAACTTTCTCTCCGCTGGAAGCATAAAATGCCATGCAACAAAGGTGATCGTCGTGATCCTTGACATACACACATTCTAACTCGAGCATGGATTTGGATTCGGCTTCAGGCTCCGATCTCTCGTCTGAAGCACTGAGCACGTGTACGCAAAGCACGCGCAAATTGTGTCGAAACAACCGCGGGGCCATGCTAGCCTTAGCCGATTCTGCAGCCGAAGCCGTGGTTTCGAAAAGGGCCTAAAATTCGCACAAATTTCTGTAAGTAAAGTTTTAAACGCCTCTAAGAGTGTCAAAACGCTGCATTAACACTGGTAACAACAGAGTGAAAATTATCCCAACCGGGTTGAGATTCTTATATTGAGACTAAGTTTGACAGTGACATCTGCTCTTCTTCAAACAATTTATTTTCCCACGGTTAATTTACCAGTAAATCATTTCGTTCTTGTAGCCCTATTTCAATAGTAAAAGTTTTTGTAGAATTGAGAGTTAGTTTCCAAAATGGACACAATACAACTTGCCTAAATCCAGGCAAGTTAACAAAGAAATTAAAGAGTATGAGTGAGAGCTGTCAATAGTTTGTTCACATAAGCTTAGATTGTAAAGAGAAAGGCATCCATTTTGACTAAAAAGAGGGAGGGAGGGGAACATTTGTGTGTATGTGTACACAACATTCATGTTATCTTTAATACATTGTGCTGCCAAGCGCTTCTACACGACCCCCCCCCCCCCCCGCCAATTAGTCCTACAAGGCCGGCCTTTTCAAATGTTCCTCTGTATATTCTCAAAATGACCAATCATTAAAAGATGGAAGTCTTAATCTAATTAATACTGTCCTATTCTTCGACGAAGAATACACGTTAGGCTTTTAGCCGAGAATTAAGCTTGTTCAACGGCCTTGCGTGAGGGACGTCTTAACCCAGAAACATTTCTCTCTCGCAAGGACAGATACGTTGTTAATTGGTGGTAACACCTCTTGGATGGTCGTAATAACAAATTTCTCTCGCTGCTTTGCGGAGAACATAAAAGTGTAACGTTCTGACAAGTTCGGGATACATTCGAATGGGGGAACAATGGGTGAGGAGACTTAAAGACGAGACTGGGGAAGGATGGGAAGGAAGATAACAAAGGACTTGCAGACAAATCGATGAGTCTGGACACCCCCTTCTTATTTATGTATTAAAAATAAAATGACAGATAAGGCGATGAAAATAATTAGGATTGCTATTGGATTTTAACAAGTCTGGTTAACGAAAATAAGATTTTGTTCTCTGTAGTCTAATGCTGCAAGAATAATTTATTATAGGCTCGCAATGTATAACTGGTAATATTGATTACATTTCGACGAGTATAAGACTGAGTTCCGGATCTTGCTGCAATTGGCACAAAATACTAAAAAAAATCTCCTTTACAAGGAAATATAATGTGTCCGAAAAAACAAAGATTAAAGCACTACTACCAAGGGTCTAATGCATACAGAAAAGCTCCTTGCATTGACGGGCAACTTTTCAACCCATAATAAAAACAATCACGTGACCCTTATATGAACGGCCATTTTATCCAGGTCTTTGAGCTTTAACTGCTTGCAACCTGTGTTATAAAATGATTGATGTGTTTCATGTTGGTTTTGTTTTTTGTTTTGTTCTTTTAACTGTTGGGGGAGGAACACCGATTGTGATTGGTCCCTGTGCACTGCAAGAACATTATGTTCGTGTAATGCTTGATCAATGTGTCGCATGAAGGATTTTTTCTTTCAGTTGAAGTCATCTTTATAACTCAGCATAGGGAAACAACGAGTAATTGTCAATGTTTAGCTGCCGTTTTGTTCGTTGTTATAATTTGTTTCTGACATTGTAAAGATTGTAATTATTATTCCAGATTGCCCGTGGGGTAAAACGGCTGCAGGTGTGATGTTGAATAATAGAGTATTGCTGGAAAGCGTGGTCGTATAATAATACTATAATATAATTGACACGGTTCCGGTATTTGCCCACTAATCAAATTGTTAAATATATACCAACAACGCGCTTGTTGAGCTTAAATTATCCAGACACAAACAGGAACTCTTACGCCTTCATGATACTTGTTTGTATATGACACTTTGTGCTAAACTGTTTTTGCTAAGCTTAGGGTTAGAACAAACTAACAACAACCAATCGACACTATAACACATATAAAAAAGCTAATATTTATCCCTTGCTGTAACGTATTTACAAGCTGTACCGTTTGTCAATGAAACTCGTAATCGAAGTGAATCTACGTTGCTATAATGTGACTATTATTATGACCTTCGTCGACACGAAGACATTTTACGAATATAAGTAACTTTCAAATCTGACTGCGTTGCCTGTGCACATAGTCACCAAAAGCAACCACACTTCGAAAGGTTTTAATGAACATGGTTTAACGCACACACAATAACTCCGTTTCCCCCTCTCTCTTGGATAAAACACTTCAAACGTGTTTTAATTGTCTCTTCTTTTTTCTCGGAATAAAAAAAAAAAAAAAAAAAAAACAGCCCGTCATTTCCTCGCCGTGAAACGCTCTACCATTTCGTGGGTGGCTGCGCAGCGCTGGCCAAGGCCAATCTGTTGTCCAAATGAAGGCCGATACGTGGGCACTGTTTATACCTCTTCATAACAAGAAACTATATTTCTCACACAATGCAATCACAAATTGATTGGGAAAATCACACGTTCTAGAAACGCTCAATCAAAGTCAATTTTGACCTCTCAAATAATTCGTTTATGAACCATTCAGCGTCAATTAAGTTTCTCTTGATTTCTAAAAGAGATTGTAATACAAAGGGAAAACTTTTGCACTTATCTAGTTTACAAGAATATATACATTTGCTTGGGTGTAAATTGTGCTCCAAGTGAACTGAACTAAAGGGAACAAATAGATATATAATTGAAATGTTCAATCAAACCGAAGGGGAACAATAATAAGGAGTTACTTCTTTATTGATCATAGTAAATCATGCATTACTAAAAAATTTACCTCAGTCCATGGATTCGGGTTGAGGGCGCCCTTGAAAATTAATATCGTCAAAATGAAAAGGAAAAAGAAAAAATTAGTCATCATAGGAAAGTATGACATTGCAGTCGGGAGACTAGGTTATGTTTAATATTGGGCTTACTTTCTATGCATTATACTAATTAAAAATATCAAACTGAAATACTATGTGCCAGGACCGTTCTTATTTCAATTTCGAAAATCGAAAATTAAGCAAAAAAAAAACCCATAAAATCATACATGGAAATGTGGTGGTATATACATTTGATCTGCTACGGGGTTAAGAAGGATTCAAACCTTTCAGAAACCAATGATAATGTACCCGCCTCTGGGGCTCTCGATGTGGCTAGTTAAGGGTCTTATTAGGTAAGAGAAGTTCTGGTTGCTAAGTGGTTCCAGGTATTCACCTGAAATAAATAGAAAGGTAGGCAATTGTCTTTTATTTTACCTAGAATATTTTTGAACTGCAGGGAGAAGAAGTGACATTATACAGGATTGATAAAGCTGACAAATAGTCACGGAGTTTTCATTTTTTTGTGTGGCCATCAGTTGAAAATGGTGGAAAACCATGCACATTTCCCATTAATTATTTTTTGATGTAACAATTGCATTTTTGGGGTTTAATTTGTTGCAGATACATTTTTCTAGAATATAACTTTATTTCAGAGGGCAGTACTTCACAGGAAAATAGGTTCTAGTATAAACATGATAACCAGTAAGCTTTCAGACTAATTAAACAATGGTGTTTTCATACTGAACAATGCAGTGAAACACATTGACACAATTTAACCCAATGAGGAAATGTACACTCAGTCTCGCTTTGTGTTTACTATGGAGTTTCTGTCCAGCGCATTGATTTTTTGAGTATTGGTTTGACATGTTCAGTGCAGTGGCACAGCTATTTATCGACTAAAATCTCCAGAGGGGTTTCAGAGAAATTAGGTTCCAGTGAATAGGAGTGCTATCTATGGTACACACAGGGGTGTTCTTAGTGCAGTTATATAGTCATGACTGTTAGCTTCATATTGTGTGTCTGGACAACGGGTTTTAATACCTATCGGGACATATCGATCAGAAGTTGATTGGCACTTTAGCAAACTTTTATTACCCAACGAAAGGGATAATCAAACGGAGATGGGTGTGTCTGTAAAATCTCAAGTGTGTTGAATGTCGATGATGGGGGTCAATGTACTATCGGTCACAGGGTTCGAGCTACCAGCGACCAGCTTTACAGCCCCCCCCCCCCCCCCTCTCTAACCCACTGGCCAACGACCTTTTGGGTATTGTACGGGGGTCCAGTGTTGTTAGCGCAGGAGTCAGGCTCTATCCTTCATTATGGTAACCAAGTCTCAAAATACACTGCCCACTTAAAAAGTTACGGGGGTCCAGTGTTGTTAGCGCAGGAGTCAGGCTCTATCCTTCATTATGGTAACCAAGTCTCAAAATGCACTGCCCACTTAAAAAGTTCATCTTCAAAGTGTTTTTTTCTTCGAAGCAGTTGGAAGAGTTTGTGATGTTGATTGTAAACATGATTTCGAGGAGTTTCTGGAGGGGGGGGAGGGGTACTGGTTGTTTACACTTAATTCCCTTACCTACGCTAATAAGCGTAACTTAAGTTGTTTACTTCGTTTTCACAGGCATGATGCATAAGTGGTATCGCAATATAGTAAGTTTTTATGAAATGGAATGTTTTAAAGGGAAAATATACCCTGGTTTATAGAACCGTTCGATTAGTTTGATCCTTTATAATTTGTAGACATATACAATAAATCCAACCTGTGAACGTTTCATTTAAAGGGAGAGCACGTTTGGTAATTGTCAAAGACCAGTCTTCTCACTTGGTGTATCCCAACATATGCCTAAAATAACAAACCTGTGAAAATTTGAGCTAAATTGGTCACTCGAAGTTGCGAGAAAATGATGAGAGAAAAAACACCCTTGTTGGACGAGTTTGTGTCCAGTGCCTTCTAGGCCTGTTATCAAATAGAAATCAAAGAGAACCAGGATATGTTGAGTGTTTTTGTTCGTGCATATTTTTAGGGCTACACTTTACTCCCTCGCCAACATCACTCCTGAAGAACCTTTTAAATTTTCTCCGAAGTTTTACGAAGTTTAGATTTCCTCATGTTTCGGACGGGCAGGTAGGGGTTAAAATCTGGGGTCTCATCCTGCCAGTGTCACTCACCCCCATGCCGCAATTAACACGGTAATGACCAGGGTCGAGAGTGAGTTCACTGTGGGTCATTACGCAAGACGGATCATTGACCACTTGCTGCACTTTTCTCATGCGAACGTCTTATGGCTACCAGTTCCCCCCTAAGCTTGTATATCGATTACTCTCCCCATCGCTGAAGATTAAGTTAACTTAAAGAGTTCTTAAGTCATCTTCCAAACAATGACATCTGTGTGCAAGATACTCTTTTTATAGTCATTGGATTAATTAATGGAGCGTTTCTTTTTGAGCGGTTGATTTGGTGCTGGTCAATGGTGTGTTCTATACATGCACAACAAGAGTTTCGTACTGACAATATTGGTTTTTGTAAGGATCATGTACTCGGATGTCGAGTGGGCTAGAATTTATTCAGTAATTCACACAGGGAGCCATAAATAACGGGGCACTGGGTCTTATACCAACTGGAATCTCATCAGCACATGAGAATTATGATTATTGCACTTTCGAGAAAGATTTGGAAGGGAGGAAACGTCAGCCACTGACTATTTTGTTTGCATTCTAAACCATAGGTCATTTTGGTTGATTACTAGTTTGCAACAGATAGTTTCATTTTCTTTTCTTAAGTATAATATAATAAAGTTACAACAGTGTATGCGTCTATAGGCAAAACCGTTCTTATACCTTGTTATTCTATTGCCAATTACTCCAAAAGTTAATCATCATAAAAACCAACTTGATAAGAAGCACTGCAGCTCTGTAAAACAATTGAGAAACGATTTCCTTCCCTTCTCATAGTGTGGTTTTAGAGAGAAAGAGATTCAAAAGCATTTCGATCTGAGAAACGTTTTGCATGAAACGTTTCTCAAATTGTGTTATCCTATTTTATAGAGTATTCTTCCTATTAGTTAGGTTAGTTTTATTGCATATTCCTGCATTTGTATAGGATTAAACCAGCTGAACTTAAAACAAATCAAATAATATGCTTTGCCTTTAACGAAGGTTGAAGGACCTATAGGCCTACTCCTTATCACAAATTCAATAAGAGTTGCGCATTATCCGATAAAACCTGATTTGTGCAGCAATAATTGTATATTGTAGTACACTGAATACAGTGCTGGAATGTTTGCAAACTTCCTGAGCCCAAAGTAGTCCAAAGTAAAGATTTAACTTTCCCAATCAATATCAAGACAGGAAACTGGGATCTTGCCAACATTCTTAGAAAGACTAATCAGATCATAATGATGTAGACGAACCATGAGAACTAATACAATGCTCTTTTTGTTATAAGTCTCCAAACATAAATTGACGTCAGTGATATAATTTGAATACTTAGCTTAATTTTGTTAACTTGTATCTCTTAAATATTTCCGGGTCAGTATTGATCCGGTTCAGAATCCCGTGGTTCGGAGCCATGTCTGGGTTAGTGTGACGCGGAATCTGTGTCCAAAAATAACCCAGAAGTGTTGGACAAACCGACGCATTATCCAATTTAAAATCCTACTTTTTATAATCATTTTTCGGGTCAGTCTGACCCCGAAATGAGTCAGGGAGCTGGACTTGGAATTGTAATAAATTCTGACAGGAATTTGTTTAGAGTGTACGGTTTAGTTTCGGACGGTTTAGTTTCGGTAAAATCGGACCATCCTATCGCGTAAAGGTGACTGTCTTCGTCATTGGGTTCTCATCTATAGTCATAAACTGTCTCCGGCCATTGCACTCATGAGGTACCACGTGTTATTCAAACTTCCGTTTTCTCTCGTTTCCGTTACGTCATTTCAATACATGTCGTATAAGGCGATGATACTTACTAGGGTAGTAAAAGTGTGACTTGATCTTCGTTGCATGAGAGGAGGTTGTTGGAAGTTTCCACCTTGCGCTTGGCTTCCTTCTCGTCTCAAATTAAGTTTGGCACTGTTCCTTTACCCCTATTCAATATGTCCGTTAGAGTCAAATTAGGCTTTGGACAAACTAATCCCCTTTCAGATGTTCATGTAATTAAAGAGTATTTGTGGCCGAGGAAGTAATGGATAGCGCTGAATGCCGGCAGATTGAAAGACACAACAACGGGTGGAAAGCTCTGCCATGATCTGCCACTCAAGGTGCACTGCAAAAACGCTGTCCTGACAACCTCAGCTAAGACTCCATTCGAGCCTCTACAAATCTTTTAATAAGCTTCCTAAAAGCACCAATTTCTTGATCAATGTTACAGTTGTGAGTGAAGACTATACAGAGAGATGAGAGCGAGAGAGTAAAAAAAAAAAAAACATCCCCTTCTTCTTTTTCTTCTTTCCAAATCCCCCGGCATTGATGATAGCAAACGTGAAACACAATTGTATTATTGACTGCAGCCGGAAGTGGGCCGACATGCAATCGGTCATTATCCGGGTCTGAGTGCTTTGGGCTTCAGCGGAGCGTATGAGCGTGAATAGACTATGACAGGTCATCAACAGGGATTGGAAAGTTAGAAGACCCTTCTTAAAGACGTAGAGAAGAAAGGAACAGAAAACAGCTAAATGGTATGTCGCTAGAACCGCAACGCCTTCATCATCCACGAAAGGGACGACCTTTAAACTTTGGAAAAACTTTAAGCTTTTGAAAGACGAGAGAGCAATTTTTGTTCGGTTGGTTGGGCGATTTTTTAAAAGAGGTATAGCTCATTAGTAGTATGAACAAAACTGTCAATTATCACATGATATGGGAAGACCATAGTTAAAAAAAAAATGATTGCAGGCAAAGATGTGTCAGGGATATCCGAACAGGTTACATGTACCCATGTTGCGAGGACTTACCCAAATAATCAACCAACATCACCTCTGCACGAATGCAGTTTCTATTCATGTTTTCCTAAAAATAATAGTATTCTTAATATTCCAGGGGTACTTTGAGAGTGTGAGAGAACGTACTCATGACGCAATGCACTTACATGCGCATGTTCTGTCTGCCATTTTGGGAGTCAAAGTGTACGCAAACAACCTCGTTCCCATTGTTAATCGATTTCACTGTACACTTTCCCCAGAACGCATTCAACGCTCTCTCAGTGGTGTACATAGAGCTATATATAACTCTATGGTGGTGTACGATCTCGCCGAGCTATTTTCCCAGAATGCATGGTCGACGAGAGGTATCGATACGACGCGTTGGGGCATGACGCAATATTTCGTGTCGTACGCATGCGCGAATGTGTCATGTGCAATGATGGCAAACGCATAGAATGTATTAACTTTCATGGTTATTATGGGTTTTTTTAAATAGAGAGAGAAAAAAAACAATAAAACATCATGGGCCAGCAGGGTGAATTTTATAGGCTTTTCCATAATTGGGTTGTAAAAGTTTAAAGTCTAGATGATTTTTACTTGTTCGTTTTTGTCTGCATACTTCGTTGTTCATGTCGTATGCATTGCCTTGACCTAGTTGCAG
The DNA here is from genome assembly GCF_902459465.1 of Asterias rubens. Lineage (NCBI taxonomy): Eukaryota > Metazoa > Echinodermata > Asteroidea > Forcipulatida > Asteriidae > Asterias > Asterias rubens. The sequence goes on along the minus strand of NC_047070.1, from coordinate 17,527,146 downwards.
TAAAGGGTCGCACACACCCCGCATGGCGTCACGTGAAAAATGAGACGCGGCTGAACAACAAATATTCTTTAAAAGAGTCCACATTAGAACGTTCTTTCATTAGGCTCATCATGTCAAGCCATTCAAGTAAAGAAACAATGTTTTTTCCTGCTAGAGAAATTACGATTACCATCACCAGAAGAGGGCAAGATGTAATGTTTTTTTGTTTTTTTTAAATAGGCAGACATTTGCTGTACAAGTTTACGCGAATGTCCAACATCCAATATCAAACTAATTTACTGTCATTTGAGTTGTTTTAGCAAGTTCCCATCTAGTAATTCATAATGTGGTTTTCATATAGTCTCTCTTCTCACACATTTCAGGCTTGCATTTTAAGCTGAACCAGAAACGCAGGTGGCACCGATTGTTCCGCTGCACTTATTAATGTTTTGTGTTCCAAGTTGAAATAAAAACTGGCATGCACATTTTCTACTCAGAAATGCGTCAATGACGGCTGATGACGTCGTACTGCAAACGAGCCAAACAAATCCACACTATTGTCTCCACGCTCGATTAAACATTTCCCCAATTTCTTAACTTACCCCAAATCGTAATTATTACAATCGTAACCCAGCCAAGGCCCAATAAAGTACACTTTTGATTTCGGGGGATAACCATAAATCATATTCATTAATCCATAAAAAAAGAAAACATCACAGTTAAAAAGCCGGGACAACAAAATGTATCAGCAATCGGCTTTAGCCCAAAGAATGCTAAATATTCTTGAAGTTTGGATACTCGTGAGGGCGCATGAAAACCTTGGGTAAATTGAGTGCAGTGTTGCAGAACTAATACCGTGCGTCCCCGTCGAAAGACAGGAAGGTGCACTGCTGGAGCGATAAATTGCTTTGGGTGTCTATGTACTTTTGGGGTAGAATAATTGCACACTTTAGCTCAACATGGCCCTGCGACTCACAAAGAGTGAATCTTTCAAACTCACCGAGTCGTCAAATATGAAAATCGGGTCGGACAGAAAGGGTTTGTAATCGCCCAAAACTGTTAACCTCGAAACAACAAGCAACCACCAGTCAATGAAAGAAGGGGGGGGGGGTTACTACCCAGCGGATGTCCAGCAATGTCGTTGTGTTTTGGGCAGCAGTCAATTATGACTTTGGTAACAACTTTCATGGCGATTGGGGAAGATTTTGTTTAAAATGGTCATTATAATCATTTTAACGACACCGGCATTAATGATGGATGATTACGTTGAAGTTAATGACGGCCCAATTTACCTTTCATAATGCACTATATGGGCATGGTGTCTCATTTGGCGCAGCTAGTATATCCTAGTGCCAAAGTTTAGTAAAGTGGAGACAAACAGACCCAGAAATGGGTCAAAACTGACGCTGAATTCAAGCTAAAATCACACAATTTTAACACTTTCTGGGTCAGCCAGACGTAGACCTACTTCTTTAAAAGTTTCAAAGGTGGAGATAAGTTCTTGTCACGGTGAAGCCATCCTGCCCCCATCCCACACCCACACAGAGTTCAAGGCTGCAGAGTAGTCTGAGTCCGTTTTGGTGACACAAAACTCAACATTTAGTAATTGATGTTGGCCAAAAGAAACGATACCACGAAATCACATGATACTGTCTATCCACAAAGTACCCATTACCCCCATTAGAAGGTGCATCTCCCAATTGTGCAAAACTAACCGATCTTGCCTTTGAAAATCTCTCAAAAAGTCACCCACACACAATTTGATTAACAATAATATTTTCCCGTTGAATTTGAATGCTAAGCCTTGTAAAACATTCCACCATACACAAGCTGAATGCCATGCTTTCTTTACAAAATTGAAATTGTTTAGCATCAGCAAGAAGTCATCAAAGTAGGTGACACCTGTGCCAGGCAATTATTGTAGCTATCCGCAGGCGATGAACGATCTAAAACATGGTCAAGCCCTGTGTGTTACAAAGTAGAGTATTACTCGATCTTTGCAAAAGGGGCTTGTTTTCCTTCTCAAATTGGTGTGATTGAAGACCTTTTCTTCTCTTGAAAGAGAGAAAAGAAAAAACTTCATTTGATGGATGAGTTGACACGACTTTTTGCTTTATTCATTACAGGATATTATAGGATATGCTTGGTATAATAACAGCAGTTTTACATCAACCCGGGGCTTTGTTGTGCGGGGACCGGGTGTGTACAATTATCAAAAAAGGGTTTCCAATTTTGTCGCTGTGCGCAACTGAGCGAATCCACCAACAAACCGCACAAGCAAACAAAAATGCTCTGAAATGAGGGGCAATTACTTGACTCTAAACATCATAATTGGGTTCCTATATAACACCGTTGTATTTCCTGTGTTTGGGCAGAAACGGGGGAGGGAAACGTTTTGAAAAAGACCTTTAATTAGTTGCCTGAGCAGAGGGTGAGCAAACAGTATGGCGGAAATTAACTTGATGGTGGAGTGTGCCCGTGAACATTATTTGTCTTTATAGCTGTAGGATGGTCACGATCATGGAAACATTTGCCTTGAACGAATTTAATAATATCGTGTCACATTAATACACATTGCCTTTACAAGTCATGACACAATATTGAAGCATTAATATTGCCTTGAAGGCAGTGGACACTATTGGTTGTTACTCAAAATAATTATTAGCATAAAACCTTTCTTGGTGACAAGTAATGGGGAGAGGTTGGTGGTATAAAACATTGTGAGAAACAGCTCCCTCTGAAGTGCCATAGTTTTGGAGAAAGAAGTAATTTTCCACGAATTTGATTTCGAGACCTCAAGTTTAGAACTTGAGGTCTCGAAATCAACCATCTAAACGCACACAACTTCGTGTGACAAGGGTGTTTTCTTCTTTCATTATTATCTCGCAACTTTGATGACCAATCGAGCTCAAATTTTCACAGGTTTGTTATTTCATGCATATGTTGAGATACACCAAGTGAGAAGACTGGTCTTTGACAATTACCAATAGTGTCCAGTGTCATTAAGTATGACATTGCTCATTCCTCTATAATTATTATGATAGCATGGAATATTAGGATAACCGAAAGCACTGACTAAGGTCACATTCCCATAGCTTTACAGTAGCTTCTTTCAGAGCTCGAAACTGTGTTTTTCAGTCTCTCGTACAACATCATTAAACAAGAACGAGTCTTCGAGACGGGGGAATAATTTGCTGTGTGATAATGTTATGAAAAATCTTATTATTTCTTGGTCACTGTCTTGCGCGAAGTAAAGTAGCAGATTCTTCCCCCACACCGATAATATTGCCCCCCCCCCCTCCCCAATACGGCGACTGTGTACTACTGATGGCGCCCTCTTTCGAACAGCAAAGAGCCCATTTTAATTTCTAATGATCATGGCGACAGAATTTCCAGGGAGCAGAATTCCATAGGAACCCTGCGTATATTTTTTCACATTATTTTTCGACAGGTGCTCATACAATACTTTGGATAAAATTGCAGTAAAGAACACCTTCCAATGCCAGACAATATTTCTGCAACTAAGTCAGTTGCGATAGTCGTCCCTTCGAATTGACCTCCCAGTGAACCCCAGTGGACAAAAGTTGCTTAACATGACGTCATGTCAGTCACCTAGAACTCACAACAGAGGGCGCACTTAAACTTAATCATGACTACCGAGCAGGATTTTGGTTTATGATTAACATTTTTTTATTTACCCCAAATTTTAATAAATTTATTATTATTTTTAAACAAATATAAATAACTTGTTTTCAATGACATATATTTTATCTCAGCATCGTTAAAATAAAAACCTGTTGAAAAAGTATAAATTTTGTGCTGTTTATTAAAGACCTGGACACTGTTGGTAATTGTCAAAGACCAGTCTCCCCACTCGGTGTATCTCAACATATGCATAAAATAACAAACTCGTGGAAATTTAAGCTCAATTGGTCGTCCAAGTTTTGAGACAATAATGGAAGAAAAAACATCCTTGTCAAACAAAATTGTGTGCTTTCAGATGCTTGAATTCAAGACCTCAAATTCTAAATCTGAGGTCTCGAAATCAAATTCGTGGAAAATTACTTCTATCTCGAAAACTACTCCACTTCAGAGGGAGCCGTTTCTCACAATGTTTCATACTTCAACCTCTCCCCATTACTCGTAATCAAGAAAGGTTTTGTGCCAATAATTATTTTGAGTAATTACCAATAGTGTCCACTGCATAGTTGAGAAACTGAATTAGCTGTACAAACTGTTTTCTTTAAAATGGTGGCATTTCCTAGAGTTATATATTGGTTTGAGCTTTTAGGAACAGTATTTTCAGTGCTAGAGAAGTAGATCAAAGGGCAGCATTGTTTACACCAGTTTTGAATCAAGCCTTACATTACACTTTTTATCTTATGGAAATACTTTTTAGCCCCTAATGCTAATATTGTAATCAAAAATACTATGGGCCATTCACAATTTACAAAGTATGAAAACATAATCATAACCAAGATTATATACGCATCATCAGTAATACAAAAATAGATTTAAAAATCACATAAAGATACATATCTCTAGAAAGGGGAATAGGAATTGATACTTTCTAGAGAAATGTCAGTTGGAAGATTGCGGATAAGTACATTAACCAAATACAAGTCAAATTGATGTGCATGTTGCATCTTCCCCATTTTATGCCGTTGTCTTTGGGTGCTTCATTGATGAAAAGTATCTGTAGCAACAGTTTCTTCATCCTTGCGCATTCTTGGAAGGAAAACCCATGGTGGGACGGTGGAGCCCCATGGGCTTTCTGTGTTGAAATGGTTGGACCAATGAAGAACCTTCTTAAGACCACCCAGAGAGAAGGGAACAGTAGTCCAGGGACATCATTGGCTTAAAGCTATTGAGGAAAAAAAAACTGTCTGATTTACTAGCTCGGAAGCCACTCTGCGAACCCAGAGTTTTAAGTGGTTTGAATAAAAAGCCAATGATGCAACTATACCAAGGTTCTCTTATAGAAAAACAGTTAAATAAATACAAGTTCCGTATTGGCAAAAATATGCATGTATCGACCCGATAAGCAAGTAGTGTACAAATTTATTCTTTCATAAGAGTATGGAAATAAATTCATTCTTGAATTGAAAAAAAAGCCAGAGTAACACAAATTGAAACCTGCGTGCTATATTGCGTCTCAGCAATGGTGGAAAACACTTGTTCTATAGGGTATGTAAAGTTAACCTAAATGGATTTGTGATCTAGACCAAGAAACTTTACATTGCTCAAGTTGGGTTCTATTGTTGAGTTATTACCTTTTTATAGGCCTTTGTTATAGCTAACCGTGTCTTCAGATGTGGCTGCTTGGATGTTTGGTTCAAGCTTCGATGTAGCAACCTAAAAAAAGAAGTGTTTGATCATTAGAACTACAGTTGTCTATACTCTTATGATATAACATTTTCCTTTTGTCAACGAGTTTAATCAGCCACGGGGAACCCTCTCTTCAAAGCTAACAATCAAATTTAAAACTTGTTTACAAGGCTGTGATTTTAGTCTATGTCCTTTCAAAGCATTTCGTGTGATGTTTGAAGCTTTGCATGGTGTGGAAACTAAGAAGTAGCAAGTACGACAATGTGTTGTCTCTTTCTGAAGAAGTGCGTTGTCTCAGAGAGGAGTTGTTGATGTTGGTGGTGGTGTTGGCAGTGTTTTTGTTGGGGTCTGACAGTATACTCTGCTTGTCAAGAAGGCTTGTACCCCCAAGATTGCTAGTAATAGTTACATCATGTTAGTTGTCTGTGTCAAAAGATTGATTTAGAGTGTTCAGCCTCTATGGCTTTATAACTAATCAAAACTCAGTAAGTGCGGCCTTTGAGACAAATTTCTGTCCTCCCACAAAGTCCTTTACAATAACGATGCAATGAGCAATTTGAAACTTAAATTTAGAAAAGTGAGTGCTGTAAACATTTACCTTTGAGAACTGTGGGAAGAGACTGATGGCTAAAGGGAGAGCGAAGGCAAATGTAGCAGTGCACACTACAATCTGAAGCGGGAGATGCATCCTTGGAAAACGCTTCAAAAAATTAGTCCTAGAAGAAATGTAGTCAAAGACAGACATTGATTAGCAGATAAGGACAATAGAACTTTTGTTTTAGTAGCGAGACCTAATTATATAACACCTTGACAGGGTATGACAAGGTGATGTGGCGTAGTATTTTTGACAACTAAAAAATAAGAAACACCGAGGCAATCCCGTGACTGGGACCAACAGCTTTACGTCCCACCCAAAGGACAAAGTGCTGTTATGGTAAAATGTCTTACTTCAGGACACAAGTGTCACGACTGGGACTCGAACCCACTGTTGATCAGAAACACCAGTAGTCGAGTCCGGAGTGCTGGCCTCTCAGGGGGAGGGGTTGTTCTGATCTTTGAGACTCGTGCTATGTCAATACTAGGACAACAAAGATTGCAAGTTGCACTTACTTGTTTTCTATAAACGTCATTACAACTGGTGGAATCAGTAGGATTGGAGCCGGCATGAATATTCTTGTCACAGCAGTTTCCGTTAAAGCCTGCAGAGACAAAGAATTTGTATTTTAGCTCTTAAATTTACATATTTTAAAAACTATCAAAAATTAATGTTTCAGATGGTTTTTAAATGAACAACACAAAATCCATATGATTTTCTTCTATCTCTGAACTGCAGGGCATACTAGTCTTATCTGAGGCCAAAAATGTTGATGTTGAGTTACCAAGATCCCCAGGAGATAGTAATTTTTCCATTAGTGTACTGTTTGTAAGCATAGCCACCCCCCCCCCAATCATAATAATGGTGACAGTGGCTACAGTTTGTTTGTTTTGTTAATTGTTTGTCGCCATTGTACGGCATGGTGAGTGGCTTGGTGAAGCTTGTTCAAGTCAATACGACCCCACCCCCTGCCCCCCCCCCCATGTGCAAAGTGAAATTCATACTATTCTGCATCAGCATCAAAATTATCCAAAACCTTAGCATTCAGTCGAATCATTTGCACTGCATCAATCCTTACCATTTTGGCTGCAATCTTTGAGCTGCCCACAACGTTCCCCTGTGAGTCTGTAACATTGATCCCTTCGGATAACTCTGAGAACCTCATCAGGGTCACATTGCACACATTAGCTGTAGCTGTTTCAGGATGGAAAAACAAAACAATAGTTTCAATAATTATATCTAATTTCTTAACTTCCAATGGGGGGTTCATTTTTGTGTAATCTATGGCTGATACGAGCATAAATCTAAATGTCTATAACTGTATAACAATCTCGTGTTATGTTTTAGGTCAGTCAGGTTAGCACAGTGGTTTCTTTCCACGCTTTCCACATATAGGACCCCGGTTCGGATCCCACAGATGACACTATGAGGATTGGGTTTTCAGTCCCCACCTGATTGTGTGGGTGTGTCTTAGTATGAGTCTCGTGGTTTTCCTCCCACATCTAAACCTGTAACTTGCTTCTGTGTCTTCTCTCCATGGGGTTATTGGCAAGTTCAATGATTCACTTTTCTTAGAATCCTTGGCTTGATAACCGAAACAAATAACTAAATAAATTGGCAATGGTTGAAGTCTGGAATGAATAAGTGTAAACACTCACCGACTGCTGGAAACGGGACAAATCTCTGGACAACCATTCTTGTAGTGGGACTAAAGGACGTGGCTCGCTTTAGTAGTAAACTCAAACCTCCCTAAAAAAAGGAACACCAGCAAAAAAGAAATTGACAAATTTGTGTACGACAAGCAATATACAAAACTGAGTACTGTGATCAACCATTATTAACTGGCATGTAGGTCAACCCAACCCTTTCTCCCCATTCATAAAAAACAATCTACTAACTACCAGGTTGACATACTGAACATGCATCACAAAGTGTCTGAACAAGTGGTCAGTCAATGTAAAGCAGTGGTCATTCACTGGTCAAACTGATGGTCACTGCGACCAAAGATCATTCAATATTCCTATCATTCAATGTCCGCTCATTGTCTAAACAAATTACCATGCAATTTCTGGACCAAAAGTCAGTCACTGTCACAAGCATATGGTCACTTATCGCTTTATACAAAATGGGATAAAAATAACTTCAATTCAAAATCATTTTCCGCCAACATAAAAAACAACAATATACTAATGCTGCACAAAACACCATGTTACACGAGGCATTTTAGCGGACAACTTGGAGGCAACCAACAATGAACAGAGCACGCACTTGGGACACTTTGCCAGCTCCCAGTTGTAACTCATTACTCCCGGGAAAACAATGAGAAAACTAAAATTGTGAATGGATGTTCTGAACTCATTAGAGATAGTTGAACTGGATTGCCTGTAAATTGCCTCGTGCGACATGGCCTTGTGATACTAGTGATGAAATTCCCTTTACCAATGGCACCCCAAACTCACTGCTATGGTACAAGCACTGGTAACAGCTCCTACGTAGCCCACCACAAACCGACTGGTAGATGTCATCTAAATCAAAAACACAAACACAAAACTATTTAACATTTTCCAGCTCCTAAACTCTGAAACAGGCTTTTAGAACATGTTAGGAATCGGAACTCACTAGATCTGTTCAAGAGTTCTCTTAAAACCATTGATTTCAAGATGGCAGACCCAACAAACTAACACCAAATTTCAATGCAATTGTTTTAAAACTGGAAACAAATCGAGAATACAATGCAATAATTTGGACAAGATTGTACAACAAGATGGCAGTGCATTTTGACATCAATGGGGGAGGGCACATGTCTCCCTTCACTCACGTCACTACTTGATTCTTACCTTTGTGGCATTCCGGTTTGCGTAGTTGAAGCATGCATTATGGCTCTGATTTAACCACTGGAAAGAGAGGGAAAAAAGACAAGTAATACAGTGTAAGATTTCACTTTAGTGACGTGAAGAAATTGTTGACTTAAAAAATGAAGAATAGTACAAAACATTACCAAATAATACAAAACATTTTATCTGATGTAATTTGGTCTTAGGTGTAAATGATGAATTACATAAATTAAATTTGCCATGAATCTATTGACCAGAGCACTGTAGAGGTTTAAAATGGACTTTGCATGGTTTAAATGCATCTTGCTAGTCACCAATGTCCTAGTCATGATACATTTATGTCCAAATACTTTCAGAGTGTTATGTGGGCCAAGTTTGAGTTATGTATGGTACAATGACTTCCTTAGTCACAAGCTACTGCTTAGATTTATTTTCCTCAGACTTTAGAGACAGTGGAGTTGTCACATGATTAGGAGCAAGCTTTTGAGAAGTTATGTAACAGACAAGAATACAAACTCTTCGTTTTTAGTATGTGTATCCCACAATTCATACCTGCCAGAAGATTGTTGAGGCTAGAGTTGGGTTTGGGAGCAGCATTCCAACGACGGTGGGAGTACCGAACGGTACAAACCCTGTAAACAACAGTAAATTGTCTGTGGTTAGATACCTGACTAGCTTAATTTTTTAGATAAGGAATTAGTAGTATGCTTAAGTAGATGAGGTCTAGTCCGTGCTTACAATGCCCAGCCATTTACACGCGCATACATGTATATCCTGTCCAGTGTCCGTCATTTTGGGAGTCAAAAACCACACAAAGGAATTGACTAAAAAAATGTGAGATGAGCATTGTGTGGAGGTGCATTCGGCATTATGCAAGGGGTCAAATGGGTTACTATTGTCCTGCTTTTGAAACTCTCCTGGCTTGTGGTTGAGTCAATCTACACCATCTCACTCACCTGACATTCGGAATGGCATGAAGATTTTCTGGCCCGTGTCCGGATGGATAATTGCCTGAAAAAAAAGAGACAGAATAATTGTTTGATTATTTTGAACATTTTCATCTTGAAATGCTAACAATACTAAAAAAAGTGCGTATTAAATCTTCCAGACAATAAAAGGTTTTTGTATCTGTAATTGCATGAGAACAATATTGGGCATCGAAACCTGGATCCCAGGAGCAGCACCATGCTTGGAGACAAGTGTAATGGGTTCTTTGACAGTATGTTTATAACAACACACGGGACCAACAGCTTTAAACATCCTATACCCACACCCTACTGATCAGAACACCCACACTTGAACGCTCAGCCACGAAACCCCTTTAAAGACTACAGCTTCCAGAGACAGCAAAAACAGGACCACATATAATTTTCATTCTTGCACAAACACAAGTGTAGGTATTTTAGATTTCTGACCAACACCCTTGTTCATAGATTTCCTCATGCTTCCAACATACATCAAAAGTTACTTTACTTTTAGCATGCGTAATGTTGTTTACTTACAACAAGTACATTCAATAAATATTAAAGTGAAAATCAGCCAGACAGAATAGCGGTTAACCTGTTTGATCTTCTGGGCTTCCCATAGCTGCTTATTTGTGATGCCTTCTGGCAAACTTTCACTCTTGAACTGGTCTAGGAGTGTCACTGCATCGCCGAGTTGCTTCTAAAGAAATGGGAAGAAAAAAAATCAAAGGTCAGGTGCAGCTCTAATTGATTTTGGGAAAAAAACTTCTTGGAGTAGCTTGGTTGTTTTTGATTCAAGATAACGAACCAAAGGATTCTAGAATAAGTCAGACCGTGGGAACTCCAAACTTCACTTTTCTTCTGCACCATAAAGAAGCTGTTCTACAACATCATGAGTTAGGCCTAATGAATTATTTAAAGCCCATGTAGCTGTGACATCACTTGTTCTTACAAAAGAGCCACAGAGCCTGGACTTCCTACAATAGTATACACAATGTTCAATACAAATTTTCAAATTACATTGTTACCAACCATATATGAAATTATAAATAGTTTTGGGTTGAACAAAGAGAAGCCGAGTAAAGCAAGACTTGAATTTGCCAACTTATGTTGGGTGCCGGCGCACTACCAATAAGTTAACTACCAACTGAGCTATCTAGCCTTAATGTTATCTAGCAATAATTTGTTTGGGTGCCAGTCAGAAGCCATTCAACCTGCAACTGCTGATAGCCAGGGTTTAAAATTAGGTAAACAAAAGAAAAATTATGTTATGCAGCCAATTTCATGAAACTTGCGGCATAAACGTTGCTAGACTGGTTGCGCAAGATTTGTGAAATCAGCTGCAGATGAGTTACCTTGGAGACAAAGAGGGTTCTTGGATCGATGACATCCAAGAAATGACGATATCTTCCAAAGAAGTTATCCTAAAAATAGATAAAAAGTAAAAAAGGAAATATAATGATAACTGTTTTGATTTACTATAGGGTAGGCTTTATCCTTAGAGTAGACTGAATGGTCCTTGTGAATACTTAACCATTGAACGATAATTAACTGTGCTGATTCTACCTAGGAGTTTTATTGGTGTTTTGGTTTTATTAGTGTATGTGGTGACAATCCGGCAATCTTATACTGTACAAAGTAAAAAGACAATAAACACTCACAGGATAATCAGAAATAGTATCAGAACAAAAGTCAATCAAATCAAAACTAAATAGAATGCGCAACTGGCGAATCTGAACAGACTAACTAAGATAACTTCGAGGTAACTAACAATAGTCAGTCACAAAGCTTAATTAAGAACTAGTCCAATAGGCAGACCAACTATAGTTGGGCTACCTGTTGGTGCTGTGGTGGGCATCAAAACAGACCCAAGAGGTCAAGACTTGATAAAGTAAACAATGATTTGACATCAACTACAAGGTACAATACATTGACCTGTTGACCTCTGACATGACATGAACTACTTGGACTGTAAACATTGCACTTTCTTGGACATGTGACTAGTCTGGACAGGTGGTAGGACATGTGACTTAACACCATGGAGCTATAAAAAGCTCCATGCTAAACACTAATGACAGTATTTGTTTCTACCTCCATGATTGTCGATTGATGGAAGATTGGGGAACAACTGCATGCTTCCAATGCAATATGGCAATCTGAAATTCTTAATCTTATGCTTATTATAAGTGAGTTACCAATCTTTTTTTACTTCAAAATCAAACATCAAATTCAAAACTGTTTACATACATCTGATTCTGATGATCTTCCAATTCAAATCTACCAATTTCAAATCTCAACCTTTACGAGCTAGCTTAGCTAGCTAGGCCTATAATGTGTATGAATGGTCACGGCGTGTGTAATTTTGTATCAATCACCTGATTAAATCGGGAAGCATTCAGCTGAAATTTAGGCCAGTCCTGATCGCCTTGAAGTTGATTTTTGTTCGCTGGCATTCTGCTGGCCCCTACCGCGCCCCAGACTGAGTGGAAGTCTGCACCAATCTGTCACACACTGTGGACTGGTAGTGGTAGTACTATCACAGTATCAGCACACCGTTGACCGACATAAACAAACAAGATCGCCCAGGGCCCAATTTCATAAAACCTATAAACACCAAAACTTGCTAAGCACAACAAAATATTGCTTGGCTGAAACAGGTTACCAGCCAAAATTACCTTGAGTTTACATTGTGGCTGGTGCCCTACTCATGCTTAGCATAGACAACTTTAAGAAATTAGTTCTTGCACCAAATTCAATGCCAGCACCAAACTTAATGTCAGAACCAAATTTAGTGCTAGCACCAAATTAAAAAGAAACATGTCAACGACCGTCACTGACAGTGCGAATGTGCCACAATATTTTGACCACGTGAGGGCGCTCTCAAATATACTTCAATTCACTTCAGGGGTTATATAAAATTATTCATTCATACCTAAACCAGTTAATAAAGCCTTAAAACACATTACTAATACAATTATTAATGTTATGACACCCTTTTTGACCATAGTCTTTCTTTATTCCAAACTATGGCGGCCCAATTATATCACGTGGTACATTTGTTAGCTCAACAGAATTAAACAATAATATTATCCCATTCCGACCTCACGAGGGTTAGGTTAAACTCGCAAAAAGTAACCCCCCCCCCCCCCGACAAAATCGAGATAGTTAAAACAAATCAAACACACACAAAATTGAGAGAAAAACGGGAGGAACATTATTTTTTTTATAAACAAAATGTATTGGCGGATGGTTTCCTCCTGCATCAGCGTACTCCTTCCAAAATAAATGCATGTCCCCGCCCACCTACTAGCAAACCCATCCCCACCAAACCCCACACACACGCCGAACCAAACCTGCGCTACTACTGATTAAGACCCAAAAAAACTTTATTCATGTCAAAATTGCCAATTAATCGAAACATCATTAGGTGAATTTGTTTCCTTCATCACAGTTAAAGTAATTGTACATGGTAGTAGATGCCCCCCTCCCCCATCGCGTTAAAGTAAGGTACATTAGGTATAGGGTCACTGATCACTAATAAAAGTATAATGGGGATCAGTATGTACATTGCTCTCAATGATTGCATGGACAATCCCATATCATTAATGTGTACGGTGTTCAGCCACGCGTCCGTGACATGACCGTTTTGGTTGCGCACAAACCTTGCAAAAAAACCTTTTGTTCTCGGATTAACTTTGGAAGACCAAATATTCTTCCCGCCTTTTTGCCCGCGAATCCGGATCTTGTTTTATTTATCGTCTGCAACTGTGAAAAAAATGACGTAGTTGCACTCGGGACCAATCACGGTCAACCATTTCGGGTTGGAAAATTGCGCGGAGCAAAAATTAGACCGTGAATTCACCTCAGAAATCATATGAATCGTCGTCGGGAATGAAGAACATGTTGATTATTCTGGATATTTTAATTAAAAAAGATAATTCATGCATAATTTTTGGGGTCAAATTTTAAATAAGACTACTCAAATCTAAAATAATGTCTGGAGCGGAGGGATAAGTTAACTTGGAATCCTGGATTTGCATTTGTCTGTGCACAAATTAACCCCATTACTGCTATTCGGCCGCCCATGCTGCCAGGGCCTGGGTGGGCGCCCTGGGCGGGCAAATCACTCTGCAGCTGGATTTCAACGGGTGTGGTTGTGTTATTGGAGAAGGAATTTGTTTGTTAATTTGAATTTTTGTTCCGATGACTTTCCTGAAGTTTTGAGAGCTGTTTCACACCCTAAACCCAAAGAAATGTTCGCTGGTCATACGGTAAGAATAAACTACGCATTAAAAAAACATTTTTTTCTCCAAAAAGTGGCTAGAACTAAATATCCGTCTCACCTTCAGCCTGTAAAAAAAAAAAAGACCAAAGTCAATAAATTAAGTATCTTGACGCAAACTCCGCAGCAAAACGACAATAAATTGGCCATTAGACTTTACAGTTGTTATCTTTTCGTATCTGGTTACTGTTTTTAGTCTTATCTTTTGACATTAGTGTTTGTTTGCAGGTCTTGTAGGTGCCGGACACCTCTTTTTGCTGAGTGCGAAGTCTCCATGGTCTTCCATGAGTAACACAACTATTAATTACTTGCATATAATGCATGCAACGTTCACTCATTTTGCCTTGGTTTGTCCTCCGTCCGCAGGGTGACAACAGTCTTGTCGTGAGGACCATCTCTCGCTGAAGACTGAGCGCTCTTCCAGAGTTTCTTTCAAAAGACAGACAATGACACCACTCAGCCTCAGCCAGCCATACTCACATAAACTTCAACAGTTCGTCTGGGCATGCTGGGGTAAGTCAGAAACAAACCTTTAAAACTTGTACGCACTAATTAGAAGAGCGAGACAAAAACTCCAAACCGACCTTTCTTGTGAAATTGTATGCTATTGTTGCTGCCAATCTTCAATTGTCAATGTTACAACGTCATGAACGTACACCTAAATAGCTTTATACACATCCATGTTCAAAATAAAATTACTTTGCTCACGAAAATGTTAATTCTCGTGTATGGAAAACAAAAAGTCAAAAATGACACTCCACTGTAAAATCAAGTTTTTGTTTTTAGCGGCGACAGCCTGCAAAGTTCACACTAAATTTGCCGAAGAATTTGTCGAGAATAATTAAAAATCCAGTTAATTTCTTTTAGCGGCGACAACCTGCAAAGTTAACACTGAATTTGCCTAAGACTTTCTTAAGATTGAACACAAAATCCAGTTTTTATTTTTAGCGGCGACAGCTTGCAAAGTTCACACTAATTTTGCCAAAGAATTTCCTGAAATTAAATTTAAAGTAGGCCCGACAGCTTTTGCGTTTAGCCACGACAGCCTTAAAAGTTCACACTAAAGATTGTTGAAGAATTTCCTGAGATTAAATATAAAACACATTTTTTTTTGCTGCGACTGCTGCAAAGTTTACACTAAATTTGCCGAAGAATTTCCCGAGTTTAATTTTATATCCAGTTTATATGTTAAGCGGCAACAGCCTGCAAAGTTTACACTAACTGACTAAATTTGCCTAACATCAAAATCAATTTTGTTTTTGGTTTCACGGCGACTGCCTGCAAAGTTTACTCTAAATTTGCTGAAGAATTTCCTGAGATTATATTTAAAATACAATTTTTGTTTTTAGCAGCGACAGCCTGCAAAGTTCACTCTAAATTTCCGGAAGATTTTCCTGAGATTAATTAATGTGCAATCAAAGTTTTTGTTTTGACCGGCGACAGCATGCAAAGTTTACACTTAATTTGTCGAAGAATTTCCTGAGATTCATTTTAAAAAAAAATTGTTTTTTGCTGCGACAGCCTCAAGTTCACATTAAATTTGTCAAAGAATTTCCTGAAATTATGTGCAAATAAGTTAAATCCAAGCTTCACTCTAGCAGCAAACTTTGTTGTGGTCGAACGGCAAAATTTTCATTACAAATATTATTACCAACCTTCTGATGATCAGCTCTCATCCCCTGAAACCTTAAAAAATTTGCTAAGCACAGACAAATCTTGCTTCACAGTGACTGATTACCAGCCGACGTTCCTAAAAAACGTACGTTGTTCCAATAGGCAATATTCTGCCCCACTCAATTTTTCTGCTTAAACATAGGTGTACGAAATTGTGTAGTAGTTATCTAGCTGACCATTGACAAGTTCCACATCCCGTATTTGCATATCAATTACGTTGGAGCTAGGTCATATACGTGAATGGTATATTACAAATTCTATGCACCATTATTGTTGAATGTAACATTTTGGCTGAATACACATGACAGGGGATTAGCTGTTGATTGTTGGCATGATTGGTTGATGGGGCTCCACAATGCTAAGGAAATTGTAACTAATATAATCTATATTAAAAGGCAACTGAGAGATGATTGCTTCGCTGCCAAACACCAACAATGAGGCCATCCAGGTGCAAATTGTATTAGGGTTTCTGTAAAGGCCTGAATTTGAATGTACTCCCTCAAAAACCGACCACTTGTACGTTAACCATACAGCATTAAAAGAAGTCAAAATTATTATCTATGGCCAGCGTTTGTTTTTAAGAGTGACTTTTTAAACTTGGACACTGGGGAAAATTTAAATCAAACTGTTTTGAGTTTTTTTGCTCATATTGAAATAGGTGTGCCCTTATTGAAATATACAGTAGGTGTGCCTGCATGCAAATACAAAGATAAAATAAAACTAATTGTTTTATGTAGAGTTTGTTACCAGAGTGAGTTTTTAAACTTCTTAAAAAGGGAAAATTTAGACAATACTGTCGTGAGTTTCTTTCATTTAGGGGTGACCGATTTGAAACATACAGGTTGTGTCTGTGCAGATATTATACAGATTTAAAAGAAAACCAAAATATTAGTCTGTGACAAGTTTGTTTACTGGGTGAATTTCAAAACAGGAAATACAAATTTAAACAAGAAAACAATTCATTTCTGGATTCTTCTTCAGACTTCAAGATCTAAGATGTATTTGCCAACTTCTACTTCAGCAGCTGAGATCTTCTTCATTTAGAAGCTCATCATACATTGTCAACAAAAACTGAATTCTGCATCATCCCTCTTTTTCTTGTTTCTGTTGCATATAGAGATTTAACTCTTCAGTGCATAATTGTAGTACTGATTGTTCTTAAAGAGTTTCTCTTTTGCTCAAGATGGAAACCTGAAAAGGATGGAATATACGAGTTCTTCTTCATGATTGGTCTATTTTCTGTGTCAGCATGGTGGGCCAATTTTCTACGTCAACCTCCAAGATGTTTATTTCAAGCTTGTCTGTTCAATTGGTTTATTCTTCTTCAGACTTCAAGATCTAAGATGTATTTGCCAACTTCTACTTCAGCAGCTGAGATCTTCTTCATTTAGATGCTCATCATACATTGTCAACAAAAACTGAAGTCTGCATCATCCCTCTTTTTCTTGTTTCTGTTGCATATAGAGATTTAACTCTTCAGTGCATAATTGTAGTACTGATTGTTCTTAAAGATATTCTCTTTTGCTCAAGATGGAAACCTGAAAAGGATGGAATATACGAGTTCTTCTTCATGATTGGTCTATTTTCTGTGTCAGCATGGTGGGCCAATTTTCTACGTCAACCTCCAAGATGTTCATTTCAAGCTTGTCTTTTCAATTGGTTGATTCTTCTTCAGACTTCAAGATCTAAGATGTATTTGCCAACTTCTACTTCAGCAGCTGAGATCTTCTTCATTTAGATGCTAATCATACATTGTCAACAAAAACTGAAGTCTGCATCATCCCTCTTTTTCTTGTTTCTGTTGCATATAGAGATTTAACTCTTCAGTGCATAATTGTAGTACTGATTGTTCTTAAAGAGTTTCTCTTTTGCTCAAGATGGAAACCTGAAAAGGATGGAATATACGAGTTCTTCTTCATGATTGGTCTATTTTCTACGTCAACCTCCAAGATGTTCATTTCAAGCTTGTCTTTTCAATTGGTTGATTCTTCTTCAGACTTCAAGATCTAAGATGTATTGGCCAACTTCTACTTCAGCAGCTGAGATCTTCTTCATTTAGAGGCTCATCATACATTGTCAACAAAAACTGAAGTCTGCATCATCCCTCTTTTTCTTGTTTCTGTTGCATATAGAGATTTAACTCTTCAGTGCATAATTGTAGTACTGATTGTTTCTAAAGAGTTTCTCTTTTGCTCAAGATGGAAACCTGAAAAGGATGGAATTTACGAGGTCTCCTTCATGATCTGTCTATTTTCTGTGTCAGCATGGTGGGCAAATTTTCTTCCTCAACCTCCAAGATGTTCATTACAAGCTTGTCTTCAGTAACTCAAATCTGCAGTTGTTAGATGACAACAAACTATTTTGTCCTGGAGTATGACAATAAACTGCACCCCAGGCTAAATCGGCTCAACTTCTGCCAGTGTCTGGTTAGGGCCTCATAGCTGTGCATCAAGAGCATCATGCCTATGGAAAGTCATCTGTGTTTTGTACCCCCAAGAATTGGTCCATCGGATAATAACTATCAACAGAAGGAACACCAAATATCATCTACCAAGAAAGTTGTACCATCATTGTTTAAGTCTTTAGAATAATTTGTGGATTCTTCTTCAGACTTCAAGATCTAAGATGTATTGGCTAACTTCTACTTCAGCAGCTGAGATCTTCTTCATTTAGAGGCTCATCACACATTGTCAACAAAAACTAAAGTCTGCATCATCCCTCTTTTTCTTGTTTCTGTTGCATATAGAGATTTAACTCTTCAGTGCATAATTGTAGTACTGATTGTTCTTAAAGAGTTTCTCTTTTGCGCAAGATGGAAACCTGAAAAGAATGGAATATACGAGTTCTTCTTCATGATTGGTCTATTTTCTACGTCAACCTCCAAGATGTTCATTTCAAGCTTGTCTTTTCAATTGGTTGATTCTTCTTCAGACTTCAAGATCTAAGATGTATTTGCCAACTTCTACTTCAGCAGCTGAGATCTTCTTCATTTAGAGGCTCATCATACATTGTCAACAAAAACTGAAGTCTGCATCATCCCTCTTTTTCTTGTTTCTGTTGCATATAGAGATTTAACTCTTCAGTGCATAATTGTAGTACTGATTGTTTCTAAAGAGTTTCTCTTTTGCTCAAGATGGAAACCTGAAAAGGATGGAATTTACGAGGTCTCCTTCATGATCTGTCTATTTTCTGTGTCAGCATGGTGGGCAAATTTTCTTCCTCAACCTCCAAGATGTTCATTACAAGCTTGTCTTCAGTAACTCAAATCTGCAGTTGTTAGATGACAACAAACTATTTTGTCCTGGAGTATGACAATAAACTGCACCCCAGGCTAAATCGGCTCAACTTCTGCCAGTGCCTGGTTAGGGCCTCATAGCTGTGCATCAAGAGCATCATGCCTATGGAAAGTCATCTGTGTTTTGTACCCCCAAGAATTGGTCCATCGGATAATAACTATCAACAGAAGGAACACCAAATATCATCTACCAAGAAAGTTGTACCATCATTGTTTAAGTCTTTAGAATAATTTGTGGATTCTTCTTCAGACTTCAAGATCTAAGATGTATTGGCCAACTTC
Source organism: Asterias rubens (assembly GCF_902459465.1). Lineage (NCBI taxonomy): Eukaryota > Metazoa > Echinodermata > Asteroidea > Forcipulatida > Asteriidae > Asterias > Asterias rubens. The sequence goes on along the minus strand of NC_047070.1, from coordinate 17,507,912 downwards.
TACTTCAGCAGCTGAGATCTTCTTCATTTAGAGGCTCATCATACATTGTCAACAAAAACTGAAGTCTGCATCATCCCTCTTTCTCTTGTTTCTGTTGCATATAGAGATTTAACTCTTCAGTGCATAATTGTAGTACTGATTGTTCTTAAAGAGTTTCTCTTTTGCTCAAGATGGAAACCTGTAAAGGATGGAATATACAAGTTCTTCTTCATGATTGGTCTATTTTCTGTGTCAGCATGGTGGGCCAATTTTCTACGTCAACCTCCAAGATGTTCATTTCAAGCTTGTCTTTTCAATTGGTTGATTCTTCTTCAGACTTCAAGATCTAAGATGTATTTGCCAACTTCTACTTCAGCAGCTGTAGTACTGATTGTTCTTAAAGAGTTTCTCTTTTGCGCAAGATGGAAACCTGAAAAGAATGGAATATACGAGTTCTTCTTCATGATTGGTCTATTTTCTGTGTCAGCATGGTGGGCCAATTTTCTACGTCAACCTCCAAGATGTTCATTTCAAGCTTGTCTTTTCAATTGGTTGATTCTTCTTCAGACTTCAAGATCTAAGATGTATTTGCCAACTTCTACTTCAGCAGCTGAGATCTTCTTCATTTAGATGCTCATCATACATTGTCAACAAAAACTGAAGTCTGCATCATCCCTCTTTTTCTTGTTTCTGTTGCATATAGAGATTTAACTCTTCAGTGCATAATTGTAGTACTGATTGTTCTTAAAGAGTTTCTCTTTTGCGCAAGATGGAAACCTGAAAAGGATGGAATATACGAGTTCTTCTTCATGATTGGTCTATTTTCTGTGTCAGCATGGTGGGCCAATTTTCTACGTCAACCTCCAAGATGTTCATTTCAAGCTTGTCTTTTCAATTGGTTGATTCTTCTTCAGACTTCAAGATCTAAGATGTATTTGCCAACTTCTACTTCAGCAGCTGAGATCTTCTTCATTTAGAGGCTCATCACACATTGTCAACAAAAACTAAAGTCTGCATAATCCCTCTTTTTCTTGTTTCTGTTGCATATAGAGATTTAACTCTTCAGTGCATAATTGTAGTACTGATTGTTCTTAAAGAGTTTCTCTTTTGCTCAAGATGGAAACCTGAAAAGGACGGAATATACAAGTTCTTCTTCATGATTGGTCTATTTTCTGTGTCAGCATGGTGGGCCAATTTTCTACGTCAACCTCCAAGATGTTCATTTCAAGCTTGTCTTTTCAATTGGTTGATTCTTATCCGGACTTCAAGATCTAAGATGTATTGGCCAACTTCTCCTTCAGCAGCTGAGATCTTCTTCATTTAGATGCTCATCATACATTGTCAACAAAAACTGAAGTCTGCATCATCCCTCTTTTTCTTGTTTCTGTTGCATATAGAGATTTAACTCTTCAGTGCATAATTGTAGTACTGATTGTTCTTAAAGAGTTTCTCTTTTGCTCAAGATGGAAACCTGAAAAGGACGGAATATACGAGTTCTTCTTCATGATTGGTCTATTTTCTGTGTCAGCATGGTGGGCCAATTTTCTACGTCAACCTCCAAGATGTTCATTTCAAGCTTGTCTTTTCAATTGGTGGATTCTTCTTCAGACTTCAAGATCTAAGATGTATTGGCCAACTTCTACTTCAGCAGCTGAGATCTTCTTCATTTAGAGGCTCATCATACATTGTCAACAAAAACTGAAGTCTGCATCATCCCTCTTTTCTTGTTTCTGTTGCATATAGAGATTTAACTCTTCAGTGCATAATTGTAGTACTGATTGTTCTTAAAGAGTTTCTCTTTTGCTCAAGATGGAAACCTGAAAAGGACGGAATATACGAGTTCTTCTTCATGACTGGTCTATTTTCTGTGTCAGCATGGTGGGCCAATTTTCTACGTCAACCTCCAAGATGTTCATTTCAAGCTTGTCTTTTCAATTGGTGGATTCTTCTTCAGACTTCAAGATCTAAGATGTATTGGCCAACTTCTACTTCAGCAGCTGAGATCTTCTTCATTTAGAGGCTCATCATACATTGTCAACAAAAACTGAAGTCTGCATCATCCCTCTTTTTCTTGTTTCTGTTGCATATAGAGATTTAACTCTTCAGTGCATAATTGTAGTACTGATTGTTCTTAAAGAGTTTCTCTTTTGCTCAAGATGGAAACCTGAAAAGGATGGAATTTACGAGGTCTCCTTCATGATCTGTCTATTTTCTGTGTCAGCATGGTGGGCAAATTTTCTACCTCAACCTCCAAGATGTTCATTACAAGCTTGTCTTCAGTAACTCAATTCTGCAGTTGTTAGATGACAACAAACTATTTTGTCCTGGAGTATGACAATAAACTGCACCCCAGGCTAAATTGGCTCAACTTCTGCCAGTGCCTGGTTAGGGCCTCATAGCTGTGCATCAAGAGCATCGTGCCTATGGAAAGTCATCTGTGTTTTGTACCCCCAAGAATTGGTCCATCGGATAATAACTATCAACAGAAGGAACACCAAATATCATCTACCAAGAAAGTTGTACCATCATTGTTTAAATCCTTAGATTAATTCGTGGATTCTTCTTCAGACTTCAAGATCTAAGATGTATTGGCTAACTTCTACTTCAGCAGCTGAGATCTTCTTCATTCAGAGGCTCATCATACATTGTCAAAAAAAACTGAAGTCTGCATCATCCCTCTTTTTCTTGTTTCTGTTGCATATAGATATTTAACTCTTCAGTGCATAATTGTAGTACTGATTGTTCTTAAAGAGTTTCTCTTTTGCGCAAGATGGAAACCTGAAAAGGATGGAATATACAAGTTCTTCTTCATGATTGGTCTATTTTCTGTGTCAGCATGGCGGGCCAATTTTGTACGTCAACCTCCAAGATGTTCATTTCAAGCTTGTCTTTTCAATTGGTGGATTCTTTTTCACAACTTCAAGATCTAAGATGTATTGGCCAACTTCTACTTCAGCAGCTGTAGTACTGATTGTTCTTAAAGAGTTTCTCTTTTGCTCAAGATGGAAACCTGAAAAGGATGGAATATACGAGTTCTTCTTCATGATTGGTCTATTTTCTGTGTCAGCATGGTGGGCCAATTTTCTACGTCAACCTCCAAGATGTTCATTTCAAGCTTGTCTTTTCAATTGGTTTATTCTTCTTCAGACTTCAAGATCTAAGATGTATTTGCCAACTTCTACTTCAGCAGCTGAGATCTTCTTCATTTAGATGCTCATCATACATTGTCAACAAAAACTGAAGTCTGCATCATCCCTCTTTCTCTTGTTTCTGTTGCATATAGAGATTTAACTCTTCAGTGCATAATTGTAGTACTGATTGTTCTTAAAGAGTTTCTCTTTTGCGCAAGATGGAAACCTGAAAAGGATGGAATATACGCGTTCTTCTTCATGATTGGTCTATTTTCTGTGTCAGCATGGCGGGCCAATTTTGTACGTCAACCTCCAAGATGTTCATTTCAAGCTTGTCTTTTCAATTGGTGGATTCTTTTTCACAACTTCAAGATCTAAGATGTATTGGCCAACTTCTACTTCAGCAGCTGTAGTACTGATTGTTCTTAAAGAGTTTCTCTTTTGCTCAAGATGGAAACCTGAAAAGGATGGAATATATGAGGATTGGTCTATTTTCTGTGTCAGCATGGTGGGCCAATTTTCTACGTCAACCTCCAAGATGTTCATTTCAAGCTTGTCTTTTCAATTTGTGGATTCTTCTTCAGACTTCAAGATCTAAGATGTATTGGCCAACTTCTACTTCAGCAGCTGAGATCTTCTTCATTTAGAGGCTCATCATACATTGTCAACAAAAACTGAAGTCTGCATCATCCCTCTTTTTCTTGTTTCTGTTGCATATAGAGATTTAACTCTTCAGTGCATAATTGTAGTACTGATTGTTCTTAAAGAGTTTCTCTTTTGCTCAAGATGGAAACCTGAAAAGGACGGAATATACGAGTTCTTCTTCATGACTGGTCTATTTTCTGTGTCAGCATGGTGGGCCAATTTTCTACGTCAACCTCCAAGATGTTCATTTCAAGCTTGTCTTTTCAATTTGTGGATTCTTCTTCAGACTTCAAGATCTAAGATGTATTGGCCAACTTCTACTTCAGCAGCTGAGATCTTCTTCATTTAGAGGCTCATCATACATTGTCAACAAAAACTGAAGTCTGCATCATCCCTCTTTTTCTTGTTTCTGTTGCATATAGAGATTTAACTCTTCAGTGCATAATTGTAGTACTGATTGTTCTTAAAGAGTTTCTCTTTTGCTCAAGATGGAAACCTGAAAAGGATGGAATTTACGAGGTCTCCTTCATGATCTGTCTATTTTCTGTGTCAGCATGGTGGGCAAATTTTCTACCTCAACCTCCAAGATGTTCATTACAAGCTTGTCTTCAGTAACTCAATTCTGCAGTTGTTAGATGACAACAAACTATTTTGTCCTGGAGTATGACAATAAACTGCACCCCAGATTGGTTGATTCTTCTTCAGAATTCAAGATCTAAGATGTATTGGCTAACTTCTACTTCAGCAGCTGAGATCTTCTTCATTTAGAAGCTCATCATACATTGTCAACAAAAACTGAATTCTGCATCATCCCTCTTTTTCTTGTTTCTGTTGCATATAGAGATTTAACTCTTCAGTGCATAATTGTAGTACTGATTGTTCTTAAAGAGTTTCTCTTTTGCTCAAGATGGAAACCTGAAAAGGATGGAATATACGAGTTCTTCTTCATGATTGGTCTATTTTCTGTGTCAGCATGGTGGGCCAATTTTCTACGTCAACCTCCAAGAGGTTCATTTCAAGCTTGTCTTTTCAATTGGTTGATTCTTTTTCACAACTTCAAGATCTAAGAGGATTCTTCTTTACAACTTCAAGATCTAAGATGTATTTGCAAACTTCTACTTCAGCAGCTGAGATCTTCTTCATTTAGAAGCTCATCATACATTGTCAACAAAAACTGAATTCTGCATCATCCCTCTTTTCTTTGTTCTGTTGACCTACTAGAGATTTAACTCTTCAGTGCATAATTGTAGTTACTGATTTGTCTTAAGAGTTTCTCTGTTGCTCAAGATGGAACCTGAAAAGGATGGAAATATACGAGTTCCTTCTTCATGATTGGTCTAGTTTCTGTGTCAGCCTGGTGGGCCAATTTCTACCGTCAACCTCCAAGAGGTTCATTTCAAGCTTGTCTTTTCAATTGGTTGATTTCTTTTTCACAAACTCAAGATCTAAGAGGATTCTTCTTTACAGACTTCAAGATCTAAGATGTATTTGGCTAACTTCTACTTCAGCAGCTGAGATCTTCTTCATTTAGAAGCTCATCATACATTGTCAACAAAAACTGAAGTCTGCATCATCCCTCTTTTTCTTGTTTCTGTTGCATATAGAGATTTAACTCTTCAGTGCATAATTGTAGTACTGATTGTTCTTAAAGAGTTTCTCTTTTGCTCAAGATGGAAACCTGAAAAGGATGGAATATACGAGTTCTTCTTCATGATTGGTCTATTTCTGTGTCAGCATGGTGGGCCAAATTTCTACGTCAACCTCCAAGAGGTTCATTTCAAGCTTGTCTTTTCAATTGGTTGATTCTTTTTCACAACTTCAAGATCTAAGATGTATTGGCCAACTTCTACTTCAGCAGCTGGGATCTTCTTCATTTAGATGCTCATCATACACTGTCAACAAAAACTGAAGTCTGCATCATCCCTCTTTTTCTTGTTTCTGTTGCATATAGAGATTTAACTCTTCAGTGCATAATTGTAGTACTGATTGTTCTTAAAGAGTTTCTCTTTTGCGCAAGATGGAAACCTGAAAAGGATGGAATATACGAGTTCTTCTTCATGATTGGTCTATTTTCTGTGTCAGCATGGTGGGCCAATTTTCTACGTCAACCTCCAAGATGTTCATTTCAAGCTTGTCTTTTCAATTGGTTGATTCTTCTTCAGACTTCAAGATCTAAGATGTATTTGCAAACTTCTACTTCAGCAGCTGAGATCTTCTTAATTTAGATGCTCATCATACATTGTCAACAAAAACTGAAGTCTGCATCATCCCTCTTTTTCTTGTTTCTGTTGCATATAGAGATTTAACTCTTCAGTGCATAATTGTAGTACTGATTGTTCTTAAAGAGTTTCTCTTTTGCTCAAGATGGAAACCTGAAAAGGACGGAATATACGAGTTCTTCTTCATGATTGGTCTATTTTCTGTGTCAGCATGGTGGGTCAATTTTCTACGTCAACCTCCAAGATGTTCATTTCAAGCTTGTCTTTTCAATTGGTGGATTCTTCTTCAGACTTCAAGATCTAAGATGTATTTGCAAACTTCTACTTCAGCAGCTGAGATCTTCTTCAATTAGAGGCTCATCATACATTGTCAACAAAAACTGAAGTCTGCATCATCCCTCTTTTTCTTGTTTCTGTTGCATGTAGAGATTTAACTCTTCAGTGCATAATTGTAGTACTGATTTGCGCAAGATGGAAACCTGAAACGGATGGAATTTACGACGTCTCCTTCATGATCTGTCTATTTTCTGTGTCAGCATGGTGGGCCAATTTTCTACCTCAACCTCCAAGATGTTCATTACAAGCTTGTCTTCAGTAACTCAAATCTGCAGTTGTTAGATGACAACCAACTATTTTGTCCTGGAGTATGACAATAAACTGCACCCCAGGCTAAATCGGCTCAACTTCTGCCAGTGCCTGGTTAGGGCCTCATAGCTGTGCATCAAGAGCATCGTGCCTATGGAAAGTCATCTGTGTTTTGTACCCCCAAGAATTGGTCGATCGGATAATAACTATCAACAGAAGGAACACCAAATATTATCTACCAAGAAAGTTGTACCATCATTGTTTTAATCCTTAGAATAATTTGTGGATTCTTCTTCAAAGATCTAAGATGTATTGGCCAACTTCTACTTCAGCAGCTGAGATCGACTTCATTTAGATGCTCATCATACATTGTCAACAAAAACTGAAGTCTGCATCATCCCTCTTTTTCTTGTTTCTGTTGCATATAGAGATTTAACTCTTCAGTGCATAATTGTAGTACTGATTGTTCAAAAGAGTTTCTCTTTTGCTCAAAATGGAAACATGGAAAGGAGGGAATTTTTGTCCTGGACTATGACAATAAACTGCACCCCAGGCTAAATTGGCTCAACTTCTGCCAGTGCCTGGTTAGGGCCTCATAGCTGTGCATCAAGAGCATCGTGCCTATGGAAAGTCATCTGCATTCTGTACCTTCAAGATTTTTTTCCGTCGGAAAATAGTTATCAACAAAAGTGACACCAAATTTCATCAAGTAAGTTCTGCCATCATTTTTTAAATCTTCAGAGCACTTGTGCCTTAAAAGAACAATTCACACCTGTGTGTTCATCGGCAGTATTTCAAACTCCACATACCATTAAAGTTATGGATTCTTCTTCAGACTTCAAGATCTAAGATGTATTGGCCAACTTCTACTTCAGCAGCTGAGATCTTCTTCATTTAGAGGCTCATCATACATTGTCAACAAAAACGGAATGTTTATGGAAGTTTTCTTTCATTATGGGTCTATATTCCCTCTTTTTCATGTTACTGATGTGTTGTGCTCTACCAACCTGATGTGGAAGATTTTTGATTCTGGTGATGCCTGCCTTCAATGACGGATGTACTTGATGTCCTACTGCGATTATTCAAGGTAAACACTTAAAAACATGTAGAGATACCATTTACCTTTTTCTATTTTAGTTTTAAAAACAAATTTGCTAGAATACATTTTTTTTTTAGTGATCTCTTTACCTAAATATTATGTTCTCTTTGCCAAACTTTCTTCAACTTTCTATGTTTCCAAATCAACCCCCAACTTCACTTGTCTCAATACAGTCTCAAAACAGCTGCCCTGCTCATCCAACTCACCAATATTGCCAGCCAAGAACCTGGTCTAGCGCACAAACCGCTCATACTGTCAGGATAGGGTGGTTTGTGCACTATTTGTTTTTACCATAGGTTTTTGCAGGCGCTATTGGTGAGATGAATGAACATGTATATTGGCCATTCTGTGCATGAAAGGTAAAAATAAGAAACATCTTGCACCAACACTAGTCTTAAAAGTGATAAATAATTTTCCTCTGTTTTCTATCACAGGGATTCCTAGTTTTAGTCAAGATCAACTCCTACAAGATGAACACAGACTGCCTTCTCCACATCCTCAGTGAATTGAGTGTGTGCTGCTGCATTAGGGCAAACCTTGAGCTTGGTTGCTCTTCTGAGGGTCGGTAGAGGAATTTCATGCCTTTCTTTTACCTTCATGTTCTTTTGTTTGGTGTTTGCTTCTCCCATGTATATTTGAGCATGATTAACTTTGATGATTAATTGCAAACTAACTATTTCCTACTGCACAGTCTTTTCCGCCTTTTTGAAAGCATGAACAAAAATTAACTCAACTTTCATCAACTTTTTCACTTTTCATAAAAATGAGAACTGACGGATAGAAAAATACAATAACTTCCAAAAACAAATAAATTCCCAAAACTGTTCAAAATGTACCATGCTTCAAATATCATGAAGGCAAATAACTTCCGGTGTCTGTCCTGGTGACTTATCTATAAATGGGAAATCATTTTTACCACCTAAGCAGATTGTTTAAAGCCATTATACACTATCGGTAAACAGTTTTGTCCAAGTCCCACACTTCGTGTATCACAACTTATATATAAAATAACAAACCTGTGAAAATTTGGGCTCAATCGGTCATCGGAGTCGGGAGAAAATAACGGGAAAACCCACTCCTGTTTCCGCACGTTTCGCCGTGTCATGACATGTATTTAAAATAAATCCGTAATTCTCGCTATCGAGAAATGATATTATTTTAATGTTTTCTCAAAAAGTAAAGCATTTCATGGAACAATATTTCAAGAGAAGTTTTTTACCATTACCTTCTGTAAACCCTGTAAATTATTCGTAAATCTGTGAACTTTTTTTTTGTACCGAAAGTGTATAATGGCTTTAAAGAAGATTTTTTGAAAATTAAATTAGCTGTTGCAAACTGCTTACCAAACAAAAGGACTGGTATATTGTAAAATTAGTAGGTGGCCTTTTTTATGTTTTGACCCCAGCAGAGTCTTTTTCAAAGGATATTAATGACAACACAACATACATGAATATCTTGTGTTAATGAGCATTGAAGTGAAAATACACTTCACTACTTATGTATCACTTAGTTACCTCTTCATGTATGTTGCGTTGTCATTTTAGCCTTTGAGAAATACTCTGCTAAAGTTGAAACGTCAAGCTACAGACTAATTTGTTATTTATAGAAAGAATTTATAAGACTCCCATTTCCTTTAGTAACATTTTGTCATATATACTCTCTAAAACCAATTGAGTCAAGATGCCTACTTTGGGGGTGCTTTGAGCCGCTAATGTGAATGTTTCTTAAAGGATGGGTTTTCTTTTGGTAATAACTATCAAAATTAATTTCCATGAAAGTTACTTGGTGTAACCGGAGAGTTGTTGATGTTCTAAAACAATGTTAGAAATGACCCCTTTTTAAGTAATGTAATTGGTAATTCATTTGTGTCTTTTCAATTCCATTTTGGGGTCAAGAAGGGTTCTAAACAGCTGAACAATTAGTAGTATATTTGAATAGAGGACTGTAACTAATAAATGTTCACATGATGAGTTCCAATCAAAATGAGAATAAACTGTTTTAGACTAGGCCTTTCCAATGATATCCCAAATGGAATGGGGGTACAATTGTGTCCTAAGGGAGAGGGGATAGACAACATAACATCAGGTGTTGATCACTGACCTTCTGAGTCAGCATAAATCTCATTCTGTGACAGAACTCAACTTACAGGAAAAAGTTGCATTAACATCACTGCTCTTTTATTAATACTCTGTTGTGTTTTCTTAAAGGGTATGTACATGTTTGGTAATGACTCACTGGAAATTGATGACAATAAGAACTTACTGGGTGATACGTCGGCTACAGCAGCTTTGGTAAAATTTCACTACAAAGGAACTTCGGTAATAGAAAAGATATCACTATTCATCTCCCCAAACTTAAATCTGAGAAGCGTTACTGCAGTAACGGTTCTCAGATAATGTATTTCAGTTGCAGATTATTCTTCCTTCGAGACATACCCCCTCCAGATATTTAGCGATACTCAAAAAAAAAAATGCTACCCCTTTTTTGATTTATATTTTCACAGTTTGATGGTATCTCTAACTACAATAAAGGGATTGAACTAAACAATGGGTTTCATCTACCAAACATATACATTCCGCTTAACCAGCAACGACAGTTGAAATGGAAACTAAAAGTATGTTTTTTTTTTTAAATCTAATCATTCAAAATCAGGTTGCCATCTTTGATTATAATCATCATTAGGAAGCCATTCAAACACCAGGGCCCAATTGCATGAAGCTGTTAAGCAGAAAATACTGCTTGAATGACAAATTTCTTTGCTTGGCAATGACAAATTTCTTTAGTAAGCAAAAATATAGTGGGCACCAGTCACAATTTGGCTGGTAACCTGTTTCTGTTAAGCAATGTTTGCTTACAGGCTTTAGGGAATTGGGCCCTCTAAGTTGAAGGCATTGGACACTATTTATTGGTAATGACTCAAAATATTTTTATTAGCATAAAAACTTACTTTGTAATGAGCAAATGGGAGCTGTTGACAGTTAAACAAACAAAAAATTGAGAGAACGTCTTTGATATTGCTTTTGAGAAAAAAGAGGTCATTTTCATTCAAATATTGAAATAAAAAAAGACTTCAGGCCTGAAGCCTTTTATTATGCTTCTGAAAAACACACAAATTGTTCACACAAGGATCTTTTTTCTTTCATTAAACACACACATTTTTCACACAAGGATGTTTTTTTTCATTATTCTCTTGTTGCAACTTCAATGACCAAATTTACACAGATTTGTTATTTTATGCATTATGTTGGGACCTACACCAAGTGAGAAGACTTTTCGTTGACAATTACCAACTGTATACAGTGCCTCACTGAAGTAAAACTAATGGAATGAATTACAAATGGAAAATATCTTTTGTTTTAACTAATAAAATGTTAATAAGAACATGAATAGAAAAGAGACTCAAACTTGTAATTATTCACAGTGACTTTGTTATGTGTTGATGGAAGCACTATTTAACGTTTGTAGAGGATGGTAAACACATAAACAATTACATTTCCTAAACTCTAGTGTTTTACTTGGCATGTTTGGAGAAAAAAACCAGTGCCTTTATTTTGAGATTGAGATTTGCCATCCTGAACAAATTAAACTAGTTTCCACCATTTCCTCTCAAAGCATGATTATTTTGATTACCACGCAAATAAAGTCAGTAATAACTCAACAACCATAAAGGCATTAGAACCGTTTGGTAACTGTCAAAGAACAGTATTTACACTTGGTGTATCCGGCAACATATCAAAAATAATAACCTGTGAAAATTTGGACTTGATAATGTTCATCAATGTTGCAAGAGAATAATGAACGAAAAACACCCTTGTTGCACAAAAATGTTAATGTGTATGCTTTCAGAAACACAATTAAAAGGTTTCAGCTGTTTGAAGTCCTTTATTTGAGTGACAAATTATCTCTTTCTCAAAAACTATGTTACTTCTCAGAGGGAGCCATTTCTCAAAATGACATTATTTTATTAAGTAAAATTACTTCACATGGGGGGCCTTTAATGCCCTTGAGATATAAAAATGATATCTATTGAAGAAAAACGTTAATCTTCTTGCTTTTAGCCGAAAATGCTTAGCAAACAATTGGGCAACAGTTGCACAACTGTTAATTTTTTTAATGTTAGCTGGTAGGCCCCCCTAAGCTTTTTTGCTAAGCACCATTTTCCTGTGCTAAGCAGGTTTTTGTAAAATAAATATCTCGACTACCGCCCTCTCGTGGTGGAATCTTTTAGTTTTGTACGTTGTTCGGATACTCCCTGTGCTCAACTCCTCGATTTAAAAGTACCCAGACTCTCAGTGTATGAATCAAATACAAATGGTAAAGTGCACCATGCCAGTGTATGGGATGTGTATACGAACAACATCAAGGAACATGAGGAGCTCGCGTTTAAACTTTTCTTGTTTATTTTTTTGAGGTTCTTTTCAGTGTTCTAACAAGAAGTCGGTGGAGGCATAGAGCGAGGACCTTTGCTCTATGGTGGAGGCTATAATCTTTCACCTGTATTTGTCTGGTAAGTATACTTTTTGTACAGCCTCTAATGTCAGATAAGGCTCGAGAGAGCAACAATAACAACCCACAAAGTTTAAACCCGCAGCACCAACGTATTGTGACTCGGGTACAAAACATATGCAGTGTCAGTTCAGAACATGATGAATTGAATGGTGCACACAAAATAACTTGATTGATTGTGATTTAGCAGACTACTAAATAAAAGCTTTTTGTAAGATGTTCCTACGAAATTATTAAGATCTGGTGAACAAAATTTTTCTGTGTGCATGCAATTTTTAGTTTACATGTCATTCAAATTTTTCAATGTGTTTGTTTTCGTTTTGTACTTTATTAAATTAAACTTAGTAACTGAAGAAGTTCATCAAAATACTTCAATTTACTCAAGAAGGCAAGTAGGCCTTGTTGATATTGATAATGTAATAACTAACAATCCCTTGATATTTTAGTTTTGTTTTGACTGTTTATCTTTGTCACTTTACAAAATAAAGAATTTTCAATGCTTGAATTTTTGTTTATACCTAACATTAAAGGCAGTGGACACTATTGGTAATTGTCAAAGACTAGCCTTCACAGTTTGTGTACCTCAACATATGCATACAAAAACAAAGCTGTGAAAATTTGAGCTCAATCGGCCATTGAACTTGGCACTTCAAAGGGAGCCGTTTCTCACAATGTTTTAGAGTAGACCCTCAACCTCTCCCCATTACTCGTCACCAACAAAGGTTCTATGCTAATAATTATTCTGAGTAATTACCAATAGTGTCCACTGCCTTTAACAAGAAGGGTAATCGAATATCATTTATACAGAGAACAGAGAAATCGCACTTTCTATGTTTTTTTCCTTCAAATTATTTTAGGATTTAGCGGAATATTATTAATTGTTTAAAACTGGTACCCTATGAAAACTTGTTAACCCTTTTTATATTATAAACCCAATCGGATTGAATAAATCGGCAGGTGTGATTTTTTCTTCCCCTTAAATTCGATACACACTCATTATCTATCACAATTATTAATGCTTAATTTGCAATTAAAGCCAAATAAAATAAATTTTTGTTTTTTTTGGTTTTTTTTACAGACTTGTTGATTATCGATATACAATCGAGGAAATCATGAGTGAAATATTCCGTGGACGAATAAAAGGTACCGTTTATTATGTGACATGTACGCTCTGACCATTTCTGACTTGTACAGTTGCCCTCTAACTTTTCAGCAACTAGCCATCAGGACCAGTAAGCTTGTCATATCACTTGTCAAAAAGCTTTTTCATTTGTCCATTATTAATACTAAATAAAATTGGGGTTAATTCAATACTGAACTAGCCTGCCGGGCCATGTTACGTTAATTTTGACTGGTCCTCGGGTGTTTTAACTGTTATTTGGCCAGCGAGCCACTGATGATAGAGGTAGAACGCTGGCTTGATCATCTTCCAAACTTAATTCTGGATTGAATATTTCCACTCTAATACTATAGCAAGGCATTGTGTCTACTGAGTTGGGTCACCCCTAAGTGTTGTTGACACCTGTACTCAAACTGGGTGGTATAGTCAAATTTGAGTGTTGCATTGTAATATTATTTTATGGTTAAAGGAACGTTACAGAATTGGTAAGAAACAAATATCGTGAAGATTACAGATTAACATCAAACTTACACGGTCTAATGATGATGATAGTAGAATACATCCCATTGAAATATTTTTGTCTGAAATGTCATATTTGTTGAGAAACAAATAATCTTATTTTGTTTGGAGTTTGGAGTTTATCACTCAGTGAGCGTTTTATTCATTTTTCTTTTTGCATCAATGCCATGCAAAAATGGTATATAAGTTTTTCACTCTTCTTGTGACTCAGATGGCCGATCAATCACAAATTTCTACAGGTTTGTCAGTTCATATTTGTTGTGGATTACATAAAGTGCTTACACTACCAGAAACTGTTTGGTTAGCAACAAATAATTCTGTAATGTTCCTTAAAAGGCAGGGTGGAAAAGTTCTTGCTCATTTGATCATCGAATGTTGCAAGAAAATAATGATAGAAAAAAATTGTGTGCCTGAGAACGGCTTCATAGTCTCCGATTTAAACTTTGGGATGAAAAATAACCTCTTCTTCAAACCACTTTACTTCATGTACCTCCTGGACATGAGCAGAGTGTAGGCCCTACATGTACTGTTCGAATTGTCAAGACCACATTGAAACTTTCAGGGCCAACATTCCTCCCAAAAGAGGGTTAAATGGCTACTTCCCAACAAGTGCTTTTGCTTATTAGGCCACATAATTGATGTTGGATATTTGTTCTTTCTGCAGAGATTGTTCGGGGGTCAGATTTGGCGAAGCTGTCCTCCAAGAAAATCAGAGAGCAGCTTGAGGAAGAATTTAAGACAGACCTCTCAAACAGGTAAATCTTCCCCTTCCTTACATTATTTGCTAAAAGCCATTTAGGTTAAGGGGCTACAATAAGAAGAAATGGGCAGGAATTGATATTTCTCTTAAAACAGTCTAGATTGTAGGATGGATGGAAACATGCACCAGGCCAGGAGTTCCGAAGAGATGCAGTATGTGGAATAGAGCTGTTGGAATAGCTATTCTACATCTCAGCAAAATTAAACTTTCTGGGAAGAGCCATTGGAGCCATAGGCCAGATGCTAAAATAGTCTGGTCCATTCTTTCATATGTGCAATGATTAGCACTAATGCAACACAGGGATCCTGACACAGGTGGCCATAACTCAATGAAGGTCTATGAGATTTTGGTTTTCTGCTCAAATTCTTTCCTTGTTGTACACACAGGAAGAAGGAAATTGATGATATCGTCATGGCGCTAATCGTCTCAGAAAGTCAGAGCGAGCAATCACAGAATGCAACAGCTGACGATAGTGGAGCAGGGAACATTTCCAAGAGTAGTAAACATAAAAAGGTAATTTGCTTATTTCATTAGGACTGCTGGGCAAGTACAATGTTCTTTTTACTTAAAATATAGGGGCTTAGATTGGTTCTGGTCAACATAATGCTGATTTAACATTTCACTGCTAAATTACATAGAAACAAACACTAGACATCACAGTGAAAGTTCACCGAGGTGACAGCGGATACCAACTACATCTCCTGCTGCAGCATTAGCAAACACACACCAACCATCAGAAATCTGAGAATGGATGGTTTCTCAGATTTTCATACTTGAACCTTTAAAACTTTGCAAATGAATTGGTGTTCCTTTTACATGATGTACATTCCACAAGTTGGTTCAAAAATATTTTGATATTTTATTGCAGAAGAAGAAATCAAAGCACAAGGATAAATCTTCCAATTCACACAAGGTAAGACTATCATTCATAATAATAATAATAATGATTATAATACGTTTGGATCCAATATTTTAGCACCGGGCTACGCAATGGTTAAAATCTATTAAAGGTAAAGTTCACGTTTTGGTTTCTTTAATCGTTGGATTGTTTTAATCCTATACAAAATGTATACCATGAAACTATGGATAATCTGTGATTGGAATATACAATCTGAGTAACATTTCTTTCTTATATTAAAATGTTTTGGATTCCTCTCTCTAAAACCACACTCCTTTGAAAGGGAATTGTTTCGTTTCTCAGAGTATAAAATACATTAACAACAGCTGCAGTGCTTCTTACCAACTATGTTTTAATGGTCATTCATTTTTTAGACCCTCCCTTTAAAATGATAGCGTTGTTCTGGTCGCATTCTATAATGACCTGTGGTGTTTCTTTCTGATAGAGGAAACACAAAGATGCAGACTCACCCAAAGCAAAGATATCCAAGAATTCAACGCAGGAGTCTGAAGAAGAAGAGGTAACGTTTATAGACCTTATCAGGGCTCGTTTAAGTGTGTTAAAACCTTTAATTCTGTGTCAAACATCAAAGTATACGTACCCAAATAACAAATGAGAGACATCTTCAAATTGTTCAAATATAATCACTTTACTAAAGATTTACTTTTGAGAAAGTTCATTCTCTCATTATATTCTGGTCTTGTTAAGTAAATTCTGATCCGGTAAAATCTTTGAGTCTCACAAGCCCTACAGTCTTGTGGAATTTCAGCTCAGATTAAGGCCCTGCTAATGCACATCACGTCTCATGAGTAGGGCTCCCTCATATTTTCGTTGGCCAGTTTGTCACTCATTATACAGTTTTGCATTTCCGTTGTTGCATCATCATTTTACCTCTAAGATGGCAAGCCGGATGACATTGCATTTGTGAATTTACTCCCCACGTATCCTTATTTTGGACATAAGTGGTTATGAAGAAGACTACAAATATAAAAGTAGCTCTAGAGCTCTTTCGGATGTGAGCTGGCCTTTTGATTTGTGTTCCTTGTGTTGTCTGTCTAACCTACCCGCTGCAGGATGCCAACAATGCAGTCTGAGAAGCATTGCTGACAATAACACTTCTCAGATTAAAATTTTGGGGCATAAAAACTGTCATCTTTTTACAGAACCACATTACTTCAAAGTGAAATTTTTCTTTATATGCTTTATACTATCAAAGGATCAAACACTGTAGGCTTCTTTCCAAAAGTTTTTATTGTCATTAATATTGTTATTAACAAACCTATACCTCCCCTTTAAAATCAGTTCCTTTTTTGTATAATCTTTTGAGCAGTCCGGGACGGCTAATGATGAGGAATTTGCTCGGATGCTGCAAGAAGAGGAGGATGATGAGAACGAAGACGTTGGGAGGAGGGGACTAAGAACAAGAAGAAAACCAACAAAAACATCCAAGACAAAAGAACCTAGGAAGACACCCACCAAGAGTGAGTGATTTTCGCTTCTATAGACCTTGTGTATTCCAGGGCTTTTCCTGGCAGGCAAGATGCCATGATGTGCAGGGCTCTCCCCATGGATCTTTTTGGTATTCTGGACCAAACTTGGGGAGTTTGGTCAAATTTAAAACGCTGGAATGTTTTCTACTTGGTGTTTATCTTGGTATTAAATGCCCCAATGTGCGTTCTAGAGCAATATAAACAGTTTATCTTGATGATTTTTATTATTATTTATGAATAGTTTGTTTTGCATATTGGGCAAATGTTTTTGTGTCTCGATGCGCAATTTGTGCCTGTTGGGCAGCTACGCCAGCTTGTGCATTAAGGAACCCCTGTGTGTTTATTTGAAGTCTTACATTTTTACTCATCCTTGCCATATATTCACATAATGTCAGATTTTATCTGTTCTTTTACAGAAATTTGTCTTCTTCATTTTGCCAATTCATTTTTGACAATATTATCTGTGTGTGTTTTGTAAATATTATGTCATTATCCAGGGAGATTGATTGACATCTGTTTTGTTGCTTGAATTGTCTTATCTGAATCCCCCAATAAATATTATTTACTTTTTTCAACCCCCTACGAATGTATACATTTTGTTTTTTTACAAAGCCACACAGTGCTGTGTGGTTTTGTGCTGTGTTCTATTTTTGAATCCTGATTGATCCTTGAAAGTGTGTTGCATTTTTGCTTCTGTTACAGGTTGGCTCATAGTTGGGATTGGAATCTTTAGAACTGGTTTAATCAAAGTCACATTTTTTAACCATTTAGGAAAAAATAAATATTCCCCTGAAAGTGCTGTAGTTTTTAAGTACAGTAGAAATGTGTGCCCGTTTTTTCTAATCTGGCACGTACAGTGTACAGCGCACAGATTTATTGAGCGTAATAGGACTGTTTGGTTTGGCTGTTACACTGGTGACCTATAAGACAATCTCCTTGTATTGCATCTTAACTGTATTAATTTTGACAAATACAGTTATAGATGTTTATGTGAGGTTTGCGGTAGCACCATGTGTAAATCTCTTTTGAGTAGTGATGGCTCTGAAATGAACGGATGGTTGACAACTCACATTACGATCAGTATGCTCTGATTGAATGATTGTTGGCACCTGTTTGACAGTTCTGTTTATTAGCCTTTTTATGAAATTTACTTTGTGTTGTGCTTGGTGCTAGTAAATTTAACTGTTTTCACTATAGTGAGTATTTGTAAATTATCTATTTCTACTGTTTACGTTATTTCAGTAAAGCCTTTAGTTTCAGGTACCATGTTTTTAATAATCAAGTGAAATAATATTAATGGTCAGGCCTATGATAATAATATTAGGTTTTTTGTGCTACTGATGTATGGACAATGTTCTTGTTTTTGCTTGTTAACGCCTCTGGCGAAAGTCCGATTTAGATTAAAAGCTAAGGCTATCTCCCCTACTAGTTATAATAATAGTAATATACATTGATACCTCACCATGCAATGCCTCAAATCCTATAATAGTAATGATATTAATAATAATAGTTATGACATTTTGCACCACTCTTTATGAATTAACATGTGCCATTTGGCTTTTTGATGCAGGTATGTTCCAGAAAGAGATGGTTCTATCACCAGAGTTAGCAGACATCATGGGAACAGACAGAGTAAGTCTTGTTGTTAAAAACCTTGTCGCCTATTCTTTTGTTCCCTTATGAAACTTGGGTCGAGGGTGTACATGTATATTTTAAGAAACCCTAGTTACCAATCTTAAACAAATTTGTACGACCATTACACAAATGTGGGATTAACTAGAACATGAACGTCTGTCTAGCAAATATTTTATTGTTTGTTAAGTATATAATTTGGTGTATTAAGCACTGTACACTTTCCAAGTTCTGTGAAAACAAAATCCACAGGCAAATCACTCAGGTGGGATTTGAACCCACGACCTTTGCATATCTAGAACAGGTGTCTTACCACTAGACCATCGAACTAGCCCGATGGAGAGAAGTAGTTCGAATCCAGCGGGTACTGCATCAATTTAATAAATCAGAGGTATTCTCATATTTTTTGTTTTGTTTATTAAACTAACTCAGATTCCTGACACAACCAGCTTTGAGTAGAAAATGCATTCTAACCACTAATTATTAGGCCTACCATTCAAGTTAGAATTGCAAAGTTCAATGCGATGGCTCCTGTCACAACTACTTCACTGTTTAATAGATGTTAAATTTGCATCGGGGGTAAAGAATAGTCATTTTTTTCCATTTACACCGATGTGTGTTAGCACTGTATACTCAGTACTTACCCAAGTTCTGTAAAACAAAACCACGTACATATTACTAGGGTGGGATTGGAACCCACAACCCTTGCAATTCTAGAGCAGTGTCTTACCAACTAGACCACCGAGATTGCCTGGTAACTATAGGGGCAGTTCAGATCCTATGTTTAAGCAGTTGGTACTGCAAAAGATTTAATAGGTTTTAAATTTGCATCAGTGATAAAAGATAATCATTTTGGTTTTTACCCATAAGGTGTTGTTGCCTGACATCATCTGTTTACTTTCTGGTTTTATTTTTGTACTTTCAGATGCCTAGATCAGAGGTAGTCAAAAAGATGTGGGAGATTGTCAAAGAACGAGATCTTAGAGTAAGTTGAATAATGATTGCCTGTCCAAATTTGCCTATCTAAATGAGCACCCTTGAATCATCCAAGATTATGTTTTTTTGGCTTGAGCTCGAACTGAACCAACATCATTTTAGCTAAGAGCCACCCGCCTAAGTAAACCCCCAAACAATTTCATGTTTTTAATAGATGCAACATTTGCATCTGGGATGAAGAATATTAATTGGTTTTACACTTACACTAATAGCACTGTATACTCAGTACTTTCCTAAGTCTTGTGACTCGGGTGGGATTCGAAACCACAACCCTTGCAATCCTAGGGCGGTGTCTTACCAAGTAGACTACCAAGATTGCCTAGCAGCTTGAGGCAGTACCAATCCTATGGCAGTGGGTACCGCAACAATATAAGAGATATTAAATTTGCAGGGGGGGGGGGCACTGGGATTAGAGGCATATTGGGATTCAAACTCACAACTGTTTTCTAAACCATGTTAACAGTTTACTCATAAAAAATATTACTGATGTACATTTGTCTTGCTTGAATGTGAACTTGTTTTAATTTATTGTCAGGATCCTAGCAACAAACAGTATCACATTTGTGATGACCAACTCATGAAAGTATTTGGTGAGTACCTTTATATTAAACCACATGACTGCTAAATAAAACAAACTGCACTAGTTCAGACCTGGAATTACATGTTGGCCATGGCTTCCATTGCCCCTGGTCTTTGCCTTGGTGCCCTTCCAAAGTTTCCCACTGAACCTAAGATTTTTTTCAATGGAAGTGCCCTTTGCAAAATGATAATGGCCTTGCCCTTATCAACATGGTCAAAGAAGAAATTTCAGATCTGCTTGTTGGTACAAATTATTGCTGGTTTGCCTCTGATCAGCAGAGTGTGGGTTCGAATCCCCAGCCGTGACACTTGTGTCCTTAAGCAAGACACTTGACCATTGCTTCGTCCTTCGGATGGGACGTAAAGCCGTTGGTCGCATGTAAAAGAACCCAGTGCACTTATCAAAAAGAGTAGGGGGTTCGCCCCGGTGTTCCTGGCGGTGGCTGCTTAGTGCGCCGTAGCACCTTGTAAAGCCTTATAAGGTGCTAACTAATTGGGTCTCAAAATTCATCACTGCAATAACCCTTCTTTCTGAAAGTTTGTATATACCCAGCACTTTAAGTACCTTGTTTGGTAGATACGTGCGCTATATAAGACTTCGATATTATTGTTATTATTATTATTTCTGGCCTACTCTGGCAGTAGTATGTGCCCCCTCACCTTGTATCCCTTTCAAGGTGTTATATGATGATTGCTTCGCCTCATAAAATCAATCGTAACTTTCTGTTTACTGATTGAATCCCTTTTATTATCGAACCAGTTCACTGCACAACACAATAAAATCACATTGCATATGCTAGGGTTTTACATCAACTGGGTTGGATTTTGATGTTATTGAGCAGGTTTTTATTTCTCCCCCAACACCACTGCTCATCTTCAGCATTCTTTTTTGTTTATGCATCAAGCTGGTCTTAATGTAGTCAATATTTATTGGGCATTCACAATCTGTATAACTAGCTCATTACCGGTACAACCTGCATTCTCTTTTTTGTGTTTTGCTGTCTTTGCTTAGCTCAAATGATGACTGTCTTTTCCACAAAAATTAAATGTGAAACCGAGTTGCAAAGAAAAAAGGGCAATGTTTCATTAAACAATTGGTACCGGGAACCAACTCTAGTATCAACTTAAATACCAAGTAAGCTTTTAATGACCTTTGAAATAATGAAAAAATTGTGAATTTTGATGTTGTTTTAGGAATACCCAATTTATGATTTAACTCCTGTGCTTGACAAATTTGACACTTTGTTAAGCCATGCACCGATGTGTATGAAGCACTTTATATCAAATACATTCTTGGGTTCTGTGAAAAATAAATTGACAGGCAAATCACTCGGGTGATATTCAGACCTACAACCTTCAGATTCCTTCAATTATTTTCAGTAGAAGTGTAATTTCACTATTCAAAGAAGGAATCCTCTTGAAAAAAGGACAAGTCTCAAAATTGACACTAGACTGTCGGCCCTAGGCCAATGACTTTAGCTCTTGGCCAGTAAACTCATGACCTGACAAGTCTGGCTGTCTTACAAGTGTTTTTCTGTTCAGTAAAAGTCACTGTGTACTATCTTAAAAACAGAGAGAGATGATGTTCAAAATTTTAACTTTTAATCTGGTACTGTATTTATACCATTTTGTTGAGTATCAAAATATATTAACTAACCCATAAGAAAAATGAGACACTTATCCATGATGCATCGTCCTTCGGAGGGGACAAAAAGACTTTGGTCCCATGTGTTATTTATTGAAGTAAAATAACCCAGTGCACTTTTCGGGTTCGCCTTGGCGTTTCTGGTTTGATCGGCAGCAAATTGTGCCACAGCACCTTGTAAAAGATTAAAAGGATTATGTCTCTTAATTCAAATGTGGTCTTACATCTTTCTAGAAAAACTGTATGTTACAGCACCACGAGCTATCTGAGTGACAGACAAGCGGGCTATTTAAGAAGCCATTATTATTATCATTTTTAAAGAACTTCTCTTAGTGCTTGTTTTACAGAGAAAAAAAAAGGTCATGTTAAAATTGTGTTTAAAGGAAAGGTTCTGGTCCTGTGGAATATATTCTGGCCCAGTAAACAATTTCCAAGTAAAACCTGTTTAGAAAGCTATTTCTTTTGAAGATTCTGTTCTTCGGTAATAAATCCTGGTCAAAATAAAACTGTGTAGAAAGTGCTTTCTCATGAAGATCCTGGTCCTGTGACATAAATTCCGGTCCATTAAATATGTTGCGCTATATAAGCCCTGCGTAATTTTACACCAAATTTGAGCCTTATGAATGGATTGGTTGATAGTCTAGGAAATGATTACAGCACAGCTTCATCCCTTGATGGATGCATTGATTCATTTCCTGGTATTGTACCCTCACATGACAAGTGGAAACCCACGCACAAACACAATAGAGTGTTTTGATTGCTGTTTGTGCTTGGCCAACCTTGACTACTTTCCCCTGGTGATTAAAACCTGCAGGTAGATGGACAATAGCATGAACCATTCTACCTGAATACATAGACCATCATCCTAATGTTATGCGGTCAAGCTAAATGAGTTGTTTGTTTAGAATATCAGTATGGAGAAACAAACCAAAACGAGCCTACAGGGCTAAAAATTTCACCAAATAAGTTTATGTAAATTTGAAATGCTGATTTCAAGTGCTTATTTATATGTACTTCCGTCCTGATAGGCCTATAAAATATCAAAAACAGGTTGAAATTAATATTGAATGAAAATGTGTGGGGATTTACATATTTTCAATAAACAACTCGACTTTAAACCCATTTACCATTTTAGTTTTAATTTATTGCATTTCTCCTGTTTCTACTTTCACTACTTTAGAACCAAAGGTGGTTTCAGCATAGGGTTTTAACTGTATTAAGCTTAATATGCTCTTTTCAAATGTATAACAAATGAACATGACCTAGGTTGACAAATGACTCATTTTGATTGATCGCATCACATGTTTTGTCATAGTACCTGTTTGTCTTTATTGCCATTCATTCTAAGTAGGATGACCAAACCAAAAATCTTCTCTTTTTATAAATTAAAAAGTAAATATAAACAAATAAATAAATAAATAAACTGATAAGCAACCTGAACCTCTTGAATGGAAATGTTCATTTCCTTCTAAGAAAGGATGATTAAGATGACAATGTGGCCACCAGAGAGAGGAAAAAGATCAAAAGAAAGAAAAGAAGTCAATAAAATCACTTGAGGTATGCGCATCGCTTTTGGTGTACACTACATCCAGCTAGTTCCTTAGGTCATTCACCCCCATCCCCCTGAGTGAACAATGGAACAATTGGCATTCATAACTAGACAAAAGTCCTCATTGTAATCATAAGAGTGCTACATATTTGATTTAGCTCTGGGTGATTAGATAAACCATTTTACCCTCCATGGATCATGGATAAACTGAGCGGAATAGAAGAGTTGGCTGAGAGTGAAACCGCCACCCTGCCACTGAGGTGCCTAATGTTATGAAGTAATTTGTTTTGCCGGTTTACGGTTTTCCCCCAATTTACTTTTAGTTTGTTCAGGTATGACTGATTTCCAAGGGAATGTGCTCTTAATTGAATATTAGGCCTATATTAGTGCTTTTTATAATGCTATTTTTGTATTAAGCAACCAGTTCACAACCCTACTATTTTTCTTCGTTTTTTCTTTTTGTGTGTTTGCAACAAACGGTATACCCATGATTGTGGGTCACACCACCAGCAGCCCCGAACTAAAAAAACAACTGAATGTGACCACCAGTTAGTGCACATGCGATGTGCAATTTATGTACTTCATGGGAATGGTCCTGTTGCATGTGAAAGTGGGGGGAAGTAAAAAACGGAACACACTTCGTAAAACTACAAAATGTTTCAGTTTCCAGGAAGTCCCCTGGATGGTCTTACTGCACAAGGTCACACAGTTCATATTGTTATCAGTAAAACAGTGTAATCTATTAGTTGTAAACAGTGACTGCTCTATATTCAAGACAGCCCTGGCACCATTCCTTGTTTGAAACTATCTGATGATTTGCAAGCTAGGGTTATGGTTGAGGGGCAGGGCTGTATGCTTCGTTTTTGAAAGGGCAGGGGCACCAAGGCAATTTTCTCTTTGGCAAGGGCACCCTATGAGGAAATTGTAAATTTCTACTGGAGCATTTCACGGGCATCAAGGCAATGGCAAGGGGCAACGGAGGCAATCGCCTTCGTTGCCTATGTGAAGTATCAGGCCTGGAGGGGAATATAGTTATGTTGAGATGCCAGTAACTATGGTTTAAACTTGTGAACTTGTGACTATTGTCATAAGAGAGTAGAGTAAAGTACTTTTATTCAATAGTTTGGAATTACAGACACTGTCTTTGATAATTTAACCGATATCTGCAAATTAGCTCTTCTGAAAACTATAATTGGTTGAACCCATACCATCTTGTTCTTGCCTTGGTGGTCACTTCTAGACTTGACCCATGCGCTTTTCTTCTCACTGGACTTTCAGATAGAGAACTCAAATTCAACGAGCTTGACACTTCACTTTGTTTTCTGTTTTGTTTTTGCGTTTGTAGCGTAGTCTTTATACCTGTACATACCTATTTTGAATATACACTTAATTCCGCTTATATCTATGATAGTGTTACTATTAATAAATTATTTCAATTGCAAATTTCTCAAAATTAATCTTGACATTGTGCATGCATTAGACGAATGGTTGCATGCCCATGAAACAAAAAATTGGTATTTAATAGAGTTTTAAATTTGCATTTGGATTAGATTTACCCTTACACTGTTATGTGTTAGCACTGTACACTCCGTACTTTCCCAAGCCCTGACAAATGCTATTGTTATATTTTGTTGAACAATTTGTTCTCTCACAGGGATAAGAAGAGTACGCACATTCAGTATGATGAAGTACCTGAAAACACACGTCAAAGATCCTGCTCTACTCACCGATTCATAAGGAAAACACAACCTACGTTTATGTGAGTATAAATGGCACTATCGCAGATTTTTTGAGGTCATCAAAACTGACACAATTTTACCTTTGTTTTGTTTTGTTTTGTTTGTTTTATTTTTTTCCCCAAATATCACAATAAGTAATCACAAAACATAAAAGCAATAGGTACAAAGGGTTATAAGAGGAGGGCACCAGGAAAATGCCTAGGCTAATACAGAGCCTCGTCCCTATGGATTCCCTCGAAGTGAAATGTTTCTCAAAATGCCTGTCAAAATGCCGTAGTCTATTTAAAGCTGCTTAGGGCTTCTAATCAAAAGTTGATATGTTATTGCCTTTAATTGTAAGAGCAATTACTAAATGTATACATTCCCTTTTAAGGCACTGCAGAATAATGTTGGTGATTACTAAAAGCAGTTGTTAGTATAAAAGCTTACTTGGTAATGAGCAACGTTGAGCAATTGATAGTTGAAAACATTATGAGGACGGCTCTTTCTGAAGTAACATGTGAGGAACGGCTCTCTATGAAGTAATTTGTTTTTTTGAGAAAGATGTAATTTCTCACTTGAATTTTTGAAGCCTTTTTAGGCTCCTGGAGCACACAAATTTCTGTAACAATTTCTGTTTTTTTATTTTTATTTTTTTATTTTTAATATTCTCAACTTAGATGACCAAATGAGTACACATGCTCACATATTTGTTACTTTATGCTTAAGTTGCGATACACCAAGTGAGAATACTGGTCTTTGACAATTACGAAAGGTGTCCTGTGCCTTTAAGAGCGATTACCAAACCTTCCCTTTAATGAAGATGGTCCCAGCATGACAACGCCCAATTTTGTCACCTTGAATCTTGTCAGTGTCCTTCACTAGGAGAACTCAGACTGTCTTGTGTCAATTTGTTCTGTCTGGCTGCATCTTCTGATATCTCTGTTTTGATCTCTTCTGCCACTGGAGGCCAGTGGTAGTACAAATCAATAAACAACACTGTGATGTGTGAAGTGGTAAAGAAGAATCAGAAATAGGAAAGGGGGACTTTTTTAATTGGAAGCTAGGCATGTGATCTCTCAAGATTTTTCCGACTTCAGTATTTTCTTAAGAATTGCTCGAAAGAGGTGAAGCAATCACCAAAGGAAGCTAGGTTCCACACTGTGATCAAACCTGTAGTCTTGTATATCTGGTGTTGCACTGTGTTTTCAAACCTCCTTAGTTTGTAACATCTTGGAGGTTCCAGGTCTAGAGTAAATAAAGGGAACCAAAAACCCACAAGTTTTTGTTAAGGAACTTTCATTTTGTCCAATCCCATCCCTGATAATCTTACTTCAGTTGGAAAATCTTTAAGTCTATGGGAAACTTTTGAAAGGGCATGAGGGCCAAAACCGTGTTGTTTCAGGGTCCAATTTCATAGAGTTGCTTTAGTGCAAACAAGTAGCTAAGCCAAACAAAAATTTTGCTTACCATATAATGGTTACCAGCCAAAATATGTTCCCTCATGTATCTGTAACTAGGATCCTGCTCAGTTTTGTCTGAGCAGAAGAGTGTTAGGCCGTGTCCGAAACGACGACTTCGGCTACAGCTACGTCTAGATCAGCGCGTCTACCAGTGTTAAAGAATAGGCAGACGCATGCGATCTAGCCGTAGCTGTAGCCGAAGTCGCCGTTTCGGACACGGCCTTATGCACCAATTGTTGCTTAAAAGCAGCTCAACAAAATGTTGTCCTACCCTGAAATGTACATATTTCTGCCATACATACATACATGTACATATTTATTACACGCATGTACCTTATCTTTGTTCAAAGAGTGTAAAACAGCATGCTGGTTGGTAGTTTAGTTCTTCTTCAGACCATGCCCTATTTAAAGCTAAACCTCATCTCATCCAAAGTCTAGTGTCTGCACCACCATTATCTTTAATGCAGCCAGTAATTGTTTGTTTGCACTCTGTCTGATGACTTGAATGACCTTAAAAAGCTGAGTAGATCTGTACTTATTGTTGGTTGGAATTGATTGTGCTCACGTTTTCTCTCTCTGGGAAGCATTCTTTGCATAGAGTGTCCTTGCACAGGGACTAATGATAATGGGTGACTCTTAAGGCCCAGCCTGCGACATCAACTAATGAAGGTAACCATTGGTGCTCTGAGTCTAGGAAGTAGTTTGCCATTGTTTCTTAATTATGAGGTCATTAGTTCGGAGAAGTGGTTATTGCGATGCAGTGTGACTATTGAACTGTGAAATCAGGCTGATGAAAGTGGGGGAAAATGAAGCCTATTTGGATGTTCAAATATGGCTAACCTGACAACTGTATATTTTCAAGATTTTTGTCCATTCATTTCCATTTGTACAACAACAAAGGTACACAAATATTGATTACAAATAAATAAATAAAGTTTTAAAAACTTAATAAATTACATAATTATGGGGGTTACAACCAGAGTGTAAAACCTACTTTTTTAGCCACTTATTCTTATTAGGTCTTTCAAGAATCATATACATGTAGTTTAAGTTTTAGAATGTGATTTAAGTGAGTGATGTTTCTTTATTTTGAAAGTAATTTTTTTAAACCTTTTTTTAAATTTTTGTTTGCCGTGAGTTATGTATACTTTGGGTTTTTTTTACCAGAAGACTTATCAGAGTAGAAAGGGGATCAATCCCTGTGTTTCTAGTTCACATAGCAAGAACCTATATTTACCGGTTTTCTCTAGCTTGCGAGCGTAAGTGATTAAATTCACTATGAGGCATCCTTGGTTTCATTGCCAGAAATATAATAATTAATATTAATATAATAATACAAAATAAATTAGCTAGATTTGTTTGACCAATCAGCAGTACTCGAGTTACCACGATGACTGCGTTTAAGTAGCTACTCCCAGCATCCCTGCAACCCACACCCACTCCCCTGCCTCTTCAATAATTCATTTCAATCCTCCTACCATACATTTCAATACACTTTTAATAGCCAATATTGTCCTTTCCCATTAACAATGCCGTACACACACCATTAGGTCTGCTAGTGTCCCCAAAGCCCCCCTCCATACTGCACTTGTGTTTGTGCGATCCAACAATGTCCACATCGGAGCCATCATTACACCCGGTTAGGTTCATCTCTAATGGATGCACTGCATATGTTATTCCCTTTTCCCATGTTATAAAACATCAATTTACAGTTCACTGGGTGGCTCTTGACCCAAAGTGATGTCGGCTTTTAGAGCTCTTATTTAACGAGTCACAAAGAAGATCTCGATTCATTACCAAAGGTTTACCAGATGGCAAGCCTTTTACTCAACATTATGACTCAGTATACACAATAGTTAAATTGATGTTGTATTATACAGCCCAGGCCAGGGATAATAAAAGTTAGCCCACCCATGTATGAATATCAAACAGCAACACTCTTGGTACTCTTCCAAACCCTGTTAAGAATAAATACTTAAAAAAGAAATAGCGTAGCCAATCAAGACTATTGTTTATCTTTCTCATGTTTAGTTCTTCTTTTGTTATTGCATAATTAGTGTTGTATCTCTGTATTTTGGTGCCATTTCTCTAGAGTCGTCAAGGACACCAGCACCATACCATAGCGCTTAGAACGAGTAGTAAGCGCAATGTAAAAATATGGTTATTAAGACTAGGGTAGCAGATAATACTCCAATCTATAGGGCTTACATTGAGTTTAGTTCAATGCATGTTGCACTCGTGGTTGACATTATCGTAAACAAATTTTTCTGTTAAGAACAAAAATGTTTAATATCACTCTTTTTATGAACAAGTTGAGATGGTCTTTTGGTTCTTCGCCCCTTCTTCTTTTATATCATATTTGTACATTGGGTAAATTTGGTGGGTACCTGTTGGGAACTTTTATACAACAATTTTGCTGAGCTCACAAATACTTTATAGTATAGTCTACAATTATGTTGGATTGAAACAAAAGTACCATTCCTTTAATATCACTAGTTTTGGTTACACTCATAAAAAAACTCAAAGCAATACCAGGTTGTGCTGAAAGTGCACAACACTTTTGTACCTCAGCTTAGCGTAATTGTGTTCCCGTGCTATCAAGGAGCACTTGAGACCAGTGACGGCTCTGATCTGCCTCAGGTGAGAAAACTGGCTTCTCAAGAAGGCTTACAAAATTGACATCACAAGGACAATAATGTCAAGATGTGTGTCTGCTTGCAGATCCACAAGAATGGGGCAGAATTCTTTGGGGTTTTTTCCATATGAAAAAGCCGACACATGAGTGTCATCAACAAGATGTTAATTGTAATGGACGGAGGTCTGTGCAAATTTTTTTTTTTGCACTAACATACCTATTGCATATTGGAATATTGTTGGCACCAACAGTAAGTACCTTGGTGCCAGGGGTAATTAAATGCAAAGTTTGCAGATCAAATCATGGAGAACATAGACCTACCAACATCCGAAGTGGGTTGATGATGGTGTTAAGACTGGATCATGCTTCACAATTGTCGTATTGGTTATTGCATCACTAAAATTCACTGGCTACGAGAAGTCATTATAGTATTTAGCATATCCCTCAAAGTGTCATGACCAGGATTCGAACCCTAACAACGCTGATTTAACCACCAGAACTTGAATTCAGTGCTCTTAACCGCTTGGCCATGATGCACCTTTTGGACAAAAATAGTCTCCTACCTTTTTCTACAGTCCAAATATCATGTCTGATCCAGGTGAATTGTTCTAAAGCTACATTTTTGATTAATCATTGTCCAAATGAACAATTTTATACACCGAAATTGCATAGCGTAAAACGCCTGGATTTAGTGATTTTTATAAGACACTGTTAAAACTACATGTAGGTTACCGTTTTATGCTTGAAGATGGATGTGAACAGCCTTTAAAGGAAGGGTAGCTTAACATGGTGCCACGTTCCATCATCACTGGCTATAATGAACATAATTAATCATTTATGAAATTGCCGTCTGTTGGCCTGCAAACCTGTAAGTCACTTTAAAGGGGAATATCATCTTTCATGATTCATTTTCTTTACCAAATCAAGCCTGCTTTATCACTGCTCCTAAAAAGAGAAGGTGAATTTTGTTTTGGTCTATGAATTTCAATGGATGTATCATTTTAAGACAAACATAGCAAAGATTTTTATAAAAATGTGTGTTAAAAATGTATTCAAATGTTTGTTCCAAGTTGGATGGCTAAGTATTACAAGATCACTGCATTCTTGTACAATATAAAGGTCCATAGAGTTTCTTTGGGCAGTGAACGATTTTCCTTTTATAGCAATCAAAATTCTACACAAAATCTATTCAAAAATCATCATTTGCTACTCAATGTTGGCACTTGGTGTACATATCATATGTTCAGTCTAAATCTACGCAAAACTACTGGATGAAATCATTCCTCGATTGGGAGCAGGGGGGGGGGGTGTACCTTCAATTCATCATTTCATCTGGCGACTTGATTCCATAACGCACAACTTTTTCCCTGTGATACTAATTGTTGATATCAAAGATTTACTGAGGAACTAGACCTAGATTATAAAACGTGAGCAAATCCTTGATGAGGGTTGATTCTAGGACGTACTAATTAACCTCCTGTTACATAACAATGATTGCCTGCCTAATTATTGAACACTCTTCTCATTAAACTGCCACATGTTAGTTCATTTCCATTGTATGTCAATTCGGGTCAGATGTTTTTAAGTGGACGTCAGTCAGACCATGGAGGTAGAATTACATGGTCGGACCAGCATGGTCACTCACATTATAAACAAAATATTTTAAATAACCTCCCTCCACAATCTGGCATTAGGGTTTGCGTGGTATCTATCCTCACCTTCCACCTCTAGGGCCGGGGTTTGAATCCCATCGGGGAACTGGATAGTATGAGCCTTTAGTGGATAGGGTTTTCAGACACCATGGTCAGACAAACAAAATATGTTAAGTCGCCTCCACAATCTGGCAGTTGGGTTTGCATCATGGTATCTATCCTCTCCCCACCTGCCACCTTTAGGGCCCTGGTTTGAATCCCATCGGGGCACTATGGATTGGGCCCCTGGTTGGAATCCGATGTGGCACTAGGTGGATTGTGTGTCAATAGACTGTGCAAGTCTCGCGCGCACCGGAGCGAGAAATACAAACGAAAAACTTGTTTTTTATCAAATCAAATCTTTGCTTTAAATTATTCTAAATACCGAATTTGAACAACAAAAATACTCATTAGAGCTGGTTTAACTTAGTTTTAGCTTTTTAAACATTTATGCAATTAGAAAATTCTGGGTCAAGGATGTTTATTTGATCTTAAATTTTTTTTAAAGCCCTGTTGCAAATCTACGCCGGATTGTGAAAATATCTAAAACTGAAACATCCTTCTTTGTCTTCTCTCCATTTTGGTTCTTGGCTAGCACAGTGACTTAATTCATTTTTCTGTGAGTCCTTGAGTTCACAACCAGAATTCATAAATTTATACTAGGTCTTACAAATGAACGAAATAAACAAAAACAAAATTAAATTTTATTTAAATTCCTTTTGCCAATTTGAATAAGCAAGTGTGATTTCTGGCATATTTTAATGTTGAATTTTACATTTTTGTAGTATTTTTTTAGATGGAAGTGACACTGTCCGTTATAATATAATCAGTGAGCTCCTAGATTGAGAGGTTGATGCATGGTAGGTCAGTGTCGCTTCAACTTAAAGTCAAAAATGTGTACTTTGAATGGCTGTATACTGCTCTTTTTGACCTTTTTGATTCATTTTACCAATGGTTTAGTGCTTTCTTATCCCAAGGATTCAACCTGCAGTATGTTGCTTTATTTCTGCAACTTATGTATATTTTCGCCGTCAGCATTTTCTCATCACATTGTAACACAGCTCCAGCTGTATCCATGACTAGTCAGTCAAGAAATTCCCCAATCTCATTAAGGATGCGAGCGCATAATTAAATTCAACCAACAGTAGGTACATGCTATGGTATACCACCAAGAAAGACTGACCACAGAACATGCTGGCCATGATTTTACAAGCATGGCAGAAAACACAGTGTGGCCCTGTAATAAAAATCAATAGTTTACCACTTGCTTAGGATAAACACGCTTCATTACACGTTGGCTTAATTCATGCATGTACATATTGTAGCCTGCTTGTCCATTGGTTGGAGAGTACAGGGTTCATTACATATAAGGCCATGAGCAATACTGTATTGTGCTCACTTAGAATTTGTACGTGTTGCAGTTCAGTACAGATGACATATATAGGTTTGAACTAGTATACGCTGTTGTGTTATTTGTATGTAGGTCGAAATTGTGCTTGATAAATATTCGCTCTCATCTCAAGTTTATATTGATTTTATACTCAAATGAAATGTGTGACGTTACATAAGAACATTAAGGAAATTTTGGTTGTGATAATTGTAGGTGTATTTCAGCTGTTGGTGGGTAATCTTAGTTTGAATGTGCTGAGTTCACATGACCGATGCCATAGTAGCCCAGACATTGAACCGGGTCAAGGGAGGTGGGGATGAGCAATTTCCTCAGAGCAGAATGTGAAAATAAAGCAAGAAAATCCTTGACATGTTCCTTTTTGAGGAATGCAAAAGCATGTAGTATGTAGTTGCATGTACACATGTAGGTCAAATCCTAAGCAGTATAACTTCAATTTGCATGGAATATGCAGCCTAAAATAAATAATGAGGGTGCATTAATTTGTGTCTTTTTCTTCCCCTTATTTAAATTATTTGTAGTAGGCCTATTTCTTAAAGTAAAATGTTTGCATGTTGTCGTAGTGCTGCAAAGACAAACCATAAATTATTCCAATGATTTATATGCTAAATTATCCTGATCACGTTCTTAAAAAAAATTGAAATAATATTTCTCCCTTTGTGGCAATTATACCTCTGTCAAAGAATAGGCTAGCTTAAATTTGTGCACTGAATCTACCATGGTGTAGAAAGGATACACTTGTTTGAATGATTTAAAGGATTTTTGTTTTTATGTTATTTTGTTTTTATAAGTAGATTTTCAACTTTGCATTATGATTTAGAATAATGATTTATGTTTTACCCATATATTGGTGTGTAAAGCGCTGTATACTCCATACTTTTAAGGAGCCCACAGGCATTTTTAATTACTCAGGTGGGATTCAAACCAACAACCGTTGCCATTCTTGAGCAGATGTCTTAGGTTTCCCGTATTCTTGAAGCTTTTTTGAGGGGTAATTAGTATATATATATAATGAATAGGGTATAGTTATATTATATATATATATATATATTTTCGTAAAGTAATAAAGCCCTGCCATCTGCTCAACGCTATGAAGGGTTATGCAACCGTTTCATTGTTTATTTTACCCGTGAAATAAATAATGGAAACATCCATACCTAGCTGGGTGTAATTTCATAAAGCTGTTAACTGGTAAGCACATGTTTGATGCCTAGTAACTTAACAAGTAACAGAAAATAGTGAAGTTGTGAGTACAACTACAATAGGAGGGAAAACAGCCAGTGCAGTGTGGTCTTGTTTTTTTTAGAACAGTATACAATGTACTCTGCTGTCTTCAGGAGAATGCTGGAACACTACATGGTGGGCTCCTCAATCACTCTTAAAATCAATGCCAATAGACCGATCCATTAAGCTCCACCCCATCGCTTATTGACCAATCACAACGCAACGAAGGTCCGACAAATAAGGTCCGACATGCGTGCGCGTATGCTTGGCACGCGCGGCAGATTGTGCAGAAAGGCATTTGAGAGGCTCATGTGTTCTTGCTCACACGTGCGTCGAGGGCGGAGCCTAATGGATCGGTCTATTAAACTATTGGTTAGAAGTACAGCACCTTTCGTTAGTATACATGTACATTTTGGAAAAAAATATTCACTTCAAAATAATGTCCATACATCTTCACATTCATGCCCGATACTTCACGGACACATTAGAGGTCATTGCCATGGTGCCCTTGAAATGCCCCAGTGTACAGTTTCCTCATAGCAAGCCCTCTACCAAGGACAAAATGTCTAGGTAAACTTGCCCTTTCAAAATTGAAGCTTGAAGGCCTGCACATTTATACAAGATTAAAACAGTTGTACACGGAAAACCGACAGACAATCAAAGACAATGACACAGCTTCTTGTATATCTTCTTGAAATAGAACTTTTATTTTCAGTACAAGGAGAGAACATACATTTCGTATGAACCATCATTTCAGGAGTACGTTTAATCTCTTATGTACATAATATTGTATTCCTCTCCATGTTTATTTATCTACAATCTACAAAATTTTTGCCAGACACGACACAGTTTCTTTGTTTTTTTATGGGTTTTTTTTCTCTCTGTTTTTTTTTTAAAGAACAAACCATTTTCTAAAAATTTCCCCTCTTAATAGATCAACATGCTAAAATTGAACATACATCTTTACTAATCGTTTTTTTGTGGTTCCACAGAGAAAACAAACTCCTTTAGAACCAGTTAACGTCATATATCAAAAGTACACATTCTGGAGGCAGCCATTTTAAAAGTTTCTTCTTTGAAATTTCATTGCTTCTTTAAAATCAAGTCATTTTGTTTTTAAAAACACACTATCATGGGTTACCCTATCAATAAGGAAACCTGCAGACAACACAGAAATTCAAGTAACAGTATATTCCAGGAGCAGTTTTTCCTCAATATATTAATTATTTCAATCTAAGATCTAGGATTTTAAAAACAGAACTGAAGCCTCTAACATTGATACAACACTTGGCCCTACTTGTCTTTCCTCTATCCACCGCGGTACTCATAGATTCATAGTTCGAATAAAAATTATGTTTTATAAACATGCTAATAAATAATAATTACAAGTAGCATTAGACTGTTGTTAAAAGCAGAGCCATTTAGTTAAAGGAGGAATTTTCCATTTCGCATACAATGAGCCGTCCATAGCACCAAACAAAAACAAAAAACACAATTATTACCATTGTTCAAATTAATAAAAAATACGTAATAAATTATACATTCCACCAAAAATAGCTGTTCAATTTGCAAGAAACAGATTGTGCATGGTTTCAAATCATTTTTAGAAAATAATAATACCCGCAATGAGCGGTGTTGTGATAAATAAAAAGTGCATTTTAAAATTCATTGCGAGTTTGAAATATTTAGCATTTTTCTGATGGAGATAAAACTGTAATAATAAGGAGACGATATCACGCCAATAAAGTACACGCTTTTAGAATTAGATTCTGTTCAAGTGATCTTTCAGTTATTATTGAATAACCTCAGTGGGCAATCCCAAAGGAGAGGCATTCAATTTACATGTAACTACCAAGGGGGAACGGTTTCACAATCATTGGAGTATGTAACGTTTTGTATTACAGCCAGGCAGAAATATTAATAAAATTTTCTTAATTAAGAATTGATGTTAAGGTTTGATATTATTGTACGGTCTGATGAAACGAGTTTTTGCTCAGTTTTGGATGTCCACGGTTTATATGAAGCTAAGTGGATATTTTCAATACAGTTTTTTTAACTGTAGTTTTTGTTGTAATCCATAAAAAAATGCTAAGGACATGTCACCGGATCTTGACAATAGAGTCAAAGTATTAGTTGGTTTGCAGCGTACCTGTACTTGTAGTATTATTCTAATTTATATGTAAAGCTTACTAATTGGGTAATATAACCCGTTCTCGTCCGCAAAACGTAACGGCCAGATTTCTTTATTTCTCTACAGTCCTGAAGTGTTTGCCCTGCGGGCGTTCGTTTTACAAAACGAAGGTTTAACACTTGACCTTTTCAATGTCTTTCCCACTACAGAATCCGGACGCTTGCCCATGAATCAATGAATGAAGAGAATGACAGGAGGTCATCAGAAAGCCTCTTCTTCCTGCCATTGGGCTCTGTCATGGTCAGTCCACACAGACTGGACAGTGACAGTGGTCCGAATGCAATTATAAAGCAGTCAGTATATACGCAACCTCAGATGACCTGACCGCATGCATAATACTCAGTAGGGGAGTGCTCATTATGCATTTATCATAAATAAAAAACGTATACAGTTACCGCAGGTGTCCTCCATCATATGAATGACCATTACTTTTCCTTGAACTTTTTTTCTTTTCGCCTCTTTATGAGAAACAAGGACATGATGCTGCTTTAGAGTTTAATTATGCACGTAATATTACTATTAGAACAGTAGTGGTCAGTTCGACATGGCTTTAGTACAGGAAAAGTAATTTGTTTTACTTTGAATGACGGTGTCCTTATTTATTTAGTTTGTTAAGGATGTCTTAAAGCAATAAACATTCTGTTATAGAGAACAGTGAATATCATTTGTTTTCTTGTTTCCCCTTTTGTTATGGTCATATAAGACAGTATAATGACATATTGTATTCATGACTGAATTTAAGTTGCGTTCAAAAATAAAGGAAAGAAGAATGCGTTTAATTAAACACTGCTTTGAATGTCGTTGTTTAAATATATACTTTTTTGTTCTAAACCCTTGGCTTTATCTCAACTCTAAGTTGAATGGTTTAGTTGGCTCCAACTAAAGGTTTAGTTGGCTCAAACTATCAAATTGCAAGTTAGTTAGGGGTTAATGTGATTGTGTATTGCCAATTTTTAGATGTGTACGCTATAATGTTGCTTTTAATCCCAAAGAAAATGGAATAACTCCTTTGAACAGATGCTTTTCTTA
Source organism: Asterias rubens (assembly GCF_902459465.1). Classification (NCBI taxonomy): domain Eukaryota; kingdom Metazoa; phylum Echinodermata; class Asteroidea; order Forcipulatida; family Asteriidae; genus Asterias; species Asterias rubens. The sequence continues at coordinate 17,471,201 of NC_047070.1, read as the reverse complement.
CTTTTTTTTACCATTCCTTTTGTTTAAAGATTTTTTTTTTTTTATCTGGTGTATAAATTGCAACAAGGAGTGTAAAAAATGTAAAAAATCTGCTGGGTTGCGACTGTTTATATAATTGGTACTGGGGCATTGATAAAATAAATAAAGCCAGCTGCTAAGTGCATAGGACAGCTAATTTATGGACTCTGGAGGTTTCAAGCTAAAAATGTGTGATCAGTTGTTGTAGTCCAATGCCCAAGTATTTGAAGGTTGTGTTAATTCCAGCCAACAAATCTTGGAATCTGAACATGGAATGGTACTTTGATGTAGCAAATCATTTTGTTAAGCCAATGCAATTTGTGGTCAAGAACTTATCAGTTCGTTTGTGCTTCAAGTCGCAATCTCTGCTTATTTTTGTAAATAATTGTTAAGCTTTTCCTTTTGCACCAGCAGCTTTGCTAAATTTAGCAAGTCCCAACCCTAGAAGTTTGTACCTTTATCAGTCAGAATTAAGGCACATTCAAATTTTCATGCCTTACAGAGCGATTTTTTTTCTCATAAAAAAGTTATATTGTTTTCAAATAAACCTACAATGTTTAAAAAACCTGATACTTAGTCTTGAACCTTTCTGTTTGTCTGATAGAAACCATGTTAATATGTTAAAAGCACGTCAACATTTGCAAAAATTAAAATCTGATTTAATAACATTCAAAAACCAACTAGGCATAATAATACAGTAGCTTGAATTTAAAACAGAAAATGTTGAGGAATATCTGCTCGCATCTTTAAACCATTACACACGCCAACAAAAATGAGAAAATCAAGAACATTTCCATGGACTGCCTCCCTATACTTCCGTCACTCAAATCTCTTCCAGGGGAAACTTATAAGAGATTTTTTATACAATAAAATCACCAGATCTTTAGATGAGGGGTTGCCTTGTCGTTAGGTCACCCCCCCCCCCCAAATAACTATGGGGCAATAGATTTGGCTTTCAAAGAAAAAGGGAATAAATCGGAACAAGTGTATGCAGTTTAGAAATCGTATATTTTAACTGTGTCTATTCTTAAATCTTAAGACTTAGTAAAGACAAGAATTGCAGCATTTTGTCGTTTTATACAGGTGCCAGTCATTAACCTTACACACTTGCCAATTTTCTTTACTCTCCTTATATCAGTTTGATACAACAGAGCAAACACAAAGACATGACCAATGCGTATATTCCAATTGTATTTTTTTTTAGTGTCTTCTAAAAGAAGGGGTATCTTTTTTTAAGCAGAATCCCTGGCCTTAGGAAGTCCCGGCTTTCAATTAAGGAAGTCCCGGCTTTCAATTAACAAGTCGGGGGTTTGGGGACTCTTTCTGGAATGTTCAATGTATAGACATCCTTACCTTTTGATAAATGCAAAAGTTTCACTTTACAATATGAATGAACTTGCAATGAACCCGAGTAGTGAACACCATGTATAAATGACCAACACTGGCCACGGTTCAAAAATGCAAAGGAGCATCCTAAGTCTTCTGCTCCTAGCCTGAATATCTGTTTGAACCGTCAAAATACTCATTGCCAGTTTTGATCCCCACTTTGCAACGTTCTAAACAATTTTAGGACGTGATGAATTTTGGTTCATCCAGCCATGACTGTTCCAGTAAATATTGTCACTGTATTTTTCTTCCATTTGCATTTACCAATCCAAGGACTCTAAGTGAGATATATATTTTATAGTACCAGCTGCAAGAAAGTACAATTTATTTTGATGTAAAATACACCATTTCACCAATTAATCTTTTCGGCCAGAAGCTATGAGCTAGTGAAATTATCCCAACTGCAACGTGGCTCTGTATTACACTTGTTCGTTCACGATTCATATCAGAATAAACGGTGCAAACCCTTTTTGTTGGTACCCGGTTTGGTCTGGTCACGAATCTGTTATTTCTGTACATAAATTGTCCCCTATCTATTATTGTTTAAATAAGCAATCATGTTAACTTCAATTTGGTATTGAATTCATTCATATATAAATTAGGGTAGGGGGTAAAATTCATTAACAATTTCATTGTAATTTGAAAAAATTATGCATTTCGGCACAGAACATTCCTAGGAGGAAAGAAACATCAACTTTTGAAGCCGACATGTTTCTCACATTCAATAATAAGCAAGTACATGTACATGTAATTTAAAACAAAACAAGAACCAACATTGAAAATTCTTCAAAAATTTAGCATTATATGACCATTGAGGAATAAATAATGTATTCCTCCATGATATGACTAGTACACTGGGTGCTCTGAATTTGGCTTTGCTTTCGATTTTAAGTATTTCATTTTTCCTTCTGTGTGAAGCTGGTCTGTCAATTAATAATGAAAACAATGCTGATATTTCAGCTTCATTTTGGTGGTAATTTTGTTTGTGTACGGGAGGGTCAAACAAGATGGCTGGAACATATGAGGTCCCTTTTTTCCAGGCAAGACTGGGGGCAACTTCTCTTGTTGTTCCACTCTTCATTATTTGTCAACTGAAAGGAGTATCCAATTCTTGGCTAACCCAATCCAAGACAAAGCTCCAGCCACCACTGTGCAAGATGACACCTCACCACAATAAGCACACACCCTTGTTGTGACAGACACAGGGGCACTGCTCTAGTATTCTTTGTTTGTTAGGTATTGACCATGCCAGCAGGATGCACATGTAGTCAAGGCTTGCCATTACACTGGACCCAACAGGGCAGCCCAGCCTATTACAGATTCTTACACATGGAAAAACAAAAACCCAGTAGTTTGACTAGAACAGAACAAATCAACTGCGTGTGTGATCCATTTCGCTTTGTTTTCTGCCACAACAGGAATTCAAATCCACCACAGACTGGCTGTCCATGCATAAATAAACACCCACTTCCCTGCAATTTGCATAGATGTCTACCCCACTCGCAGTTCAAACTGGCGTAATGTATAACCAAGGGTAGGATAGGATAGTAATGTAATGTACATGTAAAATAATATAAAAAGTACATGTAATTTGTCTTGGCGAGTGAATACCATGCACTTTCTGCAGCTGTACATGTATATGAACATGACTTGACTAACCCCGAGGAGTAGCAGTCGATTTTGTTTAAAGCCGAGGTTGGCCAAACTCATTACTTCCACTCATTTGCACGGTCAGATTGATGCACACATGGTTGGACCTGGATCTAGCAATGGCTTTTAGGCTTTGTAGGAGCATGGACGGCGCTCTGTCTCTCTCCATTAGCCAAAGGTCTCTCTGGGCATGACCAACCACATGGTTCTGGGCATGCTCTGTTCCACTACAATTATGTTTATTGAATTGTGCAGAAAATCTCGGGCGGCATAAAACACCAAGGCCAACATGTGCAATCCTGCAATGGTCAACACTAATCCATAAAGCTTGATGCTCCAGTTTTGGTTATTTGTTATTCAGCACCTTGGGAGGGAAGGGGTGCTTCTCTGTCTTGTATAAATAAGAAAACTGTACCACAAAATATTTGGCCACTGCTTTGGAGAAGGGAAATCCAGTATTGTGTTCTATGCATAGGACTCCAACCTTCTCTGATCAAACATTGCAAACATCCATCCAAATAAATAAATACAAACAAACAAGGAAAAAACAAACCAATCTCAAACAGACAGTCGAACCCCTTGTGTCCCTGTGCTTGCTCTGTGACTATGTATTAAAACACCACATCACCTCAGAATCTCCGATATAAATCGTTAATATGGCTGCCACTTAGCGGCGATGACGCCGAACAACACTGACGCCACCGTCCAAAACATTCATGAATCTGATCTGACTGGCTGAATTATATAAAAATTCCATTGCGGTGAGGAGATGAAGACGAAGGGGGGACCATTTCTCAGAGCGATTGCTCCGTGATGACGATCTCCTTGGTACTAACTGCAAGGCCACCATCGCTCCCTGTCATTTCCGACCCGCTCCTCTCGTCGCTGTCGCTGTTGTACCCAATAACATCAACATCATCTGAACAAAAAAATGACACAAAAATAAGCAATTATAAGCTGATGGCTCTCATACTTTCTTCTCCCCGCAAAGAAATAAATTGTTATGTGCATGCAAATGCAGGCTTTGGACTTCACTCTTGAAGGGCTCTTGATAAGGGGCACCTCTATGAATGAGGAAAATGTTAATTTGTATTGGAACTTGTATTGTAAAGGGCACTTCAGCAAAAGCACAGGGCACCATGGCCTTTGCTATGGGTGCCGTGGTATCTTTCGAGGCCTGCAAATGTAAGGACTGCAGTAACGCAATCCTGCCAAACCCCATAATTTATCAAACGATTATCTGCAATTGAAATACATAAAGCACTCTTCCTTTTATGCTTGTAGGAAACATGTACTGTGCATTACAACTCCCTGATGCAAAATGCAGGAAAGACCATTTGATATTGACACAGGACATAGTTTCTGTTAGCGCTCAGCATGTGCACAAAATTTGTCAGATGCCATCACGACGATTACTAAACAAGAATAGGCCTTGAACTTTACAAGAGCCAGAGATGTTGTGTCACTTGCCCTATGAAAGGTTTCTACATGAGACTTTTCAATTTGTCACTGAGAAGTGCCCTTTTACTAACAAAAGAAAGTGCCTTGCGTCAGTTAAAAATGGATGATTAGTACATGACGATAACCCACGTCATGACCTGTAATAGACATGTTTTTCTCTCTATCATTCAAAATAGACTGGCCCCTTTTTCTTTAATGGCAATCAGTACTCAAGACTACTACACAGTCTACAGGGGACATGACCAAGATGGCGCAGCATGACAAAAAAGTTGTGTGAATTGTTTGGTTCTGAGTAAATCGTACATTTAGAACAAAATAGTGTAATATAAAAACAAGGTGCACCACAAGTTAACTAAGCCCACTGGATGAATCATAACGTAGTAGAAACCAATGGGTAACTTCTACACCAGCCAAGTGCAAGTGCGTTGGAGTGGGGTTGTATTATGACTGCCCCGACCAAGACAGTGTTGAGTCAATTTCCTATGGTTCCTGTTTGGCTGACATACATCTAAATATAACTTCCACTACACAGTCTGTTACGGTCAGGGTACAGTACTGAAGAAGACAAGATTTCAGATTGAGATGTACACTTAGTTTTTTTGTACTTTACACGTGCGCTTAATTGTTGCTTTCACTGTCTGCCTAATCTACTCTGGGGCAGGGCGCATTTACGTCATAATGTCTCATTTTCATGGGCATACATACTTTTTTGCACGTGCATGATTCTTATTGTGTCGGTGTATATTTGTTCACTTATCTTAAAAAGTACACCTTTACATGTATATATTTAATAAGTAGCTTGACTTATACTAATTATTTGCAGCTGATTAGATCTGAAAAGCTTAGAATTTCTTTTTAATCATCAGCCCATGGTCAGCCAAAGCAAGGGCAAGTGAATTATAATTGAATAACTCTTAAACATAATTGCATGCAGGCCTGGGATTACATGGAGGCCATGGTCTGTGTTGCCCTTTCAAAAGTTTCCCATAGACTTAAACATTTCTAATGGAAGTGCCCTTTGCAAAATTCAAATAGCCTCGCCCTCCTGAAAAACGAAATTCCAGGCCTGTTGCATGTAGCAATTGAGTCAGTGTTAACTTCCCTCTCCAGTCCAACAACCCATACTGTACTTTCCCTTTAAAAATGTAACATGCATGGACTGGATCACATCCTGTGTGGTGTACAGTGTGCTGTGATCAGTTTCTGTTACTTTGCTTGGCACTCTTTAATTAAGCCTCAGTACATGTAGTGCAGGGTACACTATTTACAACAGACTTAAAGTCACAAACAGGTGTTGTGGTTTTTGCGTTTTAAAAAGCAACATTATGCAAATAACCAGGTTTCCAATTGTTTTTTTGGAGGGGGGGTGGGTGGGTAAAAGTAAAATCCAGCTGATTTACATTAATCTCATTCTCCCACCTTCAGGCCTAATCTAACAAATAAAACTCCTCCCCTTCTGAAAAAAAACCAAACAAGTTCACACATCACAGGAGTGCCCATGGCCACTAGTCCTGACCTCCATGCACATCTCCAAAAAGAATCAAATTTGCATTTGAAATGTATCCTTTTGATACTACACTGGCACTGCCCTTGTAAATGAATCCCAGGGAGTGAGTAGCAGAATGAGGACACTGCCCACAGCTAGCTATCAGCATTACCTCAGCTGGGGTATTACCTTTGTTGGTATTAGTGCATAAATCTGATCAGTTTGGCCTTTGATGGCCATGGACAATGACCACAGTGACCTTTGACCCTAATATATGAGCATGTAGTACTAGTACTGTAGAGAGAAAGAGAGAGCCAGCATTTCCTGGTGTCACTTGTAACCACACCTGCTCCGACTGATTAAGATTTTCCAATTCACTCTTCTAAACATTACATAATCCCCATGTAGCTTAGGTCAGAAAGAATGTAGGTAATTTGATTTTTTTTTCTAACCACATTGTTTGCAATTGCAAGCATCCCCCTTAAAGGCAATACAAGTACAATACATGTATGTATGCACTGTACAAATCTTCCACTAGGCACAATATACAGAGCGTAAAGCCGCAAGGATTTGGAGAATATTTCCCGCTCCACGATACATGTAGTCCAAGTAATTGCATTTCTGATGTAGCCCTATACATAAAGGGCAGGGCATATTGACTCGGATAAAGTGTTCCACACATTCCATTCAAGCTTTGGTTTTTCTTTTCGCTTTTAAAAAATACTTTATTTTACCCCCAAAACCCCAATGGTGTACGAGTAATAATACCTTATTTAAGTCACAGATAAATTTCATCATAAGTTTTAAGGGGTCTTTGCAGCTAAGCATGTCAATATAAATTAAACTGTGAAATAACTTGTAATAAATTGGCAACAGAAATATTTTACTTTTTAAGCTGCAATACCTTTTTCTGAATCGTCCGACATCATGGATGAGCTGCCCGTACTGTCTTGTCTTATCTTATGCCTGCCCAGATTGAGCTGGTCCAGTCGCCTCCTTAAGAACCGTTGCTCCCTGGCTAGCTTGTCTTTACAAAACTGGAATTTTTTCTCTTTCTCCTCCAAATTCTGTGAGTTCAAAACACCAAATCACATTAATGGATTGCAAAATAACATTGCAGATTCACAGCCCTGTTTATTCTTTGTATACCAGGTTCTTTGCTACTTGTATTGAAACAGAATAATTCAAATAAAATTTAAATGCTTTGCGAAAGTACTTGCATGCCGCAATTTTTAATTTGGGGTTGAACGAAGCAAAATTAACTAGAGCGGGATTTGGACCAATGGCCTTCAGTTAAACATGCCAGCGCTCTGCTCGCTAAAATACTGTTGCTTTGTGATGCACCAAGGCATTTTTTCCTTGGTAAAGGGCAGCTTTATAAGGAAATTGTAATTTTTTTATTGGAACATGTCAAGGGGCACCAAGGCAATGACATAGGGCCTCTGTGAAATATCAGCCCAGAATTGTCAGCAAAATCTGCTTGTTTGGTTTACTACTTTGCTATTTTAATTTGCCACACCCAAGATGATTCAATTTGAAGAGTCAGACCTACAAGCAAACTGCATTGAACACGGTTAATGTTGTGCAGTACTAATCCATTGATCTCCCACCATCTCTTAGAGCAATGGTTGAACCCAGTCACCCCAATCAGCTGACAGACTGTCATCAAAAGTGACCCTTTCTGTTGTTGTATTCACTCCAGGCCATTTAGGATAATAGGACCCCACCCCAACCCCCTGGCACACACAACAAAGTGACATGTTGACTGACTTCTATTTTCCAAAAGTAACCCCTTTTAAATTTGTGATCACCCTTTTATTTTCACATCACAAACGCAGCTTTACCATATGGTGGATGTGTTTTCTTTAGGAATGGGAAACCCATTATAAGGCTGGGCTGACAATCTCAGATAGTTCAAATTGTATGGCTGATGGCCAACACCATCCTGACTTGTTGAGTAGTGAAACTAAATAAAAAATGAATTCATAGGCCTATGCCATGGTTCTTCTCTCCAGTATGTCATCTTTCTGTTTTGATGGGAAGACGATTCCAAAGGGCACATGGGATATTCTACTTACCGCAATGAAATCCTTGGCATTTGTTAGTAACCCCAATGTGGTGTGTCTTGCTGACTCTGTTGTCAAAGGGACGATTTCTTTTAGTCTCTCTAGACAGTTTCGCAAATGTGCTCTCCTGCAGAACAGAAGAAAAACAAAATCATGAGCAAGGATCTCAACTTAGCTTCACGCCTAAATGATTAATCTTAAGCAAACACAAAATCAGTGTTGGTTATATGAGAGTATGTTGACACCACAACCACAAATGCCACAAGAAATTTAATACAAGGCATCCCCCCTCTACAAATTGGCAGCAAAATTCCAACTTCGAGAACGCATACCATCCATTTCATCCCCTTGCAAAGAAAACAGTTTATGACCCCAAGGAGCAGAAGTAGTTCAATAAAAGTGACCAATTGCAAAATTATCAAATCCAATCTTGTTTATTACGCAGGTTGGATTCTTGTTACGTTATTGAAAATATTGAGCAGGTCTTTACATTGTGATCCAAATATATTCTTAATGTCACATTTAATTCAATTTTGATCTGTCCCCATGGAAGGTTTAGGGCCTGTCAGGACTCATTAGACAAGAGACTTTAAAGATTACGAGGGAAGAATTAGGAGACTAATGACTTGACAGGGGTAGTAGGTCTGGTGGTGCTTTCCCCCTCAAAATAACTCCAATGTAGGATAACAATGTTTGATGGACTAAGTACAAACAGTGGGTTCAGTGAGTGACAAGCAATGTAACGAGCGACAGGGAACTTAGCAGGCTGACTTTAGGCAACCTCTATAAAAGTAGGGTACACGTGGATGTCTGGACTTTATAATATATTGATTTGACTGTGCTCACATTTCTCCAGATTAGTCTTTCCATGGTCTTTCTAGAGAATGACAAGCTGTAAAAATCAGGCTTTTTGAACTGTCAAAAAAAAAAATCTGATAAAATACAGTTCAACTGAAAAAATGTATACTTCACAAACTTTGGACCGATGGTTTGCACTGCATGGAATTCAAAAATCAAAACATGTATACATCTAAAGTTTCCTCCAATTCATGGGGTTGAACGTAATTCAAAGCAAAGTCAACGGTAATGCTATGTTATTGACTCTGAGCCGAGTTTGCGTACACGCTACTTCTGTAGGTTGGCGGTCAGCCTGCACTAGAGTGGGAGTGCAGAGTGCAGACTTGCCTGAACCAGTCTTGTATGACTGTGGTTTCTCTATGGTTGGTTCACCTTCATGATAGGCATGTACTGACAAGATCAGCATTGCTGTGGCTTCGTAAACCACACCTGCACCAAGCAAACAACCTGTGTTTGTTTGTTTTATAATCACAGAGTCCTTGGGCTTTGTGTAACACGGTGATTTACAAACACAGCCCTTTTGGTAAATGCAGTGCCAGTCAGTATATTCAAGATGCGTTCCAACCACAATTACTAAATTTTAACGAAGCAGTGTGTCTGACCACGGTGTGACTGATGTGTTTTATTTTCATTTGTGAACAGAAATTTCACAATTTTGGTTCCACCAAGCATTGCAAGTGATGTTTTAACATATGTGTGCAATTTAAATTGCACGCAATTGGCTTTAAAATTCTGACATTTTTCTCTCTTCATATTACAATTATGAAAAGATGCCATAGCCATCAGCCATTTCAAAAGCTTTTTATTAATCAAAGTTAAAAAATGCCCTACCATGCAACAAGCATAGTTTCCAATCTCACCCATAGGGGGATTGCAAAAGATAATCCCAGCAAGCCGCTTCAATAACATTGATGGCATCACACACTGCCAATATAAATCTCTCGGACAGAGGTGCAACCAACCTCCAATGGCGTATATTGCTCATCCATTCCTATCATAGTGTCGAGGTAGCCTTGAAGCTGATCTACGGCAAAAATGGACATGTCCTGACATGTTCGGACTTGATCTGTGGTGAGCTTGTTCTACCGCATGTAATACAAACTGACTTTTGAAAAATTTTCATTTACAGAGGCAATTTATCGATAACAAGTAAATTTACATAAAACATGTAGGGGCCTTTATATCATCAGAGCCGATTATCAGCACAAAATGTAGCTAAGCACCGTGTCATGACACATAATCGTTATCCTGCTCTTTTTTTTGCTAAGCAGGAAGTTACTAAGCAATATTTTCTACACAGCTTTATGTAACTGAAGCTATAGTGTCATGTGTGCCTCTATCATACACATTCCATGAACGCCATGACACGTTGCTACTCAGTTGTAATGTACGTGTTTACTAAACAACCTTGACTTCTTTTTCCCCGCTTATTGGACTGAGTTTACTACATCAATTAAGGCCATGGCGCTTGGAAATGGCCTTGCGTTTTATTTCTCTGTTGTGTAGCACTAATAAAGCCAGGCCGTTTGAATCAAACTCCCAATCTGAATGCACAATACATTGCATTGTTGATACACCCATTTGTGAATCTCTGCGGAAAACAGATCCGGAGAAACCTGTTTTATTTAAGTTTTTAAAAGCTGATGCCTTTGAAGAATGCATTGTTGAACTCAAGATTATTTCTGCAGACTCAAATTGTCCCCGAATTTGAAGGGGGGGGGGTTGTTGCTTGTGTAGGCCTACATTCAGAGCATTTTCACTGCCAGTACAAATATTTTGTTCCAAGTTGCAAGTGAATACCATTGTGATTTGTCATTTCAGCTGAAATATATGAAACAATTTCATCAAGCCAGAGGAAGAGGACTAATTGCCACATAATTCGAAAATAATTTTGTTTAATTTGTCTTTTATTGTACTTCAGTCAAATGTTGTAAGTCTCCACAATACTCATGAGAATTGCAACAATGTTGTAGGATGTGCTCAGTGCTGTACCATGCCTCTCAATGGAGTCTTATGAAATCTTGAAGTGAACCCTAGGGGACATGTTTTTTCACCATATGGAGAAAGGGCTTGCATCAAGTCTAGCAGCGAGGAACAACCAGCAGGCCGAATACATGTAGTTAGCCTATAAATCCTCAGTTCAATGTTGAAGTCCCTCCCAGTCAATTTACCCCCACTGATGCTGTCCTTCATCTAGACCATTACAAGGTGTCACCCATTCTGAAAACACTGTCACATAAATCAGATCATTCACTCCATCCAGGAGCTCTGTGGCCCATCTACTACTAGGACCCTGCCCTGGGCATGGATCAAATGACAGTACAGGTTGTGAACTTCACTCAATTGAAAATGTTCCTGCTCACAATTTTACGGTTTGGTGGTGTCTTTGGGAGAAAGCTGTGGATCCATGAACTGGGTGGTGGGAGGGGGCGCAGTACCCACAAAATTTAAACTACATGAGAGAGGAGGGACGACATTGTTTCAACAATGATTGAGTTTAAAACAGATAGGGGCCTACTTGATGACTTTCCCCCTCTTGTACTCCCAGTACATCTTGAAACTTTCCTGCCCACAAAAGTCCACTTCCTTCCATGTCTGTCCTGGTTCCTTTCAGGTGATTTTGTGTCTTCCTTGATTATTGCAGTCGACAATCCTCCCCACATGGTGTGTATGACCAATCAAATTTACACACCAGTTCAAAACACCCCCCCCCCCCTTTTGAGGGGGAATCGGGGTGTGGTCGTTTCCAGCAATGCCTTTTACAGAAGTTGATTTGTGCCTGGCAATCTCTTAAAGTCTAGCCAACAGGTGGGGTACATTATCAACACTGACATTTGACAAGGTGACCTTCACCTCAAGATGGCCTCGCTCTGAGGGGGAGAGACTTTGGTTTCAATGAATTTGTCCTCAGGTGTTTGTGACTTGGGGGCATGTGGCAATTATTGTGTAACTTCTCTAGTAGGCTCCAGTGGTCATCTTGGAAGAAAGATCACAGCTGGGGAGCATCATTCAGGGATAGCAAACAAGAACTGCTCAACAGATCAAATTACTGACCGAAAGACTTCTCAAGTGAAGATGGCTTACTTCCACGAGAATTTTATCAGTTTCATAAATCTTAGTTTAATATTTCCTCGAACTGTGTCAATGATCTTTCCCTCAATGCAGTTTCAAATCGTACTTGAACATTTAGTAGGCCTACAGTTTCAGCAAACCCAATAAACCTCCTACCATAAATTAACGTTTTTTTAGAAGTGAATTTTAGTTAATCAAAATCACTTAATCCCTGTTGTTTACAAAGGGTCTCACAAACAATTGTTTCCTATTTTCAATAAGGTATTTGGGTTGATCAATAAAACCCATGGAATGAAAACTGACAGATGGTGGTCTAATATTCAAGTGGCTGTATATTGTTTTAACAAAATGAGTAAAAAATGGATGGATGGTCATGATGGAGTTCTAGTACATCCTTGCCCATGTTCAAACAAACCACAGTGAGACACTGACCAGACAACAATTTAGATGCACCTATTGTTTCTATTTTCTATCTTTTCTTATCAGCTCCAGCAAGACCTTTACAAATTATGTTGTACCTGTCAAATGTATCAAAAACAAATTTTCCCGCCCTGTTAATTACCAAACGAATCCTTTAATACAATCTCATTGTAATATTTGGATTGAGAATGATTTAATAACCATGCTGCCGCAGATTTCTCGCATTGACACAAGAGTCCAGTGTCAATACTCTTCAAAATACTGTTCCAACCTAAACAGAAACTCCAAATCCCAGCAATGGGTCAAAGAGCAGTCAAATCCAGGGTTTGGCCGCCTAACAGCCCCCCCCCCCCCCCCCCATAATGGCCATTGTTGTGGCACTGCCAGCACTGTCACACACACATTGGTAAACAACTCCTCAGCACAAAACCTAACACAACAACAAGGGCCTGCTAGAGCCATTGAATGTTTGCACATGTAGAAACGCGGGTCAGTTCACGCAACTGTTATAATTTTACCAGCTGAGAATCAACATTACTGGGCTGGAACACATTGTACGTAGGCTAGTCATATGGGACTCTGAAACAAACATGTATACACATTACATCAGAACCGAAACTGCGTTTGTGTTAGGGCAAGGTACATGTACATGTAGAGTTTCCCATTTTTAAAGGATCTGAGGGCCTTTACTCCATGAAAGCTCAGAGAAATGTTATTTTCTACTGGAATATTTCACAAGGCATGAAGACAATTGTCTACTAATGCTTCCATGAGGTATCAGGCCTGTAAAAAATATTAACATGTTTGGAAGACTTTGAAATAAGTCCAGGATCATTTAAATTTGTGTGCCATGGGACAACAAAGTACATTTCCAATCTTGTTCATCAGAAATTAAATGAAGTCAGATAAAACATGCTTTCTAAAGATTCAGTCACTTGAGCCAACTTGGGTTTAAACGCTTTCCTGTTCTTTTGGAGTCCACCCTCATGCAATTTGTGCAACTCCATCATTGTGGGTTTAAGTAAAGCCAAGCTAAGCCTAGACTGGGATCCCGATTCAAAGTGGCACAATAAATCACTGACTTTATTTTTTTTTTTGGGGGGGGGGGTGGTTAGAAGCGGGGAAGGGGGGGGGTTCACACGCAAATGTGATCCATGTAGTATACAGTAAAGGTTCTCAGTAAGATGATGCAATGTGCAGTTACACCTACAACCAAATCCAACCACTTGACTACTGTACTACAATGGGTAGTGGGGACCAGGAGCCAACCTTACTACAATCCACCTGTGCCCAGTGACTCCATAAATCAATACATGTAGTAGTAAAACCTTGGCTGGAGTCCAAGTTAATACTCCGCCACTACAGTTTCCCATGGGAATCGGATTAGGTTTTACAGGGGTAATCTTCCCGAAGAAGGTACTTTCTCTCCATTCTCAGCCCCCCCCCCCCCAACAATTCTAGGAACAAACATTGGTAATGGATAAATACAAGCATTTATTGGGCACGTAGGCCCTACTATCACAACTTCCCTAGTTAAAGGCCCAGATAATGTATAGTGTAGTTTCCCTGTTTAGAAGTTCACTATTCAGGTGAGCCAGGTAAACAAGGAATGCTTGGCCTGCTGCCAATACCAACAAGAGTTGTATTGACTGGTTGCCTACTGAATCCAAATTGAACCCCAAATCAATTTGAATAGAATAGGTAAGCCACCCACTCTATCTGCGGACTCTACCATCATTTTTGGGTACCCTCCTCCCCTGAAAGTGGGCCAGGGTAGGTAGGGCTCGCCCAAAATCAAAACAAGTTGTAACAGGACATCAGTAAACAATTGTCCACCACATGAGCAGGCACACTTCTTCACAACCAATGAGAAACGGCCACCATGGCTCTTTATGGGGCAATCAAAGAGCCCAACTTAGAAATAGGGAATTTTTTTCGAGCGTCATCGATTGCACAATTGGGAAAATCATCCATGACTTTAGCACCGCAAATAGATATGAATGCACGCTTTCATTATAATGCTTGCAAATGCCAACAATTGTAAATCCCCCAACCTTTCATATGTGCAATTACAATGAATATTGTTTCGCAGCAACCTAGAAATACATTTCCTCAAATTAACACAATAACATTGGGCAATGCATTTAACATTTTGTTTACTGTTTTGATAAGGCATGACATTTGTAGTATTTATTTCTTTTACTATTACCTCATGTTTTTTTTATGAAACATCTTAATTTTCTTAACACTTTAGGGCCTACACAATTAGGGGCACTTTTCCGATTAGTAATAATATTGAAGTCTACATATTTGGCACTTTAGCCTATAAGAATTTGGCCTATAATAAGAATTTGTTTTGAAATTTTATGGTTTAAAATATATTATTGAAGTAGCCTAATAGTTCACATAATAATTCCTTGAAAATGTGTGGTTTTGAATATTCCATATCAGAACATGGTCTGCCACTCTGAAAAAAAAGAAATTACAAAAAATGGGCTCCTGGTGTGTTTCATGACGAAATGGCTTTTTTTTTAAACACTAGTCACTATTACAAAACACTGAAAGTGTTTTTGTGCATTGATGACAACTCTTGAAAGGGACAAGGGGACATTTTAAACAGCAATATTTTGAGAGATTTTAAGGCAATGTGCTCCTGTTATAAGAAATTTGTAGTTTATTGCAGACTGCTAGAACTTTGCTTAATTAAAGTGGAGAAGGACCTTAGTCCCTATAATTCTTTTGCTGAGAAGTGAGGGCTTTTGAACTGACACGTTTCTGTCTTTGTCACAATTTGGTGTAGGTTCTAGTAAGTAAGTACTGCATAGCCCACAACATAATATTGAGCTATAATTTTAACTACATTTACTAAATTTATCCGTATTCCACTGGAGCTACCAAGTTATATCAAGTTGCGCAGTTTTTTGTTGACTCGACATAACTGTAGTACACTACAACCACATAAAAACAAGAACAAACATGACTGTGTCACTCCCTATAAATAACGTGTACGCACTACATCACGCACCACAAACAAACAAGCCAACCAGGCCCCACAGGAAAGTATTGATGCTGGGAAATCCACAAGGACAGGGCTCTTTGACATCATCACAACTATACTAGCACGCAGGGGTCATAAGCCTGTAATCAATACATGCATTATTCATGAGCAAAATGGAGGGAAGGACAACAACATACCAACGGTTGGTTGGCTGTGTGTGTACATGTGTGTCTAGCTATGGGCCACATGTACAGTGCACTGCATGGGTAGCGTGCACTACGTGGAGGATATGCTTATTATTACCCAACGAACATGTGGATGTGACACATAACTAATAAATGCAGTACTTACCTATTTTTTTCAAGTTCATTGTGTGAAGACCGACTGAAATTAATAAAAGAATAAGCTCTGTGTTATATTTTAGGGAACTACCAAACCTGGGGGTTGGAAAAACCTGATAGTGATATTCTGCAACAATGGGGGTTTGTTTTGAGTTAATTTGATTTTTAATGGTTGATTGAAGGATAGCCCACTACAAGGTGTGGCTAAATCTCTTATTAATTAACAATAGCAGACAAACAATGACCCCATACATCTTGTGGGTGTAAACAAAACCAACAAGATTAAAACTACCCCTTTCAGATGTCGTTTTCATTAACCCACGAGTATGTTTGCTTGAGTCGAGAAAAACAAATTTAGACACTCACACAAAAATTACAACCAGTCAATGTTATTTTAAAAAGGCAATATCAAGATTTTGGGATAAAAAATCTGTCACATTTCATGAATACTTATCATTGTTATTTTGTAATTAAAACTACTGGGCATTAACAGCTACCATTAGGACAGTTTTCTGACAATAGGGGAACATTATTTTGTATTCCCTTTGCCTTGTGTCAGTTTCATTTGATTTTATTTGATAGAGAGGTCTTTATAAATTTATCAAAGTAATCATTTCATAAAACAATTTTATTTAAATTAATGAAAATGTGAATGTAAAATACACAATATAACGAGTGAATATCTTCAATCAGGCTTGGGAAATTAAAACATTTACTTCATTTTCCTCCCCCTCAGCTAGTTATCCAGTAATTTACCTTCAGAAAAATTCATGTAAAATGTTTAAATGATGTACTGCTGTGCCTGTAAATGATTGACATAATTTTGTCTACACGATAACCCAATGTTTTTTAAAGATTGGATTCCAGTTTATCTGACTAAAGTAACACTACAGTAATAATACTTAACTATTAAGACAAAAATGAGTTGAAGTTTTTCTGCCATTGTCTTATAGATATTTTTAATTAGTGTTAACTGTTATCCATTGTAAATAAAAAAAGGGACTAGCTTTTTGTTTATTCTATAATTTTCTGTTTCTGTTGCAAGTCCAAAAAGTCACGATGAATAGTTGGTAACAGTGTTACCAAAACAAATAGTATTAGTCATTCATCGAGAAAGAAATGAGTACAAAAAAAGGAAATATATTTTATTATTAGGCCCTATGTAAAACTGAAAAGAAGAAAAAAAAGGTATTCTACCTGTTTGCGTGGAGCCTCTTTACTTTGAGTTTCCGTCTCGACGATTCGTGGTTGTATGGCATTGTGGATGCATACCCGTGTTCTGGTAAAAAGGGAAAATGTATTTGTGAATGTCAATGTGATTGTGATATTTTTGCAAGGTTATGAGGAAAACAGCATTGTAAATTGGTAAAAAAGATCCGTCTAAAAAATGGCACGTGACATCTGTCAAATCCCCCAAATCTGACCCAAAACGAAAAACTAAATTTTGCCCTTACCTCTTTCCCTCCTCTCCAAAAATTCTGCAGCTTGAAGTAGTTGGTTAATATTCGTCATAGATACTGCTGCCATGATGGTTTACAAAAAAATATCCAAGATTTGGAAGCTAGAAAACTGGAAGAAATTGTTGTCGAAATCATGTACGTGTCTTTTCACCAAACGGTCGCGATCGCGTTCTGTTTTTTTCTACTCGGTTGTTGTGAACGTGTGTTGTGCGCCTGCCTAGCTCTTAGAGGCGCACGTTGATATGACATACAGAGGTCAAAATGCAAGCAGCCTGTCACGTGTAAAAGCAGCCAATTTCATTGGTCAGCACGACCAGGTTACGTGGGGTATTTTTAGACAGCCAATCAACGCTTTGTTGTGTTGAGACGACATGACATGTGAGGCACACGTGGGTACCGCCACGCCCAGCTGTTCGCTCAAAACATCAACAAACCCGTACAACGTGCTCTTACACGTTGGATTTTACAGTGTTCAAAAAGTATCCTCGAAAAAAAAAAACCGCACGCGATCTATGCATCATAAAAATCATAGTGAGCCATGTCAGCCATGTTTCATATTTATAAACTATAATGACTGTTTTTCTGATAAAGCACTGGCGTACATAAACTATAACATCGTAAGCTTAGTATAGTAATTCACGATAGCAGATGTGTTTTATAGTTTTACATCCCTCGCGGTCAAGGCAATAATAAGGGTTGGTGCCTCAACTTGGTGTCTAAACATGCTTTAAATTTTGTAATTGCAAATAGTTATTTTACATCAAGATCAGTTATGATAAATGTATGGACTTCCTGTGACTATTGTTCGATTGGGTCATCCATAACGGGGTCAACTCTGAAAGTCTCCCAATGATGGTCACGCTCCCAGATCGCGAGAGTTGTAATGGTACTAGTCAATCATAATTAAATCATTCACACTACAGACAGGAACCCAACTAAACTATAAATCCACTTCCTACCTCGGTCTGGTAACTACTAGAATTGAAAATGTGACTGCGGATATAGACCATCATAGGCAAATTCCAGGGTAGTATCTGCACGCATATGAAAAGCATCTCGACGTTTCTCTTGAGCAATCAATTCACACACGAAAATACAATGTCATGAGGGCCTACGCGTTAAAATTAGCAGAAAGTGACGAGTAATCAATTCTGTGCGCGGTTTCAACACTTGGGCACACTCTCTTATTCTCAGAGTAAAGTGCATGGGAAAATTAGGGGTGTTTGTTTTCTTTGTTTTATTGGCCGGCCCCTTCCTTGGAATTGCATATGTTGTGTGGAAAGTTGTGTTAGTAACTGTGTTGAGACACTTTATACAGTGAACGATGCATTTGGATGCATTTGCTCCCCTCCTGTTTTGAAATCCCAACAGGAGTTTTTTACAAAATAAAGTATGAATAAGATTACAGGGAAATTTATGCTGCAATAAAGGCGGGTAGTTATCAGGGCAACTCATACTGATACTATGTTATTTTACAGCATGTTAAATCCGAATGATTGAACCATGCGGGTACATGGCTTCGTTTCGCCCAGCAACCATCATCCCTCCCGCACGCCTCCTCAAGTAAAATTAAATTCGGGCTCTGATGAATACCTATTCACAAACCCACTTTTCTCACTGGTTGATTTATACCGAACTGTGCATGATTTAAAGGCAGTGGACACTATTGGTAAAGGCTAGCCTTTAAAGTTGGTGTATCTCAACATATACATAAAATAACAAACCTGTGAAAATTTGAGCTCAATCGGTCATGTAACTTGCGAGATAATAATGACAGAAAAAATACCCTTGTCACAAGAAGTTGTGTGCGTTTAGATGGTTGATTTCGAGACCTCAAGTTCTAAACTTGAGGTCTCAAAATCAAATTCGTAGAAAATTACTTCTTTCTCGAAAACTATGGCACTTCAGAGGGAGCCATTTCTCACAATGTTTTATATCATCAACCTCTCCCCATTACTCGTCACCAAGAAAAGGTTTTACGCTTATAATTATTTTGATTAATTACCAATAGTGTCCACTGCCTTTAATCAAACTTACGGAAGCCACATGAATAAAAAAGAAATCTCACCTTCTTCATCGTGTACGTACACGACAACTTATCGTGTACGTACACAATACGAGCGATTGTTGTTTTTTATTCACGTGGCAGCAATATGCTTGGTTTAAAATAACTATTTTAAAAACCATCGATTAAACTAAGCTGTACTACGTGACCACGTGTTTACCGAACTTAACCCCATAAATAAAAACAAATTCTGATGCGTTCCAATGTTTCATTGCAATCAAAAGAAATATTTAGTTGATCCCAACAGTTCCAGGTCTACACGTTACAATAAAACACACACATATTGTCATGTTAGCAATGCGATTGTATTGTTACCGGATACTCCTTTGTTTTAGGTGACAAGTCACGTGAAATGTGAAAAGCCGATCAACAACCGACATCGATCTCAAAATTGATTGATCTCCTGTTATTATCTCTATGTAAAACATGTTTTAAACATTCCACGTGTACAAATAAATAGTGAGTGCGAAACTTAAAATAATTTAAAAAAAAACACAAAGATACAAGACATAGGCCCAAGTTCTTATAATAAAATGCTCAGTTCCGCAAGTTGACATGCTTAGCGAGCGCGCAGGACAGTGCCGTAAATTAGGGTCAAGTTTTAGGGGGTTACAAGAGGGGGACACATTGTTCTAGGGGGTCACTTCTGGCAACGTTTCCGTTAGCCTCTTTTGTAAAAACAACACAAAACCAACAACAACAACAACAACAACAACTTGTTAAATACTTCTTACTACTTTTATAAGATAATCTGGCCTGAGTGGTGACGAAATAATCTGCTGCGTTAAATGTAATAGTTTTAAAACATCGCAATTACCTCATTTCAGTGTATAACAATCTAACAGTTTACACAGAAAATTTACAATCCAAAAACTTGTGATTTAAAACGGAGCCCCTTCCCCTCCCGTCCCCCCCCCTTCCCGGTGGTTACGGAATAAACCGGATATCATGAGAAATTTCGGTAGACAGCAACTGTCTTGAGTTTCAACAAAATGCCTACAAATAAATAAAAAATTCTCACGTCCCATTCATTGGAATAAAAAGACAAATTGAATCACAAGAAGAGAACGTGCAACTAAAGTAACCCTGAAAGAATTATGCGAGGGACTTCTCTCTTTATAACGTCCTATGTGCATGTCATTTATTTTAATACAAACGCTAATTTGTTCGCACGTACCCCAAGTCATTTAAAGACATCTTTGGTAATTGTTCAAGACCAGTCTTCTCAAACAACATATGCACAAAATAACAAACCTGTGAAAATTTGGTCGTCGAAGTTGCGAGATAATAATGGAAGAAAAAACACCCTTGTCACACGAAGTTATGGGCTTTCATCAGATGCTTGACTTCGGGACCCCACAACCTAATGATGAGGTCTGGAAATCAAATTCAAATAATTTTGCTGGAAAATTACTTCTTTCTCGAAAACTACGTTACTTCAGAGGGATCCGTTTACCACATTGTGTTATACTATCAACATCTCATCATTGATTGTTAGCAAGTGAAGTTTTTATGGTAACTTTTATATTTAGTTATTACCAATGATAGTGTCCAGCACCTTTAATAGACTCGACGATAAAAACGATACTAGGGAGAGAGCATCGTTGCGTAATTATTGTTTCAGTCATCAGGAGTTCAGTGAAAACGTGACTTCTTACCGCGAGTGGCTGACACCTCGACTCCCAATCAATATTCTATAATGACCTTCTGTAGAGATTATTGCGTCGATATCAAGACCTGCAACAAACAAACCTTAACAAACCCATAATGTAAGTCTGTAATCTAATTGTGTAAGATTGATGAGCAGTTTCACTCTCTGGTTTTATACCCAAGCGAAGATGACCACACCAGGCTTTGACATAGATAGCTACCCCTTGTTTTGATCAAACTTGGAATTATATTTATTTTTGTGTGGATTTGTGATTCGTCTTCGATTTGTTCTTGTTTGCTCACACTCAAATAAGAAATGCCTGTTTGATACACGATTGTCTAGTATTTTTAAAGTGAAACGCTGGCATTATGTTATCTGTCATTGCGTTTATTTTTTAAGTTTTTCAGCAGCACAAAATTAGAATTATGTTTTCCCCTTTAAAATTTATGTTTGCCCCCGCCGGGCCCTGCCCTTCAAGTTATACATGTTTATGAAACCCCAATAAAAAGTTATATTCAATCAAGATTACAACGAGGTTGAACATGAGTTAAATATAACTTTTATACATCTAGCAGCACTTCAAACAATAAAACACTGTTTAATTAAGTCATTACAGATTTTCTTTTGTATCAATTCCCGGTGTTTGTTTTTAAACCATGCCATCACATGCGTCACAGATAGCGAACGGTTGTATGCTATAAATTGGTATTCACAATAAATAATCGCTGAATTCGAAGGTCCTTCGTGGGGGGGGGGGGGGTATTCAACACCTAAGCTAGAAACCGTTTTCAAGGATCTCTGGATTTGTTTAGCATCATCACCGGGGACGCCGTGTTGATTTATCCGTTTCACATAAAGTTCGTCCACTAGGTTTCTTATCCTCATTTGAATAATAACTGCATTATTTCCCCATTGGGTCTGTATGGGTTTAATGGGGACCTTTTAACGCCTGGGTTGGTGAAGTCTTGGCTTAGCAGGGATTACGAAGGAGAGGCACTGGACACCTTTGGTAATTTGTCAGACCAGTATTCTCACTTAATGTGCTACAACATAATGTATAAATTAACAAACAGATGGACATTTTGACTCCATTGGTAATCGAAGTTGCAAGAGAATAATGAAAGACAAAACACCCTTCTCAGGCTGAAGTCTATTAATTATTGTTGAGTGAAAAGTTCATTTTTCTCTCATTGTTTTTCGTTTTCCACAAGTAATTTTTAAGCTAACATTCATTTTGAGTAATTACCATATGAGTTTTGACTTGAGTTGTCGAGGGATCTGCTTAAGAATAAGTTTAGATACGTGGTAGTAATAGAAACATGAACCATATAGACCATGTTATAATCTGATGTCACATCGTAACATAAAGCACCCCCTGGTCTCTTTATCTGACACAGCATGCCAAAGTCTTAAGGCAACTCCACATTCATGCACAAACGCTCATCCAACATCACTTGACGACATCGCATATCTCTCCCCTCCCATCCCACGTGCTCACCAAGCCATTCAAAATTAACAGTTATGATACGGTGCGTTTCCCCGTCCTCCACAGCATCCTCTTACCGCATCAAGGTCAATCTCACCTCCTCATCATGTGGGGTCGAACAGACACTTGGTTTCATTCTACAATATCAAGGTCATCTGCAATAATGACCGATCTAGTGGGCGCGGCATGCAATAGGAGAGAGTCGCAGTACTATACGGTCGACATAATAATTGAGGATCTCAATCACTCTCTCGATGAACACAAACAAGCAGTACTAATTTGAAATACGATTCCCATCAACCAAACTCTGACACCTTAAAGGCAAGGGAAGCCTACAATTTATTATTAATAAATGCACACTACGCAGGAGTGAAGGGTCCAGGGTGGCAAATGAGGGTCGATTGGGGAGGAGCTCGTGAATAGGAGAGAGGGGAGTGTTACAATTTCTTTGACAGCCTTGCACACGTGTACGTCTCATCAAAAATGGTGGTCAATGAAGTCATGCATGTGCAATCCATTTGAGGTATATTTAAAACTAATTTATTCCTCCATGATTTAACCTTGCTGTGTCACATTTTTGCGTCACAATTTTGCAGTTGTCATGATTAACGATAAGCTGTGATGTAAGTTATACACTTAAAATAAACACTATAAGAACGCAGCCTTTTCCTTTTGACTAATAGTCACTTTCAGAACATTGATTCGTAGTATCCCAAACCGCATCCGTGTTTCGCAACCTCCATCCCGATGGGGAGCGGATGGAAGCCGCCACTCATCCATCAGCTGTAACGTGCGTCCCGATACCATACAGTGCCACTCATGCCGGCCGGCTCCAACGCTCAGCTCCGGTCCGGTCCGGCCATCCGGAAGTGGTCGAAACTGTATAGCTGACCTGTTTCCAACACTTCCGGTGATTCACAGCAGTTTCCGAGCCATCTCTTCCGAGATTTAATCATGTTCTTCACGTCGCAAGCATATAACATTAGCATGCTCTCACTTTATAACTTGCAAAACAACATTATATGCCTAAATATACTTTCAAATTATGTTTCCAAACTATTGTTCGCATTCAAAATATTATAAGATGTTACAGCATGCAGCCCTTGGAAACCACGGCTCGTGTGCCTTGGCTCCGTAACCCCGATTAAGCCCAGCCCTCCCCCCCCCCACCCCCGTTTATGGAAAGCACCACTTTCCAACTCAATGGACCGGCCTGAGCCCGAACCCAAAGCCGGTGTCAGATGCAATTGTGTCCGCCATGCAATACTGTCCGCTACGGAGACTTTTGCATATGCAATTGTGTCCGGGGCGATGCAAAAACCGTCCGGCGGACACCGCGCGTAACCATACGTATGCAGCATGAATATTCACGTATTTTACTGTTCCTTGCTCTATGGTTGCAGCGAATACCTAATCAAACATTTCCCATGTCTTTCATGACATGCACTTTAGCTTGTAAAAAAATGGCGAACGTGTTCTGTCGACCAAGGGCGTTTAATTTACTGCAAGGACGGTTTTGCACGGGGCGGACACAAATGCGTATGCAAATGTGTCCGGGCGGACACAATTGCATCATGCAGCAGCGTCCGGGCGGACACGATTGCTGCCCGGACGCGATTGCATATGCAAAACCGTGCGGCGGACATAATTTTATATGCAATAATGTCCTCCGGATAGTATTGCATAGAGGACATAATTGCATGCGACACCGGCGTTTCGCAAATGGCCTATATTCATTGGACGGGCAAAAAGATCTGCACCCCTTTCGAGCGAGAAGTAGGTCACTTACAATTATGGCAAATGGTTTGCGTTGACTTTAGAGATCAGGAGGAGAACAAGTAGCTCAAATTCACAATCACTAAATCTTCCTTTTTGGGGTAGAATGATCTCCTGCTGATGTCAGTGTTTTCAGTTTTCCCAGAGCAAGTTGATTAATGACTTAATCAGCTACAATTTAGGCCAACGGATATTTGCAAAGCTGTTGACAACGATTCTTTCAAAGCTAAGTGCACTAAGGGAAAGTGTTTCATTGTTTTTCGGAAAGTCACATTAGTCCCAAGTAGTTTTCATTTAGCCTTCATAAGATAGCTTTGTGGAGGTGTCAATCAAAATCATTCGGTCATGTTTTATCAGAAATAACAGTTAATTTTTTTTTTTTTCACGGAATGTGTTTGTAACAGACTTATTTTGATAGCGACAGTGGAAATATGCAATGTTGATTTGTATGACCTGCTGCTGACACTGACTGGCGGAATAATCTTCTACCCCCCCCCCTTCCACTCTCTATCTCTCAAAAGAAAAATGTGGGGAGGGGCGAAAAGGATACTGGTATGAAGTTTCAAAACCACAATATTGCTAGTTCGCCGCGTGTTAAATCAATGAAATAAAATCATCACAAGCTTTTATGAACGAACAAAAACAATCTGGACAATGCATAAACCTTGTTTTATTTACGCTGAGTTAATGACTACATGTATTGTCTTTTCACTAACACGTTTCAGTGCAAAACTCGAACTCGGTCTCAGTCTTCTAGGGATGCTGACAGAAAATGCAAAGCATCCCTACTGCGTCATCAATGTATCTAAAGTCCCCGGATGACAATGTAAACATTGGCAGTGTTTCAAGCTAGCTCGTCGATAAACGGGGTCACGCAGTGCAAACACGTACTTAACACAGCAGTCCAAGGCAAGCTTCCTAGAACTAGAGTGCCTGGTTGAATGGTTGCTGACGTCAACGGAATTTGCCAGTCATGTGACCCGATCTATCTCAGGGGTTAGTCTTGCGGATTGAATGGCGATCGTAGGTATGCGATGCCAGCGAACTGAATACTAGTTGATAATATCAGATGTTCGTGCAGAACAAGATGGCACAGAAAATATTTCGAATTGCTTGGGGTGGTCACTGTGAAAGCTGAACCGTGAAAAATTATAAACGCAGGTCGGGGTGCGGCCTTACGTGACCGAGTCCTCAATAGAATAATGTTAATTTCTCTGTTGCTTTTCACCACATACTCGATCCTCCTCTTGTCTAATTTAATAGAGGATGGTTCATCAATGGCTGGAGCAATCCCCAGTGTGAGGTTGTGTAGCATGAGAATACACTGTCCATATGGATAAACGAAAATGAGGTTACAATTTTGTTGTTGTTGTTGTTGTTGTTGTTGTTGTTGTTGTGGTTGTTGTTGTTGTTGTTGTTGTTGTTGTTGTTGTTGTTGTTGTTGTTGTTGTGGTTGTGGTTGTGGTTGTGGTTGTGGTTGTTGTTGTTGTTGTTGTTGTTGTTGTTGTTGTTGTTGTTGGTGTTGTTGTTGTTGTTGTTGTTGTTGTTGTTGTTGTTGTTGTTGTTGTTGTTGTTGTTGTTGTTGTTGTTGTTGTTGTTGTTGTTGTTGTTGTTGTGGTTGTTGTTGTTGTTGTTGTTGTTGTTGTTGTTTTCTTCTTAGGGATGGTTGATCCCAACTCATTTAGAGATAGGTATTACATGGTGTTACCGCAAACTCTTCTTTACCCTCCATCATGGTTCATCCATTGGGGAACATTGTCCTCCATGGTTCATCAATGGATGGAGCAATCCTATCTGAGGTTGTCTTTATTGAGGGAATACACTGCCAATTATGGATAAACGAGAATGAGGTTCCCAGTTGTTGTTGTTGTTGTTGTTGTTGTTGTTGTTGTTGTTGATGTTGTGTTCTTGTGATGGTTCACTAATGGGTGGAGCAATAGGAGTAGGCCTACTCATACTCTAGATCGTGTATGTGAGAATACACAGCCAATTAATTTTATGGATAAACGAGAATGAGGAATGTTGTTGGTGTTGTTGATGCTGTTCGTTTTGCTATTGTTTTCTTATGTCGCTTGCGGTGAGTGTCTCAGTGTTACATCTCCAGTTTAGCACGACAGCAAAATACTGAACAAACCCTTCCAATGTTATTTTTCTAAAACCTTAGAGCATGTAGGCCATAATAACGATTATAACGTAGAGCAAGGAGGGGGTATGCCCATCTGTGATCACGTTTTTAAAAGAACCACATAGCTCGGACTTCCTGCAGGGCAGGCAGAATGTGTATGCAGCTCACAGAAGGAAATAGTTAATTGCATCATGGAGGTAGAAACCGCCATGATTGCATGAAGTGGAAATGAGTCGAAATTGCACTGTCTGATTTAAAAACAAACACAAAAGCTTTCATTATAAAGAAAGTGCTGTGCACTTCGCAAAATAGATAAAACTGTATTTTTATTGTAAAAAAAAAAATTCTGAAAAAAAAAAAATGATATTACCCTTATATGAGCAGTGTATCTGCCCGTCAGAAAGGCCATGGATTGTACTAGGTCAGTGTATCTGCCCGTCAGAAAGGCCATGGATTGTACTAGGTCAGTGTATCTGCCCGTCAGAAAGGCCATGGATTGTACAAGGTCAGTGTATCTGCCCGTCAGGAAGGCCATGGATTGTACAAGGTCACTTTGGATTACAAAGACTAGTGTAGTATCCCCATAAAATAATAAGTAAATCACGATATTTATAACTTTTTGTAAAAAGCCAAGTGCCCCAGGGCCTGCCCTATTAATTAGATCCACCGTGAGTGACCCACACTCCATTCTTAAACTTCCATTTAATTAGATCGAAACTCGATGTTTATCCTTTCCTTTTGGAACTCAAATCGTGCCAAACCGTAAAACCCCTGTAAAACCCCTGTACTAAACCATAGATGGAAGCTCCATACAGCATCAGCATGGGCGGACGTGCACAATTTGATTTGTTTACAATTTCCCAGGGTCAACAAACTTTTTATGAGGGGTCCTGCGTTCACGATGGACAGCATAAAGAGCGCCACCAACCACAATATTTTCGAGAAAGAAGTAATTTTCCACGAATTTGATTTTGAGACCTCAAGTTTAGGTCTCGAAATCAAGCATCAGAAAGCACACAACTTCGTGTGACAAGGGTGTTTTTTCTTTCATTATCTCGCAAATTCGACGACCGATTGAGCTCAAATTTTCACAGGTTTGTTATTTAATGCATATGTTGAGATACACCAACTGTGAAAACTAGTCTTTGACAATTACCAATAGTGTCCACTGTCTTTAAGAGTTGTGTACTATGAGCTTTGATCGACTACTATTTTTTTAAGAAGTACACTTTGTGATTAATTTAAATCGCCTCCTTGAAAAAGAGATGGACAAACAGAGTTACTATTTTGCATTTAGTTTATTAACGACATAAAATAATCACTTCACAATATTAATACTAAGAAAATAAATTATTGTGAAAGCTTACTTAAAATGAGCGTTTTTGTCATTTTTGTTATAGCATCGATGCAATGCAAAATAACGAAATCGGTTTTTGACAATTCTTTTGTTACCCGGATGGCCGACTGATCTCAAACTTCTACAGGTTTGTGTATATGTTGGATTACATTAAGTACTTACACTGACACTGCCAACAACTGTTTTGTTAGCAAAAAACAATTCTGTAATGTTCCTTTAAAGTGGCCATTTAAACCTTAACTATTTAAACAAATTCTGTCAAAAGACTTATTTTGAAATTATACTTTTTCGACAAGCGAGGCCCGTCAACTCAAAAAGATTTAAAATAATTGACCCCAGGCCTGTCAAGAACCAGGCCTCGTTGGGTTTAACCACTAGTTGAAAACCTCTTCACCACACATTGATTCCCTTATTAATTCCAAACAACTGTTTCTATTTGTTCAACATTTTTGTGATGTTTGTCAAAACAGGAGTCACTACAAAAGAACTTTGCTCTAATGTCAAAATATTTTGCATGAACTGAGAATATTGATTTGTGGAAATATTCTTGTCCATTTTAAAAACAGTGGTGACAAACTCCTTCATTTACAAATTATACAAACACAATTGTTAAAGATAAAGTTCAGGATTTGTATTTAAAAAATATATATTCAACATTATTTACTCCAATTTGAAAGTTCACTGTTTATAATTGACTGCTGAAACTCATAGAAGAGTTTACCTTGGGACATTTTGCGGGAGTTGTTCATGAAAAAATTCAAGTCTTGGACATGCCTGTTAAAGTCACCTGGAAGTGGTATTTTTTCAAAATAAAGCTTTTGTCACTAATATGTGTTTTGATGAGTGGAATGTGAATAAACAGTTAACTAAGGTTTTAAAAAATCAGTTCTTATGTTATTTACAAATTTAAGAGTAGACCCCGACCCGAGAGGGCGCTGGTCGTGACGTCAATCGAGGCAGACTTTGCCTGTAATGCGTAGAGTAAACACAATTGCAAAGTACATGTATGGACCAAGTCGTGAGTTTGTACGTTTCAACATTTTTTTTTTTAAATGTACCAACTCACGACTTGGACGTACATGTACTTTGCACCTACTATACACATTGCAGGCAAAGTCTGCCTCGATTGACGTCACAAAAGGGGAAGGTGGAGTCAGCCCCCCAAACAACTTGATTTATTTTTTAAACATATAAATCGTGACAAACAATTACTAAAAAAATTGTTTTATTGTTCGTAAGCATATACATGTACTCTTACGTTTTAAAGAAAAAAAAATCTATTTCCAGGTGACTTTAATTTAAAAATGGGCAAGCCAAGAATTCAGTTCAAAATGAGCTCACTCATTAGGCCAGACTTGCTTTGGTCCTTGCCAATGGTTTATCCCATATGTCAGTCCTTCATCTCGTTCTTTCTTATAACCAAGACAATGAGATATATAGCGGACACCATCTATGCTACGGTCCCGGTTCCGATGTTGATGTCCGAACACATGCACAGCAGATCGTATCTCCCGGATCTGTCTGTCGAGGGTATGACAACCGGCGTAGCGAGTGAAATTAAACCCCTGCATGGCCCCCTGACGCTTCGGCATCTCAGGACAGAGACCCAACCGCTCTCGTTCCTGCACGACGCTCTTCTCGTCATCTTCATCAGCTCTGATGAGATCCTTCCGTGGAAGAAAATGGCTGAAGGAGACGACCGGTGCGTCATACTCATGAACATGTTCATCGTTCAGACGCCCAAAGTATTTTGAGCGACTCCCGATATTCTCTGGCCATTTGCACATGTGGTTATCCATCCAAAGTTTCTTCAAGGTGACGTCCTCCAGAGAGCTTGCATGGAAGAGGGAATCTTGTCGGTCTTCTTCTGGCGTTGCATACCAGGAGAATAATGGAACGATCCAAACATTCTCCCCGCCAGGTAAATGTATTTTGGAAGGTTCCGTGTGTACACCAATTCTGCGGCACAGATTCAGGATCTTATTGAATTTGTCTACTGATGTCTCTGAAGTGTCTCTGTTTCTTATCCACAACTCATGGTTGCCTGAGGAGAATCATAAAGAACATTTGGTTGTAAATAAATGCTTGTATCAAAATTGTTGCTCATGAAGTAGATGAACTACTAATATTCAAAATCAGTACAGTGTTGAATTTCAACTTTGAGAGGGCAAGGGCCTTTTTTTTTATTTTGCTCAGGGTATTTCCATTGGAAAACCTTAAAGTCTGTTGAAGGGGCACTGGGCCAAGACCAGGGGCATCAGAGGCCATGGAAAAATTGTTGCATCAAAAGAGTTGCCTCCTGCAATGGCGTCCATTGCAATGCTTACTTCACATTTCTGCTTGAATTTTACCATCTTGCACCAGCGGTGACTAGTATAGAGTCAAAGTCACGACTAATTTGAGGCACTACTTTAATACCTAGTCAGGTTGTGAATTTTGCCAGTTGTCATAGTTGCGATAATCGTAACCCTATAATCGTAACACTCCTCCCGCTTTCGGAAGGATGGTTATGATTATCGCAACTATAGTCGTCCAGGCCTGGATTAGTTAGTAACTGCACTTGTTAAAGACAGTAAATAAAAACAAACCTGGAACAAAGAAAACTTCCATGAATTTGGTCTTGAGTGACTTCAGGGTGGTCTCGAGAAGCTCCAAGGAGTCTGTTGCGTCACCAGCCAATAGGAGTACATCGCTGATGTAACGGGCAGAGTCAAGGTCTTCCACCCATTCCTTATTTACTTGATGATCCACGTGGATGTCCGAGATTGCAAAGATTCTTGCCATCCTAGATCTTACGTGGCCAGAAATCTATTAAGGAAGGGATTTTGTACATTTTTAACAGATGTTAAGCAGGATGGATAGTTTGCTGGAGTTTTTGTATTCTCAAAGGAAGTTTGAAAACATTTGGAGTCACCATCTCATCTCTTCCTCCATTTAATCATCACTTAAAAAATCATGTAATTGTAAACTTTGAATAGCTTTTGGGAAAAATTTCTGTATCCTGCCACTAGGCGTACTTCATTACTGTACAACTGGAATAACATGCAAGCCACAGAGGCCTCTGTTGCCCTTGGTCTTGGCCTTGGTGCCCCTTCATTCAACAGTTGGTCCCAACAGTTTCCAATTGACTTTACTTTGGAAAAGTTTCCGTATGGCGCCACCACTTTTTCATTCAATATGAAATAATATAGTATCTAATTTACCTCAATAAGATATCCCTTTTTGTAAAAATGCGTGAAAAAGTGGTGGCGCCATACGGAAAGTTATCCTTTACTTTTTTCAACGCAATGGATGGAAATGCCGTTTCAATTCAAGCCTTTGAAAAATTAAAATGGCCCTGGCCCTTTCAAAGATGAAATTCTAGGCTTGCATATATTTATAATCATATCATTTTGACAATATCAATATCTGACACTTACGAGCACAAACAAAACATACATTACACTAAACACATCACAGTGACAGTGACACCATGGACAGGTAACAGACACTGGGCAATCCAATGCAGGTGGGATGGGACAGAAAAGTTTAGAAACAAATTTCAGGATATTTTATTATAAATAAATTAGATATTGATAACAATGAGAGAAAAGGTGGTGGCAGGTGATTTGTTATACAATGAATACTTACTTTGTCTATTAAACTTCTGCCATTCATATGTACAACTTTGGAAATCCAGTATTACTTAGCACAAGTTAGTTTGCAGCAAAAAGTTAAAGGTGTGTTTACTCTTTTCTCCCTCTTTTGAGAGCTGTATCCGGTTAGTCAGGTACCCAGAGCTGTTTATTCAGTATTTTGCATGAACGACGTTTGGATTGAACTTTCCAAACTATAAATACAACGCTAGAGGGCGCTAGAACGAAAAAAAAAAGGAACTTTCAGACGGCGAACAGCTTTCTGATTTATAAATATTTCTTTAATTTATAATCAATACTAACTTAAAAACTGTATTATTTTTTTATGAGTCATACTTGTCTCTTCACTTCTTGATAGGTTGCTGATAAAAAAAGTGTGAAATCAAAGCTTTATTTCCCGACTGTCCACTGGAATGGGAACGAGGCTGCTGCGCGCGCACCCTTTTCCACGAGGCGAACATGGGATGAAGAGCAAGCAAGTTGAGGCCCAGGTAAATTGCTATTTTTTCCTCATTTTCCACAAATTTTTCCTTCATTTAAATAAACATATTATTTCTTCAGGTATTTCTTGTTTGAAAACTGAAACTGATACTTTTGTATAGCGTCACAGATATTCATAAGTTACGAGTTTATTTTTTGGCTCAGCCGCGGAAATGTTTTTTAAAAATGGCGATTTTACCCGCCGTACGTAAACGTATTAAAACACATGCTACAATACAGCTTACAGCCACGCCCATAATAGACAATTTTGTTTCTGTACCGCCGTTTCATATCATAGCATTCAGGTTTTCCTAAAAATTTATAGTTTTGAACAAACACTTTTGGCTGGGTCCGCTGAAAACTATAAGTTATAACTTTTTCATTGAAAAATGTGTGTCAAATTTGAACAAAGTCAAACTCGCATTCTCAATCAAGAGTTTAAAAGGTAGACCTAGTCACCTAGCCAGTGACTGGGCTGGGGCGCTTATTATAGCCCCACTTGTGTGGCCAAGGCTAGCTGAATCCTTAGCCACGCGTTCGTCCATACCATTTACTCATGCAGCTAAGATAAGGCTAAGTAAGAGTAAGAAATAACAAACAAAATTCAAATTCTGGCGCCTCCCCTACCAAGCCACTCGGCATTTTAAACCGGCTGAATGTGTTCACCTAGCTCACTTTAGCTTGCTTTGTTGTGCGTTTTGAATAGTCAAACAAATAAAATTTTACAAATAAATTTTGAACAATAACTTTGCTACCTTCTCCGACTCTAATTTCCTTGATTTTTCTACATGGCGCAGCCATCTTGGAATTATGCCAATCAGCATGACTCCAATTTCTCAAATAATTGTTTTTCTTCAAATGTGTCAATTACTATGGTTTTTAATAATGATCATTAAACAAGAAATGTAACATTTTAATTTATTCAAATTAACTTGTATGATTCAATAAATAATAAATGATAAACATATAGATAGAAATCATTACAACAAGGTAAATTCTTATTTATTCAAATTTAAACCATGGAGCAATAAACTATCGTTTCAAAATGTATCGATTTTAAATTTATTTTTGGGGTTGAACAAATAATTGAAATAATAATCATATAAACAAGAAAAGAAACGATTTTATTCATTCAAATAAAAAAATAAAAATGTATTTATTATTACACTTATTCATCAGTAAGTTTAATGACGTCAACAAAAGCGTCAATATTCAACAATCGGTAACGCACAGTGAACTTTGCCCCACATCACGCGCGCCCTCAATCGGGGAATGTTGTACATGTTAAGTTGAATATGCTTCAAGGCTGTACATTGTACCATTCTACAGGCGTGTGGCACACACTGTGTGGCAATTCTTGAACGTTCTTGAACGTTCATATTGTGTTGGAGTCTATCAACGACCAATTACAGAGTGCAGACTTTTTATGCACTAAGCATGCAGTGGTTATTTCCAGGGGCGACAGAATGTTTGTGCGTGCTGTGTGGGATACGGTGGATAACACAAACCATGTGGTTGTGTGTACATCGCGTTTTAACGTTTGTTTTTTTTCAGAAAATATTGAGTGTCCAGTATAACACATCAGTGTTTGGTAAAAATTTTGAATATTCTTTATCCCTGATGCTAACTTAACACCTATTAATTTGTTTGCGGCACCCACTGCATGTAGTATTCAAACTGACTCTCTACCAGGCAACCTCGGTGGTCTATTTGGTATGACACCGCTCTAGAATTGCAATAGGTTGTGGGTTCATATCCATTCCAAGTAATATGCCTGTCATTACTTGGAATGGGGACCTCCTCAAGCCACGACTCATATAAATTGTATCTGTGTCAAATTTAAATAATTGTATAGGCCTATTGATACTGTGTTTTGTCAAACTGATATTGGTTTAACTGAAGTCATTCATTAAATTGAACAACCAGACTAAGACATTTACATGTTAAATTTGCATCGGGATAAAGAATATTCATGTTGGGATTTTACCCATCACCGATGTGTGTTAACACTGTATCTCAACACCCTCTCAAGTAAAAAAAAAGAGCAAAAAAAAACTCTCGGGCATATTACTCGGGTGTACTTCATTCAACAAGTATTATGCAGTTATAAACTGAATTATTTTTATGAATTATTTTTGTGCACATTTTCCCCCATATTTTGCTTATACCCTATACAAAAGGATAATGATGACCAACTAATGCAGGCAAAAAAGCCATTATTATTAGTTTTTCCAGATGGCTGCCCAGGATATCCACTACGTCTTGTTCTTGCTAGGTGAAGTAGACGAACCATTCATACAGTTGAGATGTCCACCTACTAGGATGGAAACAATCCCCAGATTTCCAGATCCCTTCCCATTGCATCTATGCAATGGAAAGGGATCCCAACTTCACCTTTCTTTCAAGATGACCAACTTCCACTTTTGTTTGGCTGAGTCATAACTTGGAGGAACAATCTTAACAGGTAAGGTAGTTTACTAAATTAAGTCAGTCAGCTCTATTCTCATGGTATAAATACCCAACTGGTTTTTAAATATTTTTTGTGGGATTTCATCAAGGGTGCTAAGGGCAAGTCAAACCTGCTTGTTAGGTAGCCCTACAGACTTAAACAACCCAAACTATTGAGGTTCTCTGGAGGAGTCCAAGCAGGAAGAATAATCTCTATATGATAGGCATGCAACTCTTCCGTGTTTACGCGGAATTCAGCGTTTAAAAAAATGATTAGTGCTTTTGTTTTCTTCTTTTTTTGATATTTTTTTATTAAAGCTTTTTGATGTATTTTTTTTAAAAGCCTGGGAACAACAATGTATAACTACAGTAATGTAAAAGAAGCCTAGTACATGCTAACAATGCACCTTAGAGCATAATAAACCTCAACATTTTCTAGGGTACCTATGTGGGTCTCGTGTCCCATGGCGTGTCGGCTGCCTCGCTCCGCACTTGTGTTGTGCCTTTGAAGATTTTTATCCTTTTTTTTCAATGGGCAGTTGCTTGCCTGATAGGAATACACAAACTGAAAAGCATTACTGCAGTTACACTTCTTATGTTGAAATTTTCACCCATAATTAGCTAGAACAGAAATTTTGCTTTTACCCTATCAAAAATAATAATTTCGCATGACCAACTTATGCAGGAAGCAAAGCCATACAATTGGCTCCAGGTTTCTTAACTACTAGACAAACGAGCTTGCCTAGTGCTATTGTTTTGTAATTCTATACCAAGTGTTATGCAGAAACTGGTATACAGTCGACTCCCGTTATAACGAGGTCCGCCGGACTGGCCCATTTTCCTCGTATTATCCGAATCTCGTCTTAAACGCAGCGCGCTAAATATAGATACATACGTCATCATTGTGCATGCACACAACACGTGTACTTCGAATACATGACATTATGGCCGCACGTGTGTACATAGCTGCATGGCAGAGCTGCAATTGACTATACTACTGTGTGTGTGCATAGAGTAGTATGTGCGATGTACTGCACAAAAAAACACAACGCGGGGATTATAAAACTGTTTTAACTAAGTTGGTTTAGTTTTAAATTCAATTTTAAAATCAATTTACATTTTACAAGATTGATAAAAAGTGTAAGATTTTAACTTGCGTTCATGTTTTGGGAAGTTTCTCTTACAAAACTTTGGTCGCCGGCAGTTTATTGCCAATGCAATAAATAGTCTTGGTTTTCATTGGTAACCACCTGTTTAACGCTGGATGGTTCATTGCTGCTGCGAGATACCGGGGAAATCTTACTGCTGCAATGCATATTGCACACGCTGTGAAAATTTTCAGTCAATAAAATAAAAGCTGGATTTTCATTGGTAACCACTAGTGTAATAATAGAAGGTTCATTGCTAACGCGAGATACCAGGGAAGATCGTGCTATTCTGTGCATGTGTGTGTGCATGTGCAATACACTCGTCGCAGCAACAAAAAATAGAATCTTGATTTTCATTGGTAAACACTGTGTCATGTTAGATGTTCATTGCCAATGTGGGATACCAGGTAAAATCTTGCTTTTGCATTCAATAATATTGATCACGCAACTAGTTTTGATTGTAAGTTGCGGGTGTTTTTTTCCTTCTGAAAATTTATAACGCGCTTATAAACTCAGTGGATCAGTATCTTTTCTTAAGATTTCTCCAATGTTTGAACCACGCAAACCTCCTAATCCCACCATTGTCCGGAGTTTGGAATTAACAACCTTGCTTGCTGACTCGTGACTCCCGATTTCGGATTAGTGTTGCTAGCGGTAGCGTTCACTTAACACCTCTATTGTATGTCTTAAAAGCCACAAATATCGACTTTAACAGCTGTACAGGTATTTCCTTAGTTGGTTTTTGAATTGTTCGCGTTATAGAAGGGTTTTAAACAATGTTTTGCTCGTAATGGGTCTCCCAAATTACCTCGTTATAACCGTGTTCTCGCTACTACCGTGCTCGTATAATCAGTATTTTAATGCATTGAAACACGCATGGGGCCGTTCGGGACCGGCAAAAAACCTCGTATCAACCGGAACCTCGTAACATGCGAGCTCGTAATAACGGGAGTCGACTGTATTTACACTTACTTTTAAAGACACTAGACACTATTGGTAATTGTCAAAGACCAGTCTTCGAATTAGGTGTATCTTAACATATGCATAAAATAACAAACCTGTGAAAATTTGAGCTCATTTGGTTGTCGACGTTGCAAGATAATAATGAAATAAAAAACGCCCTTGTCACACAAAGTTGTGTGCTTTCAGATGCTTGATTCCGAGACCTCAAATTATAAATCTGAGGTCTCAAAATCAAATTTGTGAAAAATAACTTCTTTCTTGAAAACTATGTTACTTCAGAGGGAGCCGTTTCTCACAATGTTTTATACTATCAACCTCTCCTCATAAATCGTTACCAAGTAATTTTGTTATGTCTGTTTTTCTTTGTGGGGTGTTTTGTTTTTGTTTTGTTTTTGGTTTTTCTGCGCCTTGAACACCCAGGGCAGGGTGGATATGTGCGCATTACAAGTCTTATTATTATTATTAAGTAAGGTTTTATGCTAATACTTATTTTTAGTAATACCAATAGTGTCCTTTAAAAGAAATTGTTTTGTTAGTTACCTTGCAGGCTGTCATCCCTCAGTGTAGTCATGGTGTAGTGGATGCAATGCTGGTGCTGTCATCTCAGCAAAACATGTACCCCTCCCCTGATCCTACCATCCCATGACAGAGAAGTTTTGAATTAATGCATTTTTCAATAACCCAAAGAGTACCATCCACTTAACTTTACACTGAGCCATCGCGGAGTCAGCGACTGTACCATGGTAAGCAATTTGTGTCTACTCATTAGGGGTACGGTTATAAATCATAAAATGTTTTAAGATCTCACATGGAACATGGCCAGATAACACTATTACCAGCAGGATTAGCTTGGGCCGATTCTTCAAACCAACATCCATACAGTCACCATTAGCGTTGAAGCCTCATGGAAATTGAACACATTGACATCGACCACGTTCTTGGATCTTAGCCGCAAGTTAGATTTTGGGAATTTTCTTTTTGGTGGGACTGAGTGTGCTAACCCATATACATACAGCATTTGTTTTGGTTCTGTGGCTTCAGCGCACCTTTCAGAGTTTATACCGTGTTGGAAAAGTTTAAGAGCAGCCCAAATCAGTTTGATGTGAAATTTAAGCAGTACAGTCTGGGGCTGTAACACCATGCACTGGTGTGAATATATTGGCAAGTACATGGACATCCACGGGTTAAAGTCTAATTACAGGATTGTTCTTTGCCGGGGTAGAAATCAGTGTGCCCCAGATAGATGCAAGTGTGACATCAATCAAACAGTTCAGTTTACCTTCTGAACTCTTGCTCTATAGTAATTTTTCTCTTTCAGATGGCTGCCCAGGATATCTACCGTGTCTAGTTTCAGCAAGGTGAAGTAGACGAACCATCAATACAGTTGAGATGTCCATCACCTCCTACGATGGAATTGACCTCCAGATGCATTGGACATGGATCACGACTTCCCAATTCATCCATGAATGCCTTCCACTTTTGTTTGGCTGGGACATATTTTTGAGGAACAATCTTTACAGGTAAGGCAGTTTACTGAATTACGTCAGTGAGTGAATAATGGGATTGTCCCTCTATTCTAATGGTATAAACCCAACAGGTTTTTAAAACATTTGTGGGGTTTCATCAAGGGTGCTGAGGACAAGTCACACCTGCTTCTTAGAAGACCGATCCAGTAGGCTCCGCCCACAACGCACGTGTGAGCAAGAACACGTGGGGGGTCTCCAATGCCTTTCTGCACAGTCTGCCGTGCGCGCCAAGCATGCGCGCACGCATGTCGCACCTTATTTAAATATGCAATGGGGTTGAGCTTAATGGATCAGTCTGTTAGCCCTACAGACAAACCAAACCATTAAGGTTCTCTGGAGGAGTCCACGCAGGAAGAATAATCTCTCTAGGAATACACAATTTGAAAAGCATTACTGCAGTAACACTTTTTATCTTCAAATTGTCACCTGTATTTAGCTAGAACAGAAATTTAGCTTTTACCCTATACAGAAGGATAATGAATACCACTTAATGCAGGAAACAAAGCCATACAATTGGCTCCAAGTTTCTTAACCACTAGACCAACAAGCTTGCCTAGTGCTATTGTTTTGTAATTCTATACCAAGTGTTGTGCAGTAAAAAACTGATATATTTACACTTACTTTTAAAAGACATTGTTTTGTTAGTTACCTTGCAGGCCTCCATCCCACAGTGTAGTCATGGTGTAGTGAATGCAATGATGGAGCTGTCGTCTCAGCAAAAGATCCAGCCTCCCCTGATCCTTCAATCACATGACAGAGAAGTTTTATAAAGGTTTGAGTTACTGGCAGTGGACACTATTGGTAATTACTCAAAATACTTATTAGCATAAAACATCTCTTGGTGACGAGTAATGGGGAGAGGTTGATGGTATAAAACATTGAGAGAAACGGCTCCCTCTGAAGTACCATAGTTTACGAGAAAGGAGTAATTTTCCACGAATTTGATTTCGAGACCTCAGATTTAGAACTTGAGGTCTCGAAATCAACCATCTAAACGCACACAACTTCGTGATACAAGGGTGTATTTTTCTTTCATTATTATCTCGCAAGTTTGATGACCGATTGAGCTCAAATTTTCAGAGGTTTGTTATTTTATGCATATGTTGAGATACACCAACTGTGAAGGCCATTCTTTGACATTTACTAGTTGTGTCTACTGGCTTTAATGCTTTCTTTCAATAACCCCAAAAAGGAACCATCCACTTAACTTTACACTGAATCATGGTGCAGTCAGCGACTGTACCATGGTAAACAAATTCGACTACTCGTTAAGGGTGTGGTAAAAATCACAAAATGTTTTAAGATCTCTTATGGAACATAGCCGGATAACACTATTAGCTTGGGCTGAGTGTTAGACCTATACAGTCACCATTAACTTTGAAGCCCATAGAAATTGAACACATTGACATCGAATACAGCCCACGTTCTTAGATCTTAGCCGCAAGTTGGATTTAGGAATTTTCTTTTTGTGTGGACTGAGTGTGCTAACCCATCATACAGCATTTGTTTTAGTTCTGTAGCTTTAGTGAACCTTTCAGAGTTTACACCGTGTTGGAAAAGTTTAATAGCAGCCAAAATCAGTTTACTATACGCAATTTAAGCAGTACAGTCTGGGACTGTAACACCATGCACCAGTGTGGTTATATTGGCATACTACATGTACATATATGTCCACAACATACATGTAAGTCTAAACGCCTGATTGTTCTTTTCCAGGGTTCAAATCAGCATGCCCCCAGATAGATGCAAGTGTGACATCCATCAAACAGTTCAGTGTACCTTTTCAACTCTTGCTTTATACATGTAGTAATTTTTGTTTTTCAGATGGCTGCCCAGGATATCTATCGTGTCTGGGTCTGGCAAAGTGAAAGTA
The DNA here is from genome assembly GCF_902459465.1 of Asterias rubens. Taxonomy (NCBI): domain Eukaryota; kingdom Metazoa; phylum Echinodermata; class Asteroidea; order Forcipulatida; family Asteriidae; genus Asterias; species Asterias rubens. Next base: position 17,431,452 of record NC_047070.1, on the reverse strand, counting down.
GACGAACCGTCCATACTGTACAGTTGAGATGTCCACCTACTAGGATGGAAATGATCCCCAGATGGAAAGGGATCTCGACTTCCCCATTCTGCCATGATGACCACCCTTCACTTTTGTTTGGCTGAGACATAATTTGGAGGATCAATCTAAATAGGTAAGGCAGTCTACTAAATGTTGGTACTTTTTGTAAACACAAAACACAATGTTCACAGATTTACATTAAACTCACACCGTTTAAAGGGAAGGTACAGGTTTGGTTATTGTCAAAGACCAGTCTTCTCACTTGGTGTATCCCAACGTAAGCATAAAATAACAAACCTGTGAAATTTTGAGCCAAATTGGTCATCGAAGTTGCAAGAAAATGATGAGAGAAAAAAACACCCTTGTTGGACGAGTTTGTGTGCTTTCAGATAGGAATAAAAGAGTTCTGGCTAGAAGTCTTTTATTATTTAAGTGAGAAATTATCTCTTTCTCAAAATCTATGCTACTTCAGAGGGAGCCGTTTCTCACAATGTTTTATACTATCAACAGCTCTCCAATGCTCGTTACAAAGTCAGTTTTTAAGTTAATATTTGTTTTGAGTAATTACCAAATGTGTAACTTTTATTGATGGACATTTTTTTTTTACAATACTTGAAATATTGTTGTGAATTGTCTGATTTGTTTTACAGAAAGGCAAAGAGGTCTTCCCGTCAACAAGTAGACACCCTGACTAACATCATTCTTGAGCTGCCCTATCCAGTCAAAGGTAAAATATCCAAAAAGTGTACTGGTCCAAAGTGGAGCTCTGTAATAATTTTGCAGAATATTTCTTGCTGTTCTGGTTTAGTTAGAGATAAGTTAATAACAGTTTCTTGTGGCAATTCATAAAGTTGCTGGAACGTTTGGCAATAATTTTGTTGTGTTTTATTTTCTGTGGTGATGGGAAAGGATGTTTCAAATTTTGATACAATCTTTGGGTTTTAGGTCGTTAAATTTTGTATTTGTTGTATTGTCAGATTTGTTTCTTTATGAGAGCTACCTGTTAACTGAAGTTCATTCTTTAAAGTCCCCTCATTTATTTTGCTTATTTTTATTGTGTCAATCGAAATGTTTATCATGTACATGAGTTTCTGCAACCATTTACAGTTGCTGTTTTCAATCTGTTGTCTTAGTTTTAATTTTATTTTTAAATGATTAACATTTGTGAGACAATAGTAATTATTTTGCAGATAGATAACGTTTTTAAACACTTACTGTTGCAGTTTGAGTGTCATTTTTGTTGTTGTTCAATACACATTGAATTTTTTAATTTTTGGTTATTATAATTTGCATGCTTGTGCATGCCAGTTTAATCTTGAGTGATCACTGATAATTACATTCAAGAGATTTGTTTCGGCACTTGATGTTATCCCTAAAATTCCTTGTGTTTTTTTGTTTTTAACGATTAGTAGAGTCCTGACATCAAACTTCAGGCGCTCTTATTTTTATTTATTTTTTTCATTATTTAAAAGAAAACACATAATAATATACGTTAAATTTGCAGCAGGATTAATTTTGTTTTTTTCCCATATATCACTGTATACCGCACATGTTGAAGGTGCAAGGCCATTTTCATTTCCTTGAGGAAAATCTTAAAGTCTTTGGGACGCTTTTGAAGGTCACCAAGGCAAAGACCAGGGGTAACCTCCGTGTAGTTCAAGGCCTGATATTGCTAGGGTGGGATTCGGACCCAAATTCAAACACCCTATATTAAGGTAAAACCAATCATAACTTGTTCTGCTGTGGGTAATGTTGTTGATCACTGATGGTGCAAATTCTATAATTTGTTTGCATTGCAGAAGAGTTTGCTATATCCAAAGAGATCTTCCCATCATCAGCATCGTTGTAGTATGAAGAAACTTCTGGTCGCCTGCTCCGAAGCTGAAGGATGATAATGATGGTCCAGATTGGCTGCACATTTCAGTGAAAGGCGAGTCCCCTAAAGTTAAGCCTGGTTCATACTTCCTGCGAGTGCAATACGAATGTGTACGTCACAAATTCAAAACAAATAATTCGCAGGGGTTGAAATGTGCTCAACCCTCTTGCAAATATCGCAGCGAAACAAAGTTATGACATCAAATTCACATCAAATTCGCATTGCGTTCGAATTCGTAGGAAGTATCAATCTAGCTTTGTACTTGTATTTATCAAATGGAGATTTAATGATTGTGTAGAGTTCATGTTTTTGCTCTTGTTTAAACATAAGTTAATATCAGTCATTTATTTCATCATGTAAAGAAATAGGAATGTTGTTTGGCTTTAGTTTTTATTTATTTTTTTGGGCTGTGTGGACTCTGGGGTAATGTGGCTCTCGTAACAGGCAATACAAAACCGATAAAGTTGTAATGTGTTCTTTTCCGGCATTACCCCATGCTCCTGGCTAGCCTCCATTGCATTCTTTACAGCTGGGCGGACTCTGGGGTGAATGTACTGGCTGTCGTAAGATGCAACGCTGCTATATTTCTAACGTGTCTTCTTCGTGCAGTACCCTCATTGCTCCTGGCTAACTGCCATGGCGGTCATTACAGCTTGGAGAATAGAGCTGGGGGGAATATACTGTCGTAAGATGCAACACTGCTATATTTCTATTGTTTCTTCTTCATGCAGTACCCCCTTGCTCCTGGCTAGCCTCCATGGCATTCTTTACAGCTGGGAGGACTCTGGGGGGAATATACTGACTGTCGTAAGATGCAACACTGCTATATTTCTATTGTTTCTTCTTCATGCAGTACCCCCTTGCTCCTGGCTAGCCTCCATGGCATTCTTTACAGCTGGGAGGACTCTGGGGGGAATATACTGACTGTCGTAAGATGCAACACTGCTATATTTCTATTGTTTCTTCTTCATGCAGTACCCCCTTGCTCCTGGCTAGCCTCCATGGCATTCTTTACAGCTGGGAGGACTCTGGGGGGAATATACTGACTGTCGTAAGATGCAACACTGCTATATTTCTATTGTTTCTTCTTCATGCAGTACCCCCTTGCTCCTGGCTAGCCTCCATGGCATTCTTTACAGCTGGGAGGACTCTGGGGGGAATATTCTGACTGTCGTAAGATGCAACACTGCTATATTTCTATTGTTTCTTCTTCATGCAGTACCCCCTTGCTCCTGGCTAGCCTCCATGGCATTCTTTACAGCTGGGAGGACTCTGGGGGGACTATACTGACTGTCGTAAGATGCAACACTGCTATATTTCTAATGTTGCTTCTTCATGCAGTACCCCCTTGCTCCTGGCTAGCCTCCATGGCATTCTTTACAGCTGGGCGGACTCTGGGGTGAATGTACTGGCTGTCGTAAGATGCATTGCTGCTATATTTCTAATGTGTCTTCTTCAGGCAGTACCCCCCTTGCTCCTGGCTAACTGTCATGGCGGTCATTACAGCTTGGAGAACTCTGGGGGAATATACTGACTGTTGTAAGATGCAACACTGCTATATTTCTATTGTTTCTTCTTCGTGCAGTACCCCCTTGCTCCTGGCTAGCCTTCATGGCATTCTTTACAGCCTGGGAGGACTCTGGGGGGAATATACTGACTGTCGTAAGATGCAACACTGCTATATTTCTAATATGTCTTCTTCAGGCAGTACCCCCCTTGCTCCTGGCTAACCTTCATGGCATTCTTTACAGCCTGGGAGGACTCTGGGGGGAATATACTGACTGTCGTAAGATGCAACACTGCTTCATTTCTAATGTGTCTTCTTCATGCAGTACCCCCTTGCTCCTGGCTAGCCTTCATGGCATTCTTTACAGCCTGGGAGGACTCTTGGGGGAATATACTGACTGTCGTAAGATGCAACACTGCTATATTTCTAATGTGTCTTCTTCATGCAGTACCCCCTTGCTGCTGGCTAGCCTTCATGGCATTCTTTACAGCTGGGAGGACTCTGGGGGGAATGTACTGACTGTCGTAAGATGCAACACTGCTATATTTCTAATGTGTCTTCTTCAGGCAGTACCCCCCTTGCTCCTGGCTAGCCTTCATGGCATTCTTTACAGCCTGGGAGGACTCTTGGGGGAATATACTGACTGTCGTAAGATGCAACACTGCTTCATTTCTAATGTGTCTTCTTCATGCAGTACCCCCTTGCTCCTGGCTAGCCTTCATGGCATTCTTTACAGCCTGGGAGGACTCTTGGGGGAATATACTGACTGTCGTAAGATGCAACAATGCTATATTTCTAATGTGTCTTCTTCAGGAAGTATCCCCCTTGCTCCTGGCTAGCCTACATGGCATTCTTTACAGCTGGGAGGTCTCTGGGGGACTGTACTGACTGTGGTAAGATGCAACACTGCTATATTTCTAATATGTCTTCTTCAGGAAGTATCCCCCTTGCTCCTGGCTAGCCTACATGGCATTCTTTACAGCTTGGAGGACTCTGGGGGACTGTACTGACTGTCGTAAGATGCAACACTGCTATATTTCTAATATGGCTTCTTCAGGCAGTACCCCCCTTGCTCCTGGCTAACTGTCATGGCGGTCATTACAGCTTGGAGAACTCTGGGGGAATATACTGACTGTTGTAAGATGCAACACTGCTATATTTCTAATGTTTCTTCTTCATGCAGTACCCCCTTGCTCTTGGCTAGCCTACATGGCATTCTTTACAGCTGGGAGGACTCTGGGGGGATTATACTGACTGTTGTAAGATGCAGCACTGCTATATTTCTAATGTTTCTTCTTCATGCAGTACCCCCTTGCTCCTGGCTAGCCTACATGGCATTCTTTACAGCTTGGAGGACTCTGGGGGGACTATACTGACTGTCGTAAGATGCAACAATGCTATATTTCTAATGTGTCTTCTTCAGGAAGTATCCCCCTTGCTCCTGGCTAGCCTACATGGCATTCTTTACAGCTGGGAGGTCTCTGGGGGACTGTACTGACTGTCGTTAGATGCAACACTGCTATATTTCTAATATGTCTTCTTCAGGAAGTATCCCCCTTGCTCCTGGCTAGCCTACATGGCATTCTTTACAGCTGGGAGGACTCTGGGGGGACTATACTGGCTGTCGTAAGATGCAACACTGCTATATTTCTAATGTGTCTTCTTCATGCAGTACCCCCCTTGCTCCTGGCTAGCCTCCATGGCATTCTTTACAGCTGGGAGGACTCTGGGGGACTATACTGGCTGTCGTAAGATGCAACACTGCTATATTTCTAATGTGTCTTCTTCCGGCAGTACCCCCCTTGCTCTTGGCTAGCCTCCATGGCATTCTTTACAGCTGGGAGGACTCTGGGGGGATTATACTGACTGTTGTAAGATGCAACACTGCTATATTTCTAATGTGTCTTCTTCAGGAAGTATCCCCCTTGCTCCTGGCTAGCCTACATGGCATTCTTTACAGCTGGAAGGACTCTGGGGGAATATACTGACTGTTGTAAGATGCAACACTGCTATATTTCTAATATGTCTTCTTCAGGAAGTATCCCCCTTGATCCTGGCTAGCCTACATGGCATTCTTTACAGCTTGGAGGACTCTGGGGGGAATATACTGACTGTCGTAAGATGCAACACTGCTATATTTCTATTGTTTCTTCTTCATGCAGTACCCCCTTGCTCCTGGCTAGCCTCCATGGCATTCTTTACAGCTGGGAGGACTCTGGGGGGAATATACTGACTGTCGTAAGATGCAACACTGCTATATTTCTATTGTTTCTTCTTCATGCAGTACCCCCTTGCTCCTGGCTAGCCTCCATGGCATTCTTTACAGCTGGGAGGACTCTGGGGGGAATATACTGACTGTCGTAAGATGCAACACTGCTATATTTCTATTGTTTCTTCTTCATGCAGTACCCCCTTGCTCCTGGCTAGCCTCCATGGCATTCTTTACAGCTGGGAGGACTCTGGGGGGAATATTCTGACTGTCGTAAGATGCAACACTGCTATATTTCTATTGTTTCTTCTTCATGCAGTACCCCCTTGCTCCTGGCTAGCCTCCATGGCATTCTTTACAGCTGGGAGGACTCTGGGGGGACTCTGGGGGGACTATACTGACTGTCGTAAGATGCAACACTGCTATATTTCTAATGTTGCTTCTTCATGCAGTACCCCCTTGCTCCTGGCTAGCCTCCATGGCATTCTTTACAGCTGGGCGGACTCTGGGGTGAATGTACTGGCTGTCGTAAGATGCATTGCTGCTATATTTCTAATGTGTCTTCTTCAGGCAGTACCCCCCTTGCTCCTGGCTAACTGTCATGGCGGTCATTACAGCTTGGAGAACTCTGGGGGAATATACTGACTGTTGTAAGATGCAACACTGCTATATTTCTATTGTTTCTTCTTCGTGCAGTACCCCCTTGCTCCTGGCTAGCCTTCATGGCATTCTTTACAGCCTGGGAGGACTCTGGGGGGAATATACTGACTGTCGTAAGATGCAACACTGCTATATTTCTAATATGTCTTCTTCAGGCAGTACCCCCCTTGCTCCTGGCTAACCTTCATGGCATTCTTTACAGCCTGGGAGGACTCTGGGGGGAATATACTGACTGTCGTAAGATGCAACACTGCTTCATTTCTAATGTGTCTTCTTCATGCAGTACCCCCTTGCTCCTGGCTAGCCTTCATGGCATTCTTTACAGCCTGGGAGGACTCTTGGGGGAATATACTGACTGTCGTAAGATGCAACACTGCTATATTTCTAATGTGTCTTCTTCATGCAGTACCCCCTTGCTCCTGGCTAACCTTCATGGCATTCTTTACAGCCTGGGAGGACTCTGGGGGGAATATACTGACTGTCGTAAGATGCAACACTGCTATATTTCTAATATGTCTTCTTCAGGCAGTACCCCCCTTGCTCCTGGCTAGCCTTCATGGCATTCTTTACAGCCTGGGAGGACTCTTGGGGGAATATACTGACTGTCGTAAGATGCAACACTGCTTCATTTCTAATGTGTCTTCTTCATGCAGTACCCCCTTGCTCCTGGCTAGCCTTCATGGCATTCTTTACAGCCTGGGAGGACTCTTGGGGGAATATACTGACTGTCGTAAGATGCAACAATGCTATATTTCTAATGTGTCTTCTTCAGGAAGTATCCCCCTTGCTCCTGGCTAGCCTACATGGCATTCTTTACAGCTGGGAGGTCTCTGGGGGACTGTACTGACTGTGGTAAGATGCAACACTGCTATATTTCTAATATGTCTTCTTCAGGAAGTATCCCCCTTGCTCCTGGCTAGCCTACATGGCATTCTTTACAGCTTGGAGGACTCTGGGGGACTGTACTGACTGTCGTAAGATGCAACACTGCTATATTTCTAATATGGCTTCTTCAGTCAGTACCCCCCTTGCTCCTGGCTAACTGTCATGGCGGTCATTACAGCTTGGAGAACTCTGGGGGAATATACTGACTGTTGTAAGATGCAACACTGCTATATTTCTAATGTTTCTTCTTCATGCAGTACCCCCTTGCTCTTGGCTAGCCTACATGGCATTCTTTACAGCTGGGAGGACTCTGGGGGGATTATACTGACTGTTGTAAGATGCAGCACTGCTATATTTCTAATGTTTCTTCTTCATGCAGTACCCCCTTGCTCCTGGCTAGCCTACATGGCATTCTTTACAGCTTGGAGGACTCTGGGGGGACTATACTGACTGTCGTAAGATGCAACAATGCTATATTTCTAATGTGTCTTCTTCAGGAAGTATCCCCCTTGCTCCTGGCTAGCCTACATGGCATTCTTTACAGCTGGGAGGTCTCTGGGGGACTGTACTGACTGTCGTAAGATGCAACACTGCTATATTTCTAATATGTCTTCTTCAGGAAGTATCCCCCTTGCTCCTGGCTAGCCTACATGGCATTCTTTACAGCTGGGAGGACTCTGGGGGGACTATACTGGCTGTCGTAAGATGCAACACTGCTATATTTCTAATGTGTCTTCTTCATGCAGTACCCCCCTTGCTCCTGGCTAGCCTCCATGGCATTCTTTACAGCTGGGAGGACTCTGGGGGACTATACTGGCTGTCGTAAGATGCAACACTGCTATATTTCTAATGTGTCTTCTTCCGGCAGTACCCCCCTTGCTCTTGGCTAGCCTCCATGGCATTCTTTACAGCTGGGAGGACTCTGGGGGGATTATACTGACTGTTGTAAGATGCAACACTGCTATATTTCTAATGTGTCTTCTTCAGGAAGTATCCCCCTTGCTCCTGGCTAGCCTACATGGCATTCTTTACAGCTGGAAGGACTCTGGGGGAATATACTGACTGTTGTAAGATGCAACACTGCTATATTTCTAATATGTCTTCTTCAGGAAGTATCCCCCTTGATCCTGGCTAGCCTACATGGCATTCTTTACAGCTTGGAGGACTCTGGGGGACTGTACTGACTGTCGTAAGATGCAACACTGCTATATTTCTAATATGGCTTCTTCAGGCAGTACCCCCCTTGCTCCTGGCTAACTGTCATTGCGGTCATTACAGCTTGGAGAACTCTGGGGGAATATACTGACTGTTGTAAGATGCAACACTGCTATATTTCTAATGTTTCTTCTTCATGCAGTACCCCCTTGCTCCTGGCTAGCCTACATGGCATTCTTTACAGCTGGGAGGACTCTGGGGGATTATACTGACTGTCGTAAGATGCAGCACTGCTATATTTCTAATGTTTCTTCTTCATGCAGTACCCCCTTGCTCCTGGCTAGCCTACATGGCATTCTTTACAGCTGGGAGGACTCTGGGGGGACTATACTTGCTGTCGTAAGATGCAACACTGCTATATTTCTAATGTGTCTTCTTCGTGCAGTACCCCCTTGCTCCTGGCTAGCCTTCATGGCATTCTTTACAGCCTGGGAGGACTCTGGGGGAATATACTGACTGTCGTAAGATGCAACACTGCTATATTTCTAATGTGTCTTCTTCATGCAGTACCCCCTTGCTCCTGGCTAGCCTTCATGGCATTCTTTACAGCCTGGGAGGACTCTGGGGGGAATATACTGACTGTCGTAAGATGCAACACTGCTATATTTCTAATGTGTCTACTTCATGCAGTACCCCCTTGCTCCTGGCTAGCCTTCATGGCATTCTTTACAGCCTGGGAGGACTCTGGGGGGAATATACTGACTGTCGTAAGATGCAACACTGCTATATTTCTAATGTGTCTTCTTCATGCAGTACCCCCCTTGCTCCTGGCTAGCCTCCATGGCATTCTTTACAGCTTGGAGGACTCTGGGGGGATTATACTGACTGTTGTAAGATGCATTGCTGCTATATTTCTAATGTGTCTTCTTCAGGCAGTACCCCCTTGCTCCTGGCTAGCCTCCATGGCATTCTTTACAGCTGGGAGGACTCTGGGGGGAATATACTGACTGTTGTAAGATGCAACCATGCTATATTTCTAATGTATCTTCTTCAGGCAGTACCCCCTTTGCTCCTGGCTAGCCTCCATGGCATTCTTAACAAACAAGAGGACTCTGGGGGGAATATACTGACTGTTGTAAGATGCAACACTGCTATATTTCTAATGTGTCTTCTTCATGCAGTACCCCCCTTGCTCCTGGCTAGCCTCCATGGCATTCTTTACAGCTTGGAGGACTCTGGGGGGATTATACTGACTGTTGTAAGATGCATTGCTGCTATATTTCTAATGTGTCTTCTTCAGGCAGTACCCCCCCCTTGCTCCTGGCTAGCCTCCATGGCATTCTTTACAGCTTGGAGGACTCTGGGGGGAATATACTGACTGTTGTAAGATGCATTGCTGCTATATTTCTAATGTGTCTTCTTCAGGAAGTATCCCCCTTGCTCCTGGCTAGCCTACATGGCATTCTTTACAGCTGGAAGGACTCTGGGGGAATATACTGACTGTTGTAAGATGCAACACTGCTATATTTCTAATATGTCTTCTTCAGGCAGTACCCCCCTTGCACCTGGCTAACTGTCATGGCGGTCATTACAGCTTGGAGAACTCTGGGGGAATATACTGACTGTTGTAAGATGCAACACTGCTATATTTCTATTGTTTCTTCTTCATGCAGTACCCCCTTGCTCCTGGCTAGCCTTCATGGCATTCTTTACAGCCTGGGAGGACTCTGGGGGGAATATACTGACTGTTGTAAGATGCAACACTGCTATATTTCTAATGTTTCTTCTTCATGCAGTACCCCCTTGCTCCTGGCTAGCCTACATGGCATTCTTTACAGCTGGGAGGACTCTGGGGGGAATATACTGACTGTTGTAAGATGCAACACTGCTATATTTCTAATGTGTCTTCTTCATGCAGTACCCCCTTTGCTCCTGGCTAGCCTCCATGGCATTCTTTACAGCTGGGAGGATTCTGGGGGGACTATACTGGCTGTCGTAAGATGCAACACTGCTATATTTCTAATGTGTCTTCTTCCGGCAGTACCCCCCTTGCTCCTGGCTAGCCTCCATGGCATTCTTTACAGCTGGGAGGACTCTGGGGGGATTATACTGACTGTTGTAAGATGCAACACTGCTATATTTCTAATGTGTCTTCTTCAGGAAGTATCCCCCTTGCTCCTGGCTAGCCTACATGGCATTCTTTACAGCTAGAAGGACTCTGGGGAAATATACTGACTGTTGTAAGATGCAACACTGCTATATTTCTAATATGTCTTCTTCAGGAAGTACCCCCCTTGCTCCTGGCTAACTGTCATGGCGGTCATTACAGCTTGGAGAACTCTGGGGGAATATACTGACTGTTGTAAGATGCAACACTGCTATATTTCTATTGTTTCTTCTTCGTGCAGTACCCCCTTGCTCCTGGCTAGCCTTCATGGCGTTCTTTACAGCTGGGAGAACTCTCAAGGAATATACTGACTGTTGTAAGATGCAACACTGCTATATTTCTATTGTTTCTTCTTCGTGCAGTACCCCCTTGCTCCTGGCTAGCCTTCATGGCGTTCTTTACAGCTGGGAGAACTCTGGGGGAATATACTGACTGTTGTAAGATGCAACACTGCTATATTTCTATTGTTTCTTCTTCGTGCAGTACCCCCTTGCTCCTGGCGAGCCTCCATGGCATTCTTTACAGGCTGGAGGACTCTGGGGGAATGTACTGGCTGTCGTTACATGCAACACTGCTATATTTCTAATGTGTCTTCTTCAGGCAGTACAGCTGCTAGGCTGACTCATGGCAATGTAGTTGCTCTTGTAGGAAGCAAAACCGCTACAGTGTTTGGTAGTTCAACACCAAATACTGGTAGTACCAAAAACACCTTGGCTGATTCCATATACCGTTACGGGTTATGTTCTAAACTTGTTTCAAATTTTGCTTTCGTTTGTTTTCATGTGGGACGAAGCTTTTCCAAAGACATCTGACCTGTCAAGATCGAGATGTCCAAACAACCTAAGATCTAGGAGCTGCACTCGCATGTAAAAGGTAGATCCCTAACAACTTTTCTTTTATTTTTACCCTTATTCCCAAATGGAACTGTTTGATACTTGAACGCTACTGTTGCTAGGATTTCCTCAAACGTAAGGTTTTCCCCCTTGTTTAGCTTTCAAGAACTAATGCAATACTCTCTAGAGTGATTAGTGACTTGTGGACACAACTCAGTTTTATTTACTATGGCAATATTGATGCAGATCAGGAAACAAAATGTCCCTCATGCTCTAACAAAATCACATCCATATATCTTAGGAAAATGAGAACATTAAGTAGACAACAAATGACCTAGCTTAAAAAACAAATTACTAACTAAACATTCTGACAGGGTCCAATGTTGTACTTTTTAACAAAAATGAAGGTTTTGAACAGTAAAAATACAATAATGACTTATCAAACTGAAAAACTTATACCATCCATCACTGGGTCCATCCATGAATTGTAACCATCCTTGCAAAGGATTTTGCTTATTGTCATTGTTTCAATTTTCTAAAACTTGACCTTTCAGAGCCAGTGGTGTATCTGATAGTTCAAAAATCAAGTGTAGAGAGATTCAACCCTACTGTGTGAGAAATCATCAGTATCAAGACATCTTAGATGGGCATCAAGCAGTCATAAATGAACAACCAAGCAGTTTTTCTTCAACTTTAAGAGAAATTCAAAGCTGCAGTGTACACAGAAGAGCAATGGATAATCATCAGTATCAAGACATCTGACATGTTCATCAAGCAATCATGAATGCACAACCAAGCAGTTTGTTTTCAACTTTAAGGTATGTGGGTTTGTTTTAATAGTTTGATTACTCTTTTTGTTGTAAACCGTTATTATCTTGTAAATGAGTACACCATTGCAAGCAAGCAAGCACATACGCGTTTTTATGCTATGCAATGAGCGATCTTAGGGACTTGGTGGTGCGGCGGTCCGATTGAAATTTGACGGAGGCGTGCGGCGGTCGAAAGAAACTGACGGAGGAGTGCGGCGGTCGAAAGGAACTGACGGAGGAGTGCGGCGGTCGAAAGGAATTGACGGAGGAGTGCGGCGGTCGAAAGGAATTGACGGAGGAGTGCGGCGGTCGAAAGGAATTGACGGAGGAGTGCGGCGGTCGAAAAGGGACCTGGACACGTGCACGTGGCATGTGGGGTCCTACTTCCGGCTCGGGCCACTGGGTGGTTGATCTTAAAGGTGCATTTGGGCTCCTCATCTGCTAGGATGGTGCCGGTGTTATCACAATCATGGTTGACCAACGGAAGTAGTCCCTAGTCCTTTCAACTAGGGACCGCGTTACTAAGAGTAGGGAGGCTGTCCTGGCGCCGAAGTTGGGACAGTGGACCGGACCCGTCCCCTTAAGGGGCGGTGCAATTGGCTCTTACGATCTCAGAAAGCGCGTGGGGCCGGTATCCTGGAACCTGCACGATGGTAGCCCTGCTAATTGAACTAAGCTAACCAGGATGACAATCAGCAAAATCTGATGACAAAAAGCTGCTTGCGATGGTGTACTTATGTAAAATGGTTTACTTCAATACATAAATAATTTAGTTTTATAATTATTGGATTAGCGTGTTGAAGGTATGTCACCCCAGTATGATGTCTTGCAATGTATCCCATTATAGTCTGTCTCCTATCATGGGAGTGTCAGCTCCTATAATGGTGACATTGTGAGATTGCACTTATCATGCGAAGGTGTATGCTGCTTCTGCATTAGAGCGGAGGTGTGTGCCGCTTCTGCCTCAGGCGGAAGTAGTACTGCTTCTTCACAGTCAAATTCCTTAGGGATCAGGCAAAGACAGTTCATTAATTAACTATGTTGAAAAAATCCCCCCAAAAGAAATGATAAATATAAAATAGACTCGGATAACTCTTGATCTAATCTTATTAACCAAAATACATCAATGTAGGAGGCGACAGTGTGTTGAAGGTATGTCACCCCAGTATGATGTCTTGCAGTGTATCCCATTATAGTCTGTCTCTTATCATGGGAGTATCAGCTCCTATAATGGTGACATTGCGAGAATGCACTTATCATGCGAAGGTGCATGCCACTTCTGCATTAATGCAGATGTGTGTGCCGCTTCTGCCTTGTGCGGAAGTAGTACTGCTTCTTCACAGTCAAACTCGTTAGGGATCAGGCAAAGACAGTTCATTAATTTACTATGTTGAAAAAATACCCCTAAAAAGAAATAATAAATATAGAATAGACTGGAATAACTCTTGACCTAATCTTTTTAACCAAAATACATCAATGTAGGAGGCGACAGTGTGTTGAAGGTATGTCACCCCAGTATGATGTCTTGCAGTGTATCCCATTATAGTCTGTCTCTTATCATGGGAGTATCAGCTCCTATAATGGTGACATTGTGAGAATGCACTTATCATGCGAAGGTGCATGCCGCTTCTGCATTAATGCGGAGGTGTGTGCCGCTTCTGCCTTGTGCGGAAGTAGTGCTGCTTCTTCACAGTCAAACTCCTTTGGGCTGAGACAAAGACAGCCTGTTAATTAACTATGTTGAAGAAATCCCCCCCCCCTAAAAGTTAGGTCAAATTTGAACTGAAATAAATTGCTTTTGGTGGTTTACTTGTGTAAAACTATATGCATTACTATTTGTGTATTGTGATGTTAAACCTTATCATTGGTGTTTACAGTACATTTGGTTTGTTGTTATTAGACCCCAAATAAGTATTCACTGGTTAAATTTGTTGTTATAGAAATGAGGTTGCTGCTGATAGGTTTGAGCGTGCTCGGTGCGGACATAAAACTTTCGTGCGTTGAAAATATTTGTTTCATAACATAGGTCTTGCTGTTTAAAAGACTTAAATGTACGGGAACGTGTCATTGTATTTTCTTCATGATTCATGGACAAATGTAGATATTACAAAAAATTATCCCCCAAATTGTTTGTTTTTAATATGTTTATATACACAAAATATAATTTTTTAACAAAAATACTGACCAACACAAACAAATTTATATTAAAATTAATTAAAATTAATCAATTTGATTAAATGTATTTGGGCTTTAACACATCTTACAACGATTTTAACAAAAACCAAAAGCTGACTAAGAGTAACACAAACGTTTATCCCCAAAATTATGTTTTTAATATATTTATATATACACAAAATATAAGTTTTAAACAAAAATACCGACAATTAATAACTTAAATAAAATAAATCAATGTTATTAAATGTTTTTGGCCTTTAACACATCTAAAAATGATTTTATGATGAATATTTTATTCTTGAAATTAAAAATGCTCAATCTAATACAAGTTCAAATCTTATAACAAATCTAATAAGTGTGTTAATGCATGTTTCACATGATGACATTATTAAAAGTTTATCAATTGATGAATATATGACACAATTACAATATATGAAAAAAATGTTACAACTAACAATAATCTAACTCTATAAATTTTATGTTGTACAATACTAACTTCAACGAATTAAAAACTAACTTAAACATAATAATGTTAAAATGATCAAAGTTTCCCATTTTAAATCTTTAATCTGTTGTAGGAACAACATTATATTTTTGTGCATTCCTGAATGTTAAAAAAGTCAGAGTGTCGGACATAAATTTATCGCGCGTTAAAGATATTGCGACCAATATCAAAGCTTTCATATTTACTAAAACATTTCATAAAGGATTTGTAGTTTGGGCTTTGTTGACAAACGAAGTCTTTCTATTATGATGATTGATTTTTTTACTTAATATTAAATCTCACCACTAACGTATGAAAAGAAATGAAATAACTATAGCTTGATTCAAATTACTAAAATAAAGTAATTAATTTTTATTTTAATCAGTAGAAAAAATATTTGAAATATTTGATGAATGTTCTGTAGCTTATTCTAATTTATTATTAATCTACTAACATGTCATAAATTAAATACGTTTTGAACTAACAAATGTATGAATGTTATTTGAATAAAAACAACTTAACATATCCTTTGCACTTTTAAATACCTCATATATGTATTATAGGCCTGGTACCACCAATAACTTCTTTTTCTCAATAACTTTTAACATAATGTTAAGAAATAACAATGACAAATTATAGGCTGTAAATTTTCAAGTATTAAGATAAAACAAATCATTGTCACTTTTTAAAAACATTTTATTTTACATTTACATGCTATTTATCCGTTAACGTGCATTGTTACGAGTTGATTCGCGTTTCTACGGGTTGATGTGCCGATCGTTTAAGCCGTGCGAAAAGCAGCCTCGCCTCTGTAAAGGTATAGTGTAATTTAAAAACTGTTAGAGGAAATAAAGACATGGTTATCCAATTGAATTCCTTGAATATTTAATCAGTGTGTTTGAAGGACAAAATGATCCTATGTTTGCCTTGGTGATGAAGAAATCTTTTAATTATTCTTTGATATTATAAAATCACTTGTTTGTATGATTATTGATTATAAGAAATAGTACTTTCAAAGGTGTTCTTATAATAAGACATGTGTAGGAGGGTGCTGTTATCAAGAATGAATAAAATATAGCAGTGAGATAGTAGAGCACCCTCTATGCAGTAACCAAAGTAAATTTATAAGTTCACTTAGACGAGTCGCAATCGATCGATAAAGCCGTGCGAAGAGCAGCCTCACTTCTGTATTGTTTATTAAAGATGATAGAAAATTTTACTTAAAAAGATGTGATATCAATGAGACATATATGTAGGAGGGTGCTGTTATGAAGAATGAATAAAATACTTTCGAGATAACTGAGCACCCTCTAGGCAGTAACCAAATTAGCTTTAAAACTATGCGTTATACTAAGAATATTGAAGTATGTATAAAACTGCTTGCATTGCAAGCTCTCTGTAATCTTTAAGGGTTGCCATTTTAAGAATTTACATAAATACGGTGTATGACTATAAGAACTAGTAATTTTAAAAGGTGTTCTTTTAATGAGGCATGTGTAGGAGGGTGCTGTTATGAAGAATGAATAAAATACTTATGAGATAACTGAGCACCCACTACGCAGTAACCAAATTACCTTTAAAACTATGCGTTATACTAAGAATATTGAATTTTGTATAAAACTGCTTGCATTGCAAGCTCTCTGTAATCTTTAAGGGTCGCCATTTTGCGAATTTACATAAATACGGTGTATGACTATAAGAACTAGTAATTTTAAAAGGTGTCCTTTTAATGAGGCATGTGTAGGAGGGTGCTGATTTGAAGAATGAATAAAATACTTACATGTATGAGATAATTAAGCACCCTCTACGCAGTAACCAAATTAACTATGCGTTATACTAAGGATATTGAAGTATGTATAAAACTGCTTGCATTGCAAGCTCTTTGTAGTCATGGTCTTTAAGGGTTCTCATTTTGTGAATGTAAATAAATACGCTGTATTTTCAACTCTAACTGAGTTGGGGGGGGGGGCAACTTGATAAAAGAATTGGATTTTGCTTAATTTTTACTTACTTAATTAATAATTAACTTAACTTTACTTTAAAAGTATTAGTAAGGAAGACAAGTAACTTTACGCAGCTTTAGTTAGTACTTAACATACATGTAAGACATCAATAGACTTTAGCGTTAGAGGTAAATGATGTCATTTGCATAAGGTATTACTCTGTTAATTTAATGTACTATTTAGTTTGTAAATGTTTGAAGTACTTGTTAAGATAGTCCGGTGCTCTGTAGTCTGTACGTTAACTTGCGAAACAAATGTATTGTAATTATGTGTAATTTTATGCTATTTTTAAATGGTATAATAAACTATTTTATAATGGACATCCAACACACATCTTTCATTTTGTTTTTACTCTTGTTGCTCATGCAAAGGTCATAGGGTGCATCCAATTTTTTTTAAAAATTTACCCCCCCATTCTAAGGTTTAAATATTAGTTCCGAGCGATTTTTTTTAAGAAGCCGGGTAGCGCAGTGGGCTAGCTCACAGCTCCAGGAATCCTGGAGCTGTGAGCAGGGTGGGTTCAAATCCCCTGGGGAGCCTTTTTTAACCATTAAATAAGAAAAAATTTATTTTTTGATAAAAATGAGTAGGGTTTGAACCGGGGACCTTCAGCTCTGTAAGCCCACTCTCTCACTGCTGTGCTACCGAGCTGTTATAAAAATCTAACGGTTTTTGGAGTGATGAAGTTAAAAATGGCTGACTTAGAAATTTTTTCAAAATATTTTCTCCAAGGCTAGACCCTTGGATTTTTAGCTGATCTGAGGGCTGAGCAAGGGGTGACCAAGGGCCTTGGAGCTTGGCTTGGGGAGTAAAATTTCCAAGTGCTGAGGGGCCAAGGAGGTTGCTGGATAGTAAGTCGGCCACTGGGTTGGGCTCGCTGCGATCAGGGGTTGGGGTGATGGGCCAGGAGGTTGCTGAGCAGTCAATCGGCAACTGGGCTGGTTGGGATGAGGGCTTGAGATGATGGTAGGAGTGATGGGGTTGGGATGAGGGCTTGGGTGTTGGGTTGGGATTGTTTGGATGGGGGATGGGGGTGATGGGCTGGAAGGGTTGAGATGAGGCCTTGGGTGATAGGCTTGGAAAGTTTGGATGAGGGCTTGGAGGAGGTGGGTTGGACTTATGATGGGGGCTCGGAGTGATGGGCTGTGCTGGTTGGGATGAGGGCTGAGGGTGATGGTTTGGGTGATGGGCTGGGTTGAGAGGGCGGCTTAGGGGGTGGTTTGGAATGGGGGGATTTGGGTGCTGGGATGAGGCCTTGGGATGATGGTAGGAGTGATGGGGTTGGGATGAGGACTTGGGTGATGTGTTGGAATGGTTTTGATGGGGGATTGGGTGATGGGTTGGACTCGTTGAGATGGGGACTTGGGGGGATGGTTCGGGATGAGGGCTATGGGCGTTTGTCTGGACTCGTTGAGATGGGGGCTTAGGGGGATGGTTTGGGATGAGGGCTTGGGGTGATGGGCTGGACTCGTTGAGATGGGGGCTTAGGGGGAATGGTTTGGGATGAGGGCTTGGGGCGATGGGCTGGACTCTTTGAGATGGGGGGTGGGGGGGTCGGACATCGGATTGGGCAAGGTTTGAAGGGCGAGTGCTTGGTAGACTGTAGTCGGTTTAAGTAGGTAGAGGTTTATGGGACGTCATTGTTGAATGGACTTGATTAAAGTGACAGTAACAGTATTTTTAAAGGTTTTTGATAATTATATTGAAATGGTTACTTTTTAGATAACATTTAAAGGAAGGGTCTTTTTGGTGGCTTAAAAGTGTAACAAAGGTTTAGTAATAATTTCTTTCAAATTGAGTTTAAAGGGGTGGAACTTTTTTTTAAATATCAAAATGATTTATTTTAAGGTATGATTTAAACGTATGGTCTTTTGGGGTGGCTTAAAGGTGTGACAAAGGTTTAATAATAATTTCTTTTAAATTAATTTTTAAAGGGGAGGAACCTTTTTTAAATATAAAAATGTTTCTTTAGATTACATTTAAAGGGAGGGTCTTTTTGTGGCTTAAAGGTGTAACAAAGGTTTAGTAATAATTTCTTTCAAATTGAGTTTAAAGGGGTGGAACTTTTTTTAAATATTGAAATGGTTTATTTTAAGGTACGATTTAAAGGTCAGCCTTTTAGGTGGCTTAAAGGTGTTACTTGGTGTTTATGTTTGAATAAGTTATGGCACTTTCAATTTCCATTAAATTGATTAAAGTGATCTTATTCCACTTTGCTGGAAAAGAATTGAGAGGATATTTAGACCTATTTTTCTGGTGTCATTTTTGTTGGATAATATCACTGAATAGGACCAGTTCATTTTTAAAAGGGGACGGATTTTTTTAACACAAGTTTTGTTTAGTCTAGGATCGAAAAACTTTAATGATTGTAACCATAATACATTACTTTTACAACAATGAACCTAAAATAATGGAAGGAGAGAGATGTTTTGCTACATTTATAGAATTATTTTATTTGACAACTCCATATAATAAGATACAAACATTTTAATTATCCACTTAAGACTATTACTTTCACGGTAGCAAAAAACAATTTTTTAATCTTGTTACAGAGTGATAATTTCTACACTTATTTGCTCAGTTTTATATTAGACTTATTTCAGTTGTCTTATTTATAAAAAAAACATTAACTGACACCTCTAAGTTGTAGAACTTCATTATTTGTGTGGCCATGTTTTTAAGTAAACCCCAAATCTTGAGTAACGTTTTAGGGCATACAATTTGTGCATATATGTTTTTTTTTCCCAGTTCAAAAGTCCAATCTTTTAGACAGAAATTGTTTTTAAAGGGGAGGTATATGTAATTGTCTAAAAGACCAGTCTTTTCACTAGGTGTATCTCAACATTACGAACAAACCTGTGAAAATTTTGACTCACTTGGTCATTGAAGTTGCAAGAAAATGATGAAAGAAAAAAAAAACCTTTGTTAAACAAAAAAGTGTTTTCAGATAGGAATAAAAGGCTTCTTGCCAGAAGTCTTTTATTATTTTAGTGAGAAATTACCTCTTTCTGAAAATACCAAGTAAGGTTTTATGCTAATAAATATTTTGAGTAATTACCAGACGTTTACAATGCCTTTAAGGCCTACTGATTTTGAGGTAGTTTAAAAAAACATACTATGTTACTTCAGAGCGAGTCATATCTCATAATGCTTTAAACTATCAACAGCTCTCCGCTGCTCAATACCAAGTGGATAAACTGAATTCAAAAGTATCATTCAGCTCAACCTGCAAACTTGTAACCAAGTTAGGTTTTGATGTTAAGCTATCATTATCAATAGCAAAGATGTCTGTTTTGCAGACATTCTGTGCACATTCATCAGTTTGATTTTAAAAACCCCAAACCTTTGGCAATAACCATAATTGTTGGACAACCATGAAATTGAATACCAAAATCTCACTGCTTACCCCCAAATTGGGTCAAAAGTAAAGGGTTTTACTTGAGCAGTCACAAATAAGACCTAATTTGTGAAGGACATTCTTACAAAATGTAAGCTTTTGATTTATAAATTGTATTCCATTTCTTTCATGGATTTGTCCAACGTAGCTCATGAATACAAAGTCATAAAATGCAAATAGAAGTACCTATATTAAAGGCTTTTGGCCATTGAGAATGAGGAAGGAACATTTTATTGACCTTCAAGTACATGTGGTGTGTGCTTTGGGGCTTTTGCACAGACTTTTGTTGAGATTTAAGTTGGAAAAAATACCATGTCAGTTATACTTCACAATGGTTTTAAAGTAATTTTTTGAATAAAATAGGTGCACCTTGCAAGCAGTGTTATCTGGGCAATTTTATCCTGGTAAGGTCAGTCCAGAGCTGGGCCACCACACCACTATTTTATCAAACCACTCATTCCACTATTCATTGAACCATCACATAGCCAATAATCCTAACATTGCACAATTAGTACTTTTCACTTCCACTCCAAACATTGCTACAAAGATCTCTGACTTAATGAGTTTAAAATAAACATTGTGTGCTTGCTTGCAAATGGTGCACTTACTTTTTACAATAACATTCATGTAGAAGTAAGGGAATGTACTAATTATCGTTAGTTAAAAAGTCTACGCGTTTACAAATGTAATCAACAAGTTGGTCGGTTGTTCATCCATAATGACTTGATGCGTAGATTGCCTTGAAGCGTTGCTCTCCTCAATCTTTTAACCTTTCATGATCGTAGTAAAGGTTATTTGCAACACACTTGGTTGAAGCATATCAGCGTTCTCATGCTGTGAAAAGTTAAGAAAACAATTGTATAAAGCTAACCCATTTTGGTATATGACAAATGGAAAGGTCAAATGAACAGCCCCTCCGATTTGAGTTTGTCAATGAAATCTGACGGTTCAAATTTCACTAAGAGCATCTACCTCAATTTTCATCAAACCTGTGGCAATGTCAAAACCAAAATTTATGAGTGTTTTAAGTTGAGACACTCATGAAATTCAAAAAACTTTTTGGCAATGGTTTATTCCCCCCCCCCCCCCTCAGATTAAAAACGCACATTTTGGTTGGTTTGATGTATTAACATCCCACAAATAAAAATGTCTGATTAAACCACTGCTCTCTGGTTCTTTCACTCTTTCACTTAATTTGAAGATGCAGAATCATTTTACCCCAGGTTTGTGAAAATAACTTTGGATGAGAAAAGATTATGGATTTCTACTAGAAAGATGACTGATTTTGTTAGTTTTTAGTGTGAATGATTCAATCTGTTTATCTAAGGGGTTTCGTTAGTATAAACATGTATTTATTTTTTTAATCTATAATCTGTAATCAATCTGTAGGGAGGGCCATTCATCTTGGTTAGGCGTGGTGCCAGCATGATCTCCCAAGAATGTTATGGCATGTGGTATGAGGGTGAAGTCTGTTTTGTGCTGCTAAAACAGCCCACTTTGATGTTAGTATAACACAACGTTTGGGAAAATCACATACCTGTTTTTAGCTTCACACATCTACGTTGTTAATGTGTAGACATTGGGCCAATGTTAGGCACCGACAGATCTCATGAAAATACCTTTTGAATCAGACAGAAATATCTGCAGATAAAATCAAAATACAGACAATAGTTTTAATGTGACCTTAACAATTTTCACTTGAGCTTCTCAAGTATCAAAAGTTAGGAAACGCTAAAAGATGATTGAAGTAGAACCATGAAATGTTAACACAGCTCTTCATGTAGTGTTTTTGTAAACTAATTACTATTTCAGCAAAATGGAATGACTTTTGATGACTTCTCAAAAATGCTGGCTTAACCCGCAATAGCTTGTAGTATAAAAACTTGTATTTTTGAAACATAAACAAGTAACTCAGATGACACTTTCAAAGGTGACTTTTGTTGTACCTTCTTTTTCAAATAAGTATCCCTATATACCACCATTAAATTGCCCAAAACCTTTCTATGACCCTACAAGGGGCAGATGATTTTACACAGAAACAAATATCAGAGCCAATTTCTTACAATGGGTACCAAGTCTATTTTTTGCTCTCTCTGTCCGAGTTTCACATGCTCCTGCCCGAATAAATTTCCAATTTCTTTGCATCCCACTAGCCCCTCCTCCCCGTCCCAAACAGAATCAATAAGTAACAGTTGGAACTACCCAGAGAAGGTGGTGCTGAATTTTGATAAAAAAGGAAACTAAGACATCTTTATGAACTGACAAATGTTTTAATGTTCAGGAGTTTCCCTTACCTTTTATTAAAGAGAGAGCAGTTCATTTACGAGACTCATTGCACATTGTTAGGATGCGTATCAGCTGCAGGTCTCAGACATCTACTTGGTTGATGAGTAGACCTCTCTGGAGATGTGACCCTCGCTGTGTCATGCAAACAAAAAACAAAATAATGGCATGTTTTTTTAGCTTTCAAATAATACCGTGTCATGGAGCACAAGGGTAGTTTGAATATTTACCATCAAGAACCAACTTGAAAAAAATTATCATTATTGTTCTGTTGTTATACATGTATAAAGGTAAAAGAGTGTGTGATGATTAGATATAATTGAGTAAAACTCAGTACTAATACTTTCATAACTTGACAAAACAAAACATTTCAATCAGTGTCCAGCTGAGTTTCACACAAAAAGTCCATAAGCGCTTACGGACAAGACAATTGAAATAAGCTTGGGCGGTTCCAGAAATTTGGGGCTCGGTTCCGGTTAAAAAAAAAAGCTCGGTTCTGAAACATACCCGGTTCCACTCTATATAAAACATAAGCCGCCCTGAGCTCACACACACACAATTGAGCCGATCTATTTTAACTGAAAATAACCAACTTAATCAGACATTGGTCCGGAGCTCTCACACACACACACATACAATTGGAGCCGATCTATTTTTAACCAAAAAATTAATACAGAATACCCACAAAGTCAATCAGACATTGTGCCACCGAGCACCTATTCTCCATGCATTTATACAAGTCTTTGATTTGGCCAGCAGCAGTACGTCCGTAGTGCAGTATGTCCATAGTGCAGTACGTCCGTAGTGCAGTACGTTCGTAGTGCATGCAGTGTGCCGTCTCTGTACATAGAAGTGTACATGCCTGTACATGCATACAGTACTGTGTGTTTTGTGCATGGGACAAGCTTTTATGAATATGGATATATCGGCAGCCAATCACAACATGCTGTCTGGTTGGACTTTGGACTCTGTATATCTCAGCATATGCCTATGCATATATCTGTGCACTGTGTGTTGTATAATAATGCAGCCACATGTGATAGTTGATGCTCATGTTGGCTTGAAGCCTTTGCGCAGTGTATCTGCGGTCACAGTTTTCAACATCAAGCCTCAATTTCTGGAGCCGGTTCGTCCCAGGATCGGCTCCACAGAGTCTTTTATAGTTGGGACTCGGTCTTTTGAAATCGGAACCGACAAAAGTGGGTACCCGGTTCCACAGAAGAGTGGAACCACCGCCCGGCTCCACAGAAGAGTGGAACCGCCGGTCCGGTTTTCAATTTGGAACCGGGTAGAACCGGGTAACCGAAGGAACCGCCCAAGCTTAAATTGAAAGCAACTAGATAGCAACGGAAGATAAACAGAAGATTAAACACTAGGGGGACTAGTTTTTCCAATCAATTTTCAACAAAATTAAAGGGAGGAAAACTTCTATCATCATCAATCTGTTAAAAACCTCACATGTAAGGGTTGTTCACATAGTTCAATTTAACTGTTTAGGTAACTTTTGTTCGGCCAAGATTGTAAAGAGTCCACATAAGAAGCATTTGGGGCCATTAGTTGCTGAACCCAAACGTTGCAACTAGTGCTTACCGATTGATGAGGTAGACATAGCGCACAGGGCACAGCATTTGCATCATGCATGTACTTTTGGAGAGGTATACTTCATCTGACGTCATGTCTGTAGCAAGTCTTACTGCAAAAAAAAAAAACATTATGTGAAATGAGTGTGGGTTTTTTTTTTCTTCAATTGCAGCAACAATTTGATAATGCTTTGACCATAAAAAGATGACCCATGCGTAAAGAATGTTAGTTTTGGATTTACGCTTGCACTGATGTGTGGTATCGGCGTTCTAGTTGGTAAGACACTGTTGGTAAGAAATGCAAAGGTTGTGGGTTCGAAAGCCTGCACTCGGGGTGTTGTGGCGGAGCAGATAAGAGCACCGAACTTTACCTCTGGTGTTTCTAATCAGCAGAGTGTGGGTTGAAGGCTCGGTCTAAGAATTGTGTTCCTGAGCAAGACACTTAACTACATGCTTCTCTCTACCCAGGGGTAGATGGGTACATGTTAAGCAGAGATGGTTCTTGTGATTGATTTAGCCAAGTAGCAAATTTTTGTTGCACAGGCTGTATAATCCCCAGAGAGCTAAGATGGTTTAAGGAAAGAATTAAATGGGCCAGTGACCAGGGTTAAAGGTTGGAAGGGTGATATCAACACCGATTATTATCATTACTCCTGTGATTTAGTTTCACAGAACCCTGGAAAGTACTAAGTACACAGTGCTAACACACATCAGTGCAAGGGTAAAACCCAATTTTTCATGTTTAAAAAGTTGTGTACATGTTGGCTAGTGAAATAAACTTATGACCCCTAATTTGTTCATTTCAAGGGTAAATTTCAATTTAATTGTCCAGACGCAACATGAACATAGTATGAACTAAGCCAGCCAGACTCCTTTGAGTGAATTTTGACTTATGCTCAGTTGTTTGAACTGGCATTTGATCAGCGGACTTGTACCAAGGAGAACACTGGTATGGTGATGATTATAAAGAAATGAATGGTGTCTAAAGGGCAAACAATATTGAAAGAAAACTAGAGCACAGAAAATAAATCAGAAAAAAAGTATTTAAGATTTTGTTTGAAAGCTATGGACACTATTGGTAATTGTCAAAGACCAGTCTTCTCACTTAGTGTACAGTGTATCTCAACATATGCATAAAATAACAAACCTGTTCAATCGGTCGTCGAAGATAACAATGAAAGAAAAAACACCCTTGTCACACAAAGTTTAGTGCGTTCAGATGCCTGATTTGGAGACCTCAAATTGTAAGTGTGAGGTCTCAAAATCAAATTAGTGGATAATTACTTCTTTCTCGAAAACTACTCCACTTCAGGGGGAGCCGTTTTACACAATGTTTTTTTTTTATACTAACAGCTCTCCGTTACTAGTTACCAAGAAAGTTTTTAAGCTAAAAATTATTTTGATTAGTTACCAATAGTGTCCACTGCCTTTAAAGCCTAGCATCTTCAAATTGTTCAAACTCCCTTGATGCGACTTAAATTAGTGTTGTTCATAAAGTTTAATTTACCTGTTGATGAAGACATCCTTGAATCTTGAAGGTGGGCTTCATGCATCTACTTCTGATGGAGAGGTAGACTTCATCTACTGATGGTGTGTCTGCAGCTGGCCTAAATTTAAACAAAATAAATAACAATATTTTGTGAACAATTTGATGAACTGTCTTTTGTGTTGTTGCTTCTCCAATTGTAGCCCAATACTAGAGTAATAATACAAAATGTGGACCTTGGCTTTTTTCTTTTGCAATCTACTCCTCAGCCAAAACTTTGTTTTGAGAAAAACAAAAACATCAAAGTTACTTTCTCAAGCTCTGTGCTCTAAGGGCCTTGTCACACGAGGCAACTTTTGCAGGCAACTTCAAAGCAACCAACTGCAGCACATCTACACGATCACTTTCGTAGCACACGAGTCAATTTTAAAACATTGTCTTACAATCCACAAAAGAAACATTTTAACATTCAAATGGGAATGCCTTTTCATCTTGGAGATTGCCTGGAACTGGTTGCTTGAAATTGTGCCTCGTGTGACCTGGCCCTAATGGTTAGAGGCTTACTTTAGAATGACAATAATGTTGTGGGTTCATTCCCAACCCAGTGCTTGTGGATTATTTTTCTTTGCAAAGCACACTGGAAAGCACACTGGAAAGCACATAGTACATGCAGTACAGTGCTAAAGACACATCAATGTTTCCACACAATTTTTGTCAAACTGCTGTTTTGAAGACTGCCTAACTATAAAAACAAAGGTGATTTATACATAAGAGTACTCTAAATGTTTTGATGAGTTGTTTTCTTACATTTGTGGACACGAAAAATTCAAACCACATGTGTTTGGCTGTGCCAGCACTGGGTCCATCACTTGATGGCCTAAAGTGGCAAACCATAAAGCCTTTTTTGGTGGCTTCTGCTGGGCCAAGATTGTAAAGTTAAGGGTGCAAATAAGAAGCATTTTGGGTCACTAGTTGTTGAACCCCATGACAAGCTGAAACTGGTGCTTACCTGTTGCTGGAGGATATTGTTGTATCTGACACTGGACAGCATGTGCATCAAGCATCTATGTTTGGAGAGGTAGACTTCAACTGACAATTCAATGTCTGCAGCTTGCCTAAATGCATACAAAATACAAACAAAAATAGTTTCTGAAAGGGGTGTGTTGTGGTTAATTACTCAACTGCAGCAACAACAATGCCAGGCTTACCCCTTGTGATTTATTCAATATTTGACAAAAATTTGATAAAAAAGGAAGGCTCTCCCTTTGTGATAAAAAAAAATGTTTACTAAAAAATAGATAAAAATGCTGGTCTCATCCCTTTGCAATTTTCCGATGTTTGACCCAAATTAGATGAAAACACTGGACTTACCCCTTGTGATTTTTTGTTTCAGTGTTTGACCCAATTTGATAACAATGCCAGGCTTACCCCTTGAGATTTGTTCAATGTTTGGTCATAATTTGATAAAAAGGCTGGACTTACCCCTTGTGATTTTTTTTCAACATTTGACCCCTTATGATTGGTTCAGTATTTTAAATAAATTTGATGAAAACACTGGGCTTACTCCTTGTGATTTTTAACACAATATATTACCCAAAACATGATAAAAGTGTAGGACTTACCCCTTGTGATTTGTTCAATATCTGACCCAAATTTGATAAAAATGGTAGGCTTACCCCTTGTGATTAAAAAAAAATGTTCACTAAAAAACAAATAAAAATGCTGGATTTTACCCCTCATGACTTTTCAATTTTGGTTCATGGAAGTGCAAAATGGAAAACATAGTGATATGTTGGTCAATAGTTGTTGAACCAACAAGCTGAAACTGTTGTTTTGTGCATCGGTGAGATACACGAAGTGAGAAGACTGGTCTTCAACAACTATCAAAAGGTTGCAAGTGTCTTAAATAAAATTTAATAAAAGTGTTTCAATGATTTTTAAAGACTTGCATATCGTCAAACTGTCAGCTACCCCTAGATGCCTAACAAATTAATGGTTGTTCATCAACTTACCTGTTGATGAAAACATCCTTCATTCAATCCTGATGGTGGCCAGCATGCATAGAATCTTCCTTTCCTTGGATCTTTGGGTAAAACACAAACAAAACAAAGTGATTTAAAATACATGTATCAAGTTATAAACAACAAAGAAAACTATCTGGGTAATTCAAAACAAATATGGTGCTGAACAGCCCCATTATTCTATAAAGGTTTGTGTTACTACCAAAAGAACGCTGATTGTAAATACTTTTATGAGTTATTATGGAAATGACAAATTCAAACCACTTGTGTTTGGCATCATGGTTATGCCAGCACTGCAAAGGTGCAGCCTAAAGTGGCAAATCATTTATTACCTCACTGAAATTGATAAAAACGAGAAGTGATTTTTTTCAATATTATTATTTGGCCCAAATTTTGTAAAAAATGCTGGGCTTAACCTTGTGATTATTTTCAATAACATTTCACTTAAATTTGATCAAAATGCTGGGCTTACCCCATGTGACTCATTCAATATTTGACCAAAATTTGATAAAAAAGCTGGACTTACCCCTTGTGATTTGCTCAATATTTGACAAAAAAAAGATAAAAAAGCTGGACTTACACTCTGTGATTTGTTCAATATTTGACCCAAACTTGATAAAAATGCTGGGCTTACCCCTTGTGATTCTTTCAACATTGGCTCATGGAGGTGCAAAATGAAAAATATAGTGATATTTGGGTCAATAGTTGTTGAACCAACGAGCTGAAACTGGTGCTTACCTGGTGCTTACACTGGGCAGCATGCATCAAGCATCCAGTTTTGGACAGTTTTGGAGAGGTAGACTTCCACTGACAATTTCATGTATGCAGGTTGCCTAAATGCAGACAGTGTACAAACACAAATACTATTATTCAACTGCAGCAACAATTTGATCACGATTTGACCAAAAGAGGGCGACATTCAAATAAACTCAAAACACTTCCTTTTAACAATAAGCTCGTAAGAAGATGGCCCATGTTTTTGTTGTTTTTTGGCTTGACACTTTGGGGGTGTTTTTTGTTGTGGGGATTCAGTGACACCTTCCTCTCTTTCAGTTTTTGGTGAATCTTTTTACTTAAACGGGTTTTAACTTATTTGAAAAAAATTGAAGAAAAAGCAAGAACACAGAAAAAAAATATTTAAAAGGGTTTACAAATTTTGTTTTAAGAGCATACATGAAGCATCAACACACTGTCCAGTAACGATGCATCTCAACTAAATGGTTGCTCAATTAGTTCACAACACTGTCAGGGAACAATTTCTCCTAGCAGTTTTACTAAGCAAAACAATTAGACTGAGTTTATTTTAAGCACACTGAATGCCAATATTGAGAAGCAAACCATGATTGTTGAGCAGCCACTGATTCATTTTGAGTAGCATTCTGCTCTGCTATACCAGAGAAACGATTCACTGTACCTGATTGATGAAAACATCCTTGAAACTTGATGATAGCCAGCATGCGTATCTTCTTTTGGGGAGGTAGATTTCATTTGACGTTAGTGTGTCTGCAGCTAGCCTACATGAAATAAAAACAAAACAGTATCTGCGAAATGAGTTATTATTGAAATGAAAAATTCAAACACCTGTTTGCACTGCGGAACTGGGGGTCAATTTAATAGCCTTAAGTGACGAATCAAATAATCTCAACCAAAGTTGATAAAAATTGCTGGACTTACCCCTTGTGATTTGTTCAATATTTGACCCAAGTTTGATAAAATAGCTGGGCTTACCCCTAATGATTTGTTCAATTTTTGACCAAAATTTGATAAAAATGCTGGGCTTACCCCTTGTGATTTGTTCAATATTTGACCCAAATTTGATAAAAATGCTGGACCTACCCCTTGTGATGTTTTCAATATTTGACCCAAATCTGATAATAATGCTCGGCTTACCCCTCGTGATTTGTTCAATATTGGTTCATGGAAATGCAAAATGGAAAATTTAGTGATATGTGGGTCAATAGTTGTTTGGAATCATGGTTATGCCAGCACTGCAGAACTGAGGGTCAATTAAATAGCCTTAAGTGACGAATCATATTTTCTCAACCAAAATTGATAACAAGGCTCTGGACTAACCCCTAGTAATTTTTTCAATACTTGACCCAAATTTGATAAAAATACTGGACTTACCTCTTGTGATTTTTCAATTTTTTACAAAAATTTACTAAAAAGGTATTTTTTTGAAAAACATGCTTGGCTTACCCCTTTTTTTTCTTCTTCAATTCGGCCCAAAAGTAGATAAAAAATACTGAACCTACAACCTACCCCTTATAATTTTTCACAAAAATTTGTTGTCAGGTACGCATGCTGGCATGGAGATATTTAGAACACTATTCAAAATAGTAGGGGAAAATTTTTCCTTGCAAAGACTTTCAAACTTGGTCATCAAAACATGGACAAATTGATTTTACACTCAGTAAGTATTCCTAACAAACTTGTTATGCTTTTCGACACATGCATGATTGACACACACACACACACGCATGCTCTCTTCATGAAAATTAAAATCTACTCTAGTACTGATTACCTAATGTAGTGACTGTTGACTTACAAGACTTAGTTGAATGAAAAGAGAAAAAATAAGGAACATTTGGGGTCGTTAGTAGTTGAACCCACAAGCTGAAACTGGTGCTTACATGTACCTGTTGCTGGAAAACATAGTTGTATCTGACACAGAGCAGCATGTGCATCAAGTATTTTGAAGAGGTAGACTTCTAAGAATGGCTTGTCTGGAGCTACCCTAAATAAAATAAAAACATATCAAAACTATTTTGTAAAAAGGGGCATGTTGTAACTTGTGCAAATAGCAGCAACAATTTGATACTGCTTGTTGACAATATAAGAGGGTGTCATGTCCATGTAGGTGATTTCAAAACACTTGTTTTTCTTTTTAAATACTTTTGTGGTTTATTTAAATAAAGGTTTTTGACTCAACTTCACTTGTAGTAGCCTTGGGATGGGACAAAAATGTCATTGGTCCTTAAAATAACCATTTATATGGTAAAGAGATGGGATTCACCTTGGTGTTCCTGGTTTGATTGGCTGCATACTTTTGCGCCACAGCACCTTGTAAAAACATTATAACATAGTGCTACAGTATGTAAAAGGTAATCCCACCACTTCCGTGTTTAAAGTTCTTAAAAAGATTATAGTGAGTTTAACAAGAACAATATCCCACAGAAGATTTTTATTTTTGAAAACAAAATGTAAAATAAAAAAGTAATAGAAAAATAAATTTAAAAAAGTTTGAGGGAGCTGGGAAATCAAATGGCGGAATTTTTATTTAATATTTGACCTAAAAATGAAATGGAGGCTTTCAGTCCTGAGTATGTAACAAAGTGTTTGTCATGTTGTCTTTAGACTGTGTTTGGACGATACCACTATACTGCAGGTAACAAACAGCAAACTTCTATACAGAAGACATGTCATCAAATAATATAATTAATTTTTAGAATATTTTTTTATTTTTTTATTCAATAATTAAATGCTAGCGCTGTTTTAAAGTGCAGCTAAAAAATGCTTTTGGCAGTTCTTGTAAGGCGACATCAGTTGTCAGCTTTTGTTAGTGCCGGGGGGAGGAGAAATTGAGAGTGGAAGAATTTCATTTAAAAAATCCTCAAGTAACAAAAAAAACCAATCTTTGTAAGGCCAAATTGGAAAATCATCCAATCCAAGGCCTCGTTGTTTACCCCAATTTTTATTTTTAATAACAACAATGTTATGTCCCAAATTTGTGGTCATTCCTGAAAACATTTTGGGTTGGATGGATTGCCAGAAGTAGACACAAAGTTCAACTTCAATATTTAAAAATGTTGTTAATTAAATATAATTTCATCTTAAACATTTCACCATTAAGTAAACTTATTTAAACATAATTTAGAAAAGCCCAGCAGTGCTATAGGCCTATCATTTAAATGTAAATTCCAATTGAACATCCAATTTGGCAATTCCGAAAAATTAACCAACCAAAATAATAAAAGCATGACTGCATGCTGAGGGGCATGATGAGAAAATGACATTGATAAGATATATTATATTTATATAAATACTTTATATTTATAAATTAAATACAAAACAGGCAACATTTTACTGGAAACAAAAGTTAAACTTTAACACAAGTTTGCCAATGGCAATGGAAAACATTCAGAGCAAACGTTTCTAAAAGAGAAAAGAGCTCCTAAATTCATTAGATAAATTGGCAGTCAAATAAATCATAGAACTGTGTCTCTGAAATCGTTTGGCTGTGCATGCATTCACATACGGCTCCATGGATATGCATACGGTGTGTATTGGAAAAAATGGGCCAATTCGCGGCTGATTGAGGGCAAAATATTCCAAGTTATTCGTTAAAATATTCGGGTGAAAATCCCGAATAACACACGAACATCGTCACAAACAAATTAGTTACTCACATTTGCACTTTTGTGGTAGTTGTGTCTCAGGAACTCGGTAAAATCTTGAAATTGCTGGAGAAATCCACTGAGAGACGTGTCGACTCGGTCTATTCTGTCTTTAAAAATGGCGGCACATGTGTCACGTGTGAACACGCACGTTTTTTAACACAAAAAAGTACGGTGGCCCACAAATGTCACTTCAAAAGCAAAAGCGCCACGGCAAAACCTAAAGCAGAAATTAATTGTGCGTTAAACTAAGGTCTTGAATTATAACATCCATTTTAGAATACATACAAAGTACCATATTGAAAATTTGAGAAAGATCTGGCGCCGTTAATTAAGAGATAATCGCCCCGCGTGAATGAGGACCATAGTTTCTTCGTTTGTCACAACAGCCTGTTCATTGCTTACCTGTAAAGTGCATAAGGGAACCAGTGATGTTGTTGGACAAGTTTTGACAAGAGACCCTTGACACTCCAAAAAATATTGTCCTTTCACACGAGGTGCATTTTGTAAAATGTTACAACCTTGCTACAATTTAGCAAGGGACCCTTGCTAAATTGCTCTCGCGTGAAAGGGGGTTTAGGCTTCCATACGAGTCGTTAAGTGAGTACGTTGCTGGTCAGTAGTCGAATCGTGCGCACTCGACAAACTTGCTCTATAGGTTGCTTTGGAAAAAAAACTAGCAAACTTTGACTGTAAACACAAAATACCCAAATTGACAAAATAAAAATAACATACAAGTCAATCTTCTCTTCTACCAACGTAATACCAACATTTATTCATATTCAAAACCTTCAACAATACATTGATTTGGTGAATTATCTTGATCATAGCCACTTAGAGTACTTTTTTAATCAATGGTTAATTAATTGCAACCCAAAACATACCGACTTCCAATTGGTGAGGAGGAGCCCCCCCCCCCCCTATGATGCATTATTTGTTTGATAATCTGTTTGTGCGAGCTAAATCAGAACATTTTACTTACAGTAAGTGAACATTATAACAACAAATAAATTAGGCCCTATTCGGGGATAACATGCAGTGTTAGTCTCTTTTCTTTATTTTTTTTCATAAGTTAACGAACTCGGCTGTTCCTTATTGGAAACTATAAAAAATAATATAAGAGATTAATCATAGATGGATTGCACATGACGTCATTGACCATCTTTGATGATACACGCACGCGTCAGAGGCAATCATTGGCTGAGAGTTGTGAGTAGCGCATGCACCTTTCCCCATTTCATCATCAAAATGGCGGTCGATGACGCTATGTGCAGTCCATCTATCAGATTAATGAAATTTCACACAAGTTTCACACAACATTTTTAAAACTCTGTGTGATGTCACCTTCGACAGCAGTTTTATTTCTTGGCCCCATGTATTTTACAAGAAGTTCTCTTAAGAACTTTGGTACTTTCTAAAATTCTTGAAGCATTGCAAACCTGTGATTGCTCCAAGAGACGCCTATAAAGTTTATCAACCAACCATACAACTTTGTCGTGCAACAACTATCACTATGTCACTTACAAAATGGGGGTTAAAATAGGCAGCTGTTTCAGAACTTTTCTTTTGCAAAATAAAGTTGTAGATGTTAAACATCGGCAATTGATGGGGGGTATTGTTTAAAACATTTCTGAATCAACGCCACGGCGATGGGGCGGGGCCAGGGGCACTTGGCTTCCGAGTGATTGCTCGAACAACAGAAGGTGCTGTTGCCGTACTTCCAGATGAAGGATGTTGGTCTTGGAGTAGTCTAAGAATGTTACATGCGGCAATGCTCTCGGCGTTCTTCTCTTTAAACTCGGCCACTCGACACTGATCTCTCTTCAGTTTGGTGCGACGATTTTGAAACCAGACTTTCACCTGAAGAGGAATGGTGAGAAAGGAGAAATTGTAAAGATCATATTTTTGCCAATTTGTCTTGTCAACTAGTTAAAGGTAGGGTCATACTTTGATAATGACCCCTCACAAATAATTTTTAGATCTATAAAATATTTAAAAGTTATAGGTCAGATCGGCAAAAATTCAGACGTATAGACTTGCACGTAAAGTTATGTATGTTGGTGAGGGCCAGGCTGAGAATACGGTGTCTTGGTATAAAAAATAACTTTTGGTGCTCCAAATAAATGCAGTTAACTATGAGAATAAAATGAAATGTGCATCAGATGATGTCCGTGACACCATTTCGTAGCAGATGTCTCACAAACTTTCTGCTAAGCAACAATAAACAAGGGTCCAGCTGACATGTGTCAGGTAACCTCATTCTGGTAAACATGTTGTGCTAAGCATATGTTTTAGTTCAGTGGACGCTTCCAATATTATGTACATTGGTGGCTCAGACAAAAATCACTTCTTTTATTATTGAAAATTAGTTTAAGCTTTCACCCACCTGTGTCTCTGTGAGATCGAGGTTGCTTGCCAGTCGAGATCGGTCTCTGCCCACCATGTACTGGTTACACTTAAACTCCCTCTCAAGTCGTTGGAGCTGGTATGTCGTGAAACTTGTGCGGGCCCTCTTGGGTCGATCCAGATCCAACGCCTTAGGGAAGACCATCTCACGGCGGCGGCCATTTTGATCTGTGAAAGATTGCAAAATAATGGTTAAGTCGTGTTTTGTTTTTCACCATGCGACTTGAGGCATTTACGCAAGAAAGAACTTTACTGTTTAGTGCTGACAATCCTGACATGGATACAAAACCAGACTTTCTCTCTGCCCCCATTACAGGCAGTAAAATGAACATTAGTAATAGCCTGATGATTATTCATGTTGGCGGCGGCCTATCAGAACAGAGAAACCGTGTTCTCAGTTCTATCATAATAATTATGAGAAACCAAACAACTAAACAAATGATTACAGAAAAAAACACGTACAATGAACAGGTGTAAACTAAACAAGACAAGAAGAAGGAGAAATGCCCACGTGGCGGGGTAAGCCAAATGATGATGGTCTTTGGCAATCAACAAAAGCAATTCAATTCAAATCAATTCAGAGGTAAACCGACCCTGCCTTTAACATACACGATGAAAACAAGTAATTTAATGCAATCAGCAATACTTTAGGTAACAAATATATGTATTTCTAGCTCTCGGGTCTTTCCTGCTCTCGGACAGTTTGCAATTTTTGATTCCTTTCTCTACGTTGTAGCCCAGTGAAGTCATCGCCCTTTTAATACCCTATCATAAAAGAGGCTTCCCCAGCCCGTCATTTCCTCCTTTGTATACAATCTATCCCCTCCTCGTATGCCAATCTTCCTGACCAGACGTCCACC
The DNA here is from genome assembly GCF_902459465.1 of Asterias rubens. NCBI lineage: Eukaryota > Metazoa > Echinodermata > Asteroidea > Forcipulatida > Asteriidae > Asterias > Asterias rubens. Next base: position 17,396,238 of record NC_047070.1, on the reverse strand, counting down.
AAAATGATCAAGTCAAGATCCCTATTGAAATCCGGCAATTAGCAGCCCGTTCTCTTCCAATTAGCCCTGGGAATCAATGAAGTCTCGTCGATAGAGGGAGTATAACCAGCGTGAGGTTGCAGCACGCCCCGGCCAGGGCAGCCATGGGGTGTCCCTCTTTAAAGACTGTGTCCAGACTCTTACATAAAAATCATCCTAATGATGATGTGTTACCCGGGGAGAGCCTGGAAGAGTGGCGTGTTATTGTGGTTATAGGAAGTTTGTTTTATTATAAAGTGAAGAGGATGTCTTGTTAGCAATCTAGATTAATTAGACAAAGGGAGGGTGATGGCGGGATTGGGATTATTATCATGATGTGTTTTGAATGATAAGTGTACATCACTCTGTTGAAGAGAACAGCGAAGCATCGGGGTGTCCCTCGTCAAAATTGCATTAAAGATAACGTCTCTACTAATACTATATCAGTGGAGACTTGGATGCGTACAACCTAGGCGACATAGGGGGCAACTGCCCTCCAAACTTCGGGCAAAACGGTAGGGACATTTGGCAAGCAGCAAGAAGAGGACAAATTGGAAAGAGTACGCGAAACAAACGTTTATTTAGATATTGGTTGGCATACTGATGTTTGTAAATATGTCTTCGAAATGTTTAATTAACCAATTGCTGATATCCAACGGCGACATTCGCTCTGAATGACTATACAAATAATAAAATAGTTATCACGCCATTTTCAAATGAGGACTCTATTGAAAAACGACTCGCGAATCCGAGTTTTACAGTATTGGTAATTGTCAAAGACTATTTGTTTCAGTCGGTGTATCTCAACATCATACGCATAAAATAACAAACCCGTGAAAATTTGAGCTCAATTGGTTGTCTATGTTGCGAGACAATAATGGCAGAAAAACACCCTGCTTAATTTCGGGACCTCAAAATCTAATTTTGGGGTCTCGAAATCAAATTCGTGGAAATATAATTCTTTCTTGAAAACTACGTTACTTCAGAGGGAGCTGTTTCTCAACAGCTCAGTATTGCTCGTTACCAAGTAAGTTTTATGCTACCTGAGTAATTACCAGTGTCCACTGCCTTTAAAGATGATTTTACTCTTCCAAAAACAACTGACGTATAATATGGGGCCTAAAGGGGACGCCTAAACACTGGCAACACACTTGCGTAGCAAATCGAAACGGAAACTTGGCTATCGAATTGCCTCTGCCATAAATAAAATGTTGAACACACAATCATGTGCCCTATCCATCCTTGTTTATGGCGCTGTCGGCATGTTTTGTATGGTCCTGTAGAACAAACTCGGGACCGTATATTCTCTATAAATGCAAAGGAGTGAAAAGGCACTCTTTGAAGAGCTGTATGAGGGACAACTCTTTTCCTTGTGGTCTTCCCCTCTTTTAGATTGAAGTTTGCATCATTTTGAGTAATGTTTTCACTTTTCCTGTAGTGAAACCCCTCTACAAGAGTGAAATAACCACTACTCTTTTTAAAAGAGGGACAACTCGAAGTGCTTTTCACTCTTTTACTCGACACCCTACACGGCTGGGATTCGAACCCATGATCCTGCTAAATAAAAGAGCATTTCCCCCGCAAGACTTGGACATTACAAAACAGTGTTTACCACGCGTTGTGGTGAAAACGGCGCCCTGATTATACCAAAGAATCTTAATACACGCGAAAACGTTTTGGTTTTGCTTTGTTTATGTTTTAATTACACCATATCTGATTAAGATGAACTAAAAGAAACACTAGACCCTTTGTTCTGTAATTGGACCTTTAGGGACGCAAAGAGCGACATTACTTATCAAGACGTGTACGATATCTGATAGACACACCTAATTAGGGTTCATATTTTCCTTAATTATTGAAGCAAATTTGCGAGTAATTATGACATCTCTCTGCGATTAAAACTGAATAGAAATATTCGTTGGCCTATGTAATAAAATAGTGCAATATACTTGCGCTATATTGGAGAGCAATATTGTATTTCATCATATAATACGCCAGGTGATTAGCTTTACTTGATTTGGTAATGAACGCGGTCATTGTCGATATGTTGTTTGAGTGCCTAAACGAAAACGGTTCTCTGTTCAAGCGCTTTGAGTTACTAAGACTAATTATAAGACTATTTTTATATATTTTTTTAAAAGCAGTGGACACTATTGGTAATTACTCAAAATAGTTATTAGCATAAAACCTTTCTTGGTGACGAGTAATGGGGAGAGGTTGATGGTGTAAACAATTGTGGGAAACGGCTCCCTCTGAAGTGCCATAGTTTTCAAGAAAGAAGGAATTTTCCAAGAATTTGATTTCGAGACCTCAGATTTAGAACTTGAGGTCTCGAAATCAACCATCTGAACGTACGCAACTTCGTGTGATAAGGGGGTTTTGTTCTTTCATTATTATCTCGCAAGTTCGATGACCGATTAAGCTCAAATTTTCACAGGTTTGTAATTGAACGTATATGTTGGGATATATCAACTGTGAAGGCTAGTCTTTGACAACAACCAATAGTGTCCACTGCCTTTAACATAGCTTATTATTATTATTATAAGTTTAGTATGCGTCTAAAATCGGCCACGTAGATCGAGAAAGCAGCATTTGAGAAAGCAGAAGCTCAAATTTTCACAGGTTTGGTCTCGACATTTCGAACAGTATACTTTGCTCGTCTTCAGGAGTAGAGTATATACTGTTCGAAACACACCATGCAAAGCTTTTAACCACCATTTAGCTTGCTTTAATCTTCAAACCGTTTGATGAAAGTCTATAAGGATTGAAAACGTGATTAATGCATCAATATTGTGAATTTTTCATTGTTTTAAAAGAGCATTCTCGTAAACCTGTCTGTGGACATTAATGATCGATTGGTGAAATTTATAATCGGGGAGAATTGAGATTTATTACCTTTTATATTAACGGTATAAACGATTATGCACTTCGTAGTTTACACGGCGGTGTCGTCAGGCACGACATTCAAAGCTTGTTTACATACATCTAAGTTTATATACTTGCCAGCAACTATCACTTTAATTACGGGCACTGGACACTACCCTATTGGTTATTACTAAAAATAATTGTTAGCATAAAAACTTACTTGGCAACGAGTAATGGAGAGAGGTTGATAGTGAAAAACATTGTGAGAACCGGCTCCCTCTGAAGTATAGTTTTTGAGAAAGAGGTAATGTCTCGCTCAAATATTAAAAGACATTGTTAGGCATCTGAAAGCACACAAATCATGTGCAACACGGCACTAATTGAGAAATCTGGTGTTTATATACCAAAGGTGTTCAGTGACTTTAACTCGAAATAAAATTCAGGCATCTTTTCTCGAGACCTAAAATGAATTTGAATGCTATAAGACCAGTGAATGCTAAAGTATAAGTATGATTTTAAACTATGTATGTAACAGTCAAGTCAAGTTAAGCGGCAAACCGCAGGTGCCTTAAAAATCATTTGAGTAGTTACTAAGAAGAGCCAGTGGTTTGAAAACTCGACGTTTTGATCAGTGTGTCCTGATCGTCTTGAGAAATCTAATCTATTGCCTCTAATGACATTAATTGTTACTACTTTCCTCCACCTTTCAAATAATGTTTGATATGAAAGTTCACACCTGTAAAGGACACTATAATTCGGTTCATAACCAAGCATGGCAAACCTTGTGTGCACCGTATTGGTGTTGTTTGGATTAAAAGAGATACTGAGTGTACGTAAAAAGGTTACTCGTCACGTTTAGTTATTGTCAAAGACCAGTACTACACTTGGTGTATCCCATAAAATAACAAATCTGTGAAAAAATTGCTCAATTGGTCTTCAAAGTTGCAATTGAGAGTAATGACAGAAAACCTTGTTGCGAAAATTTGTCCCTTTTTTCAGACCACGATGTTTTTTTTTCTTCTAAACTTAATGTAAACCGTGCAATGGGTAATATAGTTATAACAGGAAGCATAATCCATGTGGTGGATACAAAACTATTAGAAAAAATGAAATTGTGTCACTTTTGTCAAACACAATACAAGGCATAATGAAACGAAAGGAATCAAGTATAAACTTTCAGGTTAAAAAGTTTTTCGTGCAAATTGATAATTATGGTTTTGGTTTGATTTTTTATTTTAGAGTTGAACATTTTATGATGGCAGTTACAAAGACAAGTACAGATTGCTAGTACGAATGCTACATAATAAACAACGCAAAAAAATAAAATAATAAAAAATATAAAAAATATCAATACAGCATGCAATTCTTTTACAGCCAACATGTAGCAAAAAAAGTAAGTGTTCAAACCTTCGTAGAGAAAACCCTATCAATTGACTCTTTAAAAGGTGTACCACTTTTATAAAGGCTTGCCTCATAAACAACTAGTAGAGGAATTGAAAAGAGTAGGCCTACGTGTTTATTTCGGGTTGTCTTTGTTTTTGTTGGGCATGAGTGTCAACTGTGTTAAAACCTTCGTATTATAAAACCATATAAAGTAAATTTAAGGTATACCAGTTTTATAAATGACCTGCCTCATGACAACAAATGTACAAGCAAACTTGTAGAGCACTTGAAAAGTCCATCGCTTCAAACAAAATACGCACCTTTAAACGTGAGCACCCTACAGTGCGAGCGAACGTCGTGAGGCGCGTCACTGCATGTACTGTCCGGGGTAGACGCACGCCTCGTACACCCACCCTCTTCACCGTCCTCCTCGTCGCACCCTCGTACCGTACAGTCTGGAAGAATCTCCCCGGTCTTCTCGACCACTTCTCCCGGAAATACATGACACCGCCTCTGGCTACAACCCCCGTTCAATGGGAGTAATTGCCGACCGCTCTGCTGTGCTGGAATTCCGACGGCGGCACCGTACTTCTCGCCGAGCCGCTCGGGTACTGCCGCCGCGTCTGACGGATGAAACACGGGGGGAACTCGGTACATGGGATACGGCTGCCCGTAGTATGTAGGTTTGGAGTCATACGCCCCGTATGGGTAATCGTATGAAGGCCAGAAGCTTGGTGTCCACATTTTTTATTTTGTGTTTTTCGGGAAATAAAAGTCTATTTCATAATGTTTAAATAAAACTTTGACGAAAAGTTGACGAAGATGAGTTGCCGCTTGACTTGCTAGATCGACAGTGACCCACGACTTGGGAGTTTCTGTCTCCTCCTGACGACTTGGGGATAGCTATTTACTGGAGGAGGGATCGTGGTAATAATAGTAAGATTTTCCTCCTACACCGGAAAACAAGACATCTTGACGAGTTTCGCCCTGAGAGGGCGGGCTTCACTGCGGGACGTCTTTCAACTCGCGTCAGAGCCCCGTGTCGATGATTGACATCTTGTCAATTATTTGGGTCATTATTATTTGGTTGTGGGCAATGCTAAGGACTTATTAGCTCGCTGGCCTTTCAACGGTCTCCTTTCATGGGGAGTGACCATGCTGGTTCGAACCCCAGGTACACGCAGGGTCATAGTATAACTGTCTGTAGGCTTATTAGCAATAAATGCCACTGTTGCAAATAGGGACGATTCAAGGCTTAGATTCGCAGCTCATTTGACAAGTGTCACTGGCCACAGAGGTAGAAAAAGTTGGGTATCCACAATTCTTCAAAACAGTCATCTGAAAATTTATTGCTGGCACCTGAACTTTCTGTTGCTTCACTCTGTTTAAAATAGGCACTGGAAGCCACCGGGTGTAACACGAATTCATTATTGTTCATTTAGCTAACTTTCCCTGAAGTTTCTATATTTTTAATGTTTGTGTGAGATTAACACAGGTCCATCTCGCGTATTCGTGACGTCACAAACATTCTCCAGGTTGAAGCAAAGACCGCACACAATAACTTAACTTTAATTTCGCTCCACAAAAATATACCACTGGTCAAGCCATAACTGTCACTTATAGTTCTCAATCCGTTTCAATTGCCTTGGCTGCCCCTCCTTCTCCTAATAAGCGAACTAAGAAAGGACACTTCTTGTCCGCTTCCTAATGACCATCAATTGTCATGTTTGATTACGGCTTCAACCATGTCATCCGCTAATTGGGGAAGACTAGACGAACAGCGCCCCCTCAGTCCAATGACAACATAGATGACGTCATGGTGTGACATTGTGTACGATGGATGGGCAGCATGTATGGGGTGTGATAATTTTCTTTGGTTGCTTCAATTTGAAAGCAATCCAGATTCGCAGAAAAATAAAACCTAAGTCAGGGCAACATTAATGAAGGCACTAGACATTTGGTGTCCAAGACCAGTATGGTGTATCCCAACACATGCATAAGCTAACAAATCTGGGACTAAAAATTTGACTCAATTTGGTCATCAAAGTTACAAGAGAGTGATGGAAGAAAAATCACACTTGTTGCACAAAATGTTTGTGCTTCAGATGCTTAGTCTTATATAGCCTCAATTATCTTCATATGAATCAAGAACCTAAGAACCTCATTGGTTCTACAGTGATCATTCAACCTTCAATCTTTTAATGCAGCATCTGAGCTGTTGATTTTTATTTATTTGTCACTCCTTCAATTTGTTAATAACTTCTTCTTGTGTTATAAAAAAATCAAATGAAAGGCATTCTCGTAAAGAATGATTCAAGAAGACATACTCAGACATACAAACTTGCACAAAACCTAACAATTTCTCGTGATGTAAGAGACCAAAATGGGATGACGCGAAGAAAACAAAAATGATGAGACGCACAAGGTTGAACTCAATACAGACACTCCCTTGTTATCCACCCACAAAATAATTGGAATTGGAATACCTTTTTTTGTGTACAAAACACTTTTTTTTCTTTTAACTGTGTTCATTAGTGATGAGCATGAAAGAGAAATTCCCCTCTTTAGAAAACACAATGGTCCGTGCGAAAGTCCCGAGAGTATTCTTTCAAACGCGACCCTCAACCCCGATTGTACCGGGGTCCCTGAGACGTTTGGTCGGGCGCCGGTGAGTTCGGGAGGCGAGGGCTAGCACGGTCGGGGTGCCCTGCCGTGTTTTGAAACTTTCATCCCCCGTCAGAGTCCCGCTGTTTTGGGGGCTGAACAGGGGGGGCTAGGTGTAATTCAAAGGGACAGACTGCCTTCTATAATTCAATTGTAATCTGGAGCAATTAGTTTTGCTACAGGTGAGGTCATAGGTCGCAGCGATCTGACTCATTATTGGAGATAAACGAGGAACATCTTTTTGATCGTCTTTTGAAGAGAACAAATCAACAAAATTAGGAGGCTGCCTTGGGGCTATTGATTGACGAGGTTCGAAAGCTCTCAAGACATTAATTGTAAGTAAAGTCGTGGTTTTGCCTGGAAATGTTGTGACAAATGCAAGAAAGGGTGTCGGACGCATTGCTCTAATTCAGGACAATATTTACCGTCGTCTTCACTCTTCTTTCGTATCTTAAAATAATCAAAGAGTTGGCGATGAAAGATTCTTATTCTTAAAGGAAAAGTTTACCTTTGGTTTTTGGTTACGTTCGATTGGTTTACTTCTAATTAAGTGTCATCTTTACGAACCATAGCATGTTGTTTTGCATATTATATTTGTTTGTAAGGAATGGGGGGGGGGGGGGTAGACAGGCGCAATAGTCACACAAAAGAGACTAGACTAAATCTGTGGAGTATTTTTCAACGAGTTGTATTCTCTCATAAATATATACAAAGCAATTTCTTGAGAAAAGTCGTCCAATGTCAGTAAATGTTTATAATGTCTTAAATATTCCAATAATGATTATAGCAGAACGTAACAGTAGGGTAAAAGTCTAATTGAGGGCCAATTTCGCAGAGCAATTTCACCATGATTTAAGTGCCCTACTTCTAAATGAGTTAGTTTGCATCCGTGGCCTGTAACTAAATCTATTTTTCCCTTTCTAAAGAGCGTTTTCGAAATCACGGCCTGGGCTAACGGCTTGTACTGGAGCTTTAAGGCTTCGTTTCAAAGCTTTAAAGTGCCGTGCCAAAGACGCACATCTTTAAAATAACCAACGTAGCCCGAGCCAGTGAGCCCAAATTGACTCATGGTTTCGAAAAAAACCTAATGCAAAATTATATGATTAAAGTTCTCTACAACTTAAGTCTGGGACTCCATTTCATGAAATTGTTAAGCAGACAAGTTGTTAAACATAGGTTACCAACCAAAACTACCATGTACTGCACATCGCTTGTGAATGGGTTCCCTGTCAATTTATGCTTAGCGAATTAAATTTGCTAAGCAACATTTTCGGCTGCTTAACGAAAGTGGACCCTGGTTCACACCTTTACAGAAATTATTAGCAATACAGTAAGTAAATGAATAGGAAGACAACTTAAGCAAATAATTAGACTTCAGGCACAATCTGGTTAGTGGTGCGTGTTGCAAGAAATAAAAGAAAGAAAGAAAAACACAAAAATTGCAGGTAAATTCTCCACACAAATAAATAACCTTGATTCACAACTGCAAAAGAGCAATAGTAGCACCATCACTGGGCGGTCACTCCTTGGGCCAGATTTCATGGAGCTGCTTAAAACCAACACAATAATGCTTACCAGACTATGGTTATCAGCCAACAAACCAGTTGTCATGTGCAGTCTGTGACTGGTATCCTGCTCATTTTTGCTTAGCAGAAACTTTTGAAAGCAATATTTTCTGCTTGTGGAGCTCTATGAAATTGGGCACTGGCTATATGTACACAGCTTGCCCCTTAGGCAACTAAAAGATGCTAACTAGATTAGATCGCACTTCTGCTTACAATACTTTGGTCATTTTCAAGTATTCTACGAAATCTATACCACTGGGTGGTAAAACATTACAGAACTAAATAATTAATAAGTGACATCAGTAGTTACACACAATGTAACTACTAACATCAAACTTAGAACAAACCACTTCCGATGTCTACACATAAATTTGATCATTATTGCACATTTTTATGGTTTGGGATCCCCATTATTATCTGATGTGCTCACAGTGACTATGGTTAAACATGAATAAAACTTAAATTGGTTTGGAATTCTACAATTGTCATTGGTTCTTGACTGGCTCCCAGCCAAGTGTCCTTTTATTTGCAGAACCAAATCACCTTTTAAACTGAGTTCTATTTATTTAAAATGTTATGGTACTAAAACAAAGGGACCCTCAACAGCTAAATTTGTAGCAATGGCAATGAAGTGTTCAGATTTAGATGTGGGAGAAAACCCGCCTTAATCACATAGGGACTGAAAACACAATCCACATGTGTGGCAAAGTTTGCACACAAATACATAAGCGGTCATATTTAAGCCTCTTTCTTAAATTTGAAACTATATGCCTGTATTTGTTAAGACCTTTTTGTCAATTTTTGGCAGTTTGACATAAAAATGGTTCCAGTGACTGTTAACTAACTTATGTGCTAATTTAAATCAAAATAAAAGTGAAAGGTAATACTTAAAATTAAAACCACACAACCCAAATAATTATTTGCTAAATGGTCAAATAAAACATATAAATACTTGGACATCAGAATTTCAGTATGATTTTTGTCTTCAAAAACAAGAAAAAAAGAAACTTTTAATCTCAGAGTGTAAAGAATTGGCTTAAAGAATACGAAGCACCTGAAATCCACAAAGACAAAATCAGTCATAGCTGCAACCAGCAACAGCTTTTTATAACACTCATAAAGAACTTAAAAAGATTGATTTATTTTTGAGGGAACTTTCTGCAAGTACCTCAGTCATTGCATAAATGCAGGTTGGCAATAGAGCCCTTACATTAGTGGCCATCATTGATGGAATGTGCAAAGGTGAAAGGCTATCATTTGCTGGGAGTCGTAGACAGCATATACACACAAGCACCTTTCCATTATTCTTCATCAAAGATTGCGGTCAATGACGTTATGCGCAATCCAACTCTAGAGCCTTAATAATATAAAGCACAATGAATGGAAATGAACTAGCTGCAGTAGTGTTATTAATTTTGGTTTTTACTCATATATACACTCTGTGTTAGCACTGTATACTCAGTACTTTCCCGAGCTCTGTGAAAAAATCACAGGCATATTACTCAGGTAGGATTGAACCCACGACCCTTGCAATTCTAGAGCAGTGTCTTACCAACTAGACGACTGAGATTGCCCGGTAGCTAGAGGCAGTTAAAATCCTATGTTTTGTCAGCGGGTACCCCAACAATAATACATGTAGATGTTAAATTTGTATCGGGGATAAAGGGGATTAATTTTGGTTTAACTCATACACACCAATGTCTGTTATACTCAGTACTTTCCTGAGCTCTGTGAAAAAAAAATCACAGGCATATTACTCATCACAGTAGTGTTATTATCATATACATGTAAAACCATGCTTTTAGATGATCAGTCAAGTATGTAGGTTTGAATTATAAAGTGAGATATTTAGGACGCTTTTGCGATTATAAATGAAAGACAGATCATGGGCCAACCCACAGGCCTGGAAGTTCATCTTTATGAGGGCAAGGCCATTTTCATTTTGCAATAGTTCTTCCATAGACCTTATCTCAAATACTCAGTAGGCGCGAGTTAGGAGTGGAGGTGCATGCTGGTCTAGCTAGTGATTAAGTTTGATCGCTAGCTCGAGCAGCATTCAACAGTTAAGGCCAAGTCACACATGCCCCGATAACGAGAACATAAACGACAACAATAAAAATGCACACCCTCGAATGGTTGAAATGCTCAAGCAGAATACGCCCATGCTCATTCAAACCATCGAGAGCGTGCATTTTTATCGTTATCGAGGCCTGTGTGACTAGGTCAGACGGTCTATGTGGTGAATAATTTGAAGGGCACCAAGGCCAAGACCAGGGGCAACAGAGGCCATGCCTCCGTGGCCTGCGTGCGCTTCTAGGTCTGAATCCCCTAATGGTATTCTCTAACCATTGACAATGTCGTCATCAACACCACGAGAAAAAGGGATGACGATGATGAAAGCTCTGGGTGAAGGAGTCGCTGTGTTGACGGACTCGGCCTGGATGACCGTCCTTGGTCGTCTTCTCCACGGTGACCACCGGCATCTGGACGAGCTGGACTGGGCTCTTGTTGTCCCTCATGGCTTGGCACAAGTTCAAGATCTGAAGGTTAAAAACAAGCAGGATCCAGTAGAAGTTGGTGCTTAATACAAATTTATGAACACATACACAATCTGTTGGGGACCTGTTGCTGCCAATGGGTATCTTGCATTATGAGGACCTTTTTCTGATAAGCAAGTTATATCTATGCTTACTAGGTTTACATGCATTTTGGGTAGGGATCATGTTTATGTTTGGTGTGATCAACCATAAACATTGTACATGAAGGGGAGAAAACATGTACATTTCAGAGTGAAATCTTACACAGAAAAAATAAAAATGATTCTAGTATGAATTTATAATCAGTAGGCTGACTTACTTCATTTGAGACTTTACAAAGAAACCTTGACATAGAGCACGATCTGCTCTTTTAAAAACTTGTCAACGTTTACCCCGTTCTCAATAAACATGCCCACATTCACAAGTATCAAATGATGAAGTCCCTTGCCATGAAAGTAAATAAATAAAAGTTTTGTTTTCAGTTTCACATATACACAAAGGGAAACAACATAGCCAGTACTTTACCTGCCCTCTCATAACTGACATCTGTTTTTCAAACATCTGGCGATCAAATCCTTTATCAATCTGTATAGGATAAAGAATAATAAAATAATAATAATGAAATACACATAATAAAAGTATAATAAAAGTTTGACATTTCTAAGTGTAGTTGATTTATTGTTTAACCGATGACGAAAACTGGGTGAGCTTTGAGTATTTTCTTCTTATTTAATAATGTTCTTGCCAAATATTAAGTGCACCAAGCTAGAACCATTTGTACCCCTGAGCAAAGAGAAACCATTATAGTTAACTGTCTTGCTTGAGAACAGAACCGTCATGACTAGGACTCAAACCAACATAATATCCGCCTGAAAAGACAAAATCTGCCTGAAAAGACGCTCTAGGCGCTGTTCAGATTAACAGAAGTAAAACAAGCAGCAAATAAACATACCGAATATAACAAAACTGTAAGCATCAACAGATTTCCATGAACCCCTAAACAAAACCCCATGAAACTTCAAATCACTTATAGAAGTCCCAAGAAGGAGTGAAGAAACTGTTAACCTCACAGTAAAACACTTCAAGAATGTAGAAGATAATGTTAAGTATAATATTTAATTTAAAGGAGTAGTTAAGTAATTAAATAAAAGAAACGGACAAAAGTAATCACTCTAAAGACCTGGCTATTCCAGGTAAAAATATAAAAGGAATTAACATTTATTAATAAATACCTTTGACAGTTTCCAGTCTCTGATTGGTCAAAACCCGATCAAAACCCAGCATACACTGTGTACAACTAGTTGGCGCTTTGCACTGTATCGCATGCTTATTCATCTTAGTTTAATTGCAACTTTGCGCACATGCGCATACATGCTGAAAATGTATACATTTTTATGTAACAGGTGCGCGCATATAAACTCATTTGTCCATATGGTCTTGTTTACCGCGACATGCTACATGGACACTGAGCTCATGCTTGCGTTTAAATGCACAAAGAACACATATCATCCAGTCATTTGAGGGCAGTTAACATAAAATATGGCCCCTGAACATGTCTTGAAGTATCGTCGATAGAAAAGTCACAAAATTTGGAAATTTTTAGCCGTTGCGCCAGCCAACAACCCGGTCATTACCACGCAGTAAAGACCAGGGCCTTGCATTGTAATTCTCCATTATAGTAATAATAATAATAATAACAATAATACATGTAGCATGCATTTGTATAGTGCTTGTTACAGGGTTTCTAAGTGCTGAAACATAATATTAACTAACTACAAACTATAATGGCAATCACAAAGTAAGTGTACATCAAAATGACATTATTTTAAGTGAGATGGTATAGCTAAAGCACGCAGGTATTGGTATAGAAATCACACAACGACTGAAAATATGACACTACAAAAGGTAGTTCTGACAACAAAGTTGTCAGAACTATGGAGGAAGTCCTCCATGTAAGAACTTAAAGTGCTGAGCCAAGACACATCACAAGAGCAGGCCCCTTACTTCCTGGAGGCAACAAAGGGGATTGCCTCCAAGCCTTAGTGCCCTTGAAATGCTCCAGTAGAAATTTTAAGTTTCCTCACAGGGTGCCCTTTATAAAAGAGAAAATGCCTTGGTGCCCTTTCAAAAACGAAGCATACAGGCCTGAGAGTGAACAGATTTTCTTGAAGGTACTTACTGAGAAGAGATCACGGAGTTCCTGGCAAAGGTCCTCCACAAAATTCATGTCTGTGAGTTTAGGCAAGACTGCGTCTTTGATTTCATCTGAGAAGGGAATCTTGGCCTGTCCCAACCAGGCCCAGTGGTACGGGTCTACGACAAACAAACAGAAAAATCATAAAGTTTTAATAAACGTAACATTTAACATCTCTTATTAAACGTAATATGAAAACACCTTTTGAAATTCTCAGGGCTTGCTTATTCATGAGGAAACAGAGCTAGTTATGACTCACATTTAATATTAATAATAAATAGCACATGGTACCTGACAAAAAATGCCATGCAGGAAATTATGTTTGTTTTTAATCATAGTTTTCTCGAAACAGACAGCATTAAAACGACTTTATACCCTAGCAACTTTATTCCACTGACTTTTTTTGTGAGTAACCTAAAATGACAAATAAATCAACAGATTTGTTTGAGTCCATAATTATCTTTATACCGCAACTGAAATCAGTTTTGTATTTAAAGGCAGTGGATACTATTGGTAATTACTTAAAATAGGTTTTAGCGTAACAACTTTTTTGGTACCAAGTAATGGGGAGAGGTTGATAGTATAAAACATTGTGAGAAACGGCTCCCTCTGAAGTAATGTAGTTTTTGAGACATAAGTAATTTTCAATGAATTTGAATTTGAGACTTCAGATTTAGAACTTGAGGTCACGAAATCAAGCATTAGAAAGCACACAACTTTGTGTTTTTTCTTTCATTATTATCTCGCAACTTCGATAAATGATTGAGCTGAAATGTTCACAGGTTTGTTATTTTATGCATTCATATGTTGAGATACAGCGAGTGGGAAGACTGGTCTTTGACAATTTACCAAAAGTCTCCACTTTCTTAAATGAGTTACATCCTCTCACCATTAGCAGGTGAAAAACTTGTTACAAAAAACATCCTAAAACATCTTCCAAACAGAGACAGCAACGTTCATTTACGTGTCAATAAATCTTTAAAATGTCTTATTTTCAAAGGGTGTGTGATCTCCAAGTGGGGCATATTCTTTTGTGGGGGAGTGAAGTCTGGGCAGAGTGTGCGTCCTTGAGCGTCTAACCGCCCAGTCCTGATGGACAGGGCCACAACAAAACAGTCGATAACTATTTCTCAGACTTAAGATGCCTCTATTGATCTGCATTGACAAGAACTGTCAAATGAGCAGTGTCCACAAATGGGCGCTAATCCTTTCTGTTCCCTGTCTCCGTCAATTATATTTGATTAAGAGAGTTTTTTTATAAATCTCCTGACCTAACTGTTGGGATAACGGTTTATTTTTTTGCTAGCAGTTGTTGTTTATGAGAGGCTAGGATCTGCTGGGTCGCAGGTGGCGGCTGAATTACATTTAATTAATTGATATCTCATGACTGCTTGGACATTGAATGAGAAAGAAAGACTGAAAGAGGGACAGAAGTTACAGTGCATTTTTTTTTCTGTGTGTAATTACTTAAAACAGTGAGAAGTGTTAGCGCTACGTGCTAGGACATGAGCAAGTAAATGAGCAAGGCAGACAATACCACTTAATAGAATATATCTTACTAAGCATTAGTGTCGAAACAGTCACAAAGAATATAAATGAACATCACCTGAAAAGTTACAGTTAATTCTTTTTTCGACAGGGAGATTGTTTTACTACTAACAACAGTGAGTAGTGTTCAGTAAAGCAGTAAAGCAGACCACACCATTTATAATAAAAAATATATTAACTAAGCATTAGTGTCAAACCAATCACAAAGAATATAAATGAACATCATCCGAAAAGTTACAGTTAATTTTTTTTTTTCGACAGGGAGATTTTTTACTACTAACAACAGTGAGTAGTGTTCAGTAAAGCAGAAAAGACCACACCACTTAATAAAAAATACATTAACTTAGCATAAGTGTCGAACCATTCACAAAGAATATATAAGAACATCATCTGAAAAGGAGCATAGCTGTTTGAGCAACTTTGTTCTGAACCAGGCAGATCTGTGTGCAACTTTTTTCTTGGAAAGTTGCACTCTCTCCCGAAACACCCAGTGCCATACACTATATGTTCATATAGTATATGCAGATATTTTTGAAAATAAAAAACCTCCAATACGCAGGTACCACACAAGGTTGAAGCCAGGATTTGGTAAAAAAATTGGGTGTCCAAGTTGTTTACACATTTACAGGTTAATGACAAAAAAGAGTGTCATAATTTTAAACAGGGTGTCCAAAGACACACAAAAACCCTCTAGCTAACACTTAGGTACCACTTGCTCTCTGGGTACAGCTGGTACCTGGCAACACATGGCTTGTGTAGTACATGTATAGACGATGTGACCTCTGACGTCACTCGAAAACCATAACATGATTCGCGCGCATACTGCTGGGCAAAACTTTTGTGTTTTGGCAACCAGCTAGAAAGTACATGTAGTCTTACCATGACTACGTGTCTTTTTGCCCGGCGAAACATGGCGTGTACGATGTTTTGTCACACATAGGTCACATCGTCTTTAAACTTAGGTTTTAGTTTTCAAAGGAAACTTAAAGCACTTACAATGGACATGTAGTACATGTCACTCAGCACACCCTGGTGCACATTAAGCTTGGGCGATATCACGATATTATCGAATATCGCGATATTAATTTGGACACGATTTTGATATCGGATGGATTTGGATAATCGCGACATATCGATATATCGATTAAATATCGCGATGTATTTGCTAGCTGAGACATCTTGCACCCCATAGGTTTGGAGTAAAACCAGAAGAATAGGTCATTAGAACACCTCTCTTATGCTAGGACTGTCTCTTCTACAACTTGCACTTGGAGTTTGAAGCTTGATGATGTCAAATTTCATTAATCGCGATTATATCGAATATCGCGATATATTGTCAGCGATATATCGTGAATAAAATAAATCGATATCGCCCAAGCTTAGTGCACATGGGGGGAGGGCTGGTTACCAATGGGAGACTTTGGAAAGCTACACACGTAGGTGGTAGCAAAGTTACCAGGACCTCTTCAATTTACATCTCAACACCCAACAGTTCACTCAATCTTTTATGTAATCTCATATTGTTTAGTTTATTTGTTGCTTTCTCTTGTATAAATTTGTTTATTTGTTTTGTAGAGTGCATTGAGAGTACTTGCAGTACTGAATTGCACTATATAAGTATTTCTTTTTACTATTTTTCATCATTGACATAGTTCTGATCATGCCCACATTACGGAGAACAATAGATTTACCTACTAAGACTGCTGCCACCAAGCGTCCCAAAAGTCCCCTGTTGAAAACGAGGGCTTTAACAATAGGGATACGTGTACTGAAATACAGACAGCGAGAATGTCCTCGCTTTTTTTATTTCCAAGGACATAACCAATAGGGACAATGCTAAAAAAGTCCAAACAGTTTGGAGAACAAAGAGTTCTTGGTTTACAGGGTAGGCAACATGTGTGTGCATGAACCCGATGAAAGGGTAAAACGAAAAATTGATATTCTTTATCACTGATGCAATGGAAATGTTGTGTTGCTATTGTTATCTCCATTCTATATTGACTGTAGGGTCTTTATTACATATCTTGTCAAAGTGCAATATGTCCAGAGTCCAGTTGTAATTAAAGGGCCTGGGTCATCATGATCAAAGCAGGCCTGTGGCTGTACTTGGAATTCTGAACTCTCACCCAGTTGAAGCACGTCGATTTCCATAGATATGATATGGGAGGATGGTACATGCATGCTTTAAAGGCAGTGGACACTATTGGTAATAACTTGAAATAATTATTAGCATGAAACCTTAATTTGATTTCGAGACCTCAGATTTAGAATTTGAGGTCTCAAAATAAAGCATCTGAAAGCACACAACTTTGTGTGACAAGAGTGTTTTTTCTTTCATTATTATAATATCTCGCAACATTGACGACCAATTGAGCTAAAATTTTCACAGGCTTGTTATTTTATGCATATTTGTTAAGATACACCAAGTGAGAAGACTAGTCTTTCACAATTAGCAACAGTGTCCAGGGTCTTTAACTGGGTGAGAGTCCAGAAATCCTTGTACAGCCACAGTCCTGCTTTGATCATAAGGACATGAAGGATACAGCCCCTTTAAAGATATGTAGACTAAAGCCTTGTTCCCATCGAACTCTTTTTTTTAAAGTACCGCAACCTTTTTGTAAAATGATAAAATTAAATCCAATAGACCCTTTCGCAAATACTGGGGCGCACGTGTAAAGCTTGGAATTAGGTGCATTGTGGTTTAGCTGGTGATCAAATTTTATCAAATTTGATCCATATCTATCCAACACTAATGCACCTCATTCAACAGTTTGTGCTTACGCAATGGTATTTGCGAAAAGGTCTATTGGGACACAAGGTAAACTGCCCTCTCTGTCAACTAAGTGCGACCGTGATGTAAAACTAACATGCTGTTAACTTATCAGGGCTGCTAAAAAGTCCATATGGAACACAGCTTTTATTGACTGTGAAAATGAAAATGCTTTTTTTGTAATACTCACATGTTCGCCATTCATCAGGATGCTTAAAGGGGAATGCCAGACCATTGTCAATGGCTGCTATTTTGACGTCAGGTGGTTTGACCAGTGACCAATCAGAGCTCTCCTCAAGATCTGCACTTTCGTCCACCTCTGATTTGTCATATTTTATCAGCCAGTTGTCATTTCCTCGATCTAGTAAAAAGGAATAAAAGTAACAAGAATTTTGAGAGAACTTCTAACTGGGGGTTTCAAGATGTCATTTTGAATTTGGAACAGATACAATGTAATGTGTACGGGCACTACAACAAAAATAAATATGTCAATGCTTTTAACCAAAGACATAAATATGTTTTTTATTACCAGCAAAACAACACTCCATCATGTATGGGATAGATAATCACAAAGTTAAATTAATAAACTATTTTGTAAGGTTTGCTGGTGTGTCAATAATATTTTGGTCAAAATGCAACCTTGACCAGAGTTTGTTGCTCCCTTACTTTTCTTTTGGCCAAATCATAAATGGGGGGAGGGAGACCAAGATGATCATTGTTTTAAATCCTCCTTTGTTTTATGATTCAATCAAACACATGAAAGACAGATATTATGTTTGTTGTCAGTCGTTAGGAATGACTCAACTGTCGATTTCACCAAAGTCTTAATACCTTAGGATCAATCTTTGGACTTAGGACGAGGTGAAGCGATACAAAATACATTATCTGGCATGATATTTGGTTCAAGGAAAAAAAGGAAAACATTTTTTTCCAGTACAAGGGCAGACCTTTTTACATACATCAGATGGTGTAGAATGTAAAGGTATAGATTTTTCAGGCCTTTGTGACCCAGCATGAGTAAATGAGACACTTTGAGGTGAAAATGAAAATTGAGATTTTGATTTCATCATGTAAAGCTTAGTCACAGGATTAAAATGACACCTTACTGACCTCTATAGTGTTTACGGTTGTGAAGTTATGGTCGGTCAAAGGTCGCAGGTCATCGACAATATTCAAATTCAAGTTTACCACAAACAGGCTGTTAAACAAACGGTTCATTTTCTTTATTGCTAATTTTGCATGTAAATTCAGAACACCATAGCAACCAGACATATAAATTAAGATACTAACACAACATTTTTTGTTTACGTAGAACTGATCTTTATTTACATTACTGGACGGAAATTCATTATCTTTGGTTTGAGAAACTTATCTCAAAATAAACATTAAAAAAACACATTTTTGGGCAAAATATCAACAGAAATACATGTTTCGTCTCAACAGAGACAGTATTTGCCAATTCGTCAGAATTTTTAGACATGCAGATTTGTTTGTTAGAAATAAAAAATAAAAAATACATATATCAATATTTTTGAGTTGAATTCTGATGGAAGGTCATATATAAAATCAAATTGGCAGTTTTCTTAACAAATATTGATTTTTGGGGTGGAAAGAGATAAAAAAGACATTTTTTTTTTTTTTTTTTTTTTGGCTTGCATTTACATAGCAACCAGGCACACACATGACAAAATATGGCCTGCAATCAAACCTGATTTTAAGTCACACTACTGGTTAATTTTTTTTGAATTTTTACCTCATCTGCATATCCTTTAAGAACATTTAATTGTTCCCAATCTGACTTTTTCTATGTTTTTGCAGGTTTCGGTATAGTTGGTCTAGGGCATGTTACATCCTTTGATTCATCGTCACAGAACTGGCGAATATTATCATGTAAATACCACTGTCGTGCTGCCGACAGCCCATTTACTTCTCTTTCTGTTGGCAGCTCTGGTGGGGGCAGGTGCTTGCCTTTCAGAAGGCTAAACTCCACTTCCTGTGAATCGCAGAACTCTCTAGACCACACCAAACCAGGCTGATCAGCACTGAATCTATAGTAATAATTACAAAAAAAGTGGGTTCATTAAAATGTTGTTTTGAGAGACAAAAAGAGAGAGAATGTGTGCTCTCTTTAGGTACACTTATGGAGGCCAAAGACAAAACGAAAAAGGGGAAATAAAAGGACTCCATGTGTGTGAGTAGGTGAACACATTCAAACCGGGGACCTATAACAAAAGAGGACAAAATGTCCATGGTTGGAAATCGTGTACAAAACCAATCGGAGCTGTTGAAAAAAGTTAAGAGAATAAACCAAAGAGGGACAATAGGAGGTCCACATGATTACAGGCTGTTACACACTTGTGTGTGTGTGGGGGGGGGCTGTGTGTGTATGGAGGGGGGCTGTGTGTTCGCGTGTGTGTGGGGGGGGGGGCTGCATGTGTTGGAAGGGGCCAGATGAGTGTTGTTGTCTTTTTCTTGAAGCCTGCCATATTTGCGTTTAGATCATGCTTGCAGGATGCTAGGGTTGTTTTCAACAGGTTTCATTGATAAAACCCAACAATAAAACTGAATCACTGTGAACTTTCAATGTCTTACCTGAAATGATGGTACTTCTTGATTTGTGGAAGGGTCTTGAAGAATGGCTTCAGGAAACTTTGCCAGTCGTATTGGGGCACAATCTGGGTACCATCCTCCTTCCCCACTAACTGCGGTACATTGAGCTTAGTAACGGAACTAGCCCGCACTACATCACACAATTCCTCTAGACTGGACACATCAGTAACACGGTACTGTTTCTTTAACAGACCAAAGCACCAATCCGGTGCAAACTTGGTGTGTCCAGTCAAGAGGAAATTCAATGTAATGGAATGATGAAGACCATTGCACACTCGCCACAGCATGTACCACAACATGTAATTATTCTTGTTTTGACCAGTACAGTTATCGCAGTGTAAATTTACTGATCGTTCCTTCAAACTGTACTGTTCAAAAAAGTGGTGAAGGAGGTTGATCACCAGATTTGAACCCTTGTCGATGACGAAGTGCTCATCCACCAAGTAGTTTATCTGAAAAGAATTATTAAAAAAAAAAAAAAAAATTAATTTCCTCAGTCATCCACTTGTCTATAATTAACTCATATAAAAATAAAAATAAAAAGGGAACTTAAGAATATTTTATTAGGTTCCAGTATTAGATTTATTTTCAATGTGTAAAAACGATACATTTGTTCAAAAATAAGTTTTGGGCATGAGGGCTAGACAATGTTGGATGTAGCCCTTAGTTATCTATGTAGTTAGTAACTTACCTGCTGTGGAATAGCTTCAGCACACACTCCAAACACGAGACACTTGCGAGGAGTCATGAAATAGATGGGGCCGGGTTGAAACACTTTGTTGGGAAAGTGCACCTGCTGTGCAAAATCAAAGGAATAGTGTGCAACAGCAGGAGGTGCAGACTTGGCTGGTTCATCCAGGCGTTGATTGTGCAAAACATCTTTAGCATCCTTGACCTGTGCTGTATAGTGGGATCTCTGTTTTTTGGCTGTCAACAGATGGTGTTCCTGCTCCTTCAAATTTTCCCCCTTTTCATCCTCACCCAGGTTGGCAGACTTGATGATTGCACTGTTGTTCTGTTGGCATTTGAAGCACAGGTCAGTCATGGGCCTGCTGATGACAATGTGTGAACAAAGCTGCCTCCAGATGTCTCGGAAAGAAGTCAGACCTACAACCCTGTAACCTGTAGATAAATGTTATTTCATTATGTTGTAGTTAAACTTGATCTTGATAAAATAGTTGATCAGCTCCTTTCTAGGAACAGCACTCAATATGATGCCAGGTCAGGAGAGAAGAGCTCTATTTTGTATGCACACCCATGAGTGTGCCCTGAAACTTGGTTGGAATAGGGTTGCTGTTTAGTGTCTGTTGAGTAGGGGATTAAATTCCAGTCTCTCGCAGTGTTATTTTCAAGGGTAAGCAGCATGATTTGATAGAAAACTATTCTAGCAGATACAGCAGCAGCTTTTATATTTTAACTACTCAGTCTGATACTAAAAGTCAAACAAATTATTTTAAATCTGGGATTTTGTTTGTATTTACATCATATGAGAATGTAATAATTGCTCTTCTTGTAGAATGTATACGTGTACTTACCAGCTGTCTTGACAATTTTCTTGTACACTCTGTGTACAGCAGCCTTGGTATTGTTGCTGGGGAGCAGCAAAATGTCGTCCCGCTTGTGCCCAGCTACCCGGCCAGGAAGCATAACAGCATGCGTGGTTGCATAATTTTGCAGGAAAACCACAATGCGTTGGTTGTCTTCAAAAGACAATGATGTCTTTCTCCTCTTTCCTTTAGTTGTCTGCTTTTCTCTTGGTGCAATTCCATTGGCCTGATAGTGTGTCTGCACCGCTGATAGTTTATTCTGACTAATACTGGAGAAATAAATAAAAAATACTATTACCAGGGTGAAAAACTGGCTGTTTGTCCGTCGCTATTAGAGACTGAGGTTTCGCAAGTCTACAAATACACATACAGATACCGACACGTCGACACTTCGTGTGTTGACGTGACGCGTTTCCACGACTATCGTATTTTGCACACATGTTATTAGCAATGGATACAGGAGCTCATACGCGTCGTAAAAAAACGGATACTGTTTTGCAGACTTTGCAGTTGTGTTTTTGTCCCAGATCAAAAACATTTCCCAAGGAATTGCTTTCACTGGATCATGCTAGTAGATATAAGTAGAAAATTGTTAGTCATTTGCAAGCAAAACGATGAGAGAATGCAGTGCATAAAACACTGGGTCTCTATCGGTCATGCTTGTCGGAAAAACACTCATGATGAATGCGAGCGTCGAGTACACATATTTTGGGAAACAAAATCCAACACACTGCTGGCGTGAACGGATTTGGTTATCATATCCGTATCTTTATCCGCATGCTTGCGAAACCTCTCTACTATGTTAAAAAAAAAATTAGTGTTTGTAGTTACACGTTGTCAAAGTCACACGTTGTCAAAAAAAGGCCACCGTTTGTGTCACAATTAATAGTGAGTTTGTTTCATGTTCTTAAATTACTTACGCAAACAAAAACCTGAAGCGATCTCTGCAAACCTTCTTCCCCCTGAAGAAAAACTCGGTGTGGGCATGCTTCCGCTCTGTGGTCTTATGCTTCTTTGCTGTCGTCATCTTGGACATGTTCGTGTGGCACTGGACTGCCCCAAGCACAAGAAGATCCTTTTCAGCTGAAAACAAAACAAGAGAAAACAAATAGTATTGCCTTTTCTGTTCATGGAAATCTCATGAAAATCTTCATTCATTTTGAAGTGAATGTATTCTTAATACTAGATGTTATTCTAATTCTTAAAAAGAAATATTAGACTCTTGGAGTACAAACGTAAAATTAAAAAAAACTAAATCGTTACCGGTGATCATCAGCACAATAATCTGGTTAGAGGGTTTACATCAACAAGTCAAGATAGATTTTAAAAGTTGGGTTTGTAAAACAAAACATAAACCTTTAAAAAATGACACCAACATTAAATAAAGCTCACCTTCATTGAATGCCCGAAGTTCAAGCCTCGAGTCCAACATTTCCTGTTTGTTGAAGGCCTTATGACAGTCCTCGTTTTTGCAGGCACATTTAAACCCCTCCACTTTGACCTTCTCTGTCTCATAATGATCAGACACTAAGTCCCTGGCCTGTTCGGCGGCAATTGCCTCCCCGACGTGCAAGGCATCGATTCCGTGGAAACCATTTCCGTCGTCAAATGGAACGAGAGCTGCACCGTGATGGTGAACGTCCGCTTCCTCTAGCTCGTCGAGCTCCCCTTCGCTGTCGGCATCATCACCATCATCGGTACCCCCAATCATCGCTGTCGCTATCTTTGTCGTTTGCAAAGTAATCGTGTATATAACTTTCCCACTTCCCCCCATCTTCCCTGATTTCGTCGCGATTAATTAAATTGCAACCCCTAATATTGTTTAGAAGCTCAGATATCAACTTCTCCTGGGGATCCATGATCTGACAGTTGTAATCATTCCCGCAGGAATGGGTCATTTAAAGCCCACTGTGCATGTGATTACGCACGCGTAGTCTAATTTTTTACGACTGCGCAATCGCAGAATGACGTAGCCCCTATCAGATGATCACAAACAACCAATCACGTACGGTTTACTGAAACACGGAAGGAGTCAACTCTCGTTTCTAGATAACATTTTTATGGGAGCTATAACGATTGTTTTCATTGGATTAGAAATGCCCTTTGACCTTTTACAGAGTGTTACTTTTTTTCTCCGATTCCTGACACAAAGATGGCGTCATTCGACGGTGTTTACGACTCGCTGTGAATCGTTAGAAAACGACTAATATTATGGTTTAAATTGACAAGTTTCGGGTGTTTCTGAAGATGATATGCCCCAGGAAATATCATTATTATAGGAAATTTAACGTTTAATTCCCCCATTTTTTTGTGGGAAAGGACAATCGACATAATAAAGGTACGTTTTTTTGCAAAAAAAAAAAAAGGATTTTTGTTGCCCCATGTGCATTTTTTTGCACTCAGGGGAGCCTAACGAGAAATCGCCAATGCCGCAATCCGTCTCATTTACTCGCGCTGAGTCACAGAAATATGATTTTTCCACTGGCAAAGAAATCGGAACAGACTAAAGTAGAAAGAGTATCATGTCTGCATAATCTACAATAAAACATGTTTTTCATTTTTGATCATAATATAATGCCTTATGCAGTATTTTGCCTGCCAGTAAATGACATGGAATGTACACAGATCTCTTGTGAACAAATATGACGTAGTCTAAACAATGGCTGTGGCTGCTGTATGCGCCGTAGCACCTTGTAAACCCCCTTGCCTTATAAGGTACTAAATTATAGGGTCTCAGAATTCAATGCTGAAACAACGTATCTTTCTGAAAGTTTGTATATTACTCATCACCTTGAGTTCCTTGTTTGGTAGATACATGCGCTATATAAGACTTTGATATTATTAATACACTGACCTGTGTTCCTAATGATGTAGTCAAGCACTACAAGCTGCTCAAAGTTCTTCTGGAATTGGTTGGACGTGGACTCTGGCAAAGCTTCTGTGTCGAACCTTCTCAGCCAGAAATCTGCATCTTTGTACCCACTGACAAAGAGTTGAAACGAACCGACCTAAAGGAAAATAATAAAAATAGTAACAATACACAGCATTCATAAAGCGCATTATAAATCACAGATTCCTCAGTGCGCATAACAACAGAAACAAAAGCTCAAACATGAACAAATTAAAATATACGCCTACAATACTATGTCATCAAATATCCTTCAGAAAAGATGACAAAATACACATACATTGTATTAAATATAATACGGACATTTAAAAAACATTAGAAACAAACAGAAATAACATAGGCCTAAAAGATCAATCCCTCCACACATCAATTTCGGATTTCAAAATACCACTCAAAACACACCTTTTCCAAACTTATTTCGCTTCTTAGTCTATTTATTTATTTCTCATTGCGTTGTACATGGTATTGTAAATATTTAATTGCTTGTTATTCTGTTGTAAAGCGTTGTGGTACCTTTTTTGTGTAAGAACGCTATATAAATGCTTAGATTATTA
This sequence comes from Asterias rubens, assembly GCF_902459465.1. Lineage (NCBI taxonomy): Eukaryota > Metazoa > Echinodermata > Asteroidea > Forcipulatida > Asteriidae > Asterias > Asterias rubens. The sequence goes on along the minus strand of NC_047070.1, from coordinate 17,371,075 downwards.
TTATTATTATTATTATTATTATTATTATTATTATTATTATTATTATTATTATTATTATTATTATTATTATTATTATTATTATTATTATTATTATTATTATTATCATTTGACATCAATTTATCCTCATATAGGCCTACCAGGGCTACATTTTACACTGGGCAACAGTTTAGTGTCTGGCCAGTAATCATACATGTATGACTGGACAAGTCCAGCGGTCTTTAAAAAAAATGAATAACAATACCTCACATATTTTCAAATTATTTCTCAATATAATAATAATAGTAATAGAAATAATAAAAAAGCAATTATGTATCGCACATTATGGACCAAAGATCCCTAGATGCGCTAAATTAACAAAGATACATGTACGCTACTACAGGCAAAAAGAACAGGTCTCAAATCAGCTGTATACAGAGAATGAAAATGCACAGAAACAAACAATGTTTAAGTGTTGACTTTCAGCTCGGAAAATGACATTTAATTCAGTTGGGTAATAAAATTAAGTACACTTAAAGACAGAAGATATATTGCCGGTAATCTTCTCTTAAATGTCTTAGTGCTTAACTTTTCAAATGAAATCTGTTCCATGCATCCCTGTGTCAGGACCCATGCAGTTTTTTCTCATGTTGTTTCTGGTCTTCTAAAATAATTTCTTGTCCAGTATACATTTTTAGCTACATGTATGAGCCCTGTGGTCTTGAATATTTTTCTCCCAAATTTGACCCATGTTCATAGAAAAAATTCAAGCAGCAGAAAAAGGTTTTACAGTGGAGACTGAAGCAAGACAAAAAACCTGCTCCTTACAAAAAAAAACTTGTTTTCATGTGTACTGGCAAGTGGTAGGGAAAATCATGTTAAGAACACCAAAGGTGGTTGCCCTTAATAAGCCCAAATTTTGGACTGTTTTACCAGTATTTTGTGTAGCTGAATGGATGTGACACCAGTCTGCAAAAAAGGTCTCTACATAAATACCCCTGGATTTTCCCAGCAAGGCTGCCTTATTAAAACCTTGTTGTAAATCTGCTGGTATGTACGCACTAAACATATTTTATACACAAAATGTCCAGGGTTTACTGCAAGCAAAATTACAAGGCCACAGGTCATGCATGTAGTTCATAAGAACTTCATATATGGTGCTAAACACAGTGGAAGACCTGACAGGCTTTAAAAAGTTTTATTATTTAATCTCGCAGTAAGCTCAAAAGCGTTTGTTGAAAGAAAACGTTGCCTTGGATCGGACGAGTTGGTCTTTGAAAAGCATTTGAAACCGTTTGTTATGAAAATACATATGGTTAGAAAGATATTTTAAAAGTAGAATATAATGATCCACACAAGTACCACTCGAAACTGCACGGTTTTCTTTATACGTCGCGAGCCAACACGGTTGGCCATTCGATGGAGTCAAAATGGCCAACCGTGTTTCGTCGCGACATTTAAGTAAAACCGTGCAATTTCGAGGCATGTTTATGTGGATCTTTATAGTATACTTCCAAAATATCCTTCTAACCATATGTATTTCAAATGCTTTTCAGCAACCAACTCTACCGATCCAAGGCAACGTGTTCCTTTAAGCAGCTGTATGATCCTGCTTACGAAGAAAATGGTCCCGGTTGTACACGTAAGAGCAAGTAGTTTTGTAACCAGGGATGTGCTAATTTCAAGAGCAAGCCCACTTTCCCTCGATGATTGATAGACAAGAATAAATTTAAAAAGGAACTTTACCTTTGGAGGCAGTCCAATTCTGTGAAATCTTCTCCCGATTGATTCAAATTTCTCTAATGTAAACTTCTTGGTCCTGGCCTTTGCTCTGTCAATGGGTGAATAATTGAATGTCTCACTAGCAAGGCGTACAACCTGGATAATTGGAAACAAGTCAAAGAAAGGGTTAAATTACTGGTTTCCTCCCCTGCCTTTCAACCCTGTCAACCTGTGGACTTGGTTTGAATCCTACCTCGGGACTCAATCCTTGCATACCTGGATTGGGTTTTCAATCTCTACCTGATTGCATGGGTGTTTGGCGCTTGCACAGTAAGCAGAGAGTCTAGTGCAGACATCAGTGCAGATTCTGACGGTACGGCAGAGCCATGAAAATTAAGCCCTGGCCCCAATTTCATAAAGCTGTTAAGCAGAAAATACTGCTTGAAATTTTGTTATTGCTAAGCAAAACTTTGGTCAGGCACCAGCCACAACAACACAAACTTTATGGAACTTTAGCGGGTAGCCTATTTCTGCTAAGCAATACTCTTCTAATTCTTCTGCTATTACCAGGAAAGATCTGCATTATTAAAAGGGAAATAACTGGAGGTCACAAATGCCATGTCCTCCGTTGTCCCAGTCTTGGCCTGAGTGCCCCATCAAAAGTTTCCCATAGACTTAAGGTTTCCCAATGGAAATGCTCCTGCAAAACGGAAATGGCCTTGCCCTCTCAACAATGAAATAATTGAAGTCATGTTAGCCACTGCTGATTTTAACATTGTACATAATAATCCCAGTTAAAAACAAAAACCAGGGGAAACAAAATACTAAAATTGTACTCACTCTAGTCTTAGGAACAATATTCAAGTTCAACTTCTTGTCAACGAGGTATGCACCTGCTTCTGAGAGGTAGCCCTGGTTTGGAACCAAACAACTTCGCCCAAAACAGCAGGGAAAACAGGTTTTCTGAAACCACTTGATCCATTTGGGGTTGAGGTGTCCGTACGGCTCCTCACTCTTTGGTTTGAATACGGAAATAGTTTTCTGAAGGAAACAAGAACAATTTATAAGCACCAATAAGTACAGAAGAGTTTAAGTTACAAATAATATTGTTCCATAATTGGAATACAAAATCTGAGAAATGTTGTCCTAGGAAGATAGAAATGTTGTTAAATCCCTTTCTCTAAAACCACATTCCTTTAAAGTGAAGCGTTTCTCAAATACTTTTTCAACAGCAAAGAGTGCTTCTTACCAAGTAAGTTTTTTATTGACATGAATTTTTGAGTAATTTACCACAGGTAAACTCCCCCTTTAATTAGGTACCTCCGGAGAATCATAAGCACGTACCATCTTGCAGAAATATTAATTTTATATTACTGTCTGTCATTAGCATAGAGTTATATAAGAATAGAGGTATATAAGAACTAGAAGGTGCACTGACCATTTTTTAAATTGACAAAACAGCATCGCACAGCTTGTGTTTGTGCGGCCATTTTGTAAGTTGACAATACAGCATTGCGTAGCGTTCAATAAACACACACTCCAACGTGTACTTCATATTCAACGCGAGTACAGTATGGCGCGTGTATCTCCTTGCGGTCCCGTCGCGTTTGTGCAAGCAGTTTTATCAGTGTGCCTCAGTCCTTATATATAACTCTATGGTCATTACATTACTTAATTCTCACCTTCTCCATGTCTCTGACAAAATAGCTTCCGCTCGATCCCTGCGATATTCTTTCCGGGTAAATCCCCTGAAAGATAGCATCCTCTGCTCTCTTAACAAAGTCTGTATATTCCGCATCCTCATTGAAGACATTGAAGTCATCTTGATCCGTACTCCTCAGGGGTCCTCCTGAAGACGGTCTGAGGAGTGGTTGCCTCTCCTGGGACGGAGAGTTTAAATGAGTGGTCTCCAGGTTAAGATGAGGGGCAAAGATCACATCCGGAAGACCAGAGGGGCTGTTCTCCGCCCGGTAAGCCAGGCCTAGGGACGTTGGTGAAGCTGCGGACTCTTGGGATGGATCTTGATGGCCGGCTTCACATAGAAGACGTAGCTCATGAGGTCTGTCGTTGGACACAGTGTTGGTACTCATCAGGGTGCATTGATCACTGAAAAAGAATTTGAAAGTGATATCTCATCAATGTTTTATATTAAAAAAGGAATTTTGAAAACTAAACCTTTTTAAAAGACAAAGACATATTCATTTTATTGATAAGTTTTACTTGAATTACTTCTACATATAGTTACTCGGCAGGATGAATAAATCAGGCGCGAATGCCAAGAAGCAATTTTTATAGTTGTGTCTTCAGGAAACAGGAGCCGAGATTGAGATTTGAACCCACATTGTATGTGTTGACTATAAGCCACATCAACTGGAAAATCCTAAAAATTGTGAAAATTAAGTTTTAAAATTGCATGACATGTCCAACAAAGCACATTATATAATTGAAGAGTACTTTTTCTTCTTCTTCCAGTTTCTGCGGTGCGGGTGAGTCAAGTTGTAAAAAAAAATGAACGCAACTGACTTATTACACTTATCCATACTTCTAGAAACTAAAAGGCTCCCCTGTGAGCCTTATAGGGGTCTAGTATTTTGGGCCTCCGTAACGCTATACGTTTTTTCAAATCGGTGTTGATAGGTGAAAGCTTTACGACTGTTAGCCAGCCATAACTAAAGTTTCTTTTGTACTTCACTACCAAAACTTACCCCACATACTCAATATACATTCATAATGCTTGTATTTCCTTTTTGTTGAGTGAAAATAAAAAACATGGTCAAAAAATGCAATTTCCTGCTCGGTACTCACTGTTGTTTTTCTGCCGCATCGCACGTTTTTTACTTCTCAATATGCAGCCTACTACATGTAGATCGACAAAATGCTGAGCAGCGGTCGAGTCCGACTAAACCATTCTGTGAGAGGGGTGTTACAAACCTGTGCGGCAGTGCGTGGGGGCTATATGCGTGAACGGCGGGTATTATTGTGAACAAACAGCGCACGCACTGCCACACGGGTTTGTAACACCCCTTCTACAAACTGGTTTAGTCCAACTCGGTCGTGGCTCCGGCGCTTGGTGGTCGAGTGACCAAAAGATAAAGCGTTGAGCATATTGGCTGGCTAACGGTCGTAAAACTTTCACCTGTCAATGCCGATTTGAAAAACGTATAGCGTTACGGAGGCCCAAAATACTAGAGGAGCCTTATAGTTTCTAGAAGTAACTTATCCACATCCCCATGGCCCATGTTAAATGCTGACAATATTGGTTGGTCAATAATTATTCATCCAATAAATCTTGATCAGTTGGCATACGTAACTGGAAGCCAAGGTAGGGAATACTATAACTATAACTTTAAGAAAGGCTCGCGCCTCACGGTCATGACGGAGGAGCCTTATTATAGTTTCTATTTCTAGAAGTAGGGAATACCATTAGTTACCAGTATGGCAATTTTCTTTTCTAAAAATGACACAAGCCAATGACCACTGGTGTGAGTCACCAGTCACTCACTGACGTGTCATCTGTCAAGACTCAAGTTGTCAACTTGTGAAATATTTTTAATTTCCTGCTTACCTTTTTTATGCAGACGAAATTGCCGATTCCATTCACCACTGTGTACAGAGAGAGCGTAGTGCTACTGAGTGAGTGTTAATTAGGTAGTACTACTGTTCCGTTCAGTCAGAAGTAGTATGGTTGACTTAGAAACAAATTCGGAATTTGTTTTTGTTATTTTATAATAATAAAAATATATGGAAAAAAATGTGCAGGCAGCAGGGCTGTCGAAAAGAACACAAATTCCACAACACAAGCAATCTTCGACGTGGACTTTTAAAGTTTTATCCTAACAGTCGAATGAATGACTAACTTACAACAAGTTACATTCACCTTGCTAGCTATTGGCAAACTAGAGCTAATTATGGTGTACTTTATTGACAAACCTCTCAATCAGAAAACGAAAGCCCACCCGCAGAATCTCGACCCGTGATGATGATTGAGGATGTTTTATCTTTAGACTGGTTCTCAAAGGTGGCAGATACAAAATTGATGTCGAATTACTGCGTGAAGTCTTGGTTTGTGACAGAAACGCCGCAATTTTTTTTTTATGGCAAATGGTGGCGCTATTTAAAGCCATTGGACACTCTGAACAGAACAAAAATTAAAAGTTCACAGGTTTACATTAACTGACAGGGTTTACAAAAGATAATGATGAAAGACTTCCCTTGAAATATTATTCCATGAAATACTTTATTTTTTTTTGAAAACATTAAAACAATTATCAATTCTCGGGAGTGGGGGGGGGGGAGGGGTACACAATCTCCGAGAGATCGGCAAGCTACTGGTGATAGTTGACACTCTTTGAAAAACAGGTGTTTTTATGTGAATAGATATTAAATTTTGAACGATTACTCTTTTCCCAACATGCTGTATAATGAACCCTATTAGTATTTTCAAAGCATTATTATTAGGCGGCTATCAGTTTGCCCCCCCCCCCCAAAGTATGGCCTATATTAAACAATAAAAACACTAAGAATTCTTCAAGCAAACAAACGAAAGTGCACACTGTGTGCTCAAACTGAGCTGTATGCTCAATTATTTGTACCAGCACTGGTTACCAAACGACTTGCATGCTACTTACTTTAAATTTAGCAGGAAACCAGTAAACCAGCCAAGAACATCTAATGGTTTTGATGTAGTTATTAATAGTTCAGCATGTGACGATCGGGAGGATATTTGCATAACGCATTCTGAATTAGCCAATCAGTAGAAGGTTTTTCACAACTGTTGACCAATGGCAAGCCCTAAAACGGTTCCCCTTAAATTTTGGAAGACGACATTCACCACTTTACTCGTATCCCTTCGCACCAAAGGAAATGGGTTTATTTTTTTTTAATTTCAAAATAAAAATTAAAACAAACATAAAATGTATCTTTCTTAATCCATATTGAGAATACTTTACAAGCATTATATAAGTTTTATTGAACAAAAGGTGAATTTTGAAGACATTTTCAGTGACCGCGCAAGGATATAAATCAAGTGAACCGCCCCTTGGAAGAAAAAAAAAGCAAAAGTGACTCCGCTTTTTCAGTAGCAGTGAAATTTTAACGCAGAACTGACTAAAGCTAAACTTATGTAAAAGAAATTCTCATGAAATTCCTTTTGTCAGATCATGTTTCCGTTTTTATTCTTATACATTGACCGGGAAAAGTGTCCAGGTGGAGCTGCTGTCTTTTTCATCTCAGCGGAGGACAATATTTCCGGGAAATTTTCCAATGAAGTCATTGACCGGGAAACGTTTGCAAGTGGAGCTGGTTTCTTTTTCATCTTTACGGAGGACAATATTTTCAAGAAAACTTCCTTTGCAGTCATTTCTCTTTGGACCAAGCTTACCGTGAAGTGTTGGGCGTGCAGGCTTATAATAATTTATGAACAACAGCGGACAGTTTCGGTGAGTTTTCAAAGCGTTGTAAACTGCGAGTGAATTACAAAAATGCCCAAGAGAACTGGAAGAAATTGGGGGTATGTATGCCTAGTGGTAATGTATTATTTTTTAAACTAGGCCCTATATCATGTATGTGCCTATGCTGTGTTTACTCGGCACAAAAAAATGTGTCCCGACCCCTTGGGTCTGTCTTTAGCCTTATTCAATAACGTTTAATACAAAATTGTGTATTTTTAAACAATTTAACCCGTGTCAGTTTGATGATATAAAAATACTAGTGGTCTAGACATGTAAATAGCTAAAGTTAATCCGATAAAAAACTAAACTTGAGTGCTGTAGTAGGAGGCTCACTACAATAGAAATTGTATAACGTTTAACTATTGTGCGAAACACCTGCCTCGTTGACACTGAATAGAGTTCACGACCCAAGAATGTGTGAATGCGTCTCTTCAGCAACAGGGATGATTGGAAAAGTACATTCATTCAAGAGGCTGAGACTGAAAGAGGACATTAAGAAACCTCTTAATATTCACCTCAACATTTACTCTGATTGAGTGGAAATAAACTGAACTGAACTGAATTAAACTGATATGAAAAACTATGAGACTTTACAGTTTGAAATGGTGCTAACATCCAAAACAAACATCAACAACAAGTACAGAACATCAAACATTACAGAACAAAAACAAACAACAGACCACAAACTGCTCAACAACTCAACAAAATAAATAGTATATACATGTACCTTCAATATCACAAGTTTTTAAACCAATTAGGCCTAATATAAAATTTAGTGTATTAGGTTGATTTTTTTTACAAGAATGATAGATTTAGATGGATAAAGTGAAACTCTTTGAGTGAATGGAAGTATGTGTGATATACACTTGTGTGAAAATGTATGTTGTTTCTATTGGCATAATTAAGGATTGTTTATCCTCTGCATTGACCATTTGCCAAGCCCTTAATGATGACAATGCATATGTGTTGTGGTTTAACACCCACTGTAACATTTTTGCACTCTTTGTCTTGTCTCTTATTTTCTGTTGGCCTTTTTGAGGAACCCTTTAATCCTCATAACAAAATTGGTCATTACAAATAATCTCCACTTATGGTGGAGCTGTTGTCATGTTAAACTTTGTGGTCTCCCAGAATATGTGTTTACTAAAGGCTGCTGTATGCAGAAACACAAAAACAATTGGATTGGATGTATTATTTTGGTTTGTTGTAACGCCATGTCTACTTGGTAGATTATTTTCCTTTGAGAACTTGTCCTTCTTTTATGCTTTACTCAATTAAACTGAAATAAGGTCAGTAGGATTTGAAACTTTGCATGGTGGAAATAAGATATAGAAGAGTTTGTGGTAACACCATGTAATAACAATCTCTAAATTAGTTGGGGTGGTTCTGAAAAGAACCGTTGGATTAACTCGACGTTGAAATAAGGTCATAGAGATATAATCTCACTTGTGTTAGGATTCCGTTAAACTTGATACAAATGTGTTATTCTCTCCCTGCCTATGTTGACTCATCTGAGGTATTCTTAATCTTTGTAACTAGTCAATACAAATAATATCATTATATTTCGACCTGTTGTGGTGTTTACAAACTTTTAGGTGATTTGTTTGAAAATCTTTCAAGGCATATAATACCCAAAGGCCTATGGACCAATCATTACTTGTATTAATGCATATAGACCTATTTTTACTTGTTTATCAATTTTTAGGTGATTTGTTTACAAATTAGTGATGTCATAGAGATATAATCTAACTGGTGTCATGGTTTTAAGAAATCATGGTTCATGGGTTACATGTTTTAATCTTCGAATCAAGTGTCTGATCTTTTCCTGCATGCTAACTGACTCATCTGAGGAATTCTATATCCTCATACTTGGTCAATAGCCCCCTTCATTGGATGGAACTGCTGTATTGTTAAACTTTGTGGTCTCCTTGGAAGATGTGTTAACTATATTCATCAACAATTAAATTTAAATTAATAAGGTCATGCGATATCAATGTTGATGATTTTTTTTTAATACTTGTAGCATGTCACTGTATGCTAATCTCTTCCTGCCTTATTGGCTCATCTGAGGAATCCTCAATCCTCATAATTGGTCAAAACAAAAAATATCCTCTTAATTAGAGCTGTTAGTGTGTATAGCCTCCATATCAGCTAAATTGAAGTAGGGTCATAGATATATAATCTCACTTGTGAGTAGGGTTCTGAGAAATCATGGTTCATGAGTTGTAGGTTTTAATTTTTGTATCAAGTGTCTCTGATCTCTTCCTGCTATTGGCTCATCTGAGGAATCCTTAATCCTCATAATTGGTCTACAAATAATCTCTCAATGGATAGGGCTGTTTTCAAGTTAAACTTTGTGTTATCCCTGGAAGGTTTGTTTGTTAATAAATAACAATTAAAATTGAAATTTAGTAAGGTCATGAGATGTAATCTGACATGTGTTAGGGTTCTGAGAAATCATTGTTGATGAGTTTTAAGTTATAATCTTTGTATTCATCTGATCTCTTCTGCCTATGTCGGCTTGTCTAAGGAATCCTTATTAAATCTGAGGAATCCGGAATCCCAAAACTTTCTCCTAATAGATGGAGCTGTCGTGTAGGGTCTTAGAAATAAAATCTCACTTGTGTTATTTTTTAGGGCTCATAAAATCTCCTTGTGTTTTTTTTATGGCTCTGAGAAATCATGAGTTGTAGGTTATAATCCTTGTGCACATATATGTGTATGCTGATCTCTTTTTGCCTATATTAATTGGCTCATCTGAGGAATTCTTAATCCTCACATTAGGGTTGATGTGTCAAATTATTGGTCTTAAGATGTGCACCTTAAGATCATTAATTTTACCCATCTTTATGTATTTTAAGGCATGATATGTGGACCCAACTGTACTATTTATTAGGCCTTATGGATTCATGTATTCATATGGACCCAATATGTCTATTGTAAAGGCCTATGCCCCTTAAAATGCTAAGGTTGAGGCCATGTTTTTTTAACCATATTTTATTGTTATGGTGTAACAATATTGAGTTTACTGTTCATCATCTGTCTGATCTGGCACTTTCTTTTGCTACTTGGGGATTTATTATTGTTGGCATGGACCTTAGTCATTGGTATGTATAAGTCAGCGTACTTCTTTTGGGGAATTATATAGTCCTCATAATGTTGCCAAATGTCAATCTACATACCGTTCTCGGTTTTTAGAAGTTCACGAGGCTCACCTGGGGGGAACTTCTCATTGGGGGAAGGAACTCCAGTTCCTTCTCAATAACTAAACAATATTAGTTTTCTTCCCTTTAAGGTAATTACGGTATTTTTGATCGACTTGAATATTCATGTATTCGTAACCATGGTGATAGTTTTATGCCTGGAAAATTAACTTGGTGTTAGTTTTCATCCTTGCTTTTTCTTTCCAAGTTGGCTTATTGAGGAATTCTTAGTCCTCGGCATTTCAGCCAATATCATGATATTCTCATTCCTCAATAGGAGGCAACTTTTTATACCATCTCATGCGCCATTTACAGGCAGGGTACTAATTTGGTAATAGCCAAAGTCAAGTATCCCCACTTGGTATAAAAATCACTGTAAGGAATTTTTAAAGGATGTGAGTGAAAGTTTAAAATGATAGATGAATTGATAAAATGAAAGTGATGATAGAGGAATTAGGCCTTTTAAAAACTAATTAAATTGTTAAATAGATGTAGGTTAAATATAAAAACAACTTGTAACAATCATCAAACATGACAACTTGAACAAAAACACTGCAGTCAAACATGTACAAACAAATAAACAGACAACTCAAAGCACCATATCTTAGGGACTGAGAATTCTGCGATTAAAACATTTTCAAGAACTACTTCTTAATTTGCAACGCCAAGGCAATTAAAGACTGCAAGATATTTTCTCAGGAATTGGACATCCAAAAGCCACCTGTAAATATTATTGGATGCACTGCACACTAACAAGTGTGACGCGGATTGTGCCAAACTCTTTGGAACATGTGAATCTACAATTATGGCTACACACAGGATTGTTTGAAACACTATGGAGTTGCGAGTTCTTCTGCCCAAGAACAATGTCTGTTAATTTGGACTCTACAAACAATGTGATACTGTGCTTTCATAATCAATTGAGTATTAGAAATATGCTAATTTTTTGCCCTTCACTGATGAACAAATAATTATCAGTACTTTTTCATTGTATAAAAAATTTGAAAATGAGGGATATATGGCAATCTGTTACTAATTTAATATTTTGGTAAACTCATGAATTTTTTTAAAAACCCTTTCAAGGCAATACATTTTGGTTTCCATGAAACAAAAAACTTTTATATAAAATGACATTTTAAGGATGAAACGCCTCAAGTTGTCAAGATTTGCCAGCAACTGACAATGTTACCGTGAAAAATCAGGATCATATATGGAAAGTCAATGTGAACTAAGTACACTCAAGACAGTTATGACAAGTCACCAGGGAGGAAAACCATCACCAACTTTGTCAAGATATGTGCCAGCAAATAACACGTGTCTATGGAAATGTCTATGGAAATGTCTATGGAAATGTCTGTGGAAATGTCTGTGGAATTGTCTTTGGAAATGTCTTTGGAAAACAAGAGTGCTGTTGTGCCAGCATACAATATTATGACAGTGAACAATGTTTCAGTGGATTGGCATTTAATGAACAAAGAAGTCAGGACAAACATCATCACTGACTTGTGCCAAGAGCAAGAAACATTAAACATTAAGGAGAGACCAGTGACTGTTATTAAACAACACAATGCAACATTCACAAACAATGGACACTCAGTCAAACAAAAAACCCACAAAACATGTCAACATCATTAAAATAGAACAATCACATGTTAAATAATTGTTTACTTCAATGTTCATTTAATTAACCATTTTGTAAATTACAAATTTTAAAGGAAGGATGAAGAATGAAGTGATTGAAATAGTGTGGGTGTATTGGTACCTTCCATATGTAGTGGGTCACTGACCCCCCCCCCCCACTTTCTATTTTTCTGGTGGATCTTCTATCCCAATTGTTTTTCTATTTCAACTGGTGACCATCTCATATTCTTCTCGATGGGTCATTTTGCTCACTTTCTTTTCCATGTTAACTCAACGTTATCATATTTGAACTGGTGCGTGTGTGGAATTGACACAATGACCCATCTTTACTATGTATTAAGGCCCAAAATTCTCATATAAGGACACATTGCAGGAAGCACACCCAATGGTGGACCTGAAAAAAGGTGGTTTAACGATATCAAAGCACTTCTGCCAAGAGGCTGTCGTGGCAGCAGAACATCTAACAAACAACAGAGACCTATTGGGACGCATGTTAGTTAGTTAGTTGGGAAGCCATCTCGGAGACCTACCCCGGGAGGACGGCTTTAATAAATTAATGAAGGCCTATGGACCGAACTTTACTATGTATTAAGGCATCCATATAACCTTTTAATAAAAAGTTGAAAAGATATCTTTTCAGTATTTATTAAAGGCCTACATGGACCCGTCTTAAAGGCCTATAAATGGACTAATGTTTACGCCTACGTACCCATTTTTAAGACATGAACCCACTTTTACTTGTAATAAGGCAAATTGACCCTCTTTTTAAGGCTTATGGACCAATCTTTACATATGTATTGAGGTCTTGAAAATAGACCCATCTTTCAAGGCATCTGTATGTATATAGGCCTAGGCCCTATGGACCAACGCTACTTGTATTAAGGCATATGGATCCATGTTTACTATTAAGGCCTATATGGACCAATCTTTTCTACCGTATGTAGGACCTGTGGACCCATTTTTAAGACCCATGGACCCATCTTTACTTGTTTTAAGGCCTATATGGACCCATCTATGTGTACCCATCTTTTAAGACCTATGGACCCGTAGGCTATGTACTATGTATTAAGATCTTTCCCATCTTTTAAGGCCTATGGACCCATCTTTACTATAAATATTAAGATCTATATGGACACATAATTTAAGGCCTATGGACCCATCTTCACTATGTGTAGGCCTACATTAAGGCCTAATGGACCCATCTTTTATGAGGCGTATTATGGACCCATCTTTACTATGTATAGGTCTACATTAAGGCCTATGGACCCATCTTTTAAGGCATATTATGGACCCATTTTTACCATTGTGTTAAGGCCTATGTATGGACCCATCCTTTAGGGCATAAATATGGACCCATCTTTACAACGTATAAAATATAGATCTATGGACCAATCCTTTAAGGCCTATGGACCCATCTTTACTGTGTATTAAGGCCTATGTAGACCCATCTTTTAAGGCCTATGGACCACGTCTTTACCATGTATTAAGGCCTATATGTACCAATTCTTAGGGCATATGGACCCATCTTTAATTTTTTTACCATGTATTAAGATCTAAAGACCTATCTTTTAAGGCATGGACCCATCTTCACTATGTATTAAGGCCTATGGACCCATCTTTTAAGGCCTATTATATGGACCCATCTTTACTATGTATTAAGGCCTACATATGGACCCATCTTTTAAGGCATGGACTCATCTTCACTTTGTATTAAGATGAATGGACCCATCTTTTAAGGCCTATTATATGGACCCATTTTACCGTGTACTAAGATCTAAAGACCCATCGTTTAAGGTACGGACCCATCTCTACCATGTATTAAGATCTATGGACCAATCCTTTAAGGCCTATGGACCCATCCTCTAAGGCCTATGGTCCCATCTTTACCATGTATTAAGGCCTACATATGGACCCATCTTTTGAGGCATGGACCCATCTTTACCATGTATTAAGATCTATGGACCAATCCTTTAAGGTCTATGGACCCATCTTTACTATGTATTAAGGTCTATATTGACCCACCTTTTGAGGCATGGACCCATCTTTACCATGTATTAAGATCTATGGACCCATCTTTTAAGGCATATTGTGGACCCATTTTTACCATTGTGT